>NC_073255.2:147037500-147725000 GCF_029289425.2 Pan paniscus | reverse complement strand
ATTTGATGGGTAATTATTTACTCTCCACTTCTTTTAATAAATAGCAAGCTATGTAAATAACTTTGCAAACACCAAACTATGTAAATAACGTTCTTTTGACTGAGCTGGAAGACAGCTTTTTTTTGGAAATTTTTAATTTTCTGAAAACTTGTTGGGTAATCTTTAAGAAGACTTTCCTCTGTGTCAGTATCTTATTGGTTGTATTTGAAAAAGATCAGTTTGATTTTGAGTAACGTAGGTGATCTTTTTTGCATAATGGAGCCATAAATGGACCCTGTAGTGAATCATGATAACTACACTTTTAGACATTATTCATAGTAAGACTCATGTGAGTTTTTGGTATATTAAGATTTGTCTAACTTGGTGAATCAAGTAAGCGAAAATGCAGTTTTTTACTGTAGCCGTCAGAATCAGAGCCATAATGTGTATTCTATTGATAGGTCATCACAGGCCCCATGACTTTCGCATTAAATAGAAGTTATTTTTGTAATATGACTCCTAAAGAATTCTGCTCCAACAGATATTTCTGTCACTAATGATTTTTCTGAAAAGAATCCTGATCACATTATTTTGCTTCCTAACAACAATATTATCAACCTACAGTACCTACTATATTCAATAAAGAAACAAGGCAAGAAAGCCCTCTCTTACCACTTATATTTGACATTATGCTAAAGGCCATTACCAGTGCAGATTAAGTCAAGAAAGAGAAATAAAAGATGTAGGAATGGGAAATGAAAATTCCAAACTGTTATTTTTTGTAAGTATGATATTGTCTTCTTAGAAGTCCCAAGAGGAATCTACAGAACTATTAAGACAATTATGCAAACTTAGTAGTATAATAGCTATTATATACATGATGAAACATGGCTAGATATCAAGAAATGGAAAACATACTTTTAAAGAATTTGCCATTTAAAATAGCAGTAAAAAATTCAGGATTGGTTACCTCTGGAAAAGATGAGAATGAATGTTATTGGGGAAGAGTGAGTATACAAAGACACCAAGTTACAGTACTTATATCTGAAGCAGAGTGGGAGCATACAGATGTTCATTACATTATGCTTTATCTTTTTATGTATAAAATATAAAATAATACTTCCTTTTTTTTTTTGAGATAGATTCTCGCTCTTTCACCCAGGCTGGAGTACAGTGGCACAATCTCAGCTCACTGCAACCTCCGCCTCCTGGGTTCAAGTGATTCTCCTACCTCAGCCTCCCAAGTAGCTGGGATTACAGGTGCACACCACAGCAGGCTAAATTTTGCATTTTTAGTAGAGACAGGGTTTCACCATGTTGACCAGGCTGGTCTGAAACTCCTGGCCTCAATTGATCCATCCACCTCAGCCTCTCAAGGTGCTGGGATTATAGGTATGAGTCACCGCGCCTGCTATAACAGACTATTTCTCATAACTGCATAAGTGAAAATATTAAAAGTTGACATCAGTGACTTCACATTACTTATAAATATTAGATCGTCCCCTAATATATGTGAGGCCTAAGGCATGGAGGTCTAAATACTACATGTCTAAATATTTAACATTTAACTATAAATTAAGTTAGCAAACTGTTAAATGAAATATGTTACTTTTCCTAACTTGATAAATATACCTCCATATGGCTAAAACCAGCAAAGATGACTGAATTTAATTATTATTACACACTTGAGTATTCTGTTGAAAGGTCTGTGATGTTTGGAACAGTAATAAAATTAAAATATACATAAGCATTAAATTACATATATATTCTAAATGAAAATTCCAAGCTGTTATTTTTCAGTTTTTTAAAATACATTTTTACATTTTTTTTCTGGCCTCCATTTCAGCAAAATCACTATGTTGTTATAATCAAGATTTTCACATGATATGCATTCTGTTGACAACAGTGAATGATATGAAGGATTAAAATAATATTTAATTGTATTTACTATAGATAATTTAAATAATATGTTAATGAAAATGTAGATGAAAATAAGTGTAAAAAATTTAAAAGTAAATTTTTTCAAGTCTTTCCAAAAGATTTTTTGTAAAATATCAAAATGTATCTTTTCAAACCAAAAGTCAAAATATAAATATTAACATAAAATTACGTCAAAATTATTTAAATAGAACTGAATTTGTAAGTATTTAAAGAATTAATTACATTTTATTACATATTTTTATAAAAGGAAATCTATTCATAGGTTTGAGGGTTCAATTTCTACGTGCTTGTCAACGTAAAGAGTATCATGCTCCATGCATTTCATACCCTCAACTACATACGTATAAATTTAAGTAGTCACAAATGTTTCCTCTGTCACCATGCACAACTGTGGTGAATATTGTGTTTTCCTGAGTATCTCTAGAATTCTAGAATCACAAGTTGAAACATGAAGAGCAGAAAGAACAGGGGCACTCAGCTACTGGCAAATGATATTGAGTGTACAAGAATCTGTGACCTCCAAGCTGAGAAAGCTTGTCAGGTCATTTAATTTCCTTCTTCTAAGCACTTCTAAGCTAAGTGCTTAGATGGCTGAAATCCTGCCTGTGATCAACTGGTGAAGTTTCATGGCATTTGGAATCAATCCATTGTGCTTTTTGTTTTTTGTTTTTTATTTTTAGAGTATAAAATATATGGAAAAACATATGTCTGGGTCCTTAATGGTGTTAGTTTTTTATGAGTAAATACCTGGTGAATAATCAGAGTTGGAATGTCACACTTTGCTAGTGCTGAATGCCAGATCTTGAATGGCATAGGGACCCATGTATTCTTTAATCAACTTAATTTTTGTAAAACTTGTGATGTGCAGGTTTCTCAAAAACACAGGCACCAAAAAAGTAGTGCCTCTTGCCGAGGCCTAAGCGCAGTCTGGCTCAAAATAGCTAGTGTAAAGTCATTAGCAGGGCAGTCAAACCCTTTTGATCCTGTCTCCCGCCAAATTTTCCAGATCCGTCTTACCTGCCTATGCCTTGATCATTCCATAAATTCACCATTTGGTTTTGCATTTTTGTATTTTGGCACAGGCTGTCATTTTTTTCTCCCTTTCATTATCTTGTGCCTGCCCACCTTAATCTGGACAATGACTACTCCCAGACCTACTCTAACATGAAGTTTTGCTTCTGACTAAGCCAGTTACCCCACACAGCATTTGCAGTATAATTGCACAGTGATTCTGTGTGTGAAAAGACTGTGAACTTTGCCAAGGCAACTATGGGAGCTAACTCATCCTTGTATCCCTGTAGCCCAGAACTGGGAACAGAGTTTAACAGCTGTTTCATGACACAGCTAATGGCCAATTTCTGCACAGCAAAGGTTCATCTAGAACAGGGTTCAGTGAAATATGGCCCTTGAACCAAATCTGGCCCATTCCTATTTCTGTATAAAAGAAGTTATGTTGGAACACAGCCACACTCTGGCTTTCATATTGACTATGGCTGCTTTCCCTCTTTAACGGCTGAGTTAAGTACTTGCAAGAGAGACTTATATCCCACAAATCCTAAAATATTTATTATCTGCTCTTTATTTAAAAAGCTTGCCAACCTCTGACCCTAGTGAATTAGTAATAGATAACTTTAGAAAGATTAGTTTAGGACTGATTATGTCTGGCTGTTAATAGGAAAGTCAGAAATTTGAACATTATCTAGAAGGGATTAAAAAGCCATTTACATTTTGGAACAGGAGAGTAATAAGTTATGAGAGGTATCCTGGCAAGACTGGTTTGGGAAAATTATGAATGAAAGATTAGATTGGAAATAGGATATAGGTAGAAAATGCAATTATTTGATAATACTATTGGTTCAAATGGGAGATGATTAGGCATTAGGCAAAGGTGGTAGTAATAAAAATATGAAGTAGATTGACTTATAAGAGTCCTTAGGAACCAATAATTGGTTTGATGTCTGTTAGATTCTGCTCCCTCGTATTAACTCACCACATCTGTCAGAGAAATTCACCAGCTGGAATACTGAAGTAACTTCATGCTTATCTCTGGTGGGTCAAACCTTAAAATTAAGCATGAGCAGCAGTCTTGGCTACCTGATGAGAATTGTGCTGCCTGGTAATGATTAGATTTTTGTCCCTGACATTGGGAGTGGCAATCCAGTCTTGTTCATGACTCCTTAAGCTTATAGGCAAATATTCCATCAAAGTGTCAAAGTTCCATTCTGTTACACTTAGCATCCATGTCAACTAACCCCCCACTCATTTCACCAGCCTTTTCTACTCTTTTTGGTAAAGTTCTCGCATGTTTCAAAAGGTATAGACAATTCCCAGAATGTAGAGGCTAAAAGAAGGAAACATAGAAGGGCAAATATTTTGGTAAACCATCTGATAGAAAAGCATGTTTTAAAAATTTCTTTGTCATTATTATTTAAAACGTACACAAATATATATTTTTCAAAATTAAAATATTTTCAATACACCAACACATTGTGGGAAGTTGTAAATAAATGTTTTAATTAAAAATATTTTCAAAAAGAAATGTATCCTTTTTTTGAAGAAATGATATAGAATGTTCACACTACTTTCAAGTTACATTCATCTCCCCTTTAAATGAAGTTACTGTATTAAAATAAGTATATTGATATTGTCAATTTAAATTAGGACGTACTCAGTGGAAAGAAAGGGGAAACAATAAGGCTTCATCAAGTTGTGGAATATTGAACTTTTTTGATTACTAAACCTGATTTTCATAAAAATAATAGTCATTAACTAGGACCTACTTAGACTGACAACTACATTAGGCTGAAGTTTTACTTAGACCTCCCGTGATTTTATTTACAGTTGAAGAGCTTTGACCAAACCATTTTCAAAGCTGCTTAAATCTTCCTTTTTGTGAAATGCTTCTGCCTATTCCCCACTGAAGCTTTAAACTCTGTCTGCCTAGTATTTGCTGGGAAGCTGCAGGCAAATGAAACATTCCTCTCAAATTAGCCATGATTATATTTGGGTTGTTCATATAAATTAAGTTTCATTTCACAAAAACCTAATGAGATTATAAATTATGTCATTTCTACAAGTCATTATGGAATTATCTAGACTCTAGTCAAGGAGAAATTCTACTTCACAAAATATTTGGTACAGAGTCTTTTAAAACACTGTATTGCATTCTTCTGTCATTAAAATATAAAAACACAAACACAAAAACAAAGCATAGTCTTTCAAACAAAGAAAATATATGTGCTGAATAGGAAATGATAATTACCATTAAATTAATGGATTCTTTAAATCTACTAGCTTGGTTTCACTGGGCCATTGTTTTTAGATTTAATGTGTTATCCTGCACTGACTGAAAAGTAATAGTATAAAATGAGGAAGGCTATTTTAACATCATCAAAGTGCATGGTACTTAAATAGCTTTTTTGCCCAGATGGGCATTATTGGTTAAACCGTTATATTTTTTCAAGTAGTATTTGTGACTTTTTGAATCCCCTCCAAAATTCATGTTGAAATTTAAGTGCCATTGTAACAGTATTACCAGGTCAGATGTTTAAGAGGTCATTAGGCCATGAGGATTCCACCCTCATGGCTGGGATTAATGCCTTATAAAAGGGTGACTTCAGTCCCCTTTTTCCCCTTTGCCCTTCTGCCTCCTGCTCTGTGTGGAAAAAGTATTCTCCTCTAGAGGATGCAGTATTCAAGGTGCCATCTTGAAATCAGAATCATCATACCTGCTGGTTCCTTAATATTGGACTTCCCAGTCTCTAAAGCTGTGAGTCAATATATTTTTTATTATAAATTACCCAATCTGTGGCATTCTGTTATAGCAGCACAAGCAGACTAAGACAGTATTACACTGTTGAGTCACAGTAGTATATTTTATAAAGAACTTTAGGTACATTTTAAAGAGTAAGTTCTGATGTTATTATAGTCACATAATATTTCTCTATATTTTAATTTAAAGAAAGCAACCACCTTAAGAAGTATTTTTTTAGATGGAAGAACATTATTTGAACTACTGTTTTATTGCAAGAAAATCTTCCTACTATTATATGTTTGGTATAATAATATTATATTAATGTGAAATTTTATTATATTCTTCTCCACCCTATGATTACCCCTAACCATCTCACTGCTCTTTCTTTTGAAGTTCATTATTCACAATACCTTTTTTTGGTCACATCAAAGTAAATTTGGTATTTGATCATAAGACGGATTATGAAGAGGATGCCGCATTATGGAAAGAATTTAAGTAGGATATACTTGTGTATATAGAGACTACCCAAAATTGATATATTATTCCCATCCTTTAGGTTCAGGAAGACTGCCCTCTTAACAATGTTATTTACAACATTCTCTGTTTTTAATTCCTGAAATTCCCCCAAATGGCCATGAGACTATTACCATGATCCTTTGCCTAATATGTCTGCTTTAATGTGCTTTTATATTACTCCAATCCTGTTTAAAAGCCAGCCAAAAACATCACAAATCATGCAAAACAAAATCATTTATATATGCACAAAAAAATACCCTATATATTCTTTCCACTTGGTTGAAAGTGAAGTAGGCTTAGAGTAAAATACATTGTCTTCAAAACTCATCGTACATTCTGTGTTCTCAGCCCCTGATTTTTTTACCCCCTTAAGTAGTAGCCCCTCCTTAAGAGGGGAGATCTCTCCTGCTCTCAAAATTATTTTTTCTACTTCTCCCCAAAAGGAGGAAATCTAGTAACCTTTCACAGAAAAAGAGAGACAGAGAGATGAATATCACCTCTTGCAAATGTTGCTTTCTTTTTTTTTTTTTTTCCTGAGACAGAGTTTCACTCTTGTTGCCCATTGCTGGGGTGCAATGGCACCATCTCGGCTCACTGCAACCTCCACCTCCTGGGTTCAAGGGATTCTCCTGCTTCAGCTTCCTGAGTAGCTGGGATTACAGGTGTGTGCCACCATGCCTGGCTAATTTTTTTTTTTTGTAATTTTAGTAAAGACGGGGTTTCACCATGTTGGCCAGGCTTGTGTCGAACTCCTGACCTCAGGTAATCCGCCCGCCTCAGCCTCCCAAAATGCTGGGATTAAAGGCGTGAGCCACCATGCCCAGCCAACAAATGCTGCTTTCTTTTAACTTTTTTTTTTTTTTTTTTTTTTTTTGAGATAGAGTCTTGCTCTGTCTCCCAGGCTTGAGTGCAGTGTGGCACATTCTTGGCTCACTGCAACCTGTTCCTCTGGTTCAAAGGATCTTTGTGCCTCAGACTCCTGAGTAGCTGGAACTAGGAACTACAGGCATGCGCCACCATGCCAGCCTAATTTTTTTTGTATTTTTAGTACAGAAATGGTTTCACTATGTTGGCCAGGCTGGTCTCGAACTCCTGGCCTTCCTCAAGTGATCCACATGTCTTGGCCTCCCAAGGTGCTGGAATTTTCCTTTAACTTTTAATAAATGTAGCAGGAACATCTCTCCTCAATTCAACATCACCATGAAAAGAAAATAATAATAAAATGGAAGAAATCACCTAGCAAAGAGAGAAATTATTTTTGTGGTGGGGGCTCCCCCCAAATATCACAAGTCACTTCACTTGTCTCCAAAGACAACACTGAATAGTGCTTTGAAGGTGGTTTCAATCATGAGACTAAAGAGGTGGCATTTACCCCTACCAGATACCTGTTGCTTCTACTCCAAGGCCTTCTGAGGCTAAGGGGAAGGCTGATCCCATGGCCATGAGCATGAGCAGTTTTCCAGTGCTGCATATTTCAGTTGCAGACATGGGACAGGGAATGGTCTGACCTCTGGTTCTCAATCCAGAGAGTCAGCTTGCATCCAGTTCCAGTCCTGCACCAATTAGCTATGACCAGTGGGGCAGGATCTAGTTGAGAAATGACTATGATTGGCCTAGCTTGAGTTAAGTGCCCGTCCTGGAAGAGTCAATCATTGTCAAGGGCTGGAATATTGTGATTGTCATAGTTTGGATCAGGTATCTACCTGTAGACCAACCAATTCTGGCCTAGGGGCAGCGTTATATAAAAATTATGGCAGCTCCATGGAAACCTTATCTTGTTGATGCCAGTACAGGGAAAGGGGTTGTTGTTCCCAGATAATACAGGGTGTTAGGCAGACAAAAGAATAGACAACAATGTCATATAATAAAAGGTAAAAAGTATAAAAGCCAGAGACAGAGGTGCAATATCATGAAGTTCTTAGAAGTGATATCTAGCAAGAAAGAATTCAAAGGCATTAGTCAGTTCAACCTTGAAGAAAAGACAGGATTTCGACTTACGGACAAGTGGAAAAGTAACTTCCGAGAAGTAGAAAGCAAGGTAGCAGAAGCATGGAGGTGGAAGTGTTTAGAATATGTATTGGGTACTTGAGCAGTTTTGTTTGGCTAGATATCCGATATATTCTGTTTTAAGACTAAGTGTGATTAGTTTATGTGGCTTCAAGATTCTATTCTCTACTTGCAACCTATGCAAATTCAAATTCAGTGCAAGTAAAATGACAAAGGGTGATTTACACTATTTAACAAACGGGAGATTGCTGTCTGGAGCCTTTGCCATGAGAGAGGGAGGAGAGATAAGTGATCCTAGCAGCAGTATATAGGAGCAGTGTATTTGTAGACTTTGCTTGGCTATTCTTTGTTTAGTAATTAAATATAAGTCTTTTTAAAAAGCTACTATGCCTCCTCAATCAGGAGCAATAAATAGGTTATCCTGTGCTACTAAATTCTGAGGTCTTTGTTTAGATAAATTTAGTATGTGTGCCAAATAGTATTTCATACTTAAAAAAACTATATTGTATTTCATACTTTTGCAACATATATGTCTCACTGTAGTTTATCTTAGATTAAGAACTATTAAAGTTCTGAATCTGTGGTAGAATTTTCTTTGCATCCCCTTCTTTTTTCTTTTCACCTTTCTACCTTCCATAATATTTCTTTTGCAGGTCAGCTAAACACCTGGGCTTTGAAAGATTACTCATTTATTTGGTTCTTTGTCAGCATCACGTTCATGCTGCCAAAACCTGTGATCTCTTCCAAATATCCATCTTAGCCTTTCAGCAGTATTTGATATGGTTGGCCACTTCCTTTTTAAAATATGTTGAGAATGTTCTTCTTTTAGCTTCCTTGAACCCAAATAACCAGTCCTTTTTCTAGGCGTCCTTTACATTTTCATCCTTCTCTGCCAGATTTCTAAATTTTGGCATGCCCCTGAGCTTGATCCTGAATGTTCATCCATACTTAAACCCTCCCTAAGAAAATTGATCCTGTGTTTTTAAGTGCTGTCTTCATGCATCAGTGCTCAGATTCGTATCTCCAGATGGTATCACACTTGGATATTCAAGAAACATCTTGAATTTAACATGTCTAAAAGGAAATTCTTCATTCCCTTCCTTTCTCCTTCCATCTTCTTTCCTCAGATTTCTTCCATTTCAGTAGATGGCACTATCCACCCAGTTACTCAAGACAAAAAGTTAGGAGGCATCCTTGGGGTCTCACTTTTTATTGCCCTCAACTGCCTGGTAAGGCCTTTTACTCTTCCACCAACGTCCTAGAGTCACGTGCTTTATTCCATCTCTACTGCTGCCTCACTGATTCAGGTCATCAAGGGCCTCCTAACTGGGCTGCATGCTTCCCCTCTTCATCTTCTAAACGTCAGCGTCTCTGTGGCAGCTGCAGTTATCTTACAGTTATCCTCAAACCCGATCTCTAGCCTACATGAAACACTTCAGTGGCTTCCTGTTGCTATTAGAATTAAAAGCGTTAAGTTTTCTCTGATTCCCTTGACCATGGCCTTTAGGGCCCTCACATTGTATGGCCTCTCCATCTCTTCCCTTTCCGTGCTTGCACCTCTCTGATCTTTCCATTCTTTGAACAGGTGAAAGGCCTTTTGTCCTAGCTAGATCCTCTTCCTTGAATTCTCTTCCTTTAGGTCTTTGTGTGGTTGGCTCTTTATTTTCCCCACTTCAGGGAAGAGTTTTTTCTGTGCATCTAACAAAATGGAACACATGCACACATGCACGTGCACACACACACACTCACACACACCTGCTTCTAGCTACTATGACTATCTTATTTTATTTCTTTATTCATGTTTATATTTTTATCTCCTCCAATAGAAAATTGAGCTTCATGAGGTCAGGAACCTTGTCCTTTTGGTTCACTGCTGTAGCACAGTGCCTCGCTGGCTCATAATAGGCACCTACTACATTTTGTTAAATAAATAAACAAATTTCTGTTCTGTGAGTGAGTTTAGCACTCGCGATGCCTTCTGGTTCAGAAATAAGAAGTCAGTGGAAAGTATACAAGAAGGACATCTGACATCTTTGGAAAAAAGAGAATGAAATGCACTTAAAATGGTTAGTGGAGATTGGAAGAAGGCTCCTGACATGATGCACTTTTCAGAAAGAGGATGAGATGGATATCACCTTAAAAATAGATGGTGATTCAAGCAAAGCAAACAGAACAAGGAGAAACAGAACCAAATAAAAAGTTTCCTTTAGGCAGAGCACAGAGCTTTTGTGATAGGTCAGCTGAACAGGCTGGCTGAAACTAGGAGGAGGGGTAGAATGGTAAAAATATCTGGGGACACCAAAAGAAATTATTGTCTTATCTACAGGGCAATAGCAGGACTACAAGATATTCGTCATGATATCAAAGAGATATTAAAAAGGCAAAGTCCAATTTAGTACGGGATGGCCTGAAATCTAGTAGTAAAACTATCTCCATGGGAAGAAAGAAATCTTAGGACAGTAGAAAGAAGGATAGAGCCAAAGCTTCTCATCCCATTCTGAGTATCTAAATAGAAACTTTGTTGTCCCTGACTAAAATGTTATAGCACTGTTTCCCAAATTTTCATGTGTATTAGAATCACCTTAGGAGCTTGTAAAAAATAGAGATTTTCTGGCTTCCTTGAGATTCTGATTTAGTAGAACTTGTGTGGGTTTCAGGAAGCTGTACTTTAGCAAGTATTCCCCAAATGAAACTAATACAGTTCAAATGCAAGGCCAGGCCATGCCTCAAGAAACACTGGCTTATAGGGGCCTATAGTTTTGTCTGTGTTCACATACTGTTTAAACACAGTTTAATAACGTTGTGAATGCCTGAGGAAGTGGTTTGTATGTGTATGTAAGTGCACGTATGTGTGTAATTGTTGATTAGGTGGATATAGTGGAACTAACTAAAAAGACATTTCATTCTAAAGATTAGACGTTCTCGTTTCTATTGACTTTATTTACAACTATTGCACTTATGTATAATCTGCCCTTTTATTGGTTGAGTTTTAAAAATGTAATTAGTTTCAGATGATTTTCAAATAATCTGAATTTACAGAATCAGATTTTTAATTAGAAATTGGATGGTAGAAATGAAAGAGTGTGTTAATTAAATATGTATTTTATTTTATTAGAAAGTTTCAATAGCCCCACCTGAAATTGATTCTACCTGGTTGATTTTCCTGAACTCTGGGAACAAATAATTACTGTTTCTGTTGCGTATGACCAAGTAAAAACTGAAGAAACTATTTATATAGTAAAAATGAGCACCCTGGTAAAAGTGATAGCATTCTCTAGAGAAAAATATTCTTGTGTTAGAAAAACTTAAAGCTTCCTTTTCCAAGAGAATATTAAAATAATTGGAGTCTCCCTCTTTTTTTTTTGTTTTAATTTTTTTCAAGAAATTTTGTTCCTTTTTCAGAGGTTTCTTTTTGCATTCAGTTCAGGAACTGTTAAAACCTGGCTGTTTTCCAGAACAAGAAATTGATTAGATTGTAGAAAGAATAATGGAGACAGGCTAGTGGATTCAAGGAAAATTGTATGTGTAAAAAGCACCAGATACAATGCTTAGTGGAGTATTCTTCCCATTGCAATTATTCATTTAAAGACAGTTGCTGGCTGACTTCTTATGTAAACAGAGCAATGCCTGCCTAATGCCAGTTCATATTTTCACTGTTAGAGATTTTCTAAAGGTAGAAAATGTTTTAGTAATCTTTGTGTATGTCTCCTTTGCCTAGCCCAGGGCCTGACACTCAAAAGTTTGATGAATGTCTAGATTAGACTAGAGCAGGTTGGAATAAAATATGTGATAAATTTGCTATGATTTGAACCCCCCAGCCTCTGGGCCTGGATTTGATGATCACAATTATAAAAATATAACCTACTGTGCCACTTTACACTTGGGGTGATTGATTTTGGTTCTTACCGCTAAACTAGCTCAAAGGGTTGTCTTCATCCAACATAATTACTATTCCTGTAATTACTGAATCTATAAATTTCATGCCTCTTTTGTTTCAAACAGAAAAATGGGCTTGGGAAATAAGAAAAACGAAGAAATCCTTAGTCAAAATAATATACACCAGGTGTTCTTTGTCTCGGCTTGATTTAGTTAGTCTTGCTCATCTAATACGTCATGCTTGTCTCTCTGTATCACTGAATTTTCAGCTTGGTTACACACACACACACACACACACAAACCTCACAAGAACCTGGTATTCAGAATAAAAAGAGCTACAGATAAAAACTTTTTGAAGTTTGAGTTTGCGTCTCTCTGAAGGTGAGCTGCCTTCAGTTAATTGCTGTTTTGTTGCTCCCTATGTTGATTACTTTTATCTGGAGCCCTAAAGACCTATGGGGACTTCTGGGGGTGACAGCACCATGACTGAGCAGTGCATGGAGAGGCCGAGAAATGTCAGCATCAGAAACCTCCATGTGAGGATAATGAATTCAGGCGTTTCAGAAATCAACCAGCTTCAGAGAATGGCATTTGAGTGTAGTCATGCTTATTTTTGAAATATAAGAGCTTGAGGCTCCCCTACTGAAATAAAGAGTTTTCAAACAAAGGCCTGGAGGAGCTGGATTGGCAGTTGCTTTCATATCTAAGGGAATGGTGCTGCTGTTCAACCTGATCCAAGGTGAAATCTAGAGATGAGGGCAAAGAAGAGAGATGCTCAAGGGTAGTTAAATTCACAGAAACTTATCAAAAAAAAAAAAATACGTGGGACTTTTCTTGGTAATAGTCATGTTATTTATCATCTTTCAGGTCCCCACATACATAAAGACATTTTATTGTTCATACATTTAGTTGTTTAATTTTAAAAACTTTCTTGCTCATACATTTTATTGAAGAATTGTCTTAAGGACTTGGGGCAGCATTTTCTCACTGCTATGCGCTGAATTATGTCCTTCTGAAATCCATATGTTGAAGCCCTAACCCCCAATGTAATGATATTTGGAAATGAGAACTTTGCGGGGTAATGAGGTCCTGAGGGTGGAGCCCCTCATGATGAGATTAGTGCCCTTATAAGATGACGCAGAGACCCCAGAGCTCTGTGCCATATGAGAACATAGCAAGAAGGCAGCCATCAGCAAGTCAGTAAGAGAGCCCTCACCAGAACCTAACCATGCAGGCACTCTGATCTTGGACTTCCAGCATTCAGAACTGTGAGAAAATGAATTTCTGTTGTTTAAGTCACCCAGTCTGTGGTATTTTATTATGGTACCCCAAGCAGACTAATACAAGTGCATAGTGATAATTATATGGATAAGTTATTGAGTGAAGATGGTGTGAATAAAAAAGATTTCATCTGTGTAAAATTCCCTTTAACCAATAGTGTATATAGAGGTATATATATATTTTTTGTACGTGAAAATCTGCCACTGTGTTTGCAATTGGTAATTATAGCTTAAGGTTCTTTTAATGTATTTTGTGTTCTTGGAACATTTTGTAAAATACAGCCATGGCAGTACTGAAGCAGAACTGAAGCTATGTGTGTATGCTTAGATTTAGGAAACATTGGAATCTTCCACAAACAGATCACTAAATAACAAACACCCAAGATTTGGGATTTACTCCTTTGGGTTCAAGGCTTTGTGTCTCTCGGAAACCTTTGGTAAAATGTAAATATCCTTAAAAGAGTAATTAACTTAAACTTTACTATTATTTTTCCAAGCGTGGAATACTTTTTAAGATTAACAAATTGTCATTTTAGGGAGGAGAGTTATGACTCTGAGGAAGAGCAGATTAAACTAGGGAGGTTTCACAGTGGGGAGGATGGGCCCTGATGTGCTCCCAAGAGTGAAGCAATAGAGGGAAGAGCACCCCCGAGAGAGCTCAGGTGGCACAGGGAAGCCAGTTGGTACTGAGTTCCTGGAATACCCTGTCCTCTCTGATCTCTGTGGCTTAAAAATCTTCCTTCTGCTTGCCTCTTCCCTCTTATCTGAACGTTCTCAAACCATCGCCTTTGTGCTGTTTTAAAACTCACTCCCATCTCCACAACCAACTACCAGATTTTATGCGATTATTCCTATCTCCATTTCTCTTTCTGTCACCGAGGCTTCGTGCTGAAATTGGTAGTTCTTTTAATCTTTTCTTCTCTTCACCCCAATTAGAAATTTCCTAAAGTAGAGTAACAGCAAAGAACCTGAAACCTGAGCCAAAACAACAAATGTAATAGATACTCAAGGATAAGATTTATGATCAGGCTTTGCTATGGGAAAAAAAATGTCAATCATGTCTTTAAATTATTACTCAAAGGTCATAGAAATCTGTTTGCTAGAAAGAATCCTTTAGTTAATGTTATTCAGAGATACTTTTGCCTTATCTCTATCCTTTTACTCCTATAGCTCCTAATACCTGAATGTACTTTGACATGCCTAGAGAATTTCTGAAGAAGTTCTGCTTTGTATCAATTTTTAGCCTATACTTAAGTATACTGATGCCCATGTTCTCCTCGAAAAAAAAAATTAGTTTGGAGAATAAAGGTAGGGTTCTTACATAATTTTCCTCATTAAAAATGGAGCTGAAATCAGGTTAAATACTAAAAATGAAAAGCTGTCTTAAATGCTGCTTGATTAATGAATAGAGAAAAATACAGAAGGGGCTATCTCTACAGTGACTTCTTTTCTCGGGGTTCATCGGTGCTGCCTACCTGATTGTTTTTTGAAGGAGGGTGTCTTTTGTGATTAAGTCACTTGTCAGATTTGTATTGATATGCAAAGTTTTGTTTTATTTAATCTATCTCTAGAAGCTCCACCATCTGTTACTAAGATTCTTCCAGCAGGAAGTTCAAGAGAATAGCATTTGTAAGGTAAAAATATATCAGCCATAGCTAGAGCTTCAAACAATGTTTTATAATTAAGATATAGAACTCAGAGTAAATGTTGATGAAATGTAGTTGGTAAGAGCGAAATGAAGGCTAACACTGGAAAGTAGGCAAGATGGGAAAAGCTGAAAGGCAGGAAACATATTTACATTTCTTTTTGAAAATATTCAGAAAAGTCCGTCTTAATTTTATTTACTTTTAGAGGATGTTTAAAATTTAGTGTTTGTCAGAATCCATCTTTTCACCCATTCAATTAATACTTATTAAACCCAACAATGAATGAATAAGCATAGTTACACTGTGTGTGTGCAAATGTATGCGCTTCCTGACACGTATAATCTTTTACAAATAATACAGAAAATAGGTAAAGTTTATCTTTAAATATACAAATTTTAAATACTGAATTAAAAACATGTTAAAAGTGGGTAAGAATAGTTAAATATTTGAACATCCTAAATAATATTAGACAGGTAGCTAGCATGACAGTGGGGAAATATTTAGATATTTAGATAAATATCTATGGAATGGAGCATAGCCACTTAAAAAAGGAAGGATGTAGTCAATGGATCACAGCACATGGAATTGTTAAACTGAAGAGAAAATCAGGGAAAAAAAGACTTGTTAGAATGGAGAGTGGTTATCATAGTTTTTGGAATCCTGAAATTATGACTTCTGATTTGAAATTAGGAATATAGCATAATTTTAATTGGTTCATTGGCCTCAAAGTAAAGCATGTTTATTTCATGCAGCGTGTCTAGCATATGGCAATACACAGGTACAAAGTTCAAAGAGATTATTTGATGAAAAGATGGCTCAAAGGATGATTACATCTAAAACAATTCAAAAGAATAAATAAGAAATAACGCTTTTTGCATTCTGTGTTTCTTCAGGGTGATTTTGATAACAACAACAGAAAACTTCAAAAGGGAGCATGAGAGATGCTAAACATACTCTTTAAATAATTCTTGGAACATTAGTTGTGATTATTAAATGATGGCTTGGTCAAACCTTTGCTTTATAAATATATTTTTCTATTAATAGTAGCAGCAATAGTTCTCTTTATTACTCTTAAAAATATTCTTTTCATGCTTGTGTGTCCCTGTGTATATTTGAACACATTCATACCAACTGTACTACTACCTTTATTTCAATTGATATGTCATCTCATTGAACCCATTTCTACTGTTGTTTTAAAAAATAATCATTAGTACTAACTTTATTTCAATTTATATGTCATCTCATCAAATGCATTTCTACTCTTGTTTTAAAAAGTAATCACTGAACTTTGGTATTTTTCTTTTTATCATAAGTATAATGCAAGACATTAGAAACTTTTCAAACATGGAACGGGTCTTTCAAATTTTTGATTTTGCGCTAATACAATTAGCTATATTATTAACTAACATAACAAATCCTAACATAACTATCTTTTTCTAAATATGTGTTATGTGGGATAGAATGTATTATTTCTATTATACACTCCTTTGCTTTGTAAGTATATTATGCATCCTTACTTCTTCCTATTTGGGGTGATACTGTTTCAATTCTCCCTGTGGGAAGAGAATATGTCTGCATCCCATTGATATTGGGCTTATCAGTGTGACTTGCTTTGGTCAGTAGAGTACAGATGCTCCTCGACTTGTGATGGAGTTACATCCCAATAAAACCATCATAAGCTGAAAATATCGTACATTGAAATACATTCAAAATACCTAACCTACCAAACATTGAACTTAGCACTTAATATTTAAGTATTCAGAACATTTACATTAGTTGGGCAAAAATCATCTGGCCACACAGTATACTGTTGAGTACCAGTTTGTTTTAACTTCATGATCATGTGGCTGTCTGGGAGCTATGGCTCATTGCCACTATTGAGAGAGAGTGCCACCATCTTGAGAGAATATTGATATAGCATATTGCTAGCCGGGGGAAAGATGAAAATTCAAAGTACAGTTTCTACTGAATGCATATTGCTTTCTCACCATCAGAAAGTGGAAAAATCCTGAGTCAAACCATTGTAAGTTAGGGACCTTCCATGTAAGTCTGCCAGTATGCCATGACCAAGCAAAAATGTTGAAAAATCATACTGTGGACTTTCCATTGCTCTTTTCTTTGTGTCATGAGAACAAACATGTCCCAGTGGGGGCTGCTCTTTTAACCTGGATCCCCAAAAGAAGGAGATGTGTGGAGCAGAGCTAAGCTGATCCCCCGTGACCCATGACCAACATGTAAAGTGAGTAAAATGTAAGGAAACAAGAAATAAACTGGTGTTATTAGAAACCCCTGAGATTTGGAGGTTGACAAGAGCTGTGGAGGGTCTGAAATGTTACCCTGCTTGCAAACTAATGTGTAAGCCAGCCATTGGATCATGGATTCTAACAGAGGATTTAAGACTCAGGTCAGAGAAAAAGGGCAGTTTATTACTCATAGCAACAGCAGTAGCCAGAGTATCAGAATTTGTGCTGGTTCTCTGATCCCCCAGTTTCCACAGGGTAATGTGTGGAGGGCCAGGCGTTATAGGAGGTGGGTCTTGAACTTCAGGAATCTGAATTTTTTATATGAGGAGGTAAGTAGGCCAGCTCTCTGCTTTTTAGGGAGAGACGTTTATTTTCTAAGGCTGTACTCAAACTTGCTCTTTGTTCTAGAGAAAGATATCTTTATCTTCCAAGGCTGTTCGCTGTACAAATGTCCTTGAAAGATAGTCTAAAATAAAGTAATATGTTCACAAAAGACCTGAAGGTCTTTTCAGAGATCTTTATAGGCACTGAAATAGTGGGGAAGATTTAGTTATTTTGAGAATGCAAAAGTAAATTTATTTTTTTTCTATTAAATTTTACTTTCAGCACAGTGGCTCACACCTATAATCCCAATACTTTGGAGGCTGAGGCAGGAGGATCACTTGAGGCCAGGAGTTTGAGGCCAGCCTGCGCAACACACTGAAACCCTGTCTCTACAAAAAATTAAAAAAAAAAAAAAATTAGCCAGGCCTGGGAGCACATATCTATAGACACAGCTGCTCGGAGTCTGATGTGGGAGGATCGCTTGAGCCCAGGAGTTTGAGGCTGCAGTGAGCTATGATTGTGCCACTACACTCCAGCCTGGGTGACAGAGCATGACCTTGTTTCTAAAAAAAAATAAAAAATGTATAAAACAATATGACTTTAAAAATCTCCTCTAAAGACATTCTGGATCCCCACTGGAGGATTTTATAAAAGTATAAAACACAGCCCCATTTCTAAAAAAAAATAAATAAAAAATATTAAAAAGTTTCACTTTAAAAATCTTCTCTAAAGACATTCTGAATCCCCACTGGGGGATTTTATAAAAGTATAAAAATCCACATGTATTTATATATGAGTGTAATATGTGTTGCTTATCCATGCATGCACACAGTTTATTTAAGAAAATACAGGTATGCTAGAGA
Source organism: Pan paniscus (assembly GCF_029289425.2). Classification (NCBI taxonomy): domain Eukaryota; kingdom Metazoa; phylum Chordata; class Mammalia; order Primates; family Hominidae; genus Pan; species Pan paniscus. The sequence continues at coordinate 147,706,571 of NC_073255.2, read as the reverse complement.
TGTCAAAAACTTCTAATATACAAATTAATGTTGTACATATTAGTCACTTAAAATATATATTTTATAAATAAACCATGCAGGTCATGTGGACATAATTTATACTTGTAATATAATAGTGTTGATTGGAATTAATATGTTTTCCCATATTTTCTGAATCTGCTATAGGCATTTGGATATTATAATAGACACATATTTGGTAAACAGATTGACAAATTTCATATCTTCTGAATTATCCTTAAAATATTTTTGTAATTTGGTTAAACTTTTCAGAATTAGTTGATAAATGAGAAATGGATATTTCAGTTCTTTTTCTTTCTGGCCTATGGTCATTAACAGGCTTTTGGGACCTTTCAGTAGTATTTTCAGAAAAATGAAAATTTAAATTCTTAGTAATTACAGTGAGAAAACTGTCATCTGGAGGTAAGGCCCCTCTCCAAAGGCTTCACAAAGTTTTGGTATATTAAACCTTTCCGGATTAAAAAATTGTTTAAAAGGCCAGATGTGGTGGCTCACACCTATAAAACCCAGCACTTTGGGAGGCTGAGGCTGGATCACTTGAGCCTAGGAGTTCAAGACCAGCCTGGGCAACATGTGGAAATCTCATCTCTACAAAAAACATAAAAATTAGCTGGGCATGGTTGTGCATGCCTGTAGTCCCTCCTACTCAGGAGGATTACCTAAGCCTGGGGAGTTTGAGGATGCAGTGAGCCAATATTGCAACACTGCACTCTAGCCTGAGTGCAGCCGACACAAGACCCTGTCTCCAAAAAAAAAAGTTTGTCGTCACCAAAAAGCATTATATTAATGGAAAAATGTTTCATTTTCTCCTTCTAATGGAAATTAAATTAGCAAAAATTAATTTAGCTTATTTTTCTTCTCTCTGTCTTACAGTAGATCTGTCTCTCTCTGTCTCTGTCTCTCTCTCTCTCTCACACACACACACACACACACACACACACACACACACACAAACTGCTGGTGGTAGTCATTCTTTTACCTCTTGGCTTTGAGATAAAACAAATACCTTTGAGGAATTTTTAAATATTTTTTTAATCAGTAAATAATGACATTAGTATTTTTGAATAGTTAGATTCATTACATACATTTTTATCCATTATTATTTGACTAGATCCATCTAATTGTGACTACTTTGCTTTCAAAATTGAAAGGATTGCCCTGACTTTATTTTTAAAAGAAGGAAATTTAGTTAACCTTTGTTTTAGTTTTCTTAGGTTTTCTTTTTTCCAAAATGGCTTTAACACAAAAAATGTAGGTGGATTCACCTGCAAGCCTTGTGATTTGGGAGCTGTTGATGACAGATGTAAAGGGAGCTATAAATTTAAACTCTATAATTTGTGAACTATCAGTATAGTTGCAGCATCAGTGCAGTATACATTATTGTTCTCCAATTTTGTAGAGTATGAGATGAGCAGTAATCTAGTTATATGAATCTCAAGGCCAAGATTCTGATAATACCTTTATTGTACTAACTATAAATTATAGACAAACATGCTTGCAGAGAATAAGACATTTTTTCTTCAGCTTCCTGAAAGTATAGAATTTAAGATATACTTAAGTTCTATAATTGTATCTGTCAACATTCAATTGGTCAATAAAAGGTATTACCATCAACATGACATTGCCTTTTAAGTAATCTTAAGGGCTCCAAGAATGTACTACCTACAGAGATATCTCTCAATAGGAGGTAATATTTTCTATGAAATTTATTACTCTAGTCATAGCATATTCACATGACTGAAATATTTTTTAAATCTTAGGATAAATGAAAAATTTGCTATTTATAAGTTAAAATTAAATTTTTAATTATCCTGTATTTTCCTCTTTTTTCCAATTCAGTTTCTTGGCTTTATATATTCCACAAAATGGAATATAATGCTGCCCCACAGTTGATTTGTTTATTCTGACCATCTAACCATTGATGTTGATCTCTACTTAATCAGTTCAGAATGAGGTGAAGCTTTGATTATAACAACAGCAAAACTAAAGAATGACACATGTGACAGGTTGGTTCATGAATTCCTCATATTAATGTTTTAGGTTAAAAATATAACATCAGTTTAAGTCCAGAGTAGATGAGAACAAGTTTTAAAACTACAATTCATAATTTTTTATGAGTATGATTGTGAAGGATGGTCTGTAATAACATGAACAATTTTCCTATTCTAAGTTTAGAACTAAAAAAACTACACTTTACTCCTGACAAAAGACACAGATTTTAAATTTTTATTTGCACAACTGTATACTCCTAAACAACGTTTTTTTTTTTTTTTTTTTGAGACAGGGTCTCACTCTGTCACCCAGGTACCCAGGCCAGGTTCAGTGGCACAATCTCAGCTCACTACAACCTCTGCCACCCAGGCACCCAGGCCAGGTTCAGTGGCACAATCTCAGCTCACTACAACCTCTGCCACCCAGGCTCAAGTGATCCTCCCACCTCAGCCTCCTGAGTGTCTGAGACTGCAGGTACACAACACCATGCCTGGCTATTTTTGTATTTTTTTGTAGAGATGGGATTTCTCCATGTTGCCCAGGCTAGTCTCGAACTCCTGAGCTCAAGCAGTCTGCCTGCCTCGGCCTCCCAAAAATCTGGGATTACAGTCGTGAGCCACCACACACAGCCCATACTAGATTTTTCTTTAACAAAAAATCAATATTTGTACTAAACTTTTTAGTCTCAAATTTTGCTCTGAAATATTTTCTAAAAACTGTCTTTATCGGAATTCCTAACATTTTTTCATTTAGGTTTTCTGGTATGGCCAAAGATACCAGACAGCACTCAAGTCAGACTTTAGTCAGACTGAAAAAATACTTCTGAAAAGCTCTAAATTATCTAATAATACAGATCTCTGAGTCAAAAGCTTCATAGAAACATTGGAATCCTCAGAATTTTGATGAGCACTCTCACTTTTATCACAAAATGTTTGCTTGGACCTACAGAATTCCAAGTTTACATTTTATATCAATCAAAACAACAAATCAACTATTCATTTTCAGTGAAAAAGAAAAGAAACAAGAAGAAAGTCAACCAGTTGCTTATCTGTTTGGGGTTATCTACAAACCAAAATGATTGATCCAATAATTTCGGAAAGACATTATCAGAAAGTAGAAAGAAGTGATTTGAATACTGTGGAGCCATAAAAAATGATGAGTTCATGTCCTTTGTAGGGACATGGATGAAATTGGAAATCATCATTCTCAGTAAACTATCACAAGGACAAAAAACCAAACACCGCATGTTCTCACTCACAGGTGGGAATTGAACAATGAGAACACATGGACACAGGAAGGGGAACATCACACTCTGGGGACTGTTGTGGGGTGGGGGGAGGAGGGAGGGATAGCATTAGGAGAGATACCTAATGCTAAATGACGAGTTAATGGGTGCAGCACACCAGCATGGCACATGTATACATATGTAACTAACCTGCACATTGTGCATATGTACCCTAAAACTTAAAGTATAATAATAATAAAATAAAATAAAATAAAATAAAGTTCTTTAAAATTGATACTTGCTTCCAGCCGACCTACTCCAGCTAATGCTATAGGTTCTGGATATTTCTAATCCACAAGGCTGAAGTCTAAGTTATCTGTCCAGATTGATAGTAAACTGTAGATTTCAAACTGGTACGTGGTTAGTTTTGATTCTCCCTGTCCCCCTCCCCCTCTGCTAGTCCAAGGAGTTTGATTAAATTAGTGTTGCAAAAACTTTAGTCTGGAAACAGAGAACATCTCCCTGCAGTTTTTAGGAACAAGGAGGATACCTTGTTACTAATCTAGACCTACTGTATTTCTGCAAGTGTATGGGGGAAAAATAGAACAAGCCGAAGCCCAAATGGATATGGATGATGACTTTAAATCAACTGATAAAACCACTGTAATTGTTATTTGAGATTTTTTTTCATACTCTGCTTCTTTCCAAGAGAACTTTGAAAGTTTGTTTTCTTGTTTCACCTACAAAAAAAGATTAATACAAATGTAATTGAAAGGAAGAAAGAAATCAAAGAGAAGGGCAGAAACAAATTTGCTTACTGTGAGACGAGTTCAGCTGTAGTTAGGCATCTGTTTGGTTATGAGCTTCCTGGCAGCCTAGTAGAAAGTGGAGTTATTATGAATAAAAGAGTTTTAATATCAGAAAAGCGAATGTATATCATCTCTTACAAGGCGATGGAGTTAATGCTGAGTGGTGTACTAGCAGTGTCTTTTTAATATTTTTTAACAGAAGCAGAAATCACATACTTGTTTTCTGATAGTTATCAAAATAAATTAGGACTTTAAACACTGAAACACATCTTAATCAAGCAGATGCTTCAAATAGTGAAGTTGTATGAATATCCACAGAGGTTAAATGCTACCCAAATATAGAGGAGCCTCAAGTGCCTCAGGACTGACTGGATTTTGAATCCCTTAAAGTGGTATTTGAGTACTCATGAGACTAATAAAGTTCTTGTTAAAAATACAGATTGTTGAGCTCTATTCCTGGAATTTCTGATTTAGTCAGTTTGAGATGAGATCCAGGAATCTATATTTTTAACAGGTACCTAATATGATTCTAATGCAACTAGTCTCAGTAGCATTTTGAAAATCAGTGGCTTGGGCTCTCTTTTTTCATATGTCTTTTATGTTAGTCAAATTTTTCTTAGGAATCAGATAGAATAGTTTAATAATATACAATCTGAAGACAGCCTACAGGGCAGGTGTTTTATAATGCTGATTAAGGGGAGAACTATACAGGATCACACAATTGGTAGGACTTTTATTCTATTTATGCAAATTATAGAGCCAGACTGGTATGCTAGGCTAGACAAAAGGCCAGCCCCCCATAGGTTTCACCTGATCAAGACCAGATATTCCCCAAGAAAGAATTTTGAGTTTGCTCCAGTACTTGGATTACTGATGAATTCAAACATCAAGTTAGAACAAATCAGACATAGTTTTGTGTTTGAAAATCCTTAGAGAAAGTATTACCTATGGCACACAAATAGCTATCCCAAAAGCCTTAATGATGACCCTTTGCAGGTCTCCAGATATGTCTGCCAGGATAAGTGAGCTGCTAGATGTTCCCCAGACAATTGAACACATTGACCTGTTACATGGTGCTATTTAATATCGATCAGATGAATGTCAGAGAATGTCTGACAGAGACAGTGGTTTTTGTTTCATCAAGGTTAATCATGAGTCATTCATCCAAACAGCTGGCCGCTCCCAGGACTCCCTGCCTCTTAAGACCACTGCTGTTTAATGAACACCAAGCCATCTCATCAGCATTTAGGAGGCCTAAACTACTGAGTTGTTATTTCTTATTAATTAAAGGCCACTGATTTCAGCCTCTGTTGGTTAATCGGTAACAATTCAAAGCATATCTTGACGTAAATTTTCATTAAATATAACTATTGGTTTTGTAACAGAAAGATAAAGTGGATATTCTCCCTTTTCCAAATCAATTTCCCTTACGTGCCAAATTGATTTGAGCATGTCAGATCTTGCTAGCTGCTCAAGATGCTTATATAATTTTTTATCTTTTATAAGAAAATAGCCTGATTTTCCTTTTTCATGAATTTGTGTCAGATAAAATAATGTCACTTTCATTATACATCACCAGGATATGGAAGGCTGCTTTTGTCTTGCCTTAATTTCTAGGTAGCATGTTCGAGGAGATTGGTTTACCTTCTAGAAATTAACATTGCTTTCCTACTTATCTTGGCAGTGGCATTATTCTGCCCTTAACTAAGTATACTTACAACGTGTGGTAATCCATATATGCCTTTAGCTGAGGATTTTTTTTAAAGTTTGACACAAAATGGACCCTTTGTCTTAAAAAAAGAATAAACTAAGAGCTTTAAACTGCCTGTCCCTTTCAACCTTACTTTAACAGACCAGACTTGATGATGAGTGTCTTTAGTAATTTTGATATAATTCTTACTGTTTTTTACTGAAAGTTTTATAAATTTGGTGGTTTTGGAAGAAAGTGCATTTAGCCAAAAGAATGATTGCTGTAGTAGATGAACAGTTCAAACATTGTAAGAAGTATGTGAAAAAAGCAAATTGAAGCTTTCCATATTTTCAAAACTTATAGCTGAATTTGTTTTACTATAAGCATACAGTTTTCTATTGTTGGGTCTATTACATTATTATTTGAGTATTGAGTAGATTGATTATTAGTGTTCCTATAGTAAGTATAATTTGTAAGGAGATTTACCCAGATAGGTCTCCATATATAAATTAAGATATCGATTGGCAAGTACCTGTCTATTTTTAAGTTTAAGGAGTGGCATATCTAATTGAAGTATTGTGGGACTGATTATAGTGATCAAATAAAGGTGAGATATGTTTGGCAAGAAATCTTGAAGAAGATGAATTTTGGCAGAGTTTTAAAAGAAAGAGAAGGGATAAATTTGGATTGGGAAAATAAAAATGTCATTCACATTGAATAAATTGACAGATGGCTAAGGGTATAAGGGATATTAAACATTCTCTGCTAGGATAATGAGGAATTAGCTCTCTTTCTTTGCTGTGTCTGCTTCTGCCCAGAATGGTTTCTAGCATAGAATCAGAGAAATTTGGAAGATCATTGAATACATCCTGCATATCAGTCTTACGAAATGAAGTCCTGAGAAGTGAGATGACTTCTCCAGGTCCAAACAATTGTCAGTGGTGGAGGTGGAGCCAAAATGCACACATTTCCAGCGTAGAACTTCTTACATATCATACTACACTGTACTGTCATATCACCCCATAGGCATCAGATCTCTTCATCCTGAACATTTTAGTCATACAGAAAAGATAGAAGTGTCTAACATGTAGGACTCTAACATGTAGGACTTTAGGTTGTATAACTTTGATTATCCATTCATTGTTTTTTTCTGTTAGCAGCAATTTCTTCTTGGTCAGAAAGCTTAGCAATCATTTAAGATAAATTTTTCCCTATATATTTTCTTTTCCCTTGATTCTTCACAGCCCTGGGTCTATCTTTTTGGTGCATATTTTTTAACTGACTGAACATTTTTTGACTGTTATCTTGGTGTGTTTTCTTAAATTGTGATAGAACTGGCCTTAAAAATGTGTATTATAACTGTCCTTTCATGAGTTTAATTGTTAACATGGGTTTGGGAATATGACGCATCTAGAAGGAAAGACGGTTCTAGAAGCTTTATTTTAATTTCTCTTTATTCAACAGCAAATATTTTCTTTATACTTACTGTATATTAGATATAGTCTAGGCACTAGGCTGCATGTGGACAGTCACTGAATTCCAGAATATTATAGTCTAGTATGAGGCAGAGATGAGTAAACGAGCAGTTATTAGAGACTCAAGCAAACTATTTTATTTCAAGATGGTGATGTCTGATTTGAGGTCTGATTATTGAATGAAAACCTCTTTGTATGTATTTATTTTCAGAGTATGTTAGTTACATGTGTTTTAAGTGTTATTAATCTTGGAATATTAGTGTGCTCACATATCAATTATCTGTTAATGTTATTTCATCTGGCTAGATTGACTATTTTCATGGGATTTGAGGTCAATATGGAGTTATTCAGTAATGTTTTAAGTACATGTTCCAAGCTACATTATTATTACAATGGAGGAGCAAAAAGCACAGTTTTATTTTTTTGACAGAGTGAAACTTACTTAATGTGGAACACTTTAAAAGACCAGAATTTTATATTAATAAAAAAAGAATACATGTTTCTCCTGTGGATTTTCCAAAATGATTCAGTGTCTGTTCACTATTACTCTTCCACAGGATTCATTCCAGAGGGATTAAGTAAGGCATAGTGGATGTAATATTTAAATATATTCTTTATGTAAGTTTTCCACTGATATATAAAACAAGTCAGAAAAAAATTTAAATGGAAAATATAAATATATTAAGTGGAAAAGTAGGCAGTGTTATTTCTTTCTAAAACTTATGGTTGTATTGTATACAAGTAGAATATTAGAATGCCTATATTTAAAATATATGTGCACCTACCTAATTAACACTAATTAGTTTCAAGAATCTGGAACTATTTATTGGTGACTGTAAGACATATGCTCTTTTGTTTTCACTTTGATTTAATAATATTCTTAGTCCATACTTTAAACAGAAAAATGATTCTGTCTAAATTGAGAACAGCATTTATGTGTTACATTTCATAGATTGTGTGTTTATCATGTCCTATATAAACTGTCATTTCTTTGGCTATCACATATTAAAGTACATAGTCCAATGAACTATAGGTTTTCCAGGTAACCTGCATAACTAGTTATTATTGACTGTTTTGCCTTGAAACTCTCTTTGATTTTGTGAAGAAACCTACATAAAAATTATGTTTACCATTTATCTTTAACAATTGTAATTCAAAATCATGTGTTTTCAGAATTTTCTTAAATCTGTTTTCACCAGATGCTTCTAGAGAGAAAAATAGAAAAATTATAGTCAATATCAAGTTTCAAAATAATAACAAGAGGCATTATCTGACTTCATGTATAGGAAAACCCTTTTTTCTTTAAAAGATCTCTAAAGGTTCTATCCTCTCACAAGGTAACTAACATTATGGAAAAATGGCATCACATTTCTGTTCAAAGGAAACCAGCCTGTACTGTCTGAAACCATTTCCACTGCTATCCTAATTGCTATCCTAATTACTTCACATCATGACATATGCGCTCAGTGCCTACTCTCTATAGAAAGGTGATGGAAGAATAAAAGCTCATGAACACACAATCTAGAGATTTAGGTGTATACACATTATTTTACAAAAGCTAAGGTTTTTTTTTCTGATAAAACTAATACATGTCTTTGTTTACAGAACAATACCAATGAATACATATGTGTATAAAGTACAAATTTCAAGTCCCACCAGAACAAACCATTTTGGCCTAACATCATGATTTTTTGTGCGTTTGTGTATGTTTGTGTTTGTCTTATTTCTATGCCTGTATAAATGTGTTTGTGTGTGTGTGTGTACTCAGATATATGTGTGTGTGTGTGTATGCAAATGTAATCAAGTTATACATTTTGTTCAGGAACTGCTTATGTGATTTATTATGGACATGTTCCCATGTTGTTCTAGTAATCTTTTGCTACATAACCAACTCAAGATGTAGTTGTTTAAAACAGCAGCATCTTCAGTCTTTGGCAGGGATCACCAGGGACAGAGTAGCTCTGCTCCACTTTTGTATCATCTGGGATGGCTCAAAGTCTGGGAGCTGGAACCATGAAAAGACCTTTTCACTCTTGTTTCTGACAAATTATGCTGGCTGTGGGCTTAGATCTTAGTTTAGTCTATCAATTGGAATGCCTCCACTTGGGCTCTCTATGTGGCCAGGGTTTCTATTGGAAGACAATTCTCCATGAATATTTCATGGTTCTACATGATCCAGGCCCTCTGAACAAAGGCATTTACAATAACATTTTTATAAGGAGACATTCCAGGATAGTGAAGCCTAGAGACATCTCCCTTCCTGGAGACAGTCCAGGGTAGTAAAGATAAAAACCTGTCCTCCTCCCCAGATTTGCTTGCATTCCAGAATGAAGATAATGTTTCTCTTTCTCCTGAAGGGAGGATTGGCACATCATCAACAGCCCTATAGAAGATCAAAAATTTTCTAATTTGGGGATTTCTGTTTTATAATGCACCCCGTTGCATGTGCAGGTACCATTCTGGCCATCGTGTTGCCCTGCAAGGACTTGGGCTTAGAAAACTCATGCAAGATGTTGTTCTTGCTGTGAGTAATGAACTGTATTTGTCTATGACTCAGAGGCCTCATGTTTCTTGTGTGTATGTATATGTATGTGTGTGTATCAAGCAATATTCATAATTTTAATATGGATGTTTATGGCTATATATGTGTATCCATCCATCCATCCATCCATCCTTCCATCCTTCCATCCACCCATCCATCCTGTGGCAGTCTAAATTGTTCACTTTGAAGAAAGATAAAATCTCAGACCCTTCACAGTTTCTGATATAATAGTTTCCTCACCAAATGGTGGCTGTATTCCAAAGGCAAATCTTTTGTGAAAGAGTCAGAGCGAAGTGGAAGCTGTATCACCTTTTGTATTACAGCCTCAGCAGTCATGCAGTGTCAGTTTTGCTGGATTTCATTGGTTGATCACTCACAAAGGCCTGCCCATGTTCAAGGGTAGGGATGTAGACTCCAGCTCTTAGAAGAGAAATAGAATGACTCTGAAATAAAATGTGAAACCAGAAATATTGCTAGACCACTATTAGAAAATTCCATCTGTCACATATATCAATACAAATCAATGTATCTTATCATTTTTAATTTCTGCATAAATTCCTATTGATGGACATTTAGAATTTCTGCATTTCTTTTAGCTAAGAATTTTTCAGATAACAATGTGTAAGGTAAAGGCTTTTGTGTCATAATTTTGTGAGTTAGTTCAATCCTAGGGGGTAAGTGGCTTTCTTGCCTCATTTCCCTTCTCCTTTTGGAAAATGGCCTCACATTTAGGAAAAGGAAAATGAGGTAAGGATGTCAGGAAAGCAAAAATGAGAATGAGGTACTGCGCTGACCACTGCTCAGTATCAAGCATGATAGATTGCTCAGTCTTTCAGAATCATATCTTCAAAGGCAACATAAACAACGTCTCAGGACAAGGAAGGAAGGGAGAGTAATTTATCTGCTGTCTCCTGTCTCCCATTGGCCAAAGTTTGCTTATGGGGCATTAATTCCTCTGTGCATCGTGCACCTGCTTGAATGGTACAACGTCTACATTAGACTTAATAAATATGAAGTGGCTTACAAGAGGTATCTAGTGTGTTTGTATATCCTGAGTTTTTGTGTAAAGATGATCTATTTATATAAATCTTTGTGTACCTGTGAACTTATATTGCTAAAATAAGTTTTAGAATTGAAATCTCACAATTTTTGAATATGTACATTTAAAATTTTGTCCATTGACAAATATTACTAATTGTCCTCCATAAAATTTATATACATTCATACTCTACCAAGTAGTCAGAAAGAATTTAACCTCATACATTAGACTTAATCAATGTCCTAATTACTGCCAATCTAATCAACATAAGTCTTTTTGTTTTCCTAGTTTCTTTGAGGTTTTTGTGATGCTGAACAAATTTTTACATGGTTATTAATCTTTTTTTCTTTAGCAAATTGTTTTTCCATGTCTTTTTTGGCTTTTTAATTGAGGCATATTTTCTTTTTCTTATTGATATTCTGACTTGCTATCTAGATTATGAATAGCAAGTCTGTCTACATTTATAAATATATATTCCAGTTTTAATCTTTTTATATTACTTTTGTCAGCTCTTCTGTCAAACAGCACATAAAAATATATCAGTCTTTTCTGTATAGTTCCTGACTTTTGAGTATCTTTTTCTTTTTTTTTTTACTAAGAATTTTGATTTTTTACTATATTTCCTAATTTGTTACAGCGTTAGTGTTACAGGACAGGTGAGCCCTAAAATTGGGGCTTAGCTCAGGAGGGTTCTTGGCATGAGGGCGAGCCAGTGGTATTAGACAGCAGTCTTCAATTGAATGGTACCGTTCCTTGCATTGCAGGACTAACTCATAGGCAGTGCAGCCAGAGTCAATGTATGGGCTCTTGGCAACTTATATTTACATATGTAAACCCACTTTCAGTTATATGTAAATCAAGGGGCAGGTCAATGCAAATTGAGAGGCCCATCATTTCAAACTTTTAAAGAAAGGGGCAGTAACTTCCAGGTCATTGTCATGGAGAAAGGTGGTAACTTCTGGGTCATTGTCATTGCATCTGTAAACTGTCATGGCATTGGTAGGAGTGTCTTATGCCAATGAGCAATGAAGGCAGCTAGGGATCGCTGGTTCCTACTTGGTTTTTTTGCTTTATTTTGTATGGACCAGATCCTGTTTTGATAGCAGAAAACAAGTCCTACCAGTCTGCTACCCTAATTGCTGATATATAGCTCTTTTTTCTTATTTATTTTCTGATTATGCATTATATTTTCTGACTTTAGTAGTTTTCTCACTGATTCTCTTTGAATTTCTAGGTAGACAATTATATCATTTTAAAATTTCATTATCTTCTACATACTTTCCCTATATGCATCTTGAATTTTTCTCTATAAGAAAATATTTTTCTAAATATTATATTATGAACATTCTCTAAGACCACTTGAAACATATTTTAGTTACTGAACACTTATATGGCATAATCTAATTTTGTTTGTATTTTTTAAATTTATAAATAATTCTATGAGAATTACCTTAATAAATGAATCTTTTCTACCTTTCTGATAACTACCATAAAGCAGATTTCTAGAGGTAGAATTAGTGGGTTAAAAGTAGGAACATCTTCAAGGCTATTGTCATATTGTCAAATTGCTTTACAGAAAATGTTTACTGCTGCAAAATCCCAATGGCAGTGTAAGGTAGCATCTATTTCACTTTTACCTTTTTAGCACTGATTTCTGTCACTTATTCTAATTTTTAATTTGATACGTGATAAACATCATTATTTTAATTTACATTTTGCTTTTATTACAAGGACAATGAACATTTTATCGTATGTTCATTAGTGATTTGTGTATTTCGTCTGTGAATTTTTCTCTCATGAACTTTGTCTTTTTTAATTGAAATTTATTTTTCAAATTGATTTATATAATATTAAGGGACTATGAGTGATATTTGGGGCAAATGTTTTTCCTATGTTGTAATTTGACTTTTGATTTCACAGACATGTATTGTTTTAAAAGTACAGGCAGATCTCTTGATTATTTTATGTTTTATGATTTCTGTTCATTTCTTGTAAGTTACTCTTTATCAAAAAATCAGATAGATATGTACACTGAGGTTTTTTAAAATTAGTAAACTATATTTTTAGAGCATTTTTAGGCTCACAGCAAAATGGAGCAGAAAGTACAGAGTTCTCATATATCCTCTGTCCTCACAAACACATACCCCAGCTTCTCCCACTGTTTACATCCTGTACCACAGTAGTGCATTTGTTACAATGATGAGCATACATTGACACATCATTATTACCCAAAGTCCATAGTTCACATTAGAGTTCGTTCTTGGTTGTGTACATTCTATGGGTTTGACAAATGCATATGACAAATGCAAATATCCCTCATTGTAGTATCATACAGAATAGTTTAACTGCCCTAAAAATCCCTGTGCTCTGACTTTTTATCCTTTCCTCCCAACTAATTTCTGGCAACCACTGATCTTTTTACTGTCATAATAGTTTTTTTGTTTTTGTTTTTCTTCCCCAGAATGTCATATATTTGAAATCATATAGTATGTAGCCTCTTCAGATTGGCTTCTTTCACTTAGTAATTTGCATATAAGTTTCCTACATGTCTTTTGATAGTTTGATAGTTTGTTTCTTTTTAGCAGTGAATAATATTCCATTGTCTGGATATACCACAGTTTACTTATCCATTTACCTACTGAAAGACATGTTGATTGCTTCCCAGTTTTGGAAGTTATGAATAAAGCTACTATAAATATTCGTGTGCAGATTTTTGTGTGCACATAAGTTTTCAGTTTATTTAGGAAGATATCAAGAAGTGTGACTGCTAGGTCCTATGTTAAGAGTATGTTTAGTTTGTAAGAAACTGCCACACTGTATTCTAAAGTGACTATCATTTTACATTCCCATTAGCTATCAGTGAGATTTCCTGTTGCTCCACATCCTCACCAGAATTTGGGGTTGTCAGCATTTCGGATTTTGGCCCTCCTGATAGGCGTGTGGTGGTATCTCATTGTTGTTTTAATTTGAAATTCCCTAATGCTATATTATGTTGAACGTCTTTACATATGCTTGCTTACCATCTGTATTTTTTCTTTGGTGAGTTGTCTGTTCAGGCTTTTTGCTCATTCTTAAAGGTGATTTATATTCTTATTGTTGAGTTTTAATTAGTTTTTGTATATTCTAGATAATAGTTCTCTATCAGACATTTCTTTTACAAATACTTTCTCACAGTCTGTGGCTTACTGTCTGATTCTCTTGGCATTATCTTTCACAGAGCAGAAGTTTTAAATTTTAATGAAGCCCAGCTTATCAATTATTTCTTTCATGGGTTGTGCCTTTGATGTTGTATCTAAAAGATCATCACCATACCCTAGGTCATTTATTTTTTTCCATGTTATCTTCTAGGGGTTTTATAACTTTGTGTTTTACATTTAGGTCTATGATTGATTTTGAGTTAATTTTTGTAAAGGGTGTAAAGTCTGTCTAGATTTTTTATTATTATTATTTTGCAAAAGGATGTCCTGTTGTTCCAGCACTATTTTTTGAAAAGTCTGTGCTTTCTCCATTGACTTACCTTCATTCCTTTGTCAAAGATCAGTTGACTATATCCTGTGGCCCTATTTCTGGGCTCACTAGTTTGTTCTGTTAATCTCTTTGTCTATTCTTTCACTAATAACATGCTGTTTTGATTACTGTAGCTTTAAAGTCAACTAATGTCAGTCCTCTGATGTTCTTCTTCTCCTTCAATATTGAGTGGCTATTCCAGGTTTTTTCCTTCTCCAGGTACACTTTAGAATCAGTTTGTTAATATCTACAAAACAACTTGCTTTTGATTGAGATTATGTTGAACCTACAGCTCAAGTTAGGATCAGTGATTAGCTAGACAAAGTAATGCTATTTTACTTTTCACTTTATATTTTCTGTATTATCTGAGTTTTTCAAATGAGCGTGTATTAAATCGATTATAATCAGGCTAAAAGAAATATATTTAAGATAAAACATGTTTTATGGTAGTACAAAAGTACAAACAGAAAATCAGGTGTTTTGCATGTATTACACTACTTTTTTTCCTTATCCATGTTGTACATCTTAAAAAGCTTTTCAGCAAACCTTTTCAATGTATTATGGTCTAAGAACTCCTAAAACTTATTGAAATAGTCCTGTAACTTTAATTTATTAGAATATGTCTAGCTTGACTTTTTAAATCAGCATAATTTAACAAACATTGCTTGAATAGTTCACATGCAATATTTTTTGTGCTGTGTTGTTAGAGATAGACAAATGTAATATTTGAGAATGTGACATAACAAAATATTTCTTAACTGTGATATTGATGAAAGGTTGAATAAAGAGGACATCTGGAAAACACTGAAGAAACTTTAGTTCTAGACAGTAGTTTGAGGAGAACTTTGATTCTAATAATAGCCATGGTAGGATAGAGGACAAGATAGATGTCAAAAACCAACAGGGCTTGGTGACGGAGGGATTTTAATTAGATTTGTTTATTTAAGACGGTAATTGAGGAAATTGAGTCAATGACAGAAATAGAGTAATGCCAAACACAAGGATTTGAATAACAGCTAATATATTAAGAATGTCTATGTCCTTATTTATTTTCAAGTGAAAACAGGAAATCCAGGTAAAATTTTCCCATGGCCAGTTGGAAGCATTCAAGATTGAATTAGAAATCAGGGTTTGAGCTAGGTGCAGTGGCTTACACCTGTAATCTCAGCATTTTGGGAGGCTGAGGCAGATGGATCATCTGAAGTCAGGAGTTCGAGACCAGCCTGACCAACAAGGTAAAACCGGTCTCTACTAAAAATACAAAAATTAGCCAGGCGTGGTGGCAGGCGCCAGTAGTCCCAGCTACTCGAGAGGCTAAGACAGGAGAATTGCTTGAACCTGGGAGGCGGAATTTGCAGTGAGCCAAGACTGTGCCACTGCACTCCAGCCTGGGTGACGAAGTGAGACTCTGTCTCAACAACAACAACAACAACAACAACAAAAAGAAATCAGGGTTGGAGAGACGCTGTGAAGCAAGGTAGGCAGGATCCTGGCCTTAGCTAAAGAAACTTGGTGTTCTTGGAAGTAACCACCCAGGTTACCTTGGCCAAGGCACTTCGCTGTTCAGGTTCTCGGTTTTCTTGGGGGTTAAATGAGCAGAATGAAAGGCTGTATATTTTCTAACATTACTACTAGATTATTAACAGCTGCATCTGTGATAACAAATCACCTGATTGTGGTGATCATTAGAAGAGGCCTTACCCAGAACAATGTGTGTCTCAGTCCATTTGGGCTACTATAACAAAATACCATAAACTAGGAAACTTAGAATCAACAGAAACTTACTTCTCCACAGTTGTGCAGGCTGGAAAGTACAAGATCAGTGTGCTGGCAGATTCAGTGTCTGCTGAGGGCCTGTTTCCTGGTTTATAGTTGGCACCTTTTTTCTATCCTCACATGGTGGGAAAAGGGCAAGGAAATTTTCTAGCACCTCTTTTATAAGGGCACTAGTCTCGTTCATGAGGGCTCCACTGTCATGACCTAATTACCTCCTAAATACCTCATCTCCTGATATAATCACATTGGTGCTTAAGCTTCATCATACGAATTTTTGGGGAACACAAACACTTAGACCATAGCAATGTGGAATCGTGAAGTTAAGGGAGAAGGCAGTTTGTGATGAAGTGTTAGTCTGATCAAGCACTGCAAAGAATTCAAGGAAAATTATAATAAAGAGTACATATGATCTAAGAAGAATCAGTTGGAAATAAGTTTAGCAAAGAGGTATGGATGAATGCCATAGAACAGAGAGAAACTAGTGTAAATATAGCTGATAAAAATATAACAATTTGATAAAGATAAAAGTTTATTTTACCCCGGGCCCTTAAGTCATTAACAGTCAGGAGATTATAGGGCAGGAGTTCTTAATCTGGCTGCAGAGAAGACTCAGCTGGGAGCTTTTTAAAAACACAGATGAGCAGGCTCTATCCTACTCCCTTTGTCAGAATCTGGGATGTGGAGAATGGAGCTGATACTTTTCAAAAGCTCTCTCAGACAGGAACAAAAATAAATTAACATATATTTTCATTCATCAATTACTATCTTTATAAATAAACATTAACCTAATATTAATTCAGTGTGCACTGTCTGCTAAGCACTGTACTAGATGCTGAGGGAGACAGGTATACAAATAAACACGGAACACAGTGAATGAAGGGGAAAGGGGAAAGGAAAGGTGAGAGAGAAAGCTCTGAGCATGTTCTTGCAAGGAAACAGCTGCTTTTTTGGATTTTAGGTGGAAATATTGGAGTTATGACACATGCTACTTTTTAAATCTTTCCCAGCTGATGAGAGTTTGGAAATAAAAGAGCCATCCAATTTCCTAGATAAAATGGGGAAGTAGGAAACTTTGTGCCTGGGCCTCTTTTTCTGGGCCTCCCCTTTCAATCCTCTTAATTGCACTTTGACTCCACCGACTTTTATGTTGTCCTTGGTGTACATGTAATGGAACCCTGTGACCAGTAAATTTCCTGGCCATAGGTGGTTGTGGGAGAAGCAGAGATGGAAATGCGGAGTTGGGAGAGAAACTGTCCATCCTTGCCATTTCCACGCTGTCTTTTAGGTTGTAGCTTCACCATCTCTCCTTGACTGCTGTAGAAGTTTCTTAACTGTCTTCCCTGCCTCTAAGTGCTTTATCTCCCACTCTGTCTTCTGCGTAGGACTAGATTTATCTTTCTAAACTACAGTGTCATCTGGCTTGAATACATCTGAAAGCTCCCCTATTGATTAACCATAGGATGAAGGGCAAATACCTTAGCATATAAAATACCCCCATCCGTTTGTCACAAGCTTACCCTTCTCCGTTTTCTTTTTTTCTGGGTGCAAAACTGCTAAACTTTTTTTGGTTTCCATTTCATACTGAACTCTTCTATGACTCCATTATTTTGCAATTGCTGCTGTCTGAAACATTTTCTCTCTTATGTCCTTACAAGATCTAGTTCCATGTTTATCTCTTTTATGAAGTTTCCTTCTAGTCTCCTTTAGCATTTTGTACATTCCTCTAAATACACATTTACCTCTGATAAACCATATTTATTTAATAATTTGTTACATTTCTTGAAAGAAAACTCTGAGCTTATTGATCGTTGCATTTCTCTTCTCCTCAGTGGAACTGGCAAATAATAGATGTTGAAAAATGTTTCTGAAATGAATACACTAGCCAGCGCACACTGGGAATCCAGAGGCTTCTCTTTTACCACACTGTTGGCTCAGCAATGACAGTGATCTTTTAAAAGTGCAAATCCTGTCATGTCACTCTTCTGCTCAAATCCATCCAAAGGCTCCAGACTTCATTTAGATCCTAAGTCTTAGCAAGAAACCCAGTCTTTAACAGTCCGCAGGACCCAGCCCCTTCCTCCTATCCCAGAGATCTCTCCTGCTCTTTCACTCATGTACCCTGCCTTAGCCACCCTGGCCACCCTCTCTGCCTCCCATCCCGACACACAGACCACTTCTTTAGTCCAGAATATTCTTCCCTTGGCACTGGTTAGCCAACGGAAGTTCCTTCCTTAGCCTTCAGATCTCAGCTTGGATATGACTTCCTCAGCAAGGCCCTTATCCATATCACATTTTCCTGCTATCATGTCACATTGATGGCTTTATATTTTTTCTGGTGTTTATTACAATGTGTAATTTACATTTATCTGTGTTATCTCTGTTTTATGTCCATCCTGTTCACTAAGTTTTATTCTGCATTATAGCAGGGACCTTGTATATTTTGTTCTAAGATGAATCTTCAGCATAGTGCCTGAGACATATTTACCCAATAATATAACCAAATGAGTGACAAGCTTTATCCAAATACCTTTGGATATTTTTCTCTTCCTGTCTACTTCCTTTATTTTTAGCTTCAATGCCCCATGTTTATCTAGTAAATATACTACTTTGTTGACTGACTGGCCCCATCCATACCCATACTGTCATCACCATCAAACCACAACAGTTTTATGCAAATGTCTAAATCTCAAATCAGTAATAAATTGGAGTATTTGGTTTGTTTCTTCATCTTTTTTTGCCAACAAAGTTGAAATTAAGCTTCTATTTGCTTACCATTTTTGGATTTCTTCAAGATAATTGGCAGTGGGCAGTTATTAAAACATCTTAAACGTTTATTGTAAGGCTTGGAATAAATTCAATACCATTAAAAGTTCATGTTCACTGTCTTCTTTGTCTTTTTTGTCGTTGTTGTTACTCCTCATAAAGACTGAGTTTTAGAATTACCAGCACAAAGCTATACAGACTATCTTGAGTAATCCAATAATAACCATGCATTTTATCTCAGATTTTTTAATCTGATTTGATATAGCTAATTTAGTTTTTCTAAGCTCTGGTTTTAAATCTAATTAAGACATCTTAAATTGCCCAATTTCCATTCGGGTAGCCTGCTCTGCCCATAATTTTCAGATTTCAAGACTTCTCTAATGAATTTCTTCCATTGCTTTTCTGCAATTAAGCTTCTCTTCGATTAAGCTCTGTCAGGCTTAGTCATAAGGCAGATTGCTAACCAATCAGTCTTATTAATTAAGAACAAAAAAAGATTCCTAAGAAAATTCCTTTGTATACAAGGTAATTTAGGGGAACAGCCTATCCTTTTGCAAATGCCATCATATCCTTTCTCAGCATAGCAGGTAATAAGTATTTTGGAAACTGATTAACTTTCCCTTCTTCCTTACCTATTTTGTCTTCCTGACCTCTCACAATCTCCCCTCCTTCTGCCTCCCCCAAAGGTTAAAAACACAATAAGCTGCCACGTACAACAATAGAGCCTGAGGCTTGAGGAAGATGGCATTTGGTTTGCCCTTTGGCAAAGAGCACAGTAGCACTTGCCAGCCCCAGGCCTTCCGAGTTGAATATATCACTTCCACGGTGCAATCTGCCTCTGTTGTCGTGTGGCCTGTGGACCCGAACTCAAGCCTCTGTTTCAAAGGCATTATGTTACAGCACACCATCTGGTCAGCTGGCCCAGTATCCAGAGAGATTTGGAATCACAGTGCAGAGGAGCTAATTATGTTCAGTGAGTGTTTCATGATTTGCTATTTCAGACAAATAAACAAAAATAAATTATTGAAATATTTTCTTTCTGTTCTCCCTGTTCAGCAGATTCGAAAGTGGAGAGGAAAAAAAATCCCCAAATAGTTAGGAAATTTTTGGAGAAGCTACTGAGTCCATTTTGAATAACTGAACTGCATATGTTCTAAATTGTAATCCTTTTGGGCTTGAGATTGATAAGAATATTTAATGTGTTTCTGCCCCATTTTACAGTGGACAATTTTCATGCTAAGTGCTTTAATGTATGTCTGTACTGCTAATGTATCACTTGAGGCTGTACAGTTCAAAGCTTTGAGTGTACTTTATAAATTTGAGATTTATTGACCCAGTGTTTATTTTAACTTAGACATATTTATGTTTGTATCTTTTGAAACTCATGCCATTGGGACAGGGTGAAATATTTGAATTTTACATCAATTCTTAGACAATTTGATAATGTAGTCATTGATCTTTACAGTTACTTCTGCAAATATGTAAGCACTTTTTGTTTGCCAAGTCCAGATATAGTAGGTCTTATCTGAAAATTAATTTTCCTCTTAAGCCCCAGTTCTTTAAAAAAAAGTCTTCAAGCAATAGTATTTCAATATTTGTTAATTCTATAATGTATCTATTGAAGTCATGTAAAATTTGATCTGAAATGCAGTGTGAATGACATATCTATTATGATAAAAGAAAGTGAGGAAGCTGTGAAGCAAGCATGAACATATTCATGTGGGAATATTTGTTAAACTCTAATTAAACTAAATGATTCTAGATTAGCCTTATTAGTTATCTAAAAATAAACATCTATAGAGAAATGATTCTACTTTGTCATCTATCATTAATTTTCATGCATAGATTTTTCATTAAATATTTTAAAGACAAGAATCATGTCCTTTTTTGGTCTCATCTGTTGTTTATATCCATCTCATCATATTAAAACATTTAATTGTATTAAATGTTTTGAAGTAAAGGTTCTATTTTTAAAAGGATACTATGTGAGATGATGGATATGTTAAATTGCTTACCTATAGTAATCATTTCACTATGGGTATATATATATCAAAACATAATGTTGTGCACCTTAAATGTATACAATAAAAAAGGAAAAAAGGAAACCGTGTGTTATACATTTGTTAATTCATCTGATATACCAGTAGGGCTTGAAAATCTAAATTTAACTGTTCATGTAAAACTTGAAAAGTGCTTTTTCAAGTTTATTGAATGGCCCCTTGAATTAAATAAACACCATTAACTAGTATCCTTTTATGAAACCCTAGTGCCTTCTCATTATTAGAATCCAGCTCATGGTTTGTTATATTACTACCAAAATTGAGTTTATCCCTACCAAATTGCCAAAATGTATAATTAATGGTTCCATTAAGAACAGAGAGCTTAAAATATTCTATGAAATAACGTTTTTGTACTTGAGAGTTTGTATATAGAAGTTAAAAAAACAAATATATAGAAAAGAGACAAAAGTTTTTCATAAAATGAGTATGTATATGATACAATCATTAGGAGCAAGGGCATGTAATTTTTAATTGCCCTTTCAAATATGTTACATATACACAAATTATAGGAAGGTAGATATTCTAAAATCTTGTTAAAATGTTTCTAAATACACTTTCATACTATCATATGTAAATAAGTTATTTCAAGTCAGCATGTAGAGAACAAGTTATTCCATGTAATTTTCTACCTTTTTCCACCCCACCCTCTGCATTTATGTGACAGTACCATCACCTTCTCAATTTTAGCTAAGCAGACATTAACCAATGATATTGGTTAAACCACATTTATTTCCTTTTCCAGACTGTAAACTGTTTGAAAGCAGAATCAATTTCTAATTTATTTATTTTTATATGTTATAGAGCCTTAATAGATTATGTGTATATAAGCATATGGGTCAGGATTCCAGAAGGAAATCGATGGCACATTCAATTTGGTGGAATTGTAGATAGGAAACTATTTACAAAGGTATGAAAAAGGATAACAGAAAACAGGGATGGCGAAGCACTCCTGGGCTAGCAATAGTAGGAGCTATTACCGCTCCTATGTCTGAGGGTGAAAGTGGGGAGATACTACCAGGACCTACAAAGAGCTTCAGTTGAGGTTGTAGCTATAGGAGGGAACTTCAAGCAGCAGCTGTGACCGTTCAAGGAACCTGGACTTCTGCCAAACTGTAGCCCAACAGAAAGGGAATCTCATTCTCTATGTTCTGCCGTTTTCTTCTCATTGGCCCTCTGCTGGCTAATTCCAAACAAAAGCCAGACACTAGAGAAGTCTGTCAGTGTAGCCCATCAAAGACTCATCCAGGAGCACTGAGAAGGAAGGAGAAACAGTGGATAGAACCATGGGAGGGAGGGATGTGTGCAAGCAGAGTATATCAGCTTAGTTGATACTATATGAATGAAACAAAGATAAAGTCTTTAAATGTTCTAATTTACTAAAATATATCGGCTTAATTAATATAAGCAGCTATTAATCAATTAATTATTTAATTGATTAATATGAATAGATATCATATATAGCTGTTATCTATTCATAACAGGTATAGCTTGGTAGATATATCTGCTTAATATAGGAACACATACATAGCCCTCATTATCCATTCATGTGTTTAATATTAATTAAAATATATGTGCACACGTTTAAGCATTTATGTGCTTAAATAAACTTCATTGCACTCTCTGAAATCAATAATCTGGAATATTCATATATATATATTGAGTGCTTGGGGTAAAGTTACAGCTGTAGGAGGAGGCAGTTGTTAAGGACTACATACTCAACATTCTCTTGTAAGGACCTCTTTTGTCATAAAAATGATTTCTGATATATCTATACCTAGGTCAAGAAAGAATGGCATTTGTATTAACCTAAGTTGAAAATGAATTAGCCTTTTAGCACAGCCTGAATTAGCCTAATAGACTTTTTTTATTATCCAAGGAGTGTTTACAAATCCTAATGAATATCATTTGTTCATTTGATGTTTCTACTAATGTTCATTCATAACTAATATATATTTGGCATAATTTTGCTAATAGCTAATGGAATTAGTTTTTTAAAGATATTCCAAGGTCTGTCCTTCATGTAACAATAGAAAATTTTCACTGTGAATCATCGTCTAATTTTTTCTTAAGTCTGTATTTTCATATATTAAGATGGTTCAAATGAAGAAATTTAAGGGTCAAACAATAGCACTGAAATTTGTTGTTAAACTAACATATCCCTGATTTCTGGAGAATGCGGTGATATTAAGTATGCTGTTATTATCATATTAATAAGAACATCTACTAGATCTAAAGTGTTGAATATTCATGGAAAACAAAATCACTAGATCTTAAAACATTTAAGGCTACATTAAGATCAACAGCTGAATGGCAGTCAGAGATCATCCTTATGATATATTTTTCCTGACTCAAATAAATTAACTGTTCCATGTATATATTAGAACATATAACTGGACTCAGTAAATAAAGTCTTAGGACCTGTTTATTAGTTTGTTTTCTGTTGCTTATAGCAGAATACCTGAAACTGGGTAATTAATTTTTTAAAAGGGAATTTATTTATTATAGTTATGAAGGCTGAGAAGGCCAAGGTTGAGTTGTCACATCTGGTTAAGGCCTTCTTGCTGATCATATGGCTTGGGGGCTGAGCATGCTCACGTCCTCATTCGGGTCTTTATCTTATAAAGCCACCAGTTCCACTCCTATGATATGCCATTAATCCATTAACCATGAATAGATTAGTCCATTCATGAGAGTAGAGCCCTCATTATCCAGTTACCTTTTTAAGGCCCCCATCTTTCAGTACTGCCATACTGGATTAAGTTTCTAACACATGAAATTCGGGGAACACATTCAAACCATAGCAACCTATAAAACTGTAGACCCCAAAGAAGAGTGCACACATCACAAGAAACGCAAAGGACAAACCATTGAAGATGCATAAATACAATATAATAAAACGTCTACTTCTATTTATGTTCATAAAGCATTAAGTCAAAATATTGCTTAATAGTAGAACATGTATATTATTTATAGATAAATGTGTATTTATGTGGTGTGCATGCTAAAAAATTCTTCAGGAATATAGGCTCAAAGGCCCAGATAACTACTGGCTGAATATGATTATCTAGGAAGCTAAAAACTAGTCTATTATAAATTCTAACTACTATTTCTACCTATGATGTTAAATGCATATCTTAATCCAAGGCCTTTGCTGGAACAACAGTGAGATTTAGTTATTCCCGCAATTCATTTGACCAAAACAAATTGAGTGCCCTAGTCTAGGGCCGAAAACAATATGTTCTTACATAGTCTTTGGTTTCTCAATAGAGCCATCCCCAACATATAAATTGCAATTTACAGGTAGAAATTAAAGGCTCAATTGCCAGGCCTTCTGGGCATTTTCATGTCTAAATGATGCTGGGATTCCTGGTTAGGAAGGAAAGCACCTGTTTGTCTCCACTGTCATTCAGAAATACACTTTCAGTAAACATTACCCTTCCTGCCTTCCTCCCAACCCCCATTCATCTCAAATTTTCATGAACTAAAAATCAGTTTGCTCTTAAGTAGCTTGAGGCCCCTGTATAGTTGACATCAACCTATCTTTTTCATTAAGCTATTTTTTTTAAATGATGGTGGGCAGCAATAGTAATTCATTCTCTCTATACCAAATAGAACCCTACGGAAGTAAATAAAGAAAATTTAATAATAACTTCATCTTCCCTCCTTCAGCCTCATGTCTTTGTGTAACAAGTGTTAAAATCATCTGCAGCATAGTAGTCCTTCTTTATTTTAATATGAAGATAGACACATACATACATTTTTGCATATTCCCCACCCTTACCTCTTTCTTGCTCTTTCTCCCTTTGTCTCTTTCTCTGTCTCTCTGCCTTTTGTTTCCTTCCCCTCTTTTCTCTCTCTTTCCTCCTCACCTCCTTTCCTCCCTTCTTTACTCTTTCTCCCTCCCTTTCTTCTCTCCTAAACTGGAATACTATACACATTTTCTGTAACTTGCTTCTTTTTATACAGTGTATTATAGACATTGCCTTGATGTCAATTCCTGTAGATGTAATCCATTCCTTTTAATAGCTGTATAATATTCCATAATATGAATGTATCATGTTTTATTTAATCATTTCTCTATTGATGAGCAGGTTGTTTTTAGTTTTGTGCCATTACTAACAGCAATAAACAACCTTGTACATAAATACTTAGGTATTCTGCCTTTAATTTTTATGAAAAATCCCTGAACTTGAGATTACTGATTCAAAAGGTATCTTCACCTTTAAATAGTAATGGACCTTGCCATATTACTTTTCAGAAAGGTTGTGGTAATTCACATGGCCATCAGCAGTGAAGCAGAATTTCTCTGCACCCTGGGGATCCTTATTAGTTCTGGATTTATCAGTCTTTAAAATTGTTTTCCAATTCAATTGGCAAAAATATAAGAGAATTTCATTAATGCTTTATGTTTCATTATACCACATCAGCCACCTAAAGCACAAGGGCAAACAACCAAAAGCCTAGGGCCACAGAGGTTTCTAAGGGGATTTTTTAATAACTTATGATGCATGAGAGAATTTTGCCATGTGTGTTTATGAGGTGTATTAGTCTGTTTTCACACTGCTGATAAAGACATACCCAAGACTGGCAATTTACAAAAGAAAGAGGTTTATTGGGCTTTCAGTTCCATGTGGCTGGGGAGACCTCACAATCATGATGGAAGGTGAAAGGCACGTCTCACATGGCAGCAGGCAAGAGAAGAGAGCTTGTACAGAGAAACTCCCCTTTTAAAACCATCAGATTCGTGAGACTTATTTACTATCACAAGAACAGCACAGGAAAGACCTACCTCTATCATTCCATTACCTCCTACTGGGTCTCTTCCTCAACACATGGAAATTCCAGATGAGATTTGTGTGGGGACACAGCCAAATCATATCATGAGGACCACCCCCCCAATTTATGACAATACTTGTAAATTCAGGTTTTACTCTCAGAGAAATTCTGGAACACAACCAGCTGGAATGTAGGAATTGAGTGGGTTGATAGAACAGCGGGAATACAGGAACCAGTATTAACCTAACCTTATCATTTCAGAATTGCTCTTACAGAGATTTCATTCCACCAGGTCACATGTTTACAAAGAACTCAGCTCCCCTTCACTCCCAATTTATGCAATACTGACTGAGATTTGTTATCTTATTAACTCACCACAGAGTCTGTCATTCATTAATATATGTCATTTGTAGGTGCTTCTAGCTACAAATGACAGTGAACAATTGGGTGTTGCCCTGGGTGTAAATGTAATTACAATGTTCATTTCAGCATATGCCATGCTCTGCAAAGTCAGTGACCCATTGGGAAAAATGGGTCAAAAATTTTCTGCCCTCAAAAAATGTGAGGCATGTGAAGAAAGATTTGTTGAATGAGAAGAACAAGAGAAAACAAACAATGAGAATAAGAAACAGAATTATTAAAAGAGTTCTAATCTTCTGTTATTTAACATTTATTGAATACAGTGTCATATATGCAAAGATCATAGCTCTCATTTCTACCAAGTGAATTCACAGAGAAAGAAAAAGAGATTCAGGAAGAGAAAAAAAAATGCTACTGAGTTTAACACAAAACTACCTTCTGGGAACAAAGGCAAGTATTTTAGTTTGGAGAAATGATTTGAAATTTACAACCAAACACTTTAATTGTCCTGGCTTTGCTACTCCTGGTTGTTTTCTCTGGTTTATAGTTGTCCTTGGTCCTAGGGCTCTCAGGATGTTTGAGGAAAGCAGGTTGATGAGCCAGAGACCTTCTTGGCAGCTTTCCAAGAGTCTTTGATCATCTGAGAGATCTGAGGACAAAAATTTCAGAGTCTATAAAAAGCACTGCCATACTGCATATTAGGTAAGTGGATCAGACCTTTGGCCTCAGATAATAAACACCTTTATTCTTTAACATATAATGATAGTTAGAGTCATACTACCCTCTCTCCCAGCATGTTCTCTCGTATTGTTCCCAGAAATAAGCCCCTGGGCAAAATCTCTTTTGATCCTTTTGCAGCAAAGTTTTTATTTTGTTCTTACTATTGTTAGGTGAAGCAAACATTTTTCCTGCTCTGAGCACTAAAGGTGATTTAGCTACCTGTTTTACATACTTATTCCTGCCTAAGGTGCTCTGGTGGTGAGATTCTAAGGCTAGGTGGCACAGGTGATGAATCTTTCTCTGGGGGAAAAAAATTTTCAGGTGAATGCTTCCATCTGGCACCTGCCCTGGCTGATGGCACTCAGTGTTTACCTGGCATCCATTCTTCTGAGGGTGATTGGTTACATGGCAGGCCTGTGGCCCCTGGCAGGTGGGAAAAAGCACCTATTTCATGAGAACCAAGTTGTGCTTTACTCCAGAAAGGCCAGGGTGTTTGAGAAGATCACTACTGCCAACTGTAATCTCTTCTTCCAATTCTTTCAGTTAAATTTGTCTTAATCCCTACAATTCTCTTTGTAGAAAAGTCAGCTCCCAATCTTAGTCTACTTTCATACTTTGCACTGTCACATGCTATAGTTTCCTCTTCTTCAAACAGTTTGCAACCAAGAGTTAAGTTTTTGATTATACAACAAATACTAAACTACAAAAGCTGTGAACTCAAACATTTAATTCTTTGTTCTAAGATGGTATAATGGTGAGGTATATATGTTTATACATATATACTTGGAAGGACGGAGCACAAAGCTTTCTTCCTTCCAGGGGTTGTCTCCTATTTCTTCTGGTACCAGTCTCCTTGATGAATTGCTAGAACACTGATTAGCAACTTTCTTCAGTATTGAGTTGAGCTAATGTGTATATGTTACATATACACTATATATATATATAAAGTTGCATATAACACACACACACACACACACACACACTCTTAACTTTGTGTTAATATGACCTGTAAGGCCTGATTTATGTCTAGTGACCATTTCTTACATGACAGACTGCTGTGCTGGTATGGGAAAGTGATAGTCTAAACTGAATGTGCTCCAGCAGTAACTACAGTGAATTTCTGTGGAAGTCCCAGTTTTAAAACTACATTTAAGATTTATTATTCATAAAGAATATTTGAAGAAGCTTTAAAAATAAATTACAATAAAAAACTAGAGACTTCTAAATAAACTTAGAACAACCAATGAAATTATAAGGAGAAAGATGCTAGAAGCAACTTCAAATGAATTTATTAATATAGATGAGCACTAAGCTTAATTCTCAAGTTACTGGCATCTGAAGCAAAAAAGAAAAGAACTTAGTTGATCTAGTTCTCATTGTTTACCTGAAGAGAACTTTCATATTCATCTCAGAGGCCTTCATGAATCAGGCTGGTAAGTAAATGAGAGAATTGACTGGGCATAAACCAAAGAGAATGGTACAGCTTGTGTTTGCCCCATTCAAAGGAGTTTGAGCCTAAAGCTAAGCAGAAACCAAAATCTTTTTCACTGACTAAATAAAACCAAAGGGCTGAGATGCGCTTAGACAGCTGAGTTACCATTGAAATACAGGGGAAATTTATCCTGAATTTGTCATATTAGGCCTTCTGTAACATGAAATGTGATGTTTAATATGCAAGTTATTTTATTTAAAAAAGTCATTGCTTTAAATCGTCTTCTAATATTGAACTTCTGAAAAAGCTGAAAGATTAAATTTATTGTTTTGCCTCAGTGAATGTACTATGAAGTCTCTAAAAATCAGCCATCCCCCCAGATGGTCTAAGAATGCCCCTAGGTGGCAAGACATAATTAAAAATACTCTAATTTTGTGATTAAAGCTCTCTCTCTTTTTTTTTTTTTTTTGAGACGAAGTTTCACTCTTGTCACCCAGGCTGGAGTGAAATGGCACAATCTTGGCTCACTGCAACCTCTGCCTCCCAGGTTCAAGCGATTCTCCTGCCTCAGCTTCTTGAGTGGCTGGGATTACAGGCACCCACCACCACACCCTGCTACTTTTTGTATTTTTAGTGGAGATAGGATTTCACCATGTTGGCCAGGCTAGTGTCGAACTCGTGACCTCAGATAATCTGCCTGCCTCAGCCTCCCAAAGTGCTGGGATTACAGGCATGAGCCACCGTGCCCGACCTCATGATTAAAACTCTTCTAAGAGCTCCACTTTTTCTTGTTCTAGAATGAATATCTCCAGCAATGCAATAAATGTTCTCCCTTGCATTAAATAGGAAGCAAGGCCATAATATGACAATTAATTACATCTTATGTATGAGGTAGAATGTGGCAGAGGGTAGTGAGGCATTACTGTAGAGTTCCCAGAGGAAAACATGTCAGGAGCTGTACTGGAGGGAGCAGGGAAACCTGCCCTAATCCTTTCTCCTACTGGCCTGGTTACCTAAATCCATTCTCAGAATTAGAAAAACTCATCACGACTTCTGTGTCTATTTCTATATGTTTATGTTATTCATATGATCAGAGAAACCTGAATTCTCCCTCTGCATTCTCATACTCTTCAGTAATTTTTATCTCTGTGATAGCAGAATTCCTATGAAGAATTCTAAGTTTCTTGGTGGTACTTGTGAACAAAAGAAACTTTTTATTATTATCACTATGTGCAAAATGCCTGTCCAGGGTTAAGTGGTGATCCGTGTGACTTAAATTCAGTTCTGGGTAGGTACATAGCTCAAGACTTGGGCTTCACAACGTTCTGAGTTCACCAATGGTCACCAGGCCAAGTAAAGCTACAGAAAAGCTAGGAAGCACGCCACCAGCAGGCCCCTTTTAGATTGTGAAAAATAGGGAAGGCAGGCTTGTCAGCTGAAGAGAGTGGTCTGTGACTACTGGCTAGAAGAGAAGGAATGTGTCACATACTGGGATGTCCTGAACTTTAGCATGGCTTACTTTGCTAAGATGTTATTTAGCAAAACCCATGAATATACCAGGATAACGACAGTACAGTGCAAAACCTGGCTAAAATCAGAATGACAGAGTAGGGTTTTTTTGTTTGTTTTTTGTTTGTTTGTTTTGAGAGGAGTCTTGCTCTGTCCCCAGGCTGGAGTGCAGTGGTGCAATCTCGGCTCACTGCAACCTCCACCTCCCAGTTCAAATGATTCCCCTGCCTCAGCCTCCTGAGTAGCTGGGACTACAGGCACGCGCCACCACACCCAGCTAATTTTTTGTATTTTAGTAGAGACGAGGTTTCACCATGTTGGCCAGGGTAGTCTTGATCTCCTGACCTCGTGATCCGCCCACCTCAACCTCCCAAAGTGTGGGGATTACAGGCGTGAGCCACCGCGCCCAGCCCTACAGAGTGGTTTTAAAGTCAAATCAGTTTGGAAGCAGTTTTAAAAAAAACCCTGCTGGGACCTTTAGCTTCAATTAGGGACTTTCACCGAAGCCTCTAACAAGTCTGAGAGCACTGTTTGTTTTAAAGCACTAAACACTTTAGACTTCACCTGGAAAGAATACCTGGGTACCTCTGAATAAATCAGTGACCCCAAATGTCTAGAGAACAAATGAAGATTCTGCAGATTCTTTCCCTCTAGTATTTTCGTCAGGCCAGAGCATTCTTCTTTTAGTGCATGGTTATTTTTATACTTGCTATTGCAACCCTTTATGCTTTTATTGAAATATTTGTAACCTCTCATAACAGCCTCTTTTGATAAGTTTCCATTTCGGTTTTCATTTTGCAAATGAGATCTTATTTACCAAGTTGGCTGCTTGTGTCTTTTGGCTAAATATGCAGCATATTTTAGGGGCTATAACAAGATACGTTTGAAAGGCCAATAATTTGTTATTACCATATGGTAGAAAGAATAAAGAAGTTTTCTCAAGATTCCCATTCCCAAATTATGTAATCAAACACTCACCCAGGTACTTATGTGAAGGGACTTTGGAGACAGAATTAAGTTTAATAATTCTGACCTTAAATTAGATAAGGAACCTGAATGTTTCTAGGGGAGGGGGCAATATTTAATGTAATCACACGAACCCTTAAAAGCAAAGCAGGAAAACAGAAAAGTTAGAGAGAAGCTGTTGAAGATGGAGGCAGAAGAAAGATGAGGTAGAAGGGAAGGTAGAGAGATTTGAAACATGAGGATTCAACCCACTGTTGCCAACTTTAAGGGTCGAGGAATGCAAGTGGCCTCTAGAAACTGAGAACGACCCCAGTCCACAGGCAGCAAGGAAGCCAGACCTCACTCCTTCAGCTACGTGGAGCTAAATTTGTCCAGCAATCCGAATGAGCTTGGAAGTGAACTCTCCCCCAGGGCCAGGCCAGCAGACACTTTAATTTCGGCCTTGGGAAACCCAGAGCAGCCAGTTCTGACTTCTGACCTACTGAACTGTGAGGTAATAGACTTGAGTTGTTCTAAGCCTGTGTTTGCTCTAAGCTGCTATACGTCTGTGGTGATTGTACATATACTGTAATGGTAGCAATAGAAAACTGGTAAGGCTCAAAATGCCTTGGAGTATCTGAGTGTCCAGGTTTACTTGATTTCAACAACAGCTGGTAGGGAAATGAGAGCAAGGGAGGAAGAGAGAGAAAATAAAAAGAAAAAGAGGAGAGGAGGTATCTGACATTATAAACAGGAGGGACAATTTGGTCTCCATTCCATACTATGACTCTCAAGTGGCTTCTTGCACACCTCATGGTATTAGCCTCTCACATCACTGAGTGCATTTTTAAAATTGAAATATTTTGATGTTTTTTTTGTTTGCGGTACAAGATGGCCTTCTTTATTATAAACTGTGTCCTGCTGAGAACATTATATTTATGAATAGTTACAGTACAGGGTTGTGTATGTAAAACTGTGTCCACTTTACTTTAAGGAAACTGTAAGAGATCTTCAAGGGTATTTTGATTTCAGGTCATTTTTGTCTTATAGACTGTTTTTTTTTAGAAACAAACCCCCATGTGAAGTCCAACACCTTTGTCCTAAATGCTGTCCCTCCTAGCCACAGCCTTTGGAGAACCTGAGCTTCTAGAAGGAAGCAGTCCACAGGAAAGTGAAGGCGTCTCACTTGCTATTGCTAAAAAGGCATAAGGCCCATGTATATACTGTCAGCCCGTCAATTCCCTCCACTTCTCTACACAAGATTAGAATGTCCCTTTTTCCTTTCTAAGCACACTACCAATCATTCCTTTTTTAACCTCTTTTCTCATGCACGGTAACCTGGGATGTTAGTGATAAATAATCTGATTTAACCTAAGAAAATTTGGAGAGTTGGGGAAGGGAATGACACTAAGCACATATGTGACTTGCCCCAGCCCTGTTCCCTCATTGGTATCCTCAATGCCCAGGAAAAAAAGCGCTGATTGAGATTAATTTATCAATGCATAATATCCTTTCTCTTTGGATACCTAGCTTCAATATTGCTTCTCTCTCAAATCTCTTTGTAATTTTCTATGCAGGAAACTTGGGAGGCCTCCCACAGATTGGCTCATTTTAACAAAAACACATTTCTTCTGCCCTCTACAACCTCCAGGAGCCTTCAAAGATGAAGTTAATTATACATATTTTAAAAAGAGACCAAATACAGCGTCTTGAGGATTTCAAGTTCTAAAACTAGATTTATTATGTTCAAAGTTGTGTCTGGATAAAAGGAAAGTATAACATTAAAATATGAATCTATTCATGCTATTTAGTACTTTGAATTATTCACAGATGCTTGGGGTTTTTCTCTCTTTTTTTGTTTTTTTGTTTTTCTAAGAATAAGGCATTTATCTGAAACCAATCAAATGGAAAGGAATATTTTTTCGTTTTTAGAATTCTTCCCATTTGGGGTTGTTTTATTATAGAACACCACCCCTCAGACATTTTATGAGCTATATTCATAACGAATTTACATGTGATTGAAGCACTTAACAGAAAAATTAGGTAAATTGAGCACTAACAGCTAAAGCAAAATGCTAGGCAACTATTTCCAAATGTAAAGTGCTTTGAAGCTGTTAAGCTGTTATATCCCACTCCCCCAAGCTCTCCTTCCTCTGAGAATTATAAAGGAGATGATGTTCTATAAAATATTTGGTGATGTCTGTTTTAGTCTTCCATCTACATTTTCTAACCTAATTTGGGAGTTTAGCTTTAGCACCTCCCCATTTTATGTTGTTTATTCAGTAATCTTCTAGGTACAGAATAAACTTTTTGAATTTCTGCTCTCCTATTTGTAAAAAGACAATAATAATACCATCTTTGCCAATCTCATAGGATCAGGAAGCTTGAACAATGTGATATACAAGGATATAAACTTTAAATAGCCATACATATATGAAGTATTGGAAATGATGTTACTTCTAACATTGTTATTAGCAATAACTTTACAGACTCAAGATGCTACGAAGACTTAGAAGGCACAGAACTTATACTCATTATAGTTGAGGATTCAGAAAGATCATTTAGGCCTGGAATATTTTATTTATGTTCTAATATTTGTTTGGTTACAAGCATTTTGAAAGATAGTATTATGCTCACTACATTTTTGCTCTCCACTCTTGCCCAGGTTTTTCAACCATATCTCATTTACCAAAATCTTCAGAATCTTTTAGATCCCTGGTTGTTTTCCTGTGGAGAGTCTTGTTAGTGTTTTACTCATAATTGAACTTTACATGTGATATATCTTGTGTAGAGTAGACTAGGCTTGCCCCATCTTCATTTGACATATACATTTCTTTTAGTATCACCTAAGGTCACATTTATTTTTTGCCAGTCTCTCATATAGTGTATTCCATGCTGGAATGAATTAGGAGTATCAGGGGAGGAGACATACTCTGCAGTGATTCTTTGGAATTTGGGGAGGGCCATTATTGATCATATAATCCAAAGATCCTTGATTTGACATAAGAAACAGAGTGCCAGAATGATCAAGCAGTTTGCTTAAGATCACACAGTTGGTTGTTAGCAAGGGTAGAATTAAAATTCTGATGATTCCAGACCTAACGCTCTTACTACTGTGCAGGGGAAGGAGGGAGAACACAAGAAGAAAGATGGCTTAGTGCAGGAGTCAGCAAACTATGGCCCGTGGGCCGTATCTGGGCCTATTTTTGTAAATAAAGTTTTTTTTGGAACACAGCATGCCCATTCATTAACATATTATATATGGCTGTTTTCACACTACAAGGGCAGAGCAGAATAGTTTTCAGAGACCATCTGGCCTACAAAGCCTAAAATGTTTAGTCTGGTCATTTACATAAAAAATTTGCTGACCTCTGGCTTAGAGGAGAGATGACTAAAAAATCTGGATAGGAGCACTTCGAGAACAGTCTTTTTAGTTTGCACACTTGTTTCTAGTTCTTATTTAGAAGAAACTGCATGGCTGTTAGGTGAACTTGTCTAACTCTCTCATGATTAACTGCTGGTTTATTTAATAAATTTGCATATATCCTTGCAGAAGGATCAGTACATATTTTCCAGAGGTGTTTCTTATGTGATTTGTTTTCTATGTTCATCTTCATAATATATTCTTGATGATATTAGTATGTCTTAATTCAAAGTACTGGAAACTTACATGGGATACACAATAGCTGTATTCAAGTATGTGAAGGACTCTTTTCCTGTGAATAAAGGGATTAGATGTATTTATCCTTCAAGTCCAATTAAAATGTGCTTTTGTTGTCAAGCCCCTGATTCCAGCTACTCCCTTCTTTGGGCAGAATTAATCACCCTCTCTTCTGTGCTTCCAAAATTCTTTGTACAAAGTACTGTTATAGTATTTGTCACACAACCCTATAGGTCTTGTTTGCACATTTGTCTCCCCAGTTGATTGTGAAATCCTTGAAAGTGAGGACAATATCTTATTCATTTTGGCATCCTCATCATGGGGCTCAGGCCCTGGCTCATAGAAGCAACCTAATGCTTGATGAGTGAAGGTATATTATAATCCCAGAGGGCAAAGCAAGGACCATTGTGAAATCTCACTAAAAAGAACT
This sequence comes from Pan paniscus, assembly GCF_029289425.2. Taxonomy (NCBI): domain Eukaryota; kingdom Metazoa; phylum Chordata; class Mammalia; order Primates; family Hominidae; genus Pan; species Pan paniscus. The sequence goes on along the minus strand of NC_073255.2, from coordinate 147,671,842 downwards.
CTGTGGTAGTGCTGGCAACCAATTGAAAAGTCTCCTAAGCAGTGTGCTTGGACATCAAGGACAAGAACTTGGGGTTAGAATGCCTAGGTTTGCATTTTGACTGTCCTGTTTAATAACGGTCTTTGGGTGGGTTGCTTATCTCTGAGCCTCAATTTCCTCAGCTTTGAAATGGAGAGGATATAGGGAAGCAGTTTTCTAAGTGGAGTCTATAAACCCCTGGGTATTTCCAAAACAATCTCAAGGGATATTTGAGGTCAAAATTATTTTTATTAGAATGCTAAGAAATTTGTCATTTTTACTCTGTCAGTATTGGCATTGATGGTACAAAAGCAATGGTGGGACAACTCCTGGTGTCTTTGTACAAATCAAAGCAGTAGCACCAAGTTGAACTAATAGTCATTGTTTTCATCCCCATCATATACTGTCATGAAAAAAAATACATACCAGTTTCACTTAAGAATGCCTTTGATGAAGGAGTAAAATTATTAACTTTTTTTTTTTTAGTCTCTGGAATGTATTTTTATTTTTTTTTAATATACTTTAAGTTCTAGGGTACATGTGCACAATGTGCAGGTTTGTTACATATGTATACATGTGCCATGTTGGTGTGCTGCACACATTAAGTCATCATTTACATTAGGTATATCTCCTAATGCTATCCCTCCCCACTCCCCCAACCCCATGACAGGCCCCAGTGTGTGATGTTCCCCTTCCTGTGTCGAAGTGTTCTCATTGTTCAGTTCCCACCTATGAGTGAGAACCTGCGGTGTTTGGTTTTCTGTCCTTGCGATAGTTTGCTGAGAATGATGGTTTCCAGCTTCATCCATGTCCCTACAAAGGACATGAACTCATCCTTTTTTATGGCTGCATAGTATTCCATGGTGTATATGTGCCACATTTTCTTAATCCAGTCTATCATTGATGGACATTTGGGTTGGTTCCAAGTCTTTGCTATTGTGAATAGTGCCACAATAAACATATGTGTGCATGTGTCTTTATAGCAGCATGATTTATACTCCTTTGGGTATATACCCGGTAATGGGATAGCTGGGTCAAATGGTATTTCTAGTTCTAGATCCCTGAGGAATCACCACACTGACTTCCACAAGGTTTGAACTAGCGTACAGTCCCACCAACAGTGTAAAAGTATTCCTGTTTCTCCACATCCTCTCCAGCAGCTGTTGTTTCCTGACTTTTTAATGATCACCATTCTAACTGGTGTGAGATGGTATCTCATTGTGGCTTTGATTTGCATTTCTCTGATGGCCAGTGATGATGAGCATTTTTTCATGTGTCTGTTGGCTGCATAAATGTCTTCTTTTGAGAAGTGTGTGTTCATATCCTTCGCCCACTTTTTGATGGGGTTGTTTGTTTTTTTCTTGTAAATTTGTTTGAGTACTTTCTAGATTCTGGATATTAGCCCTTTGTCAGATGACTAGATTGTGAAAATTTTCTCCCATTCTGTAGGTTGCCTGTTCACTCTGATGGTGGTTTCTTTTGCTGTGCAGAAGCTCTTTAGTTTAATTAGATCCCATTTGTCAATTTTGGCTTTTGTTGCCATTGCTTTTGGTGTTTTAGACATGAAGTCCTTGCCCATGCCTATGTCCTGAATGGTATTGCCTAGATTTTTTTCTAGGGTTTTTATGGCTTTAGGTCTAACATTTAAGTCTTTAATCCATCTTGAATTAATTTTTGTATAAGGTGTAAGGAAGGGATCCAGTTTCAGCTTTCTACATATGACTAGCCAGTTTTCCTAGCACCATTTATTAAATAGGGAATCCTTTCCCCATTTCTTGTTTTTGTCAGGTTTGTCAAAGATCAGATGGTTGTAGATGTGTGGTATTATTTCTGAGGTCTCTGTTCTATTCCATTGATCTATATCTCTGTTTTGGTACCAGTACCATGCTGTTTTGGTTACTGTAGCCTCGTAGTATAGTTCGAAGTCAGGTAGCATGATGCCTCCAGCTCTGTTGTTTTGGCTTAGGATTGACTTGGCAATGCGGGCTCTTTTTTGGTTCCATATGAACTTTAAAGTAGTTTTTTCCAATTCTGTGAAGAAAGTCATTGGTAGCTTGACGGGGATGGCATGGAATCTATAAATTACCTTGGGCAGTATGGCCATTTTCACGATATTGATTCTTCCTATCCATGAGCATGGAATGTTCTTCCATTTGTTTGAGTCCTCTTTTATTTCGCTAAGCAGTGGTTTTTAGTTCTCCTTGAGGAGGTCCTTCACATCCCTTGTAAGTTGGATTCCTAGGTATTTTATTCTCTTTGAAGCAATTGTGAATGAGAGTTCACTCATGATTCGGCTATTTGTTTGTTACTGGTGTATAAGAGTGCTTGTGATTTTTGCACATTGATTTTGCATCCTGAGACTTTGCTGAAGTTGCTTATCAGCTTAAGGAGATTTTGGGCTGAGATGATGGCGTTTTCTAGATATACAATCATGTCATCTGCAAACAGGGACAATTTGACTTCCTCTTTTATTAAATGTCAATCTTTGAGTATAATATCCTTTTTAATATTTGGTGTGATAAAATGGGAAGTATATATAAATCACTTTTACATTTTGGAAGTACAAGGGCTGTCTTGAGAAAAGTACTTGTGGTATTGAATTGCCAGCTGAACAAGCCACTTGAAACTAGACATGATGTTTCAAAAGCATGCACATAGGTAAAGATCCATTGAAAGTGCAATACAGGCTGGGAGCGGTGGTTCATCCCTGTAATATCAACAGTTTCAGAGGTCAGGGATGGAGTATCTCTTGAGCCCAGGAGTTTGAGCCCAGCCTGGGCAACATAGGGAGAACCCATCTTTACCAAAATTAAAAAATAATAAGCCAGGCGTGGTGGTGTGTGCCTGTGGTCCAGCTAGTCAGGAGCCTGACATGGGAGGATCTCTTGAGCCTGGGGAATTCATATATATTTTGCAAACATTAAAAATAATTACTTATCTAGAACTATACAAAGAGTTCTAATATATGTTAAGTATTAAAATAGCTGCAGAAAATTATTTTTAGTCTATCCTATTTGTGTAAATAATTAGCAGTTTTCTGTGAATAGAGACAAATGCCTAGAAACTGGAGTTACATGGGAGAAAATGATTAGGGGCTAAAGAAGGGTGAAAGGAAACATTCAGATCTCATTTCATACCCTTTCATATTTTGTTATTTACGTATCCATTTTTTGTCTTGTTTAAAAAATTAATGTAGGTGATAATACCCATAATTATAATGTAAACTAGTTGAGCAGCGTTAAATCTCCTGGCCTATAGAGAATGTTTATAATGTAAGGATTGCATTATGTATGTAATTATTACATATTCAGTGACACTGTTGGTTGTCCAAGTGAATGACCACTTCATATGTTAGTGTGATCCCATCAGTAGAGTGTTCTCCAAGCAATTACTGAATGATAAAGAAATACCATAGATCAGACTTCTGCCTCTGAGTATATTCAACTGATCTCTCAGTTTAAATTCCGATGTTGTTTGATACTGTTATTAATTAATGAATAGCCATAATGTTTTGAGAGTAGTTCTATACCAAAGGTCCTCCATCAAAATCTTATCTCTGAGCAACTTTAAAATCTTCAGAATTTTTTTTCATCTGTTAGTTTTGATAGCATTCACTTTTCACCTTTAATTTTGCTCTCAAAGTATGTTGGGGCTACTAGGACAAATAAGTAAATATTCACTGAGTCTTTACTGCATCACAGTAGGAAGAACTCTGATCTTTTATAAGGTTATGAAAAGAACTTAGTACCTTAATTTCACGATTGCCAGTTCCACAAACTGAAATTTATTTAGTAGAATGTCCCTATTCTTAGGATAAACTTGTCTTTAGGATAAACTTTTCCTGTCAGATAAATGATGGAATTTGCCATCTTTAAATAAAGAATACTCCATATATTATTATATAATTTTTAAAAATTACTTAGTGATTACCACAACTGCTTTTTGGGTCGAGTAATATAATCTCTTTGAGTCAAGAGTCAAGTAATGTAATCACATCAACATATACAGACAAACTTGTGTCTACTGTATATGCAACTATATTTTTATAATATAGGAGTTAGGTTTTTGTGTGAAAATAGGTGTACCTTTCTGGAAGAACAGAAATAATTTACTCCTGGCATCTTATTGAAAGAAAAAAGTCAATTCAATTTGAATAATGTTGGGAGATAAAACATGCGAGTATTATTCTTTATTTCTTTTATTAATGAGTTAGGATACAAAAAAGTCAATAAAAATTACATTAAAAACTCATAAACATTGTTCAAATCTTATTTCTCCATCAGTCATGTTCATAAAACTGGCATTTCCATTTAAATGGCAGTTAATAACAATAGGATTTTATTTAGTGAGCCAAACAACACACGGCCTCATTTATTTACTCATCAGATACTTGAGTGCCTTCTCTATGCCAGATCCCGTGCCAGGTACTGGGGCCCCAGCCTTGAATAAGACATAGAATAAGACATACTTCTTACATTCTATGAATTTAGTGGCCAATGGAGCAGAAAGACATGTAAGCCAATAATTAAAGAAGTAACATTTTGAAATAGGAAGGGCATAAGATTTGGGGAGTAAACATATTTTAAACTTGGGCTTAGTCACTTCTGAATTATAGACTTCTAACCTTTCTAAGTTTCAGGGATAATAATTTCAGTGTGTGTCTTTTTTAAGGATTAGAGAAAACATTAAAAGTACAGAGCCTGGAACTAAATCTATTCAAATGAGATTTATTTATTACCCTTAAACTATAATATGAAAGGTACTATATTCAGGAATGTACAAGAAAGAATGGATAATTGGCTTGGGGATGGAGACAGGTAAGGAAAAATTTCTTAGTGGACAAGTGTTTAGGATAAGGAGATGTTTACAGCAAACAGGAATTCCAGGCAGAGAAATTTTCATTCACAGAGGCGTGAATGGAACTTATGCTAAAGTATGAGGAACTACAAGTCATTTGGTAAGACTGTAGTCTCAAAAGAAATGAAAGATGGTGAATTAATGGTTGTCAATCACAGAGGATCTTTTATGTCCTGCAAATGATTCAAGACATTAAGCAGCACAATGTGGATGAAGATAGAGTTGAGCTATATTTTGAAGGTAGAATTTATAGAATGAGTTGACAATGTAAGATTGAAGGAAAGAAAGGAAGAGTTTTCCAGATTTCTGATTCAGGTAAGTAATTGTTGATGTCATTGATCAGAAGAAAGAATTTAGGAGAAAACTTAGGTTTAGGGGCAAAATGATGAATTTCATTTGGGTATATTAAATCTTACTTGTCAGGATCTCAGGCAGGAGACACACCTGGGTTGGAGAAAAGATTGGAGAGTGCTAAACATTCAGATGACTGACTAGAAGTTAGAAATCCCAAGTTTCTGACTATGTTGTTATGTTCTTCACTGGCTTTATGACTAGTGAATTTTACCTTTTTTTTGAGACAAGAGTCTTGCTCTGTCACCAGGCTGGAGTGCAGTGCCGTGATCTTGGTTCACTGCAACCTCCACCTACTGGGTTCAAGCGATTCTCCTGCCTCAGCCTTCCAAGTAGCTGGGATTACAGGCATGTGCCACCATGCCCAGGTAATTTTATTTATTTATTTTTTTTGTAATTTGTGGTAGAGACAGCATTTCACCATATTGGCCAGGATGTTCTCGATCTCCTGACCTCATGATCTGCCTACCTCGGCCTCCCAAAGTGCTGGGATTATGGATGTGAGCCACTGTGCCCAGCCTACCTTTCCATTTTCTATAAGGGATTTAAAGCAGCTTGACTTTGTAATTATGACATATCATAAATGTCTAGGTCTCAGCCTCCATTTTCTCATGAGTGCAAATTTTGAAAAACTACCCAACATCCTTCAGAGGGTTGTTTTAAGGATCACATTTTTTTTATATCTGTGAAATCCCTTTAACATATCTGATATACAAGCAGAGAATTAAATGTTTAGCAATTAAAGATTGAAATTACATTAATGCCAACAAACATGAAACTCTGAGGAAACTCATTGATAAAGACTCTGTTTATAGTTACACTGTGAAGTCTGATCATTTATTGTAGTGCTGTGTAATGGTTAGAATTGAGCCCTCTGAGCCAAACTGCCTAGATTCTAATATCAGCCATTGACTATCTCTTTGATTTTGGGCAAGTTATTTAACCTTTTTTATAAGACAGAAATAATCAGAGTATCTACCTCACAGGTTGTTGGGAAGAGTTAAATGAGTTAGTGTATATAAGAGTTAAATGAGTTAACTCTTGGGAAGAGTTAAATGAGTTAACTCTTGGGAAGAGTTAAATGAGTTAACTCTTGGGAAGAGTTAAATGAGTTAACTCTTGGGAAGAGTTAAATGAGTTAACTCTTGGGAAGAGTTAAATGAGTTAGTGTATATAAAGCATACAGGTCAGTGGCTGATGCATAATTTAGGTCTCAGTGTATATTAGATATTTTTACAATCATCATCAGAGACAGTAACATCATAAGCATTTGTCATTAACCAATGGAAACATTTTAGTGGAGGGAGATTGGAGATAATCATATTGGTTTTATAGATGAGGAAAAGGGAGCTCAGGAAAGTTGAAAAGATGTGTTCAAGGACGCAGAAATATCTAGAGAAAGATGGCACTGAGGCCCCAACACTTCTTAGTTCGGTGTACTTCCTACCACCCCTTATTAGGGTAGAGTCTGTGCCATCATGAGTAGGTTAACCAAAAATATAATTTGAGTTGAAAATTATGTATGCCTTATAGACAATAACATTGCAGATATTCTCCTTTATTGATAAATTTGCTAAAGGTCAGAAGTTTCCTCTTTACAGATGTTAGATCAAATTTAGCATGAACTGTTATGGGTGAGTGGGTGGGTGGGTGGGTGTGTGTGTGTCAGATAATACTCATAATATGAAACATATATGTTCAGATAATACTTACTAGTTACTCTGTTGCAGTTGCAGACCACCCAGTATTCAATGGGAAACAAAACACCGATATTCCATAAGCTACTTTATTGATATAGCTTATTTTATAATTTTCTTTGTGATTTATTAGGTGAATTAAACACATAAGAAGAGATTTTCTTGTTTTGTAAGTTTATGATGCATATTAGATCTCAGGGTAAAGTTATTGAACATTAGCACATATGCACACAAAACACTGTGATAACATCACAGAATATTTAATGATACTTGAGTTTCACATATTTTCACCTGCAAAGCCCAGAGCATTTCATAAATATGAATGCTGTTAATCAAAAATTTGAATAAGTAGATGGATTTTGTATTGTACCCTGAAGATAAGTAGATTTAGATTCTTATTGAATTTATGTCATCTATTTTAGGAGTTAGGTGGAGGTGATAAAACTGAGCCTAGATTTTTATCATCTCCCATAATAAGTGGTTCCAAATAAAACATTTTAGAATGTTACCAGAAATAAAGAGTTGCTAGATTGTCATACTCTAGATGTGAAAAACAAGGTAAAGATGGAAAATTAAATAAAACAAAATGAACAGCATGTAAATATTGTTTAAAAGATATAGAGAAATTAAGAAAAAAGGTATAGTCAGTTTATAAAACACACGTTTGTATTGTCTTGTTTACGCACACCATGGAAATCAATAGTTGTAGTTTTACTTGAAAGATATAATTTATAATGATTATTGAACTAGGAATTTCAACTTCTTCCTTTTAATTCGTATTATTATCCATTTTCCCCATTCTGAGCTCCTCTAGCTCTAAAATTCACATGATGTTCTACAGTGGGACATTTTGCTTAGTAAAATCATTGGGGCCTAATTTGCTAAAAGAATTCATACTGTGTGGTTTAAGAAATTCATAGTGAGTACCTAACAATTACATGTTGCTGAGGTCATGGTTTTTGTAACTTTGTGATAGTGATGGTTTGGGTTTGCACAGAAAAGTAAGTGGAAGCAGCTCTCCACCAGCACACTTATGGGATCACTTTCGTTATCCATACCCTATTTTAATTAGACATCCTGGGAGTTCTTCACAGTTTTCAAAATGGGGACATTTCTGCACTTCAGCCAAAATATATGCATCACAGTTCATGTAGGGTAAAGTTCATATCATATAGAAACTGCTTGGGCTTGAAGGCCTTTCTCAGTTCCATCACAGCCTCATTCTCTCCCAGCCTCCGAACCTCCCCAAACACTAAGCTGCTTCTCTTTCGCTGTAACCTATCTTTACCTTACCATGACTTCCAACAAGGTTCCACCCAAGTTAAGTTACAGTTCCAAAGGAAGTTCCAAAGGAAGTTCACAAATCCTTTGCTAACTTCTCCAGTCAGAACTGATTTTTTTTTCTTTTTTTTATTTTGTTATTATTATACTTTAAGTTTTAGGGTACATATGGACAATGTGCAGGTTTGTTACATATGTATATATGTGCCATGTTGGTGTGCTGCACATATTAAGTCGTCATTTACATTAGGTATATCTCCTAATGCTATCCCTCCCCCCACCCCCCACCCAACAACAGTCCCCAGAGTGTGATGTTCCCCTTCCTGTGTCCATGTGTTCTCATTGTTCAATTCCCACCTATGAGTGAGAATATGCGGTGTTTGGTTTTTTGTCCTTGCGATAGTTTGCTGAGAATGATGGTTTCCACCTTCATCCATGTCCCTACAAAGGACATGAACTCATCATTTTTATGGCTGCATAGTATTCCATGGTGTATATGTGCCACATTTTCTTAATCCAGTCTATCGTTGTTGGACATTTGGGTTGGTTCCAAGTCTTTGCTATTGTGAGTGCCGCAATAAACATATGTGTGCATGTGTCTTTATAGCAGCATGATTATAACCCTTTGGGTATATACCCAGCAATGGGATAGCGGGGTCAAATGGTATTTCTAGTTCTAGATCCCTGAGGAATCGCCACACCAACTTCCACAATGGTTGAACTAGTTTACAGTCCCACCAACAGTGTAAAATTGTTCCTATTTCTCCACATCCTCTCCAGCACCTGTTGTTTCCTGACTTTTTAATGATCGCCATTCTAACTGGTATGAGATGGTATCTCATTGTGGTTTTGATTTGCATTTCTCTGATGGCCAGTGATGATGAGCATTTTTTCATGTGTCTGTTGGCTGCATAAATGTCTTCTTTTGAGAAGTGTGTGTTCATATCCTTCGCCCACTTGTTGATGGGGTTGTTTGTTTTTTCTTGTAAATTTGTTTGAGTTCATTATAGATTCTGGATATTAGCCCTTTGTCAGATGAGTAGGTTGCGAAAATTTTCTCCCATTTTGTAGGTTGCCTGTTCACTCTGATGGTAGTTTCTTTTGCTGTGCAGAAACTCTTTAGTTTAATTAGATCCCATTTGTCAATTTTGGCTTTTGTTGCCATTGCTTTTGGTGTTTTAGACATGAAGTCCTTGCCCATGCCTATGTCCTGAATGGTAATGCCTAGGTTTTCTTGTAGGGTTTTTATGGTTTTAGGTCTAACATGTAAGTCTTTAACCCATCTTGAATTAATTTTTGTATAAGGTGTAAGGAAGGGATCCAGTTTCAGCTTTCTACATACAGCTAGCCAGTTTTCGCAGCACCATTTATTAAATAGGAAATCCATTCCCCATTGCTTATTTTTGTCAGGTTTGTCAAAGATCAGATGGTTGTAGATATGCGGCATTATTTCTGAGGTCTTTGTTCTGTTCCATTGATCTATATCTTTGTTTTGGTACCAGTACCATGCTGTTTTGGTTACTGTAGCCTCGTAGTATAGTTTGAAGTCAGGTAGCATGATGCTTCCGGCTTTGTTCTTTTGGGTTAGGATTGACATGGCTATGCGGGCTCTTTTTTGGTTCCATATGAACTTTAAAGTAGTTTTTTCCAATTCTGTGAAGAAAGTCATTGGTAGCTTGACGGGGATGGCATGGAATCTATAAATTACCTTGGGCAGTATGGCCATTTTCACGATATTGATTCTTCCTACCTGTGAGCATGGAATGTTCTTCCATGTGTTTGTATCCTCTTTTATTTCATTGAGCAGTGGTTTGTAGTTCTCCTTGAAGAGGTCCTTCACGTCCCTTGTAAGTTGGATTCCTAGGTATTTTATTCTCTTTGAAGCAATTGTGAATGGGAGTTCACTCATGATTTGGCTCTCTGTTTGTGTGTTATTGGTGTATAAGAATGCTCGTGATTTTGGTACATTGATTTTGTATCCTGAGACTTTGCTGAAGTTGCTTATCAGCTTAAGGAGATTTTGGGCTGAGACAATGGGGTTTTCTAGATATGCAATCATGTCATCTGCAAACAGGGACAATTAGACTTTCTCTTTTCCTAATTGAATACCCTTTATTTCCTTCTCCTGCCTAATTGCCCTGGCCAGAACTTCTAACACTATGTTGAATCCAAAATGTAAAGACCATCAAGGCTAGGAAGAAACTGCATCAACTAATGAGCAAAATAACCAGCTAACATCATAATGACAGGACCAAAGTCACACATAACAATATTAACTTTAAATGTAAATGGGCTAAATGCTCCAATTAAAAGACACAGTCTGGCAAATTGGATAAAGAGTCAAGACCCATCAGTGTCGTATATTCAGGAAACCCATCTCACATGCAGAGACACACATAGGCTCAAAATAAAAGGATGGAGGAAGATCTACCAAGCAAATGGAAAACAAAAAAAGGCAGAAGTTGCAATCCTAGTCTCTGATAAAACAGACTTTAAACCAACAAAGATCAAAAGAGACAAAGAAGGCCATTACATAATGGTAAAGGGATCAATTCAACAAGAAGACCTAACTATCCTAAATATATATGCACCCAATACAGGAGCACCCAGATTCATAAAGCAAGTCCTTAGAGACCTACGAAGAGACTTAGACTCCCACACAATAATAATGGGAGACTTTAACACCCCACTGTCAACATTAGACAGATCAATGCGACAGAAAGTTAACAAGGATACCCAGGAATTGAACTCAGCTCTGCACCAAGCAGACCTAATAGACATCTACAGAACTCTCCACCCCAAATCAACAGAATATACATTCTTCTCAGCACCACACCACACCTATTCCAAATTTGAACACATAGTTGGAAGTAAAGCACTCCTCAGCAAATGTAAAAGAACAGAAATTATAACAAACTGTCTCTCAGACCACAGTGCAATCAAACTAAAACTCACGATTAAGAAACTCACTCAAAACTGCTCAACTACATGGAAACTGAACAACCTGCTCCTGAATGACTACTGGGTACATAACGAAATGAAGGCAGAAATAAAGATGTTCTTTGAAACCAATGAGAACAAAAACACAACATACCAGTATCTCTGGGACACATTCAAAGCAATGTGTAGAGGAAAATTTATAGCACTAAATGCCCACAAGAGAAAGCAGGAAAGATCTAAAATTGACACCCTAACATCACAGTTAAAAGAACTAGAAAAGCAAGAGCAAACACATTCAAAAGCTAGCAGAAGGCAAGAAATAACTAAGATCAGAGCAGAACTGAAGGAAATAGAGACACAAAAAACCCTTCAAAAATTAATGAATCCGGGAGCTGGTTTTTTGAAAAGATCAAGAAAATTGATAGACCGCTAGCAAGACTAATAAAGAAGAAAAGAGAGAAGAATCAAATAGACGGAATAAAAAATGATAAAGGGGATATCACCACCGATCCCACAGAAATACAAACTACCATCAGAGAATAATACAAACACTTCTATGCAAATAAACTAGAAAATCTAGAAGAAATGGATAAATTCCTGGACACATACACCCTCCCAAGACTAAACCAGGAAGAAGTTGAATCTCTGAATAGACCAATAACAGGCTCTGAAATTGTGACAATAATCAATAGCTTACCAACCAGAAAAAGTCCAGGACCAGATGGATTCACAGCCGAATTCTACCAGAGGTACAAGGAGGAGCTGGTACCATTCCTTCTGAAACTATTCCAATCAATAGAAAAAGAGGAAATCCTCCCTAACTCATTTTATGAGGCCAGCATCATCCTGATAGCAATGCCTGGCAGAGACACAACCAAAAAAGAGAATTTTAGACCAATATCCTTGATGAACATTGATGCAAAAATCCTCAACAAAATACTGGCAAACCGAATCCAGCAGCACATCAAAAAGCTTATCCACCATGATCAAGTGGGCTTCATCCCTGGGATGCAAGGCTGGTTCAGCATACGCAAATCAATAAATGTAATCCAGCATATAAACAGAACCAAAGACAAAAACCACATGATTATCTCAATAGATGCAGAAAAGGCCTTTGACAAAATTCAACAACCCTTCATGCTAAAAACTCTCAATAAATTAGGTATTGATTGGACGTATCTCAAAATAATAGGAGCTATCTATGACAAACCCACAGCCAATATCATACTGAATGGGCAAAAACTGGAAGAACTTATTTATTATATTGTACTCCTAGAGCCCTCTTTCGGCATCTCACAGTTAAGACGTTGTAGTTCAGTGTGGTTTTACGAGGCTTGCTATTGTATCAATTGTATTTTGTTTCTAAAAGAAAACTACCATGTGTTTCATTTTTGAAACCTACATGGTCCCTGGCATATTGAGGAGGAAATAGATTAAATATCATAACAAATTTCTATTAACAAGTTAAGTATTGTGATCACATCTGTCTTAAGTTTATTTTATACTTAAAATACCAATTTGTAATGAGGTTTCTTTCTGAGCAATCAATTATTAGAAATGACTTTCATACAGGTAAATTATATATATATATATGTGTATATATATATATATATATATATATATATATCTGTACTTGACCAATTGTTTTTGTTGAAAAAGAATTCTACTCTGAGCGATAGAGTGAGTCCATTTCTCTTAAAGTAAAATAAAAGAAATAGAAGAAAAAAAGAAAAAGAAATCAGGTTGTCCTGGTAAATATGAAGCATATACTTAACAGCCAAAACAGTTTATTGGTTTGTGATTTTTTTAGATATAAATGCTCCCTCTTTTAATTCTTAGCCTATTATTAATAATTAATACTCTGATAATGCTTTTTTACTATATAGTTTTTTTTTTACTTTGATATTTCCTCAAGGTCATATACATTTTCATCTTAGGAGTAAATAGAGAACAATGCTCTTCAGCTATTGTTTAGTCATAATAAAATTATGTAGGTTCCAAAATAGGAAAAACTGATAACTTCAAGTAGGCCCCAGTTAATGATTTTGCTACCTTAAAATGGCAATTGCTTATAAAAACATTATACACCATTCCTGTGACATAAGAAAAATTCTCCAGAGAGGAAAACTGGGGATGGAATTTGGAATGTTGCTTGACTATGCGTTTAGAACTGCTCCTGAAAAGAATACAGTAAAATGGTAATGTAGCAATTTCTAGCTGATGTTCACAAACAGAGAGAGCCCAATCCTGCCAATCAAATCAAGAGTGTTCTCTGTTTCATTGGGAATTGATGTCTTTAGTTAATATACTCATAAGCATTAAAAAAATAGCCTGTGTTCTGAATTAAGTATGGAAAATACGTTTCTGTCCAGGAAATTAGTTGAGATGAAATTATTTTATCTGAGGAAACAGTACAGTAAAATTTCTTTCCTTTTGGTGTAATTTTAAAGTGTTCTTTCTATTTTAAACTCAGGCAAAAAATGCACTTTACAAATTGGGTGATGGAACTACTTTAGTAGAGTTAATAAATATTAAATTAGCCTAGGGCAGTATTTATAGAAAGTAAAAAAAAAAAAAAAAAATCCTGGTGTGTTTGCTTAGAATTTCTGATCTGTCTCTTCATAATTAAACTTCTTAGCTTTCTTATTTTTATCTACAGTTAACATCCTTCCACCATTCCCTCTGGTAGCCTGACTTTGATTAAACAATATTTTAGGCCAGGCATGTTAGAAAAAATAGGCCAGGTGTGGTGGCATGCGTCTGTAGTCCCAGCTACTCAGGAGTCTGAAGTGGGAGGATGTTTTGAGCCTGGGAGATCAGGGCCACTGTGTGCTATGATCACACCACTGTACTCTAGCCTGGGTGACAGAGCAAGACCCTGTCTCAAAAAAAAAAAAAAAGAACGAAATGTTTTAACTTTATGTTTTTAAATAATTCTTAACCCACAGACAATTAAGAATTTTCATACCCAAAACAGAGCTGAAGTAATGTTGCAAAATGGTAATTTTTTTCTGTTAAAAGGACCAAATAAAAAAAGGAAAAACAGTTTGACTTCAATTTTTGCTCAAATGAATTCAATAAGAGAGGGAGTTTCAGTTTAAAATGAGAATTAGTTATTGAATAAAGTATAAAAATAAGATGATTTAGAAAGTTAGAAAAACTCTTCATGTACCTCTTTCCATTCTATATCCTTTGATTTTATGACAACTTTTTCACAATGTCCTTAATCCTGAAAAAAGAGGTTAGTGGTAAAATATAGGGGAAAACATTTTACTGCAAAGTGATTCCTCGTAACTCTAATTCAGCTTCAAGCTGTGTCAGGTCTTCTAGGAGTTTTTATTAAGCAAACTAGTTGCCATAAAAAATGCAGTACCACTTGAAAATGCCAGTTGTGTGAGTGTATGTATATTTTAATAAAAACAGACTTGACATTTGCTTGATTTGCCTTTTTTTTTCTTTTAACAAGAGAGAAATACATAAAGAAGTATCATCTATACATGGAATTTTAGGTGAGGATAAATGAAAAACGAAATGAGTGTCCTGTTCTTAGTAACTTTGCAAACAATAAGATCTCATTATGAGTTCTTATCATGAGTTAATGTTCATGATTTTGAAACAAGTTTTCCCTTCTTCTCTGTCTTCATTTACCCCAGCCTCCATCTTCTGTGAGACAATTGAGACTTCAGTCCCAAACTCCCAATCCTGGTCCAGGATATGTAACTTAATTCCAAGTCTAGCCTGAGCCTGGTTTCATTAGAACCAACATATGCCTTGTCCTCCTGCTAAATAAAGAAAGCCTTCTGATGCCAGCTCCTAGAAGATAGCAGTGAGACTTGCTTCAGATTACACTGTTTCTCTCTTCTGAATTATACTGCATTTCTGTCTCCATTTTTCTTAAGCCCACCACTTCTGTAGGACTTTCTCCCCCTTTATCACTGGCTCCTTCTAACTCCTGTGTCACTCCTGAGGTGCCAAATAATGATGCAGAGGGTGATCAGAAATGAGCTGTTGCTTCAGCTAGGGTTTTTCTACCCTCATAGTCTGCTATGGTATAGGACATCCTATTGATTAGATTGTAAATTATTTTCTCTATATGTTAGAATACAGAGATTAAGAATTTAGGGCAGATCTGTTGCTCTGAAATGGAAAGATGTAAATAATCTGAGTAAAAGAGATTCACTTCCTATATTGTACCACTCTATTTAGAAACTGCATATATAAAAATACATACGTAGGTACATTTATGTATGTATACATATGTGGATATATGTATCTATAGGTTTATTCCATCACCAAATATATGTGTCAGAGAAATAAGGTCGGACGAGTACATATGAAACAGGCTATCAGTGATTATCCCTGGAGAAGAATAGAGGTAGAAGTAGCAGCAAAGTTCTAACTTGAATCTTATTGAATGGCTTAGGTCATATGCCTGTCCCTGAGCCAATCACTGTGGCCAGAGGGTTAGGATGCTCTTATTAGGTGGGCCCCCCTTAAGCCAGAGGTGGAGTCAATTCTACTTAAACTGCATGGACTAACAACTAGGGAAGGGTGGTTGCATGAAGAAAAACCAGGATGCTGTTTCCAGAAAGGGTATGAGATGCCAGGCAATAAATACAGCACATATCCATGATGATACTCTCTTGGATGTCTTCATTTGTTTACAATGTTTGCATAACACTTTACTGTATATAATAGCTCTAATTACCATAGCTTAAAAATTAAACAAAAAATACACAGACTATTTCAATTTTAATTAAATTGCTATAGAAGCTAAACCAATACTTATGCCAAAAATTGTCTGGATAAAAATAAAAAAAGAAAAGGGAAAGTTGTTTGTACACTTACCTTCACTTGTTCCAGCTGCATTGATGAATAAGCCCAGTATGATATTTATAATAAATTGCCATCCCTTATATTTGTTTATGAATATATGACCCTTTATCACATTTCTCACCAGGCTAATGCTTGGCATTAAGGCCTTTATAGATTTGATTTTTAGGATTTTCTGTGATATCTTCTTTATTAGTCACTAAGGTCATTCTAGAATTGGCAATTTTTAAACATTTATTAAGCCTTGTGCTTCTCGATTGTATGAGAAAAATATTTTACAGTGTTATAAAAATAGAGAAAATTGCTAAAAAGCAATAATATTTATTTTATTCCTTAAGAAAAATGACTGTCAAACCAATAAAAAAAACTAATAAATTTCACTGGTTTCATTACCCGAGTACATGTCAAACAAATAAAAAATATCCAAGTACATAGGGTCTGGTATCAGAAGCCAGAGCCTGGGGAATCTTTCAGTCACCCCAGCCTTCATCTGTCCCCCATATCCTCAACATGGCCTCTCGTGTCACCCCAGGGTAGGTACACAGGGTTCTACGTTGCTGACCTGATAGAAATGGAAGTGGTTTCAGCTTTACCCATCTCAACACATTTTCAGGGAAACAAACTTTTTATGATGTCAAGTCATGACCCATAATTGAAGTTTCAAATATTTAGTCGTATTAATTTGAAGAAAAACACATATTTGAGGCTTAAATAACATATCAGTACAAACTACTTCACAAATTCAGGTATTGTTTATTATAATTAATCACTTTCAAACTGAATTAGGCTGTGGTCTGTTTATCCCCAAGCTTCAAACTCTGCCACTGAGGATATTTGAGGCTCATTAATCCCATTTATGCCTAGTGTTCCATTATCGGAACTCTAAGCATGTGGGAGTTATTTATATCCTACTGCTCAAGGTCTGATGGCAAAGATTCAAAAAATTGCAACCTCAGGAATAAATGGGTTAAGGTTCTTACCATAACCAGAGTACTGACAAGCAGCTTAAACGTTCATTCTCATGTCAACAATTCAGCTCTTTTCTTAGGCTGTTTAATAACTGACATACCAGAAAGGGGTCTTATGCCCCCAGTATATTAAGATGTTTGGAATGGGTAACATAATGGCTCCTTTAGCAACACATGCTATCTGATTATAACTATTTCTTCAGTGACTTATAGCTGAATTTTTCTCACTGAAGAATTTGAAATGTTAAGAGTCTTTTTACTCAATGGGCCAGAAATGGTATCAGCAGCCATATGTGAATTCTCTTATAGTCCTTTTTAGCTGAATATTGATAAGTGAATTAAATGCAGCCATTGTACTGTTTCACCAAGTTAAATGAAATCAAGCAAGTAAGAAGAAAGAAATTAAGAGGACTAAACAAGGGATAAGCAAAACATTTCCAGCTGAGAGTTGGGAAGGAGATGGAAGCCGGCAAGGCAGAATAGTGAGGACACCGGCTCCAGATGGCAGGCATTTAGGAAGGAAGCCGTTACGCCAGCCACCAACCTCTTAGAGTTGGCGTTGGTGTGCTTTGTCTTTCGTGTTTTTCATAATGCAAAGCTACTGCTGTTTCCAAAGTGTATGTAAAGCTTTTGGAACTGAAGAATGGGGGAAAGGGTGAGCAGTGGCAAAGAGGAGTAATTTTTATTTTATATTCTTAGATTATTTTCGGTTTGGTGTCATTGGATAGTAGGGCTTCAGAATATATTTTGCCTAATGAATTGCTTTGTTGTTTAAAACTCATGAAGTATCCAACTGATGAAACAGATAGTTGCCCTGTTAGAGAAATGTAGTAATTGTTTATTTCAGGTTTTGAAGAACTTCATTTTAACACTACTTTCTAGGAGATTTGAGAAAACATAAAGAAATTATTATATTTATCTAGTTCATAATGTATTTTACATAAAGTAATATTACCTTTTGGTCTGGCCCGTTTGTTATTAATACAGTATGTAACATAGTCTTTTAGGTAACTTTTCTTTATAAAGATAATACAATATATGTTTATTTAGGAAAAATCTGAATTGGCACCTGACCAAAAAAAGTTAAAGCAAGTTATCCATAAATACTAGTCATAATCTTTTTCATAATCTTATTCATAATTAGAACTAAAAAGGCTAATATTTTGGTCTTTCTTGCTATATATAAAATAATGTATATATGTTGATAGGCGTGACAGGTATTTTGTTACTACTGCAATCCCAATGTCTAAGAGTATTTGTTTTTAGTATTTACCTGATTTGTTTTTAGTATTAATATCTTAGTCTTCTTCAGTGAGCTAAATACATTATTATTTATTACCTACTGGATATTAACAGGCCAAATCTCTTCATTGATATGACTTTGCTTTTTGCCTGCCCACCAACCAGGCTCTTATTTGATGGTTTCTTTCTGCCAGCGTAGAAAAATGATGTGAAGTTGAAACGGTAATTGAGCTTCACTGTGCATTTTTATTTGGGAAAGATGACAGGGTTTTAGGTTGCCACATTAAGGAAGAAGAATGAAGGTTAACGGTGATTTTCAAGTAACTCCTATAGGAAGGGTGATTTTAGCTTTATCCATTTCAGCATATTTCCGAGGAAACCTAAACTTTTTATGATGTCGAGGATTATGAATCATGACACCCATAACTGAAGTTTCAGAGAGATTTAATTATATTGTTGCTTTGACGAAAACCACATAGAACCATATTTAGGTACAATTTCAAAATCATTTCATCCAGTTTTCACGTCTCTATGTTTCCTTTAAACTATCTGGTAAACATCCAGAGATTCTGAATGCTTCCCTCTGATAGATGCAGAGAGCATTTAAGCTAACACTCAGCTGTTTGTTTATTATGTTTCCAAACTTTTTCCAGTTTCTGTTTAGTATTCAGTGAAATGGTGTAAAGAAAACCATCTGCACTGCAGCTGCAAAGGGATTACCTTCGGTTCTTCTTTTCAAAGAGAAGCCAAATGCCCCCTGTGCACAGCCCTGGACAGTTGCTTGGATCTTGTGCCATATGTTTTATACAGTACTCCTGGAGCTAAGTCAATTAATAGCTCAGAAGATACAATTAGCCTTTTAGTGACTGCATTCATTCATAAAGGGCTGCCCAAAATAAAGAAACTCTTGATTCCCTTCTCCTATTATAATTGCAGACTGAAGATTTGAAATGTTGGATGACAGCAGATGTACTGAGATTGTTAGCCCATGGTGGCTGCTCTGCTTTATACTGCCTACTACCACCAAGCCAAATTCCTAGGTGTGGGCTAGGGTATTGGCACAAAGTAAAAATGAAATTATCCTTAACAGAATGCATTTAAGTTGAATTTTACAGTCCTTACCATGTCTTGAGATAGCTTTTGTCTTTATTTGAATATGTATTTTAAGCAGACACTGAGTATTGAAATGTAATTATTGAAATGTAATTACTAAATGTAATTATTAAAGTGAAAAACTAATATTTTTCCATGTACTTTCCTTCCATGGCAATCTTTTTTTAAGGTAAAATTTTAAAACTTTGAGAATATTTTAGCAAACTCATTTGTAACTTTTTCTTAAAAACCTTCAGGCTGTGTGTAGCTCTAGAAACAATTGTAATCATAACACACAGATATTAAGCCAATTTCTGTCATCAACTAGGGCAGAAGTTATACTGATTTCTTCTGACTTGTATCTGGTTCAAGGGACAGTCCAAGAGTCAGTGGTTTAGCTGGGGGCCAGTTTTTGTGAGGATGACAAGATTTGCCTACAGAATTGAAAATTTTCTGTTTCCTTGGTAGGATACCTTAAATAACTATAACATTAATGAAGTTGTATTTAAAAGGATAGATTTAAAGACTTCTTTACAAAAAGTTGTAATCATTTTCTTCCAACCTGTTTGTACACAATTATATATGTCTTCATGTATATTTATTTAAATTTTTTTTAAAAATTAATGCTTTGGGAATATCAGTTGCTTTCATAAGAGTCTTAAGTAATTTATCTGAAATTATCAAATATTTACTTGGTTAAAATTAGACTTTGTGTTTGGGTGACTAGAGAAAAGGTACAAATGAAGGGAAGTGGTTAGGAAGAGGGATGATTTGTCACTTGTTTTGTTCAGGTTGGAGATGGATACAAGCACAATGAGATTTCTTGTTTGTATTTTTTAACACACATCAGAAAATTCAGACACGCTTTCAAACTAGGTTTTTTAATGACCAAAGAAATGTCCTCCTGGGTTGAGAATAAGAATGAAGATACTGTATTTGACCGAAAGGAGCTAACTCTATCAGCTTTAAAATGGGGTAGACTCCATAAGGACTAGAAGAATAGGCTTGAAGAATAAAGCTTCCCATAGAGGAGAAACCAGAGTAAGCACATGCAAGGAATGTAGAAAATTAGAGCATATTAGGTTTTAACCTATCTTCTAGTAAGGTTTTAAAACTAAGAGCCAGAACAAGTCTCTTAAACAGTGACCAAGAAATGATACAGAGATGGGGACTGACTACTTAGCATAGATTGGTCATTATGGTCCAACATCCATGGATAATCAGAACAGACATATACAAAGGTAATATTAAAGGATTTACACCTATCCTGAAACATATTAAACCTCCTCAAACCACAGTCGGGTCATTTGGCTATTTCATCCTAAGGAAATATTTAACTGTTTTTCAAATGCTTTTTACTTTCTAAGAGTCCTTTGTACTTTCTGACATAATTAAGATTTTTCTCATCTTTCATATCACCTTTTCTGACTATGCCAGAAAATTTCAAAGGGGGATTTAAAAAAAGAAAGCATTTAAATTGGATCATATTTCTAAATTGAGAAGTTGACCAGAAATTTGGCAGCCATAGATCTGAGCACAGAAATATTTTATCATTTTAATTGCTGTTTTAGTGTGCAGTATCCCGTTAGTTGGTTTCATTTTTTTGAGACCAACTATTTTTTGGGTTTTGTGGGGATTTTTCCCTTTGAAGATTGTTAAGAATTTTCATGCTTAACATATAGGAAAGAAGATTATCTGTTAAAGTGCAAGATAATAGGGAATAAGATATGGAATACTTTTGAAACTATGGATAATTCCTCTCAAATAATCAGTTTAATGCTATCTTGGATCCATAGCATATCTTCCTTCAATAGCCCTTTACTTTATTTCAAGACATTTTATCATGTTAATCTATTAATGTTTCCATGAGTTAAATGGATGCCAAATAATATCTGCATTGAACATATTGAAAAATTATGGTACAATGAAGTCTAAAGTGAGTCACCCAAAATTATGCAGAAAAGAACTTCAGAGCCAGAACATGAACCAACTCTCTTGGACTTCCGCTGACATTTGAGCTCGTTGCTTTAAATACATGCAATAAATAGGTTTTGTACTGATTTTTCTAGTAATTTCATGGATTTAGCTATCCATCTTATTACTCACCAGGTTCCCTCTGTGATCAATAACAAGGATTCCTAATTAAGAGTGCAGTCTTTGGCCTAAGAATGGAACAAAGATAACTGGTCCACTTATTGATTTATTGAATGAGTGGCTTCCCCCACTTTAGCAAGGGTTGGTCTAAGTAGAGGAGTTAACTCTTCACTGAAAATAGACTAGATAATGCCAAATATAAAGTCTTTTTGATTTTTCTACCTTGTATAAATTGTGTGCTTGGGGTATAGCATTATACCCCAAGCATTATACCACGTCATTAGGTTTTAGAAAAGTTTCAAAATATCTCTAAAACACAATTATGCAAAGTAAAAGCCATGTATAAGACAAGTCAAGATTGTAAGGCCAATGTTACTGCATTGTTAGAAGAGGATTTACTGTGTTTATTTGGCTGTGATATAATACAATTTTATGATTCTATTACATTTTTGTTAATAGGCCTGAGAGTTTATATTTTTTCCTTGACACAATTGCTCATAAATCTTGAATTTAATCAGTTAGTGTAATAGCAAAATTTTAATTATAGGATCATAGAATTTTTTAATGTTATTTTAAAAAATGACTTAATGGTGGTTTAAGAAGATTTAACGTATTTAAAGATAGGTGCAAATCTTTCAATTCTGTATTAGTATATATCTGTTCTGATTATGCATGGATGTTGGACCATGAAAGAGATTGTATTATTCGTTCATTCTACAGCTTTACTCCATGCCTATTTTATTCCAGGAATTTTTTCTAGGTTCTGTTAATTTAACAATAAATAAGCCATAATTCATTACCCTCCTGGAGCTTACCTTCTAGCACTGACTTGTACTGTGGAACAATAGTTACCATTTTCAGACTGGTAAAGTTTGTTCTTAAAAATTTAAGTTTCTATTAAATGTTAATTTATGTTATATCAGTAATAGATGAAACACTTCTTGAGCACCTTTGTTTATTTATTCAGTAGGACTTTTGAGTCACTCATCTACCTTTTAAAACTGGTGTGACTTCTTCGTACTTTGTTCAAGATTAAGAAATAATTCAATGTAGCATCTATGGTAATATTAAAGTCAATTTTTTCCAGCCAGTTCAGTATCGTGAAGGACATCACTGGTGATTTTATTTCCTTATTTAATTTCAGGAATTTTCCTGTAACCTAGCTGGCTATAAATGTTTAAGCTAATGTAAAGCGCTGAAACAAAAATGTTAGAGATTTGTTTCTCTCTTACCTAACATTCTGGCTTAGACTGCAGGGTAGCCCTGAACCTTTAGATCATTCAGAGACACAAGTTCCTTACATGTTTTTCTTCCATCCTGTAAGTAGTCGTCATCTGCATGGCCGAAGCTGGATTGCTGCTACTTTGGTATTCCAGCCCCAGCGGGGAGTGGGTTTGGGAGGAAGTCCAGGGAAAGCTGATTGTCTTTAAGTTGAAAATAACTAGAAATTGCATTCCTCACTTTTCGCACATCCTATTGACCCAAACTTAGGTGTCCACCTCACACTGCAAGGAAGTCTGGGAAATGTAGTCCCTAGCTGAGCTGCTATGTGCCCAGCAAGACTAGGAGAATGCATTGAGGGGA
Source organism: Pan paniscus (assembly GCF_029289425.2). NCBI lineage: Eukaryota > Metazoa > Chordata > Mammalia > Primates > Hominidae > Pan > Pan paniscus. Next base: position 147,648,885 of record NC_073255.2, on the reverse strand, counting down.
CAGCTAGTAGTGTGCCACAGGACTCGGTGTGCATTAGAAACCAGAGTTCCAGAACACACTGCCTTCTGATTGGTTTTAGTCAATCCCACAAGTGATAGGTGAATCACTACTCTTTTAGACTCCAAAGACTTCCATGTAACAAAGTTTTGCTTCAGGGACACAGAACAGCCTACAGCCAAAAGTACAAAAGTACATTATGATATGAACTTTTGCCATGCAAATATTTGGTGTATAGGAGGTTCTTTTAGGAATGCCACACAGAATTTTTCATCTGGAAATAGTTATTGGCATGCAAGAAGTATCCAGCATTTAAATAAATACTATGTTTCTAATACCAAGATCAGAAACACAGTGTTTACCACCCAAATCCTGGGTGTTTGGAGATGATAATAAACAAAGAGGACATCCCCTATTTCATTTCTTTTTAGAGTGTTTACATGTGGTTTCAAAGCAGCACAATTAAGAAGTTAGATGTAGAGTATTGGCAAACAAGGCTTTTTGCACTTCCTTAATTTACTCACTGATCATAAACTCATTCTCATCTTTCAAGTACCCATTTTACCAGTTGTTCTTAAACTTCAGCTTATATCATAATCACCAAGAAGACTAGGTAAACAGATTCCTGCATGGCCCCACCCCCAGACTTTGTAATTCACCAGGTCTTAGGTGGGGCAAGATAATTTGCATGTCTAACAAGTCCCCAAGTGTTGAGATACTGATGGTTCCAGGACCATACTTTGAAAACTACTGGTAACTCTGACTCCCCAGGTGTTCCTTCAAGGAATGACTTCTCGCAATTGCTGGGAGTGCTCCCAGGGGATAGCCTGTCAGCCCATCAGGACTTGCCCTTGGCTACAGGGAGCTGCCTGGTCCAAGGTCACTCCCATTTCTGGAGCTCCCCCCATCCAATGACTAACCACAGCAGAGGTAGGAAGACCCAACCCAAGACATTCTTCCAGCCCCTTTCAGTGGCAGACCTCCTAGTGGTGTCAACTGACTTCCCTCTCAGCCTCATTCTCCTTTCTCCTTCTCCCTGTGTACACATTGATCCCATTGATTCCTACTCTCTATAAACATCTTAAACACTAAATTCTGTTTCAGAGTCTGCCTTTCCAGAGACCCCATACTGAAACAGTAATGATTCCACACTCAGTGTCTCTCTATGGCAGATCAAATTGAGTCCAGATTCTGCAGTTTGATGATATTCAAAGTGGACATCAACTGGCTGTCTCTAAGCTCTGCAACTCATACCTCACAGCTGCTTCCTAACCCTCTCTTCTTTGGTCTATCTGATCCTCTCCATCCCCTACACAGCTCCTACTATTCATTCCTATCTCAGAGATTATGTCCATTTTGTTCCCACTACCTAATATGCCCCTCCATTACTGCTCTTTTTACCTATCCTAATCCTATACATCCTTCAAGGCTAAGACACAAACTCATCTATTTCAATAGGCATTCTCCATAAAACCACTATGGAGCTGATCTGGACAGACTTCTAGTAATTGTGTTTATAATCTCTACTTCTTTTGCATATTTCTATTTTAACATCAAGTGGTATTGAAAATGGCCGTTTATTTGTGTTTATCCTTCTAGACTGTTAACTCCCTGAGGGCAGGGACCACACCTAGAGTTATCCTTAAACAGATAACCGGCCCAGAAATGAGTACTGAACCATTGCACTATGTGCCCATAATGCCTTGTAATTTCTCCACCAGCCTTCCGTATGTATCTTCTTGCTTCATCCTCTGCACAGGTTCCTCAGGGTCAGGACTTTGTTTTTTGACTCTGTTATATTCTCGTGGTTCTTATAGTTGTGCTTTAAAGAGAGCAGATGTTCAATAAATACTTACTGACTGAAAGAACCTATTATAGTTAATGGTTTTTATGGCCCATAACAAAGAAGACGCTAATAATACATATTCTGAATAGAAGACCGTATCTTATGATTTTATTATATATTTCTCAATATTTGAATGCTTATTTTCCTAAGAACATGAGTTCTTCATAGTCTAAGTATTTTATAGTACATTTATAAATAAAATTGCAAAATAATAATGGTATAGGATATTAATTTGACGTAAACAAAAAAATGCCACCTAACAATGTAGGGAAAAATATAATTAAAAAAAGAATATAGAGCTGTACTTACCAACACAGACACAGGCACACACACACACACACACACACACACATACACACACACATACACACTGTCTTTAAAAGAAAAATTCCTTTTAAAATATAATCCATACCACCAGGTTAACCTCAGGACCTCTAATTTCATGAAAATTCAGAAGAGAATTTTTAATAATGTAAGCTTCCTTTTAATTGTCAGAATTTCTATTTCTGCTAGGGTAGACCAAGGATTCTTATCTATATTCAAAGATGACCAAGATCAATCACTTGGATTTAGTTCAAATTTGCTTCTATTCTGGTTCATTCATAACACAGCAAAGAATATATGTTGTAAAGGGTACAGGTGTATGCTCCGGGCTCCATGTATTTCATGGAGACATACCTAAGGTTTGGTGATCTTCACTGTCATATGGAATGAGATATCTCTGTTAAATAGGAGGATCCTAAAACTGTGAGTTTGCTCCTTCTCCCACCACCTACCTCCCATAGCTGTCAGCACAGAGATAGGCATACAAGGCAATAATCCTACAACTCAGCAAGCTGTGTCACCCAACCCCATGTTACCCCATGTTCCAGACCTCGACAATTCTGTTGTGCCAGCAGTGGGAATTCATACCTTACCAGTGCCTGTGTACAGGACCTCAGTATTTTCCATTTATGTCCCTGTTAGGACTCTCTCTGTGAATGACTAACCATGACCTACTTCCTTTTTCAGTATTAGAGGGTTCACAACTGAAATGATTGAAGAGTGAAGTTGATTTCACATTCTTAAACCTATCAATTCCCAATTCTAGCTAGAATTGTAACAGCATAAATAGGAATGTCAATGTTCCTCTTACCTATCTTTTAGGATATTATTATATGGCATCACTGTTTATAGTTTTCTGGCAATCCTTATTGTTCAGTGTCTCAGTCAACTGAGTTAGTTCTCATAAGAACAATGACCAAAGGAAAGTATAAGTCAAGCACATATTTGGAAAATCTAGTTTCGAGACAGAGGTCTAGAGAGCATACTTTTGTTTTTATTATGGGAAGTTCAAATAAAATTTAGACAAGCAGTATATAGGAAGGCTCAATTTGAGCAAAATATTAGATTCAAACAGCAACATGCCTCTAAAGGGACAACTACAGCAGCTAAGTAAATAACAGATAGCAGGTGCAGGCTCTATATTAGAGCATATGAGTAGTTTTGGCTTTCCAGTCAGACCTAGAAAGCTGGTGGAAACTGAGGTGTAGAAACATTTTCAACTATGTACAGCAGTCATGAGTTAAAAAACAATCACAGATAACAGTATGCTGCCATCCATGTATAAAAATGAATCTACTAAACCATGGGCTGTAAGTCATGTGCTTTGGTTTGTTTGATTTGATTAGGGTTTTTAATTTTTTTGTTTTTAGTGCCTGATCCACATTTCTGATGAAGGTACCCATTGTGAACGGTGGCCCCCATTTATGAGATATCTGACTAAGACTTGTGGAATAGAGTAGACTCATCTTGGAGCCACTTCTTCATCCTACATTATTGGCATCTGCCCTTACCAAATGTACCCTGTAAAGAAGTTATGATTGTCTATTATATATCTAGGTATATGAACCTTAAAATAGTAACCTGGATAGGGTCAAATGATGCTAACCTGTCACTGTTTTCAAGAAAATGTGCGAATGTCCTTTGCCACAATGAGTAAAAATGCTGTGATCATATATTTGTAAAACCATCATCTTAAGGAAAATTTGTTATAAGGAAAAAATAGTATTATCTACATCCATATATTTTCATTCAAACCAGCATATTAACTTTTTGGGAAGAAACTATGATTCCTTCTTCTTATAACTTCTCGAAGAGTTGGCAGGTGTGCACATAAGGGAAGCACTTCATGAATGTTTATTGATGTGATCCTTTTGTTATTTAATGTGTATCTGCATATTTTCTGGTTTTGTTCTCTTGGCCATTCAAAAATTCTCTGCAGATTCATGGAAAACCCTGAAAATTAGCTTATAACAGAAGACATACATCATTAAATCAGATGAACATGCCATTCAGCTTTGGGTGGGAGGGGAGATTGATAATTTGCTCTCTGTATTGTCATTCATTCTCAAAGTATTTCTAATACTCCAATTGTTGTATCTATTCCTGCAGACTTCCCTCTTGATACTTTCTCACACTTCCTAATGATCTTCTCTATTAGTTAAATATTTTGTTTATAGAATGTACAGCAACAACAAACTAGAAATTTATAAATGAAAAAGATTTAAAAAGCTATCAATTCTTCTTTCAAGTGCATGAATTCCGTTTGAACAGAATGACTTTGAAATAATGAAGAAAAGATTAATAAATATTTTACACATGCATTTAATATTTTAGCAAATCTTTAAGGTCAATTTTGTGTTAAAATTTATGGTACCACTTCAGGGAACATTTATGGAAATGAATTTCAGAATTCACCCTCATTGTCATGGAGTGATTTACAGTAGAGTTGGACAGGCCTACATCACTGCAAAGCTGGTTATGTTAGAGACTCTATGGGTGAACTGAAGCAAAGCCTCAACCAGTGGAATTCGTAATTCAGACAAAACCATTGATATTGCCAGTGAATCACCCATCTGCTTGGCCTAGGCTGTCTTGACTTTGCCTGAAAAGGCTACCACTGAACATTTTCCGTCTTTATTTGAGAAATAAAATGACTAGCGGTAAATAAAAATGATAAATTGTCATCCTTGATCTTTTCTTCCAGAAATTATATACTGTAGTTCCTCGAGTAAATGTGACTCCAGTATGTTTCCCTTTACTAAAGTATTTGGGCAATCATATGTTAAATGCAAAGGATGTGGTAATCTATATATTACATGACATGCTTCCAAAAACAAATTCAATGATATAAAAATAGAAGATAATTTTATCCTCTTTCTTTTAAAAACAACTTTACAATCTAAATTCATTTTATAATATACTCAATTAGTCTACAAATATGTCCTGACTTGAGTTTCAGAAAAAAGGCATATCATTCATTTAATTTTTCTTCAATTTAAAGTCCCCTTTCACTTGATTTTAGTGAAGGAGTCACCCTTTCAAAAACTGGTTTTAGCACCCTCAAATTTAATTCTTCAGTTTTTAGTTCTAAGCTTCTAGATATACATATGGTAAGCATGCAGTTAGCAGGCGAAGGAGTCCATACTCTAGGCATTCTTTGTAAAGACCTCAATGTTAAGTTGACTACTACCCAGATCGGGCTAATAGTATCAAAGGGAGATAACTGGTATTTGAGATTGGCAGTGTTCACTTATTCCTTTACATTTTTTTCAAAATTTATTTATAATTCGGTAAATCACTAGAAAACAACAAGCTTAACTGACATAAAATGCCTTATTTGAGTTACAGCTTATTACCATTGTTTTAGTTTTTATCAAAAGTCAGCAAAACAAAGGACCACATGAAAAGCCTTTCTATATTATCTGCAAGAGGCTATTGATGTCACTGCCCATTAATCACAGAGTTCCTTATATATAAATTTTTTATATGTATGTTTCTATATGTAAATTTCTCTTATACTTCCAGATAAAAAACGTCTGTTTGTGGAGATGTTTCCCTTTAATCAGATAATAAGAACTGAAAAAGTAATTGCTTCTCTTTTTCCTTAACTAGTAGAAAACTCAGAAATAAATATAATGTTCAATTGAAGTCACCATCTTTCCTCAGATCTTAGTATTCCCCTCCACCCCCGCTTTCTTCCTATTTGGCTTTAAATTTAGTTTTCTAGCATTAATCTCAATTTTCTATTACAAATTGGTATAACGTTTTTCTAGAACTAGAATGAATATATTACTAATATGAATGCCAAAAGTTAGAGATTCTCTCCTTCATTTGTTTATTCAATCATTCATCCGTCTAAGTTTATCTCTTTAAAAATATTAGTTGATGATCTCCTATGAGTCAGGTAGTATGGGCACTGTGGATAAAATTGTGAATGAGGTATATTCTCTTCCTTCAAAAAGCTTCCCTTTTGATTTATTCTTTGTGCCTTTCATGATGCCAAGCACATAGTAAATGTTCCTTGGAAATGTGTTGTATGATTGCCTCTTCTCTTAGTTGATTATTTTTGAAACTTCATTTGTTTGAATGTTTTGAAATAAGATGAATTTTATCTGTTTGAATTAGTTAATCACAGTGCCTAGATTTTAACATTTTGTGCTTTTCTTTTTTTTCCTGTAATTGTGTCCTAGTGTGATTAGAATCACAAAGAAGAAAATATTTTATATTTTGATAAATAAAAGTTATATATAAACTCTATGACCTCTGTAAGATTCTTACGGCTTTGTGATTAATTGCACATCTCGTACCTTTTCTTATACTTTGGCATTTCTTTTGTGTTAATAACCATTGTTTGCCCTTCTGTTATTATCAGGCAGAATAGTTATTCTTTAAATCCTTCTTCTACATCATTTAATTTTTCATGGGCACAATGCAAGATCCATTTCAAAACAACTGATTTTTAGGTTATTTATCACTTCTTGATGCTGACATGACGCTTATTTTATACTGTCATGCATTGCGATCCTTCATGTGTTTTCTTTCTGTTAGCAGATTTCAACTTCTAGGATATCAGGGATTAGTTTATAACTTTTCAACTCTGCTCTAGGGACTAGCAGTGTCTTCCATATAGCAGGGAACCAATAAATAGCATGTGAATAAAGTAATCAGTTCCCAGTGAATAATATAGGTATTTAGAATGGCAGATATTCTTATACTAGTACCCAGTGTGCTCACACTTACAAGCACGAACTTGCTGTGGCACAACAGAAACGTGTTGTCTAATTGCCTCTTCTCTTAGTTAATTATTTTTCAGACTTCATTTAAATGCATGTTTCAAAATAAGATGAATTTTATCTGCTGAATTGGTTAATTACATCAGGGAGAAGGGAAGATGATATTGAAAGCATGCTTTAATTCAACCTAAAAATTAAAACTTTTTTCCATTAATAATTTATTATTGAATAAAGGTAGACACTTAAAACCAATATTATTTCTTCCTTAAAGCTCCTCTACTACACATATGTTCTACTGTGTAATTTTGATGAGGAGTCAAATGGGGTGAAATGTTTCATTCAGGATTTTTATTTCACTTAGACTTTCAGTTTGTGAAATAAGGTAATAATAATTTAAATTTCGTAGCATTTTTTTTTTTATTTTCTGAGACAGAAGCAAAGACAGAACTGTTGCTTCCTGAGGAAAAGGATCATGAAAGATCACCTTGCTCTTTACCTTTTAAATTGAGAATCAAAGTTCCATAGATCCTGCATTTTAGTACTTACATAGGAGTTGTTTACTCATAGGTAGTCAGGAAAATGAAACTGGCACTCTTCTTGGAAGTGGGGAGTTCTGATTTACTTTTTGCTGCCTTTGCTCTACAAACCAGAGGCTTACAATGAATCAACTCAATACTTGCTGAGGTCGCAATAAGCAATAAATGGCTGGCTAATGTAGGCAAAGGCATTTAGCTATACTTTGTATGCATTGTAAATGTGATATTTTCTGGAGTGTTCAGCTAACACCTTGTAGATATCCTTGGTTAATTAACCAAATATTGAAAGAAGGAAGCCTATCTTTTCACCTGTGATCTTGCAGGTCTTGCTTTCTAGGTAAGCAGAGCTGTGGGTTGTAATACAAAGATTTTTGTTGGTATGTGAAATCTGAGTTCTTCCTTATCTAGCTTAAACTGTTTCCTCTTCCAAAAAGGAAAAACTATATTCCAGAAAAGTAGTCTATGAAATAACATAATATAGTGTATATTCTTGGTATTTGAAAGAAATTGAGATTGTGTTTTAAGTTACCATAGGATGAGAACTTGGTCCAATAATATTTAACTAGAGAGTTTTTGTTAGAAAATCTCTTTCTAAAAGTCAGAAACAAAGATTTTGAATAATGAAGACAAGAAAAGATAGTAAAATAACATACCATTTTGAATTGTTGTGTTGGAAAGGGCACTGGGCGAGGAAGCAAGAAGATAGAGTTCTATTTCTGCCTTGAACTCATTTCTTTACCTCTCTACAGTGCTTTACCTCTCTGAAGCTTGGCATCCAGGTGGAGCACTGGATGAGTTCTAAGTCCATCTGTATTAGTTCTTTCTCATGCTGCTAATAAAGACATGCCCAAGACTGGGTAATTTATAAAGGAAAGAGGTGTAATTGACTCATAGCTTAGCATGGCTGGGGAGGCCTCCGGAAGCTTACAATCATGGTGGAAGGAGAAACAAACACATCCTTCTTCACATGGTGGCAGCAGGAAGAAATGAGAGTGAAAGGGGAAGGCCCCTTATAAAACCATCAGATTTTGTGAGAACTCACTCACTATCACAAGAAGAGCATGAGAGTAACTGCCCTGATGATTCAATTACCTTCCACCACGTCCTTCTCCCAACACATGGAGATTATGGGAACTACAATTCAAGATCAGATTTGGGTGGGGACACAGCCAAACCATATCACCATCTATCTCTGTCCTACTGCAAGGCAAGCATTGCTTTGTATAATGCTCTCCTTGGGGGTAAGAAAGTTGCTTTCTCCTTCTCTTCCCAGAGCCTGGGATTTAGTAGCTGGTTTCTAAATGTTGATTGATTTCTATTCAATTCCCAGATGTATGACAAAAATCTTAGTGTGATTCCCTGGTTCAGTTGTACAAGGCATCAGCTCTGGGGTTAAAAAGCAGGATATGGACCTGAATCCCAGATTGACTGTGCATCCAGTGCCATCTTCTCTTTTTGTCACAAATTTCATTTGTCTCTACATTTCTGGTTCAGCAGATGTTTCTTTATGGCTGCTATGCTTATGCTTGAGTTGGTTGTCAGGGCTGTTAAGTAAAAAGCACTGTCAGCACAGTATCTTGCCCTCAAGAGAGGATGTAACTTCAATTTTATGACAATGTTTATTATTACTGATATAGGAAAGAAAGTCCCTTGCTTGTTTCTGGCCCACTTGCTCAATACTTTATATGTAAACCATGATAGGATACTGATTTTTTAAAAAATACACCAATCTTGCTTTAGACTTTTAATCATCACTAAGTAGGAGAATCTGTAATCATGTGACAAATACTGAGTCAACAGCTAGGAAAACCTACTAGCTTGGTTTGGTAGTGGCCAGTAAAAAAAGCAAGGCTGGGGTCCAAATAGAAAACTCAGGAACTCAGCCATAATCTTAAAGCATATTTCATTTGGGTCTCCATCATAAAATTTGCAATGTTTGTCTTCAACATGTTCCAGCCACTTTTGTCCCTTTTCTTATTCTCTTTGTTTGGAAAGCACCTGGTGTCTTAAATCACCCTGACTGCCCAGAGTCTTCACTGCGTCTCCCCATCTGTTTCCCTCCATGTATCTGAACCAGAGGAAAGAGCAGTGAGCCAGAAGTCAAAGACTGGACCAGGCCCAATTGCTAACTAAGTGTAAAACTGTGGGCAAGTCATTTAGGTATTCTTTGTCTTGGTTTCCCTGTATGTGTGTGTATATATCTAGTCATTATTTATTAATTAATTCATTATTATTAATGAATATATGTATTCGTTATTTATTTATATTTAATGAAGGGGTTGGAGCTAAAAATTTCTTTTAACTCATATGTATGATTCTACGGGGTCTTCATCTCATAATCAAAACATTCTTATACTTTCCTTATTTTCTTCTAAGTAAACCTGGAAACTTTCTTCCAAGGTGATAATAGCAATAGTCATATACTGTGGTAGAATCCCTAAGAGGCTGGGGATTTTGTTTTGTGATGATGTTTTGTCTTACTGGTTTTTTCCAAGCTTAATATCCTAAATGTCTTAACTCAAAAATAGGAATATATGATGATCGCATTTAAGTACCATTTGATAATAATGGAAGATACATTTTTTTAAGGAATCTTTAATCAGCACTAAAACAAAACTGTCTCCGTAGTTTTGTGTATATCCAGAATGTCATATAGTTGGAATCATACAGTAGATAGCCTTTTCAGACTGGCTTCCTTCACTTAGTAATGTTAAGGTTTCTCTATGTCTTTCTATGGCTTGAAATTTCATTTCTTTTTAGTGCTGAGTAACATTTCATTGTATGTATGTACCACAGTTTACTAAATCTATTCATCTGCTCAAGGACGTCTTGGCTACTTTCACGTTTTAGCAACTATAAATAAAGCTGCTATAAATATCTATGTGCTGGTTTTGGTGTGGACATAAGTTTTCAGTTCATTTCGTTAGATACCAAGGAGCACCATTGCTGGATCATATAGCAAGAGTATGTTTAGTTTTGAAAGAAACTGCCAAATTGTCTTCCAAAGTGGCCATGCCATTTTGCATTTCTACCAGCAATGAATGAAACTTCCTATTGCTTTACATCCTTTCCAGCATTTTGAGTTGTCAGCTTTTTGCTATTCCAATAGTTATGTAGTGGTAACTTGTTTTCATTTCCAATTCCCTGATGACATATCATGTTGGACACCTTTTCATGTGCTTATTTGCCATCTGTATATATGCATTTAAAGTTTTTATATAAATTTTTTAATAATTAAGGTATAAAACGTGATGTTTTGATATGCATATACACAGTGAATGATAACTAATTAACATATCCATCTCCTTACATAGTAATTATTTTTAAGCATGTATGTGGTAAGAACACCTAAAATCTACTCTCTCAGCAAATTTCCAGTATACAGCACTGGATTATTAACTGTATCATGCTATACATTACATCTCTAGACTTACTCATTCTACATAACTGCAGCTTTATACTTTTTTTTTGTTTTAGAGAAGATACAAGTTTTTATTACTGTGGCATTGTGCATTTTTGTTGATTTTTTTTAGTTCAAACTAATTTAAAATTTTTATTATTTTTATTTCAATAGGGTTTTGGGGATGAGATGGTGTTTGGTTACATGGATAACTTCTTTTAAGTTGTTTTGTTTGTTTGTTTGTTTGTTTTTTTGAGACAGAGTCTTGCTCTGTTGCCCAGGCTAGAGTGCAGTGGTGTGGACTCGGCTCACTGTAACCTCCACCTCCTAGATTCAAGCCATTCTCGTGCCTCAGCCTCCCAAGTAGCTGGGATTACAGGGGCATGCCACCACACCAGGATAATTTGGAGGTTTTTAGTAGAGACGGAGTTTCACCATGTTGAGCAGGCTGGTTTGTACCTCCCGGCCTCAAGTGATCCACCCACTTCGGCCTCCCAAAGTGCTGGGATTACAGGTGTGAGCCATCACACTCAGCTGGATAAGTTCTTCAGGGGTGATTTCTGGATACATTTTGACCAGTTTCTCCCCATTTCCCCAACTGCCCACCCCAGTAACCACCATTCTTCTCTCTGTTTCTATGTATTCAACTTTTTTAGATTCCATGTGTAAGTGAGATCATGCAGTCTCCTTTCTGTGTCTGGCTTATTTCGTATAGCACAATGCCCCCCAGTTTTATCCACGTTGCTGCAAGTGGCAGGACATTCTTTTTTAAGGCTGAATAATATTTCATTGTATGGTTGCCAGGGGCTGGGGGAGGGGGAGATGACTAGGTGGAGCACAGAGGATCTTTAAGGCACCAAAACTCCTCTGTATGATACTATAATGGTGGATACATGTCATTCATTGTATGTGTGTCAATAGAATGTACCCCTAGAATGTACAACATTAAGAGTGACCTTTTTTTGTAAACTGTGGACTTTGGGAGATAATGATGTGTCAGAAAGGTTCATGGAAGAATAATCAATGTACCACTGCAGTGCAAGCAGCGTGCAAGACATTGTTAGTGGGAGAAACTGTACTGTGGGGGAGATCGAAGTATATGAGAATTCTCTGTGTTTTCTGTCCAATTCTACTGAGAACCCAAAGCTGCTTAAAAAATAAAGTCTACTTAAAAAATTTTTTTAAAGGCCAGAAAAGCCGGATGTTTAGTCCCAGTGACTATCAAGAGATCAACCAAGTGGCAGGGTCTGGAAAAAACTTACAGGGTTTGATTTAATACAGATTTTAATTTCTAAACTAGTACTGAATAAGACTTAGAGAAGGGAAAAAAATGGTATCAATTCAGTACCTGTATGCCAGTCCTTTCACATTTATTTCCATTTAATTCTAACCCTAGGAGGTAAGTATGTATAATCCCTTTTCATGTAAGAAAATTAGATTCTGAGAAGTTAGATTATTTGCTAAATTCAACAAGCTAAGGGTAGAGGGTGCACGTGTCAAACCTGTCTGCCTCTCTCTGTGCCCAATAGCCACCAGCTACCTCATTCATGTATATAAGGAATAATGAAAAAATGAAGTGTACATAGATGATTGGTAGAAATCCAGTTCTCTGACTGTAGATAAAATTAGTTCCCTTGCCCAACTTTGAAGGGCAAGATGCAAGAATATTTATTCTCAACTCCATGTTCTTATAGAGGGAGATCATTTCTACTCTGCTCTCCAGGAGGGAAAACCATGTGAGGAAGACATGCCCCTGCTTCTTTCCACCTCATCATTTGCCCTTTCCAGGGCAGGAGGAGTGACTTCTCTGATAGTTGAGTTTCAGAGAAGGAAATGATGGTGCTCAGATCATCCTTCTGGCTCCTGTCTGCTGGACACATTCTCTGCTTCTGTATTCAGTGAGCTTTCAGGCTAGGGTCTCCTCTCAGAGAGCATCTGGCAATTGTTAAATTCAGGAGTATTAGAAGGTATTAGGGGGCTTACTGTGGTGGTACCTCTGAGTCATGTTCTTTGATCAACTTTATTAGTAATAAAGCTGGCATTTTGATCTTTTATTTATCCATCACACAGTTGGTTCCAAATTAGGAGAGAAAGAGGAATATTGTTTTGCTTACTGGTCCCTGAAAATCTCAAAAATGGGTAGGATACAATCTAAAGGATTCATATGTTAAAATATATGTATTTCAGAATAATTATCATTAAAGATAACACAGTAATAGTTCTCATTTCTGCCCTTAGGGGAGAGGGTAAGAAAAATCCCTGGCAAAATATTTTAAAGAGACTGAGTGACAAATATGTTTAAAGGGTTATTGGCTTATGGAAGAGTAGAGATAGTCAGGTAAGCTTGCCTTTTCTGCTTGGATAGCACCAAACCAGTGGAACACATTTTAAAGGCTGCTCCCTAAGAGCTATACTTATGATGTTTCATTATTTTACATTCCATAATGATCCTAGTCATCAACTGTCTTACAAATTCTTTTTCTATTATGTGCATGTTGGGAGAAAGGCATGCAAGTACTTCATTCTTTACTTGAGTGGTGGTGTTTAGCCTTTCACTGTGATTTTTAGTGTGATTTTTTTCCCCCAGTATCTGTAAATGTTATGAAGAGCTATGTTTTCATGGGCAGAAGTTTGTGTTTATGGAATTTTCTTGATGGTTCACCTGCCAAATACCAAGTCTGTCAGTTTTCAGGGTGCCCAGTTAGGCCATCTGTGTGTGCAGGTGTCAGGGGTGCTTCTCCAAGACAGTGGCACACATAGGTATTTCTTATGTGAGGTGTCATTATTGGTCTCTTTGCATACTTTTATTCAAATTCAGCTACTGTGTTCAGTGCCCAGACATTCTGAGAATCAAAGAATTTACTCACTGAATTTTGGAACTTTAGTTTGACTAAACCATAGTACAATTGAACATTGCTCTGGGACTTGCTTGCCGGCTCTGAATTCATCATATTAAAATAGGACCCTTGTTTAAAGTAAACCTACTCCGAAGTGGCCCCACTGTACCACTGTTTAACCATTTGCTCAGGCCAAAAATCTGGAACCCATCCTTGATTACTCTCATTGTCTTATAACCAAGCTATCATGTCTGTTCAGCTCTACTTTGAAAAGTAGATACATCCTGTATCTGACCGCCTTAGGTACCTCTGTCATTACCATTGCAGTTCAAGCCACCATGATCTCTTGTTTGTCTGAATTACTGCAAAAGCCTCTGGACTGGTCCCCTTGATGCTTCTTCCTCTCTTGCTCTTCATATAGACAATTATCCACAGAGCATCCAGAATAATCTTTTAAAAATGCCACTCAGATCACATCAAATGCCCTTCAGTTTCTTTCCATCAGTCTTTGCCTTAGCCTCTGAAGACCTACATGATCCAACCTTTGGCTACCTCTGTGACCTTGTCACATACACTCTCCCCCATTTTCATTCTGTCCCAGTTATACTGTTTCTCAAGCAAGTCAGGCTAGTTTCTGTTTCAGCCCTTTCTACTTGTTCTCCCCTCTGCTTGTATGGCCTTTAACAATAAGGACTATTTATGGAGCTATGCACTAGAGACTACTGTAGGCCCAGTGACTAGAGCTTTCAACAAGACAAAGTTTATATCCTTAGCAAGCTTTCATCCTACAGAAAGATGACAGAATATAAATTAACAAATGTATAAGGACTCAGGTAATGGTAAGTCAAAATTAGAAGAATAAGATCCATGGGCATAAGATGTGCTACTTTATGGAAAGTGTTTAGAGAATACCTAACAAAGTGACTCATGAGTAGAAGCCTGGAGGAAATGAAAGAATGGCCACATAAATATTTGGGGTAAGTACATTCCAGGGAGAAGGAATAGAAAATGCAAAGGCCCTGAGGTATGAGTGTGCCTGGTGTTTTTAGGGAAGAGCAAGGGCACCAGTATGCCTAGGATGTAACATGTCAGGCAGGGAGGACGGTCGGAAATAAGGTCAGTGAGGTGGTGGAGGCTCAGAGGATGAAGGGCCTTCTAGGCCATTAAGGACTTAAGCTTTTAATCTATATCATAAAGGAAGCCATTGGACAGTTTTGAGCATTGAAGTGACATAACTGATTTATACTTTTAGAGAAGTACTCTTCCTATTGTGTTGAGAGTAGACAATAAGGGAGGGAAGGTAAAAACATGAAGGCTAAGAGGCTACTGCAATAGTCCAGACAAAAGATATGATGGTATGAAGTCGCAGGATCCTGGATGTATTTCAAAGAAAGAGCTGGACTTCATAGGGTTTGCTAACAGATTTAAGGTGGGTATGAGAAACAGGGAGAAGCTAAAGATGAATACAAGTTGTCCTGAGCAACTGGTAAATCTGTTCCATTTACCATTATCATAACAAACTTAGTGTCATAAAACAGCCATGTTATTTTACTCACATATTTGATAGGTTAGAAATTCAAATGGGACACAGCAGGGGCATCTTGTCTGTTCCCTCTATTCCACAATATCTAAAGCCTTGGTTGGGAAGACCCAAAGCCTGGGGTTCACTCAGTGGTGAGAGACTGGAATTATCTGGAAGTGTCTTCATTCACATGTCTGGCAATTGATGTTTGCTTTTAGTTAGGACTTCAGCTAGTTTGTCAGCTGGAACACCTACACACAGCTTCCCCAGGTCGTCTTTCCAGGCAAGTGAGTTTGGACTTCCACACAGCACAGCAGCTAAGTTCCAAGACTGACTGACCCAAGAGAGCCAATTAGAATTGCATTTTCATGATCTAGTCTTAGACATCACATAACCTTACTTCTGCTATTCTCTATGGAATGAGACAGTCACAAAGGTTCACACAGAATCAAGGATAGGAAACAGATGTACTACCATTTGATGGGAGACATGTCAAGGTCACATTGCAAGAAGAGCAAGCAAGATGGGAAATATTGTGGCAGCCCTCTTTGGACTACACAATACACCATCATGGGGAAGGCTGTGAGAATAGCAGGTGTGTATCGGAGCGCAAAATTAATTCGATTTTGGCAGTGTTGTATTTGTGATATCTATAAGACGACTAAGTGGAGATGTCAAATAAACAGTTGGATTATGATTAAAGAGGGTTCTGTGCTACAGATGTATTTGGAAGCCATTTGTCTGTTTGAAAGCACGGAGCTGGATGAGGCAGAGTGAGTATAAGTAAAGAAAAGAAGGTCCAAGGACAGAGCCCTGGAGCACTTCAATGTTCAGGCTCAGGAAGATGAAAAGGAGTCGTCCAAAAAGACTGAGATAAGTAGCCAGTGCTACTAAGAGAGTGGTGTTCTAGAAGCCAAGAAAAGCAAATATTTACATTAGCTTAAATCCACTGCATCACGTGCTATTATAAGATGTGGACTGAGAATTAATTGTCAATCTGAAGGTCATTGATGACCCTTAGGAGGTACTTCCTTGTTGTGAAGCTCAAACCCAGCTTAGTGAGGGTTCAAGAACAAATGAAAGGAAAATAAAACTTTGAGTGTGAACATCTATTTCGAAGAGTTTGGCTGTAAAGGGAAGTAGATGAAAGCAATGACGTTTAGAGGAGATGTCAGGTCAAAGGAGGGTGTTATTTTTTTTTAGGCTGGAAGATTTTAGAGCGTATTTGTAAACTAGTGGGGAAAAAAAGTAGAAAGTGGAGTAAATAATGATCGGGGATATCAGCAGGAGCAAAGTCCTTGAGCAGGCACGAGGGAAAGGCATGCAGTGTAAATGATGTATGCTGGGTTCCCTCCCTTTCCTCATATAGACCTGTATTCTTCTCCTTGAAGAAACCTTCTCTAACTGATTATGTAGAAGAGCCTACTCCATTCTCTTAATCTGTTTTTTTTTTGTCCTTCCTGGAACTTTACCATTTATTCATTTATTTCTTATCACTGCATCAGAATGTGAACCCTATGAGGGCAAGGATTTTGCCATCTTGTTCACTGACCTATTCCTAGTACCTAGGACCTGACATATAAAGCGTATTCAGAAAAATGTTTTAAGTGAATGAATGATTGTGGAATGAATTAAATAGGAATCTTTTTGTTTTGGCTTAGCATCCCTCAAAATTGTTTTACAAATTTAATTCAAATGTGATTTTGACTTCACATTTTAATTAGGGTGTCACTTTGAGACTCCTGGGGATTAGCAGAAGACTTAATGGGAAAATAATTTGGGAGATTTTATATTTTCTAGTACCAAGATTGTCCTTGGCAACTTGATTATTTCTGAAGTGGATCCTCATTTGACAGACTCCTGAGATAAGAAATTGGCATAAAGCAACTGCGTAAGCCCTCCTCTACCCTCCACTGATCACATTGAGTAGCAGTTCAGTTGCTCAGGAGAGAGGACTGAAAATCAAGAGATAAAAGCTTCAAGAAAAGCTTTGTAAGGTTCTTTATAAAATACCTGTCCATACACTAACTCATCTTACCTATTAGGAAAATGTGCAATACAGCATGTTAATACTTCACTGGGGGTATATTGCAACATTATGAATTAAGGGTTGGGAAGCACTTTCAGATTCTCAAATAAAAGACACTCTTTAAGTTCACAGTGTCATTATCATGGTAACTATGACAAATGACAACATTCCCTTCAGTTTTCTCCCTTATAAGTCACTTCTTATTGATTTGTCATGTCAGATAAAATTGTATTTTTTTTCTTTTTTCCTGCTTTAGAGTAAGAAAGTAATTTCACAGCAAGAAAAGAATACTATTGTGTGGAATATCATGCTATATATCCCAAGTTTCTTTTATTTGACAAGCACTCCAGATTCAACTGTTGACTTACAAAGCTGTGTTATTTTTCATTATGTTATGTTTTTGGCTTTCAGTGTTATGGAGAAATGCCTGATTAAAAGGAAGCCTGCAAGTTAATTCCCAACATGCCCTTTGGCAGCTTTTTCATTTCACTTAGAGGTGGGAGCAGGTGGTGTCATTTAGAATTAAATACATCATGTCTCAGTTGGCAGGAAAACAGCGTTCAGTGATGAAATATCCCTGCAATGAATCTCATTAATTGTTCACCAATTTGTGGTAACTTTATTTGTATTTGCATACTGTAATAGAAGTACAATGAAGTGTTGTATATTTAGATCATACTTAGTGTTAGGTTTAGCTATCAGCTGTAAAAGGCCTTTGGTGTAACAGCTCTGAAGGGCTGGTACGTGAGTGCCAGTCCATCTCCTACACGAGGCCCCCTAAAATAGTCTTGTTTCATTTCCTCCATTTTCCAGTGAAGTGATAGCAATTTCACAAAACTGTAGCCTAAGCTTAAGCCCATGCTATTTTTAGCATCTTTACTCCGTGAAAAGATAAAACAGATCCTATTTGAACTCTCATCTGTTCTCAGTGACTTAATATTGCTGCAAATTATGTTTTTCTAGCATTCAAATGTCTCTGAGTGTCAAAGGGCAACTGAAAAACTCATCTGATATTTTCCATAGAAAGATATATATTGAGATTCAAATAACTATGTATTATATTTGATACAGCTTATTATAAAAATAATTCTGGGAACATTAAACTAATTTCTTTATATGAAGCTGTTTCTATCTTAGACTGAGAAAACATGAAAACATGTTGGTTAAAAGACTCTTTATAATATTTATTGTTAATATACAGAAATATGGCAATCTAGTAAGCATCCTTTTTCTGAATGCATCGTTTTCATTTATAAAAGGACTTACAGTATGTCTGTTATATGCCTGGTTTGGGACTGGCTTGCAGAAAATACGAAAGATCCTTAAGATAGCCTCTCCCTTTCAAGGAATCAGAAGTCTCTTTAAAAACTAGATATAGAAATATGAAAGAGAGAGAAAAATACATATCAATGTGCAATTGACAAATTATGTGGAACAATTAGTGTTATAGATCATAGTTTCTTGAAGTTTTATTACCATATTTTCCATTATTAAAGGTTTTTACTTGTAATAATTATATGATGATATAGCCTATTGATCAGATCAAACATCTCTGCAATAAAATTAAGTGGATATGGTTTATAATGCTTTCTGTTGACAAATATGCATTCCTCTCATTGGTGATGCAAGGTGGTATCCTGAAAAGACTACCATAGTAGAGGATGGAAAGACTGATTCTATCTTTGCTTCACCTCTTCCTAGATGTGTCACCTTCAAGAAGTCACTATTTTCTAATCTAATGATAAAATGGGAAAATCTATGGGAAGTCCAGTGCCTTAGGATTTATTTGTGCTCTCCAAGCTCATTGTATATTGTCCTAATACTGAAAAAGATCCTTGGGACTCTACCATCCTAGAGGGTGAGAACATCTGATTTTCAAGGTCACCAGAACCATTTTTAAATCCAGCCACACTGATGTGGAATCACCACCAACAGAATTAGAGACATTTAATAAGAAGATATATTATTTAAAAATGACCATTACTTAAAAGTGATAATAAGCAGAAGACTGTGTTGATGCAAATTTTTAAAAAATGGCAAGCCTTTTTTCAGGGATATTTTTCTGGCTAAAACACATTTACTTTTAATCTAATTTTACCAATAGCTTTTGGTAAAAAGGACTTCAGACATAATTGAGCATTCTGACTTCTACCACCTCCTACTGTAATTTTAACACCAAAATTTACTTATCATATCTGAATCTATTCTTCTAAAAAGAATGTCATGATATTGATGAGAAGTTAAAATTAACCTTATTTCTGAGTAAAGGTAATTTCTAATACCATGTTTTAGAAAATGTTTTACAAGTGTTTCTTGTATCTTATTTTAAAATGACGTCATTTAACAAACATGGAATTATAATTTTAAATTTTATGTCAGTGATTATAATCTCTGTGGTGAGTGGCTACCATGCTGGACAGTGCAGCTCTAGAGAACTGGCTGTTAACCCTGGTAGCACAGGGGAGCTCTAAGTAGAGCTTTGAAAAATCTGCTCTCCAGCCTCACTCCAGACCAATTACATAAACATCTCCAGGGTGTGGTCCAGGCATTAGGATTTTCAAAGGAGCTTTCCAAGTGATTTCAATGTGCAGCTAAGAGGAAGACCACTGCATGAATTGGAGACCTCATTGAGAGGTTTTGTTTTTATCCTAGAACCATGATACATCTTTAAAGCTTTAAGCATGGATGAGGGGTGATCACATTTACATTTTTTAAAAATCACTCTGGTGAAAGCACAGAAATCAGATTAGAGGGAAATACGATAGATGTAAATGTTGGCAGATCCTTTTAGTGGCTTGGGCAGTAGCCCAGTTCATGGATGATGGCTTCATGGTAGATGAAGATGGAATCAAGAGTTATTTGGAAGATGAAAGGTCTTGATTACAAATTGAATGTGGAAGGGGAGGGGAGGAGGTGCTGTTCAGTGTGATGGAGGATACTGCAAGTAGATGCAGTTGTTACATGATTTTTTAAAGATCAAATACATGCAAAAACTTGTCATGAGTTTTGAGACCATGCAGACAGATGCATTAAAAGTAAAATAAGGTCTTTCCATTGCTGAAGAAGTCCATAGGTTTTGCTATCGAGTATTTAAATTATTAACTGTAACACTGACGGAGGTTAGGAATTATACCAATGACGAGGAATATTACTTATTGTATTCTTGTTATCTAGAAAGTAAGTCATCCAAAGGAAGGGCAAATTGGAGAGTAATTCTTTTATTGTGGGTTCATGCATGACCCACTAAGGTCCTTCTGAAGAAAATATTTATTTGTGCCATAAAAGACATAAAATTAATAGTACTTGATTTTTAATTTTAATAGTTATAATGAACTTAATGATAGGCTAGTCCAACGTCTTTTTATGGAGGGACCAAAGCTCCATGGGGTTTAGGAATGCGTTCAGGTCACATGGTTTTCATTTCTCCACACTACAATGAACTTGTTGGATTATGTGCTAACCTGTTCTCTGTAAACCTTTGGCTCCTTAGAGAGCTTGCTTCTCCACATTTACATACATTTCTGCATTTTCTTAAACTTCTATGTATTTTTCCTCTTCTTGTATTGAAAATACAGTGTAACCTGAGACAGACTTCTTCCTCTTTCAATTGTTTGATATTGAATTTTTCACAGAACCCTGATACAGTAAAATGCTGTGAAAACCCTTTACTTAAACATCACACTTCCATTGAGTAAGACTGTCTATATATACCAGGAGTAATTTTTTTACATGTTTGTTCTAATTATCAGACTGTTTAAATTTTTTCAGTTCTTTAAAATCCCATATTTCAACATGTGAACATTTGATAATGGCATTTACTGACATGATCTAGTCCTATTGTAATAGAAACAACATCTGATTTGAGCTAGAAAGAACAGATCACTTAAATTGTGACTTAAGAACCAGCTCTGTGACCTCAGACAAGTAAATTATTTTTGCTGACCTTTAGTTTCCTCATTGTAATTGAGGATGTTGGTACCTACTTGATAAAGCTATTATAAAATTCACAGAGATAATATTAATATTAATACTGGGCTTCAATCTCTAGCAATAAGATATAGGGCTCCACAATCACAAAACTCAGCTTATTAGCATGCTATCATTTTCCCTATTCTGTATGGTCCCTGATAGCTGGGTTTAAGCTAATTAGACCCAAGATAGAGAACAAATAATCTTGTTAACATTATACACCTCGAGATCCTGTTCCTGCTCCAACCTCAGTGTACTCAAGAACGCACATTTCCAGCTCATATCCTTTCAGGAAAAATCATAATAATCCCTCACTTATTCCTCTTCCATTGCCTCAGCCTACACACTAAAATTTATTTACTTCATTATTTTATTGGGCTTCAGGATTGTGGTCTTTTCTTCAGTTTCATTTTCAGGATCTTTTGTGATCTTTCTACATCCCTGTCCTTTGAATCTCTTTATTCTTAGTCCAAGGACACAGTAATTTCTATGCTCCTATGCCCATACTTTACCCAAGGCATGTGATAGTTTTGTACATAGCTGAAGATTTAATTGACCTCTAAGCAAAGAGTTTCTGAAGGATCTGGTGGTGTAAGACAAATTGATACAGATTTATGTAGCTGAGTGCCTAGCACATAGTAAGTACCTATTAAGTGTTAGATTAAGCTTTGGGTTTATAAGCGTTCCTTATGTATTTTTTTAAGGGACCTAATATATGCAAATAAACATGCCCTGAAGAGACTACTGTGTCAAACTGCTTGACAGACCATCAAAAACAGTTACAAAAAAGTCTTAAAAAGGACCAGTGTGGTTCATAGAGGTGCCTTTCCATCCGTCCCCCACCTCTACCAATAAGGCTGCATTTATCACATTTAAGCAAACAACATATTGTCAGAAAATGAAACTGTCAAATTGATAATACTAAAGTAAGTACTAAAACTATCAGAAACACATAGCAGGTTAGATTCTTATGCTGTTTGTTTATTTTTTTCCCCTACTGTTATTTTTAATTTGAAATAGTCATGTGTATTGTCTCACTTTGATAGTCTTTCTGAGGATTGGAATTGTACCATCTACCTTAGGCTTAAAATATGTTTGTCATAAGATATAAGCCTAGTGGATATCTCAGAATCTCTTTTTTATGTGTACATCTAGATTTAAATGCTGGGGAGACATTGAAGTAAGGCTGAGAGGAGGCCAGATCTTCCTGCCAACTAGAATAGCCCATTCCAGGTGTTTATTGGGCTGACTCGGCTAGCGGCTAAATTAATCTTCAGGTCTCAGCTCTTACAACCACTACTGGGTTATAAAGAAACTAGGATAAACTTCATATTCAAAGGGAAAGGCTTTAAATTAATTGAAGAAAGTGATCATTCTCTTTCTTGGAAAAGAGAATTTGATTTCTATTGCCTATTAATTTTTCAAAGAAGTTTAAGAGCTGTATAGCATATCACCTTAGACATATAATTATAATGAAACTTTATATGTACTTTTTGTTATTAAAATAAGTATAATTAGGTAGGCTGACTTCCCTTATAATTATCTCCTTAAAGTTTTATTTTAGGCACAGTCTGTTGTTAATAGTTTATATGGGTCTGTTTTATTTTGGATGAAGATTTTTGACAATTCATAACATATTGTCAGGTAAAATCCATTTATATCTTGCCTAAATTATATCTGAACGTAGGAAAATGAATATTTTAGTCCATTTTGGAAGCATATTCTATGCATGGTTTTCTTGGAAAAATACAAAATATCTATATCTCAGAAAAAATATACTGACTCAATATTGAGTAGATATTTGATGAAAAAAATAAGAATACCATATGGCAAATTAGAATTTGGTAGTTTATTTTTTGCCATTTAGAAATTAGAGAATATATTTTAATATTCTTAACTCAAAAAAGCATTGCATTTTATTCACCTTAAAAATTAATTTAAAAATCTGAATTGTGGAGTTTACATTTACAATATGTAGACTGAAACATGTCACACTATGCTGGGAATTTGTACTCAGTATTGTATCATGGATATAGATGTTTTACATTACTGGAGGAAAAATAGGAACACCTTTCTTCAACTCCCAATTTAATAAATGGATGATTTTTATACCACAAGATGAATTAATTACTGTTGAAAAATATACATACATTTTTGCTTTGCCCCATATTGCTAACAAACATAGTATGTATAACTAAAAGCCTTTTCAGTGATCTATAAATTCTTATAAACTCATGATCAATAACTATCCTTAAATGTTTCAAGGTTAACAAATGGAACACATATGTAAAATCTTAACTTCTAGCATCTTCCCCATTTCCTTGAAAGATTCTATTCAAATCTCAATTCGTCCCCTAATGAAAAGCTTGCATCTGTACATAATAAGCCCACACTGGTGGAACTGCTCTCTCATGCAGCTGCTGAACTCACAAGACAGGGAGTGCAAATAATGAGACAGGCACTCTGAAGGAAAAGGCTGGCACTCTGAGCCTGTTCTGTGGGGAAGTAGAGGGGTTTAGCAAAGGCACCCTCCTTTGTTAAATGAGAGATACGCTTTTAAGTTTGGGTAAGTAAAATTCATTTAAATACAGATAAGTTTGTAAGATAAGACTTCTAGATTTTTTTTTTAATCAGCTGATACTGTTCTGGAAATTAATCAGCTCCCAAATGAGAATAAGCCAGAATGGGAGGGGAACATAGAGGTGAGTTGGCAACGTGGGGAAGGGGTAATAGCGAGGCAGAGAGATCAGGCAAGCAGGGTTGTGTGCTCGAAGAGTTGTGAGATGAGAGGTGAGAGGAGCCTGAAACAATAGAATCAATAGAGTTTGAAAATTTACCTCTGAATGTACTCTCAGTTTATATGTGGGAATTAGCTCTAGAATATTTGCAGAAATATAGAGACTTTGAGAAAATCTTATTTTCAAGTAATACTCTTGCCAGTGGTGAATTCTCAACTTTCTTTTCAGCACCAGTGTAAACCGTAACAGTTTGTTTTTTTTAATACAAAAACCTTTTTCTATCTAGTATATAGAGAACTAATCCAGAGAGTCAGCTTCTAATTCAATTATAGGAATTGAACAGTACACTTAATTTCCTGAATACCAATTTGGATCAACCTTGTTTTTGAAGCTTTGGTGCAAGCACTCAAATCATAATGAAGCGGAAAAAGGAACCAGGATATCTCAGCCCTTCCTCAAGAGATTCTTACCTAAGCGAGCCACATAAATAACTCATGTGTCAAAGATGATTTTAAAGACAGTACAAAAGGTGGAAAAATAAAATATTTTATTTAATTAACATTAGAAGATATGTTCTTGACAGTACCCATGCTAAAAAGGTTGTAGGCAATGGTTATTTCATTTATTTCTTTTATAGCCAACCTGTGTTTTCCTCTTTCTTTAAATCAAATTCAAAGTCCAGATCCTTTACTAACTTCCTAGTTAGGCAGTTCCCTAGGAACTTTACTCCTGTATTTTCCTTACTATTACAATAGTAACAATTGTTATCAGCATGGCACATGGATGGCTGAGTAAGATCCTGCCAGGAAAATAAATATTAATTCTTTTAACCTGGGTAATTTTAGTTAATCCCTGGTAGAATATGCTGCAAGGTGATAACACCCCTCTTAAATAGTTTTTCCTTGCTTACCGTTAAAGCTGGGAAGTACTAGATAAGCCATCTGTCTGTTCCTAGAAATACCACAAATCTGTGCATTGTAGACTGTTTTGCTACACATGCTGTTTGGAGTTTAAGAACTAGCTACACACAGTAGCACATCACCAAAAATTCCCCTGAGTCAGAAATGCCTTTCTCCCCCTGCCAGACCTCAGTTCAAGTCATGTTTTTCTCAATAACTAAACCTCCGTTGTTCAAATTTAGTAAGAACAGTGCCTGCTGACCCAAATCTGCTTTGCCTCCATTGGTATTTTTGATAACTTACTATATTTTTCAGGTATAGAAGATGTTTGAATGAAAAGACAATTATTTACACTCATTGCTTATAAAAATAACTTTGATTTCATTTTATTTGCTTATAACAAAAGCTACAAGAATAACTAGTAGAATCTCTTCCTTTATTTGTTACTTATATATCAGACTGTTGTAAAGTGGACAAAATAAAATGACTCTTATGGCCAGTTTGTGCTGGGACTGGTTTGTATTGACTTCTGGGAGATGATTATTAAGTTTTCAGTTTTTTGATTGATTGTTAAAATGTAGCCATGATTAAAAGTCAAATTTTATAAAATCGTTACTTATAATTAAAGGTAATAAATCCTCAAGACTTCGCTTTCTATTCATGTTACTGCATTTTACTACTCTACGTGGTGGACAAAATGGTATAACACTGAGCACCACTTCCCAGCTGGATGTTCAATCATTTTAACCCGATGACTTGATTTTGGCCATGGTGAGAGAATTTGCACCACAAAATAGGCAGACACTACAAATCAGCTTCACCACACTGAAACCAAATTGTTAAACATTTTCCAACACACCACTTATAGCTGAATAGTATTTGGAAAAAAAAAAAAATAGATGCTGTTACAGTTCTAGGGCCACATATCTAAAATGATGGTTCTTAAAGCACCTGTGTTTCTATCCTCTGCCTACCTTATTTTAAAATGTAATTTCTTTGTTTCCATCTTTATTCTTCTCAGTAAGGTTCTCTTGTCCAAGTAATTATTGTATACACTAAAATTTAAGAGCAACTGTCCTAGAGCTTTCTGAAATATGGAGGAATAAAAATAAGTTTGCTCTATTTTAGTTTATTTTTACATTGAAAAAGAAGCTAAATTCTGGTGGTAATAGTAATGCTACAGCAATGAGAATAAAATCATTCACTAACTTACAACAGAAGTAAATGATGATGAATATGTGCATCATAAGAGATTATCAGCATCTTTATATCCCAGCACTTCTTCCAATAATGACATAGATGCTAAATACATGTTCCTTAAGTTGAAGACAAAATTCTGAATTGTTTGATATCTTCTATTTCCTATATTTTGTTTAATACACTCTTTTCTTTAAGTTTTATATTTGTTCACATATGTAAAAACACAAAATTTAAAGTCTGTTTTTCTTATTAGATAGAAGTATTAAATAGAATTATTTAAAATATCTTAAAGCTTCTAGATTCTCTGTCCATTAGATTTCTTCACTGGGAAACTTTTGTATGACAAAATATTTTTCAGCTCCTATATTTTTGCCTTCATTTGGTGGCTCTAGAAGCCAGATGTTCATCTTAGTAAAGTTGACATATTCTCATCTTCTTCCTAACCCAGCACTACCTTAAAAACTGCCAAGAAGTTTTAAGTGTGGGTGTTTCAGTAAAAAGGAATTCACTGCTGTCCATCAGTTAGAAAATGTTAGGTTTCCCTTTTTAGACTAACAGAACAATAAATGAAAAACAAGTCAAAGCTTTAGAACAGGAAAGACTTATTTTCAGTCTCTTAAAATTAAAATAATTAATTAGATTTAAAATAAGACTGCATATATAACCACCAAACTGTATCTTTTTTAACAGTTTATTTGGCATTAAGATTTTCTCCCTTGTAACTGTCAATATGGAAATTTTAATATAGTGGATCTGTAAGCCACCACTATTGCAGATCCTCAGAATAACACATATTGTAGCAAAAATAATGCAGAATGACACTTCTGCCAAACATATTTATAGAATGAAGCTTATATAACATAAGACATTCTAGAAGCAGTGTTCATTCTCCAGCTCTGCAGCTTTCTCAGCAGTATTCCTCAATGTTATCTTTGGTATAGAATATTCATATTAAATTAACAGGCTAAAGAAACTTCAATTTACGGGGTCTTATTGGAACAGCAAGGTTAAAACTAGGTTGTAGGGAAAAATATTACTGTAGGAAATATGCATTAGTAGCAGGTTTGCTTTCAAATTGTCCCAGATAACTACATCTTGCTTATTAATATTGCTACAAATCTATTTCTCCCCCATGGAAACATGGCTTGTGGGGTTGTCATAGCTCAGAAGAGTTGTGTTCATATATTTATGAAGTTATTGCCTGTGTTTTCCAGATGTGGCCCAACCAGGTGATTTTCAGGCACACCTGCCGAGCTGGGCTCCTGTGATAGTTGCACAAGAATGCAGTCTTAAGAAGTATGCATCCCTGAATGGTGTGCCAATGATAAGAAGGCCCATGGGAAAGGATTTGAGACATTCTCAGGAATTTCTAGTGATACTAATTTCTTACTACTTTTATCCTCCCACACCTTCCTTATGTTTAACATAGAGCTGCTGTCAAATTCATAGCCACACATATTAACAAACCCTGTCTTAGAAAATTGCAGGAAGTTACCATGAAGTTTACATGGTCCCTAGTCCACACTTCAATGTGTAAAGAAACACAAAATCAGTGGGGAAGACAAACATTTTTTAAAAAATCAACCCTCTGCAATAAGATAGAATAAACACAATACCAGATACAGTGGGAGGTATAAAGTAAGAAATAGTCTTTTCAACTTGAGGCATAAAGAGAAAGCTTGACCAAGAAGGTGACCCATGGGCTGAGTTTTATAGTCGTCAGGCTTTCAAAAGAAATATTGGTACTTTCTAGAAATTGAGGATAAGTGGAAGATATAGATCTCTTCCCCATTTTAAAAATGAAAACAAGTTATAATCTGAATACTGCCATACATTTATTAGTATGCAAGTGCAGTTAGTCAACAACTTGTTCATTCCTACTCAATTCAACAATTAGCTTTAAGGAAAAGCTACTCCAACAATTAGCTTTAAGGAAAACTTCACTCCCTAGAAGATGCAACAGTATTATAGTGGTAGGATCAGAAAGCCTTCTGCTCTGCTCAGGTGATGGTGTCCTCAGTTAAGGGGGCCACACAGCTAAAGCAAACTCGAGACCTAGTGTGCTATTTGACTGTTGGGCTGCTGGACTCTTGTTCATGGAACGTAGAGATACCTGTATCATTTTTCTGGGAAACCGCCTCTCTTAAATACCACTCATTTTTGTCAAAGATTGTTTTTAACATTACTTATGCCAATTAACTCACCCTGTTGTACAGAAATAATGGTGATATTTGAAGTGCATGACACAACCATCTCTGTAGTGTGGACTCTTGATTATGATCTTCTGATGCTAACTGCCCTGGAGTGGGAATTACAAATGACTTTGGTGTTCATTAAACATCCATAGGGTGTACATTAGAGATAATTTACACACATACACAGTCACTGTTTATTATGAATTATTTTATTCAAATTACGGATTATTTATTATTGGCAGGAGTATGATGTTTTAACTATATTTTGAGGTTTATAAGTTCCTTCCTCAATAAGTTATTTTTCATGCGTTTTTTTTTTACATGTGTGTATTTTGCTTATTTTATGCATGTATTTTAAAATAGCAAGTTGACTTTGTTGCCTCTGGAGTTCCACAGAACCAGGGTAATGCGTGGGCATGGAATACTAACAAGGAGAAACAGCTTCCTGTTTAAGAACAATTCCCATGTTTTTCTTTTAGAGGAGAAAATTGAGAGCTGTTTGGTGGTTGCCATACTTTACATTTACTTTACTCTACATTTAATGTTTTGTTTTCCAAGTAAAGAAGAGTAACATTAGATGTAGCAAAAACAAAACATATTTTTATTCTTCAGAGCTTTCAATTATGAAAGAACGAAACTTGAAGATGAAAAGTATTTTGAGGGTTCCTCTAGGTATGGCTTTGAACTAAAGACAAATGTGTATATTTGAAAGTTTAAAACATTCAACATTTTGTGTGTGTGTCTTGGAATACCAAAATAAAACCTCCATGGGCTGCTCTCTAGTCATGGTTTTCTCTACTAGTTTAAGTTTAGAAAACACTTCATACAAATGCCCTCTTCTTTAGGTTTCCAATTGTTATCAAGTATTTACTTGGAATTTAAATAGAATTTTTCTGTTTCAGGTGACACTACCCATAGCAATTGACTCAACTTACTATCAGTTCTATGTTTTGTAAATGTACACACTTTAAGCTACACATACAAGCTGTATTAGATCAGAACCACACACACACACACACACACACACACACACACACACACACACACAGCTGACTTAAGCATTATGCACTCGTAAAATATTTGGAAAATGCAGAAAAGTAAAAGAAAACAGGCATGATCTCATTATCAAGAGTCAGTAAATTCTTGGGATGGTAATGTATTTCCTACCCATATTTTCTATATGCGTAAATTTTTATTCCAAAATTGAAACAGCATATAAAGTTTTATATCTTCCATTTCACTTGCTACAAGTATTTTCCTATATCAGTAAGTAATCATTGAAGGTGTGATTTTAATTGGCTGCATGGTATTCCATCCTATGGATTTGCCAGGATTGATTTATTTAACCACTTCATTATTTTTTTACACTAAGGAGTTTTGTTTACAATTTAAGGATGTGTATGTGTGTATTTCTATACATACGTACTGTCACGCATCACTAAATGAAGGGGATCATTATGAGAAATGAGTCCTTAGGCCTTTTTGTCATTGTGCAAACATTATATAGCACATGTACACAAACCTAGATGGTATACCTACTATACACCTAGGCTATACAGTATAGCCTGTTGCTCTTAGGCCACAAACCTGTATAGCATGTTACTGTTCTAAATACTGTAGGCACTTGTAACACAAGTGTAAGTACCTGTGCATCTAAACATAGAAAAGGTATAGCAAAAATATGGTATTATAATCAATGAAAATGCTGCCATATATGCAGTCCATCATTGACTAAAATGTCATTATGTGGCACATAACTATATTTAAATTGAACTTCCTAAGGTTTTAAAACAGATTTATATTATTTCATAATATGTGAAGGGTTTTTTGTTTCCTTCTGGATAAAAGTAGTAAAAAATACTGTTAGAGATAAAGTAATATTTTTATAGATGACTATTTGCCTTGGGACCAGGAAAAGCAGCTGGAGTTATTCACTTAGTACCATTTTTACATACTAACTTTGCCTTTTCCATGCTTGCTTGATGCGGTTTGCAGCACTGAAGAACAGTTTCAATTGCTAGCCAACCAGAGAGCATGATCAAACCAAACAAGTTCCCTGTTTCAGGAAAAACAGGTTTTAGGTAACTGAAGGTTTACCAGTTACTGATTCCACAATCTTCTCTGTAAAATATTTTCTGCCTATTATGTAGACTGGTGGTTTTAAATTTGGTAAAACTATAAAATACCATACAATATTTTAATGTGGCACCCTTATAAAGTTTTTCAGCCTTCCCCCTTCCCATAGTATTGTTGGATACAAGAAACCTTAAACAGCAACAGTTATCAAGGACAAAAAGAAAGTAATTTGATTTCTAGAGATACAGAAAGAAAATATGTCTGTTTCCAATACTACCTTCCTTTTAAATGGCTACTTATAAACTTTTTTTTTTATTTTACGCAATGTCATGATTTGGAGCTCCAGCAGAAAATAGTTTAAAGAATAGTAGTACAGAAACTAAAAAAAAAAAAAAAAAAGAATAGACTATTAACTGCATTGAGCACTTGCCTAATTGCCCTCCTGGACAGATTAACCTGCAAGTGAAATGACTGATTTAATTCTGCCTGTCCTTTCTCACCTAAGAACTCAATTTGGATGGCCAAGTTGCTAACTCTGTTTCTAAACAACAGGTTAAGTGGCTTAAAAGTTTTAGCACAGTTGTTTCGTTGTAGTTGCATTTTTGTTTTTGTGTTTATAACTCTTCGGGAAATACAGTCCAAGGAAAATTGTTCCTATAGCTATACTCATATGTTGCCAGACAGTGTTTGGTCAGAGTTCTAAATTTAATCTGTCCCTGCACCTGATAGGTAATAACTGATTTTTTAATGTTCTAGACAGGACCCACTATATGAAGTATTTCATAATATTAGATTGAGATGCTGTTTCAGGCTGTCTTCAGATAAGAGTGGTCTAATGATTCATTTTTACTGTTTTCTAACACCTGAATTTTTTGTGGCTGTGTCTCAGCCAATTAGGAGGTAAATTTAGTGCTCTTTGCTTAAAGCAGTTGCAAGATTATCGCCCCAGGCGGGTTGTGAACATTTTGTCAGTATAGAGACCTTGAAACATTGAAAGGT
Source organism: Pan paniscus (assembly GCF_029289425.2). Lineage (NCBI taxonomy): Eukaryota > Metazoa > Chordata > Mammalia > Primates > Hominidae > Pan > Pan paniscus. Next base: position 147,617,585 of record NC_073255.2, on the reverse strand, counting down.
TCAACATTTCATTTGTTTACACCCTTGAAAATCCTTGGTTTTCTAGCACACAGTGACTAAACTAATAATACCACTTTTTCTGCTTGACAGTGTCTTGTGAAACGTTGCTCCAAGATGACCAGAACCCTTTTTTAGGTCTTGTTACGTGGAATTTATACATTGCCTTGGGAATATATATCTCCTCAATGCTTTAAAGTTAAATTACTTTTTAAAAATCCATGTTTGTAATTATTTTAAGGGTAGTATGCATTTGGAAGGACAAAGGGAAAAAAAAGAAATGAATATGGCCGATAGTACTTCTCGTTCGAAACTGGAGTGTTCCTTTGCACAGTTCTGAGTGCATGTCATTTACTGCACTTGGTCCTTAATATGCAGGCATAAGGCCTCCTGCCAGTAATACTGGGAAGATGGGAAGTCTGAGCTTTTCTGTCCAGTGCTCCACACCCAGGGCTTGCATAGTGCTTACAAATGACTTGAGTGGGGGAGTCAAGACCAACTTGGTCCTATCTCATTGCAGTCAAGGGGGCCTGGCTATTGAAGAGAAGTGGACCTTGTTAAGCCTTGTCTGAAGCCATAATTTCTGAACAAGAGCCTCCTCCATGGTACCCACTGGTGTTAGAGAAGCATCATGCCCTTCAAGAGAGGATTTGCCCACTCCTCAGCATCACACTCATTGAAGGGGCTTGTAGCCAAGCTGGTCATAGCCAGTGTAGGAATGATAGTGTGGAAACTATGGAAAAGTAAGCTATGATACGACAGAGTCCCTGGGCAGGATAGTGCTGTTTTAAAGCAGCCGTAGGTTAAATTGGGTGACTGCTTAAAGTAATGAAGCTGTCCTTGGGGGTCCAGCAGGCAGGAGCTGAGTCTCCTGACCAGACAGCAGAGAAGAGCCTCGAGAACAAGAAGGCCGATGGTTGTACTCGGCATTACCCACAGATGTGGGACCTCATGCCATATAGACAGTTTCCAAATTCCTGAAGCTCATGGATCACCATTCTCAATGTGTAGACTCCACGAAGTCTCAAGTGAGAAGGATACTTCAGGAGCATTGGGAAGATTTGTTCCATTTTCTACCACATCAGTATTCCAGAACCACTCTCTCCCCCTTGACTCTGATGATTAAGGCCTAATTACCCTCAAGAGACCAGGCAGCTTTTGGAGGGTTTCATATGCTGCTAGATTTCCTCACTACTTTGAGTTAGACCTCAAAGAAAGCCCCGATCCCAGGATGCGATATCAAAAGACCATGACTAAGAGTTCTCTTTAATACCATAGAGGAAGTCTGGCATAGTGGTTAAGAGCATATCTTCTGTAACCAAGTGCTGGGTACATATCCTAGACTTCAAGGTTGTATAACCTTTATCTGTCTCAAGTTACTCATCTGTAAAGTGGAGGTTATAAGATTACTTACCTCATAGGGTTTTTATGAGGATTACACTTTGTAATATGTGTAAAGCCATTAGAATTATAGCTGGCATATATTCTGTGTTATAGGAGTCTTCGTTGGGTTTTGTGTTTATGTTTTTCGATAAGTCCTTTGAGTAACTCTACCCTCATATGTTTAGTTAACATTTAATATGTATCAGGTACTATTCTATGTGTGAACATATTCTAGCTCATGTAAGCTTCATGGCCAGCATGATAGATAGGTAATTGTATTTTTCTTGTTTTCCGATAAGGAACTTGAGACCCAGCTAGGTTAAGTAACTTGCCCAAGGTCACACAGCTGAAAGTGGCAAAGCTGGGAGTCAGGCAGTCTGGTGGTCCCTGCTCTCAACCACCCTGCTCCATTAGCTCCACTGCCAAGGTCCTTTTCATTTGTTCAGCCCTGCTTTCTCCTGTTAAGATGAGCCTTGTTTTTTTCTCATTAGGTCTCAAAGCTTTATTGATTAGAGGCATCAACCTGTAGCAAGAAGGCCCTGGGCAGCTCCCTCATCCCCCTTACTAACAGCATCAACACTAACGTGTGACTTGATCCTCCTCAGTGAGATTCTCTTCCAAACCAGCAGTCTCATAGTGGCTTTCCTGACCTAGTCTCACCCCCAACTTCTAATAATTCTGCTACAAAGTCACTAAAACAGCAACCCCTTCTTTGAAGAGACTCTGGATATTTCCCATCAGAACCTTCCGAAGGTTAATTTTCCCTTGACATTGCCATCATTGTCTTCCCCCTTTTCCTGTCAACATGTCAGTCCCCTGCCCAGGCCTTGGGCAGGTGAATTCTGAGTATCCCTGATAGACCCTGTGAGTACAGCACAGGCCCCACAGAGCAAGTGCTATGTAAATCCCACCAGGAACAACACAGCTCTGTGGGAGCAATGTTCATGTTAATTACATGGTGATTTTGCCAGACAGATATTCCTTTCGCCATAAAGTGACATGTGCTACACAGGAACCCCAAGTCTTCCTAGAATGTCATAGAAGGTCAGACGTCCCAGGAGCGCTATATCCACCTAATGACCCAGTGCCTTCAGGAAGACTTCTTTCACTGAACACTTGCTTTTCTGTGTGCATCTTTAATGTAATAATTGCCCAAATAAGAACACAGTGCAGTCTTCGATACCTTCCTGTGAAGATGCAGATCTGCTCAATAGGAACGTTTGCCGTATTGTATGTATAAAAATAACTTCAGGAACATCAACTGCCATGAAACACATCAAAAGGATTTTGACAGGGACAAGACAGTGCATGAAATGTAAAGGTCTGAACTTAGGTGAAGAAGAAGTGTGACTGGGAGGGGGAAGGCATTTCACTGTTAATTTTAATTTATTCAGAAAAGTTCATGAAATAAAATACATTTTCACTGATGTTTCCTAATTATAAACAAAGGCTAATTTCTCTTAAACCTTTTAATATATTCACAGAAATGTTTGTAATTCGCTAATGAGTGCCATTATATTGGGGGGCACATTGCACACAAAGGATTGAATTTATGCAGGAATGACCCTGCATAAATGCACATGGCTTCACATTCGTCGTAAGGGAATTAAGTATGAGCACTTCCATCCCCTGAGTTCTTTACAGAAAATAGTTTGCTATTGCTTTATTTAAGTGCCTGAGATTTTATAGCACTATTAGGTTTATCTTCTAGATTTTAAGAAAGAATTCAACTCTCTAAGTCCCTTTGGGATCAGGAAACCGTTGTAATCAGTAACATAATCGTTACTGTTGTATGTATGTGGGCATGTCTGTCTGTATGAATGCATAGGGACTGGGGACTCTTCAGTGGCTTCTGTCTACTTGAACAAGGGCGACCCATTATGAAACCCAACATTTCGGATAGTCAACCCGTTGGTTTTTTCATCCTTGGTGTGCTAAGTCAGTCAGATGAGTGGTTATTTGTTCCAAGATTCAGATTGTTTCCCCAGCAGGAGATACAGTAGAAGAAATTGATTCAAATCCGGGGCTGACTTCACTCACTTATTGGGTCAGCAGTATTGTCATGTAACGTCTGTCTTACTTTTAGCTCTCTTTTCTTTCTTTTTATTTTTCACTAACTTTTATTTCTTTTTTCTTCTTCCGTTCATTTTCTTTCCAGTTATCCATGTTAAGTGGTGACCAGAATAGCATGGATAAATGACACCCATAGACAGCTTATAATTCTCAATTGAGCCAATAATTTCAACCTTGTCTTCCATCAGATCTTCTTATGAGAGCTGCTCAAAATGATCAAAATTGATTAATTTGCATTTTACTTCCTCTCTTCTCTGCATATTATCTAGCAGAATACAAAAATGCTGTGGCCAAAAGACAGCAGAAAAAGGAAGGAGGAGACCTAGATAATTTATTAACTGGACAATCAATCCCAGCATAATGAGGAATTAGTTGACTACTAAATTAAAAGCTTATATGCAAATGAATGGTGGTATAAAGCAGCAGCATGTGTGTTCTCTGTACAAGAGGTCATTCCTGTTAAGCCAGATGAATGCAAAATGGCATGGAAGTGAATGTGGAAGTTTAAGAGCTAAAAAGGCTGGACATAAAGTATAAGAAGTGACCAGGAAAGAACAAATACAATTCTAGGCAGGTAACGAAAATAACAAGGAAAGAGCACTAGCATTCAAGAAAATAATTTAGAAAAGCAGCAGAAGAAATGTGCTGCGAGAATGAAAATGTATTCAAAAGACTGGACCAGAGGAATATATGAAATTGTGCTATCAGGCAAAAACGTACCAGAACATTTACATGGACTTTAGCAGCATACTCTGTTTATTTTCATTAACAAAAAATTTAAGCACACCTAATTCTGTGCATGTTTCCATTAAGCCATCTCTACCCTGTAAGCAATCAATAGTCATTATTACTTTTAAAAAACTCCTTCATTTATTCAGTAAATATGTTTTGATTGCCTGCTGTACATCAGGGCTCTGAGCTAGTGCTGGGTAAACAGGAACGGACTAGACAACATGGGTTTTGAAGTAGCTGATGATCCAGTGAGAGAGATAGGAAAGTAAGCAATCACAACATGTTGCTATAAGGGCTATGATACTAAAGCTTAAAACCAGAAAGGAGGGATGTCTATTTCAGCTTGGAGAATAGATTTCCTTCCTGCAGTGATGTCTGCACTGAGAGGTCCATAGGATAAGGGGAAGCTGGCCCGGGAGGGAGGGAGGCATTGAAGATATTCCAAGCTGAAGTAATAACATGTATACAATCCTGGAGAAAGAGTATGGAAATTTGTGGGGCCAAAAGTAGTTCGTTATGGCTAAAGCCTAGCATCAGGAGAGAGTGGGAAGTGAAGAAAGCTGAAGGAAGCTTTTAATGTGAAAATCAGGTCACTCCTCTCTCTACTTAAAACCCTCCAGTAGCTTCCCATAGTGCACAGAATGGAACTGAAATTGCATAGTGGCCTGCAGAGCCCTGTGCATCTGGCCGCTTCTTATCACTCCAGCCTTATATCCTTTACTGTGGTCATTCTTTTTTTTTTTTTCCTTTCTTTTCTTTTCCCTTCCTTAAACATATCAAGGTCATTCCAGTCCCAGGCTCTTTAAAGGCAGGGTCTTCTTTCCGTTTTTCACATGTTTCTGCTTATTATTCTAGATCCAGTCAAATGTCACCCCTTCCTGGAGGCCTTCCCCAGTCACTATAGAATTAAAGCAGCATCCCAAGTCACTTTCTGTAAAGCTCTCTTATCTGTTTTAGTTACAGCACCTATTAGTCCTGAAACTCTTAAGTATGCGTTTATCTGTTTTCTACTTTTCTGTATTAACAGACCTCATGGTCAGGGATTTTGCACCCTAGTTTACTGCTATATTACCGGCATCTGGAATGGTGCTTGGCACATAATAGACAATCAATAAAATTCTCTTCAATTACTGATAAACAGATTAAGCAGAGGACCAGTTCCAAAAAAATGTCTTAAGTGCCGTGCCAGGGGCTTTATGACAAAAGCAATGGGTTTTAACAAAGTAGGGACATTACCAGGATTCCGTGCTTTAGAAAAACCATCCTGGCTGTAGCATGAAGCATAGATTTAGTAAGGCTTGATGGGAGCAGGAAGACTAGTTAGGAAACTATTGAGATTGTTCCAGTCCTTCCCCTGCTTAGTGCTGACTTGCATCAAGAGAATAACATTGGAAATAGAGGTAGAGACTGAATATATGGTATGTGATGATTAATTGATAGGCATAAGATAGAGAATGAAGAATCAAGATTATATCTAAGTATCGTTCTTGTATAACTGAGTGTAGGAGAGAGATGTGTGCAGAAGTGAATTTGCAAGTCATCAGCAAATAGTTTGGTAAAGGACACTGTTACAGTGGATGAGCTTAGCCTGAGGAAAGGGTGGAGAGTGACACTAGGAGAGAGTTAACGTTAAAATCCTAAGGTATACAGATCAATTCAAAATCAATTATTTAAAAATGAACCAGTTTAAACCCATACTGAAAGTAAATTAAAGTAATTAAAAACTTGGTTTAGGAACATCGTTTCTCCCATGCATGAAGTCTCTTTCTGGTTCTGTTTGCTTGTGTCTGTCATCAATCTTTTCCATTTTGCAAAAACACAAACTGGTTCTTTTGTAGGTAAGGTTATCTTTGGGCAAGTCTGTCCAACTCATAAGCAACAACAATATGGCTTAATAGGATAAATAAATTATATGACAGACTGAAAGGTCAGTTTGGCATCTTGCAAAATAAATACTAGAACAAGAAAAACAGGAAATGCTGATAGCATTGTAATGACTCTGAAGTTAATGCTTCCACGTAATCATTAATGAAGTCATTTTAAATGCCAAACAAGGAGGACCTTGTTTTTCTCCCCTCACGCAGACAGGATCCAATGGCCCAATTAAGCATGAAAATTGCCGTAAGTTTCCTCAGAAGCCCTAGGAACCCAAACACCAGGTTCTACCCTTGAATACTTAATTGCCTGAAGTTTCTTATTACAACTGCTCTGAATTCATCAGAATCTCTAATCAGTTATGTTTCTGCCTTCTGTGTAGAGAGACCAAAAAGTAAGATATTAAGCATTTTCTCTTAATGAAATAAAAAGTTAGGACAAATGTAAATTCTCAGTTTTCATAAAGGAAACCATTCAAAAAGGATTAAAAATGGCAAATTAATGTGATTTTATTTCTTCCCCCGACTCCCACCATGAAAATTTCCTATTCCCAAATAAGAAATGAAAAATATTTTTTTTTTTTTTTTTTTTTTAAATGAAGTCTCACACTGTCACACAGGCTGGAGTGCAGTGGTACGATCTCGGCTTACGGCAACCTCCGCCTCCTGGGTTCAAGCGCCTCTCCTGCCTCAGCCTCCCGAGTAACTGGGATTACAAGCGCACACCACCACTCCCGGCTAATATATGCATTTTTTAGTAGAGACGGGACTTCGCCATGTGGGCCAAGTTGGTCTTCGACTCCTGACCTCAAGTGATCTGCCTGCCTTAGACTCCCAAAGTGCTGGGATTACAGGCCTGAGCCACTGCACCCGGCCACATTTACTGTTTAATTTTTGACAAGTTAAAGCCTTTCCAGATTGGAGTCAAATACAAGTTTATTAAGAGCCAGAAATTAGTCGGAAATAGTCTATCTTTAGATTGTATTTCGCCAATTAAACTATTTAAATAAATCTCTCCTATGTTATTTGGAAATGTGTAATTTATTCTATTTGTAGATAACTCAATAACCAATACAGTCACAACAAATTCTATTTAATTAAATCATTAGAACTAATAATTACATGGTCAATAAATTATAGCCACATGATACGGAATTTCTGCTGTAACATGATATATGTGGTCCTGAAAACACCCACAATTGTGCACAACCACACACTGCAAATCAAGTATATTTTGAAAAAATAGGATGAGGCACACCACTCAAAACTTACACAGCTTTGTAACTAGAGCACTAGCAAAAACAGTTTTTAAAAATCTAATGAAAATACTAGCCTACTTTAAAAAAGACGTGTTAAATTTCTATTTAATAAATAGATGGCTATTATAGTAAATAAAGTATTAAAAGCTAAGTGTTTGAGGTTATTGATAAGCTAATTACCCCAATTTGATCATTTCACAATGTACAGATGTATCTAAACAGACAGCGCACTGCACAATGTTTAGATGTAAATTAAAAATAAAAGAAATTTTAAGATTTCTCAAATGAGTGAATGATTTCCAGTAGTTATGACCTAGCCATTACTCCATCTACTAGCAGCATACCCTAACTATTGGCAAAATACTGAATACTGAATATAGAATCCTAAATATAAAGTGGTTGTGGTAATGTCATATTGAAGAAAAAAAATATTTTGAAAACATTGATGATTCTCTTCAGTCCATACTGTGTCCCCCCAATATGATATTTAATGGGCATATCTTGAGAGTCATGATAACTTCTTCAGCCCAGCCACAATTTTGGCAAACTTGGAATCTCATTAGTAATCTTGTCTTCTCTTCTGGGATATAAATATGTCTATAACTTTCCTCTGTGAGTATTTAATTTCCTATGATAATGTTTATGGTTGGAAACTTCTATTCACCATTAACCTTAGCAATCTAATTTATTATAGGCATAGAATATTTTATGAGGAGAAATGAAAACTGCTCCTCTTACCCTACCTGCTTTTACATAGTAGATGTGTACTCTTCAAATCTACAAGATATCTTTTATCTTGATTTTGCTATCTATTCTACAGGTTAATTAAGCTTTTCTTTTCAGATTGCTGAATAAGAATATAGCGGCAAAATGTCTAGGTCAGCAGTATTTCTTCATTTTATAGATGTAAAAATTGAGGTTTGGGATTCAAGTTCAAGCCTGTTACTGGATCGGTATAGTTTTCAGTAGCTCTTCCCTTCATCATCTTCGATCAATACAAGAAACCACAAAGACATTAACTAGTTTTTAATGTTTTTAATAACATCTTGGTTGGCTAGAAGATTAGCAGTAAAAGAATAATAGTAGCATTTATTTTGAGCTTGATGGATTTATGAGTAATTCTTTCAGGAGCAATGATACTGCACTTAAATACTAACATTTTCTCCCTGAGTAATTTAGTAACAAAAAAGGAGCTACATATTCTTTTTCCCACTTTGAAGTCATAATTCTCTCATTGACGTATTCATTCTCCTACATTTGGATTTTTATTATAATTAGGTGCTACCTTATGAGCAAATATTTCAAAATGTTTGTTGATTTGTCAGGTTCACAATTTTTTAATACAGGATGTGTTGATATTAATTGTGCCTTATACAGAGAATTCTTAATACCAGTGAGTTATTTAAAAGCTCAATCGTGATATACTGATGTAGAAAATATTACATGTGATGATATTCTTTCATCTATTCACTTTATTTTTGGCTGAATAGTGCAAATAGGAATATTTGCCTTTTTTGAGTGGGGGGACTCATATATTGCTTTATGATTAAATGAATTTAAAAACTTGAAAATCAGAAACCCCCTTTAGTTTACTGTTAATGTGCCATATGATTTTATGTATTTATGACATATTGTGAGACTCACTGCACCCAAGAAAGGATTGTAAGTACTTTTTTTGTTCATCTTTAAGTGGTTATATAGTTGGCATTGTCAGTAGGTGGTCAGAGCCCTTTCATTTGCCAGAAGGCATACTTTGAAGATGATTTCAATGTTGGCAGGTAGTTATCCAGTTCTGTTACCTTGTATTCAAGTCAGTTTTCATTTCTTTATTATTTTCATTAAATGGAAACAAGGATGTATCGCTTCATTTAAGGCTTCTGTGAATTAAAGCCTTTGAGTAAAACCTCATTAATCTGCACCCCATTTGTTCAGACAATGTAATAATTTAGCAAAGAGCTGGGCTGAAGTTTACTGTCCTGCTATCTATAAAGAAAGGATTACTAACCCATTAACCAAATTAATAGTGCAAACAAGATTGGAAGAACAAATGATATTAAACACCCTTAAGCACTTTAGAAGCACCCATATACGTACAGACAATCTAAGCTCCATATATAAAATATTCGCAGTTTTCTTTAAGGAGGATTTCTGTCCAACAACATGATGATAGTTTAAATGGCCCTTATTTGAAATACTTCCCTAATTTACTATTACCCTGCTTTAAATCAAGTTACTCCAATTTGTGAGGTTTGGCTGAACTTGGCAGGCAAATTATGAAGTTTTTATAAAGATTTAAGTGGTTTGTCAGTGTTATATGGTAACTATTAGAAAAGTGTATAAAAGACCTTCCCATTTAGTAGTGTTCAGGTGGGATTTTGATGTCTAGCTTCTAGTATAGCCAGATATTTGAGATGGAAACATTTAATTTGTTGTGTATATAACACTCTTTCACAAAGATTTATCCTATTAAAAACTAACGAACCTGGACCCCAGTACACTACCCACCGTAGGGCTTTGCTTGCTCAGAGTAGGCACTCAATGAATGTTGAATAAGTGAATGAATGAATCAAATTCAGTATATGCTGGAAAGTGTGTCGTCAGGGTTGAAAGTTATTTTCTTCTCCATTGAATAGAAAGTGTATTTTTCGTTTCTTCAGGGAGCTAAAACAAAGGAAATTCCATAACTAGCTTATTGAAATGTTAAGCTTGTTCTATCACTTGACTCCATTTTCCTTCCCCCACTCTCAGTAACCTCTCAAGATTTCTGATTTCTTTTTCTCAGGATGTTATCCCAAAGAAGGAAAGAAGCCCAATGTGGATTTCTTCATTTTCCTCCTCCTCCTCCTTTGCTGAACTGTGATCACACACTAAAAGCTCCATCCTGTGCTGATGTTTGAGAATCTGTTACCATGGAGTTATTCCCCAGCTCAAAGGATGGTTTTATTGCATATAGTGTTACAGGAAAAGAGAATGGTTAAAATTAAACTTTAAACAAATCCTGATTAATAATAATAGAAAATGGGAGAAATGCTTTCAAAAACAAATGCAGGGTGGAATATATTTTTATGGTTGCCCTTGCTCTTGCTCTCCGAACATTATCTTTTATTTTTTGCTTTCGGTTTTTGGGAATTGTATTGCTTATAAAAGACCCTGCTATCCACTAGCTTCTGGGCATGTGTCCAAAATACAAGTGGACATTAACTCAGTTCAGCAGATAAGATTTCCTTAGAGACCTCCATAGCATTTCACTAGTCCATTCCTAGCAGCCTGCCTCTGACCTCTGCCCTCCCAGACAAAGCTACTTAAAGAAAAAATAATAAGATTTGGTGCTTGTGAAGAGGTCAAGAAGGATACAAAAGAGTGAAGGATAAATACAAGATTTTGAAGCAAAGGTGACTTGGAGAATGACACCGAGGCAGGCCTAGACGGGAGTTGATGTTCAGGCAATGTGATAAGCTCTTCAAATGAACATGTTCATTATACACAGAACGTGCCATTTTGCAGCCAGTAGTGGTCTTACCATGAAGGCCATAAGCTTGTTTTCTTACATAGATTGATTGATTAGGATTTATAGTTTTTGTGGACCCACAATTTTAGAAATTTAAAATTTTGTAGCTATAATTCAAGTATTTTATACATTTTTGAGCACTCTGAAGCACCTTGCCGATTGGGGAAAAAAAAAAGTGATACATTTACCAGAAGTCTCTTTCCCAGATAAAACCTCTAAGAAGTTATTTTATATAACTTTTGGGAGAAATAAAATTTGGAAATACATTAGGAGGCAAATGTGATAAGTTGCAATTAAATCTTTTAAATGCCTTAAAATAGCTGTTAAAATATTTGCCAAGTTCCATGATTCTTTGGAAAGGAAAGGATGATGGCTGTTAGAGAAAGAATTCAAAGCATTATCTGCTTTTAGGACCTCAGTCTAGGTAGAAGCTAGGAGTGGGACAGGGGCAGAGGTACGGACCCCGTGTTGACCAGGGAGCTATGTTGGCAGTGTTTAGCTTTGGTACAAACAGAATATTTAAGGTATGTTATGTAGACCTGACAATTGTCATGATGACATTAGAGGTCAGAGGTTAGAGAAATGAATAAGCTGTGATTTATACTCAGCATGGCATAGAGGTTAAGGGCTCAAGCTTCCAATTAACAACTAAGTGTTTGTTTAAACTCTTTAAGCCTCAGGTTCCTCATCTGTGAAATTGGATTTGTAATCATATTTGCTTCACAAGATAGTTGTAAGGATTACATTAGACAATACATGTCAATGAGGTTAGCCTTTACACATAGTAAGTTCCCAGCCTACAGTAAGCATCTGATAACTATAAATGGTTATTTTTATAAAAATTTAAAATCTCCTGAGAGGTACTTGTTTGATGCATATCTACTTCAATTTTATGGCACTGTGAATCCTTCCTGTAGAATATGTTGACTTTTGGAGATCATTAGGAAGGACTTCAGCATAGTGTTCTTGATTTCTTATAACCAGCCTAAATAGAGATGGCTCTAATTCCACCCTAGTACTATATTGAATCTAGGTTGACGAGTTCAAGATTCTTCTGTCATGGAAATGACATCATTGATCATTGGAAAGCTTTGTTTGCTAAACAGTCAGCAGGGCTTGATGTGAGGTAGATAAAGAGGAATGGCTATATTTTCGTTTTTTACCATCCCCATCGTCAAGAAGTCATTATTTCCCATTTGTTTTTCTAGTGGAGTGCTCATATTCCACAGACTGAGAAACCACTTAGTCCCCTTCTGGAATCCCACTATGTTAGAGATATTTGCTGACACCAAAAGTTTAAAATTTGACTGGCTGAAAGGTGGACTAGCTTTGAATCTCAGCCATCCATAGGAAGAACTACTCTGAGATACCAACAGCTCTCATTCTCCCTTACTTATCAGCAAGCCCTGTATTTGGTAGCAGATGCTTTTAAAATTCACCTGATATTGCTGCATTGCAATGTTTGCTTTCTCTATTCTCCAACCCACTTATGTCACTTATACATCTAGTTTGACTTCTCTGGCTCCTGTGGCTTGTTGGGCCATAATTTCCTCTAAGGTCTGCATGACCTTTGTGAGGTGCCTACTGTGATGATGCTCTCCGGCATTCTACACTTGTAGTAAGAAATAGGTGTTTAGTCAGAGCTGTTAACAATAGTCAGCAAACCTTTTGAGATATTCGAGGTATTGAAGTGCTATGAGAGATTTTGAAATAAATATATTGTAGAACAAAAAGAAAGCACAGACCAAAAAAGATTCAATTCTGTGATATGTTGGAAGGAAAACGTAACCAACACTTTGCTCCCTTTCAATATGGATTGGTATCTTCTAGGCACTTCATTCCTTCCCAGCAGTTGCCCTCCTGGGAGTTGGGGACCACAAAAACTCTTTTATATAAGCTGAAAGCAGTGAGTAATAGACCACTTCTCAGTCTAGTTGTTGGTATGGGCATTTCATTTCTGACCTTTAATGTAATTTACCTAAACAAACAACTGATAATGGAAAACATCAGCTTCAGAGCCCTTCACAGTTTTGAAACATTTTCATCTATTGCTGAATTATTGTAGTTTCCTGAACACTATACAGATTATCTCTATTAGAAAAAGAAGTTTCCAATTTAAACTTAATGTGAAGGGTAGTCCAATATTGGATGTAAACAACTTCTCTAAGGCAGATGCAGATAAACACTAATAGAAAGGGAATGATACTATCTTAGGCCTGGACGTGGAGAATTAAGACTGAATTCTCAAGGTGGCACAAAAGCAAGTGAATTCTCAACCCAAGGCTGATAAGTAGATAATAATTAGAAAAATAAAACGGTTTTCTTTTGTGATGACAAAGCACAGATGTCTCCACTTGATTTCATATGAAATGGAAGGCTTAACTGGCATTGTGGGGAGAAAAGGAAGCTTTTTTTCCCCTCAGAAAGTGCTGAAGCAGATTGTCTGTTAAAAAGCTTAATAAAGAATTCAAAGACAGAGACCTCACAGCAGGGGAAAAAGGAGTAACTGGGTTGGGAAAGAATGAATCTAATAATAATAAGCAACTTTGCTTCTGCCAGGAAGTTCAATTCTGAAAATTCACACAACATAAACTCAATTCATTTGTATCCTCTTATTTGAAATTATTGAAGCTATAACTTCAGTAGTTCATTGATGTCAGGATTCCCCTAGAAATAAAAGTTGAACAAGGGCATGTATATACTTTCTTAAGGAAACAAGTAAATCCCTAAGTCTGTCTGTACATACATGTTACCAAGAAAGGAAATAAAGCAGCTCCAAAATCTGTTTTTAATATTAAAGCCTAGTCAAGAATGTGTTCCCTGACTCTTTTTACCATAGCCATTTTTGAAAATAGGGCCTCTTTATAAAATACTTAGAATTAATAAGAATATGCATCATGAACCTCCTTTTCTCATGAACACTTATACAAACCTTCTGCCTTAGTATCCATTTACTCCGTTTCTTTCCTCGCATATCATGCTATTTTATTTGACCAGCCTCCTTTCAGAAATTTATATTTAAATTCGTTCATTCGGAAAATGTTTATCTCACATCTACTCTGTGCAAGTCACTGAGGACTCAGAGGAAGGTGAGATAAGGTGCTCATGGTCTGGAAGAGATAGAAATGTAAACAGATCGTTACAGGGCAGCCTGTTCAGTGTCATAGCACAGGTATGAACAGAGTACAATAGGAACAAGAAGGAGATGTTCTCCCTGGGGGTGACTCAGGAAAGTCTTCCAGTGGCAGTGACATTTGAGCTGTGTCTCCAAGGATGATGAATCTGTGGTCAAGTGTCACATGCAAGATTCTCATGGAAATAATGGCAAGTAGAATACTAAACGTGCATTTATACAAAACAGTTTTCTCAGAAATGAAAATTACAGTGAGTATTAAGGCATAGAGACTAAATACCTTTCATCTGGAGGAAATTTAAGGTTAACAAAATCGGGTAACAGACTGTGAAAAGATCTCCACTGGTCATTGCTAGACGTCTCTGTCTATAAGCACTTTTCATTTTTTTCTCTCTATGAAGTTCTGTAGCAGCAATGTCAGAGAGATTTGGCACCTGGGGAGGTTTACTTATATAACTCATTAATTTTCCAGGCACTGCAATGACCAGTAGTTACTACGTTTTATAATTAAAGGCAAACTAAGTCTCACAAAGGTTGGATGTTTTTGTCTGGGGTCTTGGAGCTCATCAGTGACAAAACAGTGAGTTAAACTCCAAGATCTTGATTATATACTAACGTCCTAACTGCTCACAAAGTATTGGAAGATTGTACTGGAGGAAGACTGAAAGTCAATATTGATTGATTATTATCTACTAAATAGCTCAATGTCACATGCCCTGAGACCTCTTCTTGCTCATAGCCAGGCCTGCACTCTACTTATTTACTAGACTCATCCCCTTTCACCTACAAGGACATGGCTTTAGCAATTCTTATGCTCTCTCCTGAGTCATCAATATTATCCTGTCTATAAGATCTTTCCCAATAGCATACTAACGTGCTGTTTGTTATTCTATATATTTTTTAAAATCTCTGTCTCTCTGCTTCTGCCTCCAGTGACTTCCTATTTCTCTCCTTTTCTTCACTGTGAAACTCCTTCAAAAAGTTGTCTTTACTCACAACTGGTGTTTTTTCTCCTCCCATTCTCTTAAGTCCACTCCAGTCAGATTTTCACCCACATCACTATACAGAAACCAGTCTTCTCAGTGTTAATAATGACTCCAAGAGGCTAACTTCACTTATCCATTCTTCATCCTCATCTTATTTGACCTTCAGCTACATTGACATACTAGCTCCATCCTTCCTTCCTCCTTGAAACATTTTCTTCCCTAACTCCTAGGGCAACATATTCTTCTAGTTTTTCTTCCTATCTCATATTTACTTGGTGGTTAGTAGAAATTTCAAGCTTTTAATGAATGAAACTGAACTCATTTACTACATCACTCCTACTTCTACCCAAGAATTCCCAATCCCACTTCCTTCTACCACCTTCCCCTCGGCTATTTCCAGTGCCTGAAATTCTCTTCCTCCAAACAGCTGCATGGCTTCCCCTCCCCACTTTCAGGAGTCTACTCCAGTGCTGCCTTCCTAATGAGGTTTTTTCCGTCAGAGTGCTGGCAAAACACAGATGACAAACTCAAAGTAGAAAAATTTAAGAAAGATTTAACAAAGGTATGGGCAGGGAGCAGAGGGAGTCTAGGAAGGATATGCATATCCCAGGCCTGATAAAGCAGAGCTGTTACCACTGCTGGACAAGGGCTGGGAGCACTTATAGAACCTGGTATATGAGATATGGGTAGACAGGCCTCCCTTGAGAAAAGCAGTGACCTTTGAACTTCAACTGGGTATCCTCATTATTTGTACCAAATCAGAAGCCAGAGGGCAAAGGAGCCCACTAATACAATCCACATAACCTCCTGGGACAAAGAGTTCAAGAGAAATGTGGAGAGCGTATCCGGTGATCCAAATAAAAGACATCACATACAGGCCTCCCTCGCCCACCATATTTAAAATTACAACCAGAATCAACTGCATCATTTGAGGGGTACAGTGCAAAATGAAAATGCAGAATAGCTTGTTAAAAAATTATTAAGCTCTAGATGGTGACGGTGAGTATTAAACCAAACACGAAGCCCTTCTGGATGTGGTTCCCTCGGTGACTCCCCAGGTTGCACACCCGTGAAGCCAGCCCTGATTTCACCCCTTGCCTCCAACACTGGATTCCCTCCCTATGCCTCTTTCTGACTTTATTTTTCTCCATTACGCCTATTTCAATCTAACTAACATGCTATATCATTTAACTTATTTATTTGGTTTGTTATTTATCTGACCCACTTGAATTTAAGCTCCCCAGGGCAGGAATTTCAGTATCTTTCATTACATACTGCATATAGTGCCTCAGACACTCCCTGGCACATAGTAAATACAATAAATATGTATAAATACATACAAATAAAATGTATAAACCATTCTCTTAAAAAATGGAAGAAGAAAGGCTACAGGAAGAGATCAAACCCTTACTGATTGGGTTCCCTTTCCACAGCCTGACATCCTCTCTTCATTAGCCATAACTGAAAGCTAAGTGCAAGCCAGTATCTTTCACTGGAAAGGATAATTTTTAAAACTCTCAGTATTTAAGATCATCTTTCTTAACAATTTTCTATATAAAGGCAGTAATCAAAACAAGTCCTGTAACTTAAATTAACAGTTGGCATGTAGAATAGAAATGTACGCATGAGTATAATTTTAAAGTTTTGTAAGGTTTATTTCCCTGACATGAACCTATCTAATATTCTTTATGGCCTGCCCATTCCAGAATCAGTCATTCTCAGGGTTCGGTGCTTGGCCTACTTCTTTCCTGACTATTCAGACTCTGCAGTATACTCTAGCCATGGGTTCAAAATAACATTTTAAGCAGCTGAGGCACAAACACTATTTCCATCCTATATCTTCCATCTGGGCTTCAAAATATATATGCTACATTCCACTGCCTACTAAATATCATCACTTGTAAATATAGGGATCTAGAGCTTACTCAGAATGGATGTAACTGCACCTCCTTCTACTCCAGCCACTAGCCTATTTCTGCTTTGTCTCTAAAGACAAACCTCTTTATTCTCCATGAGCCAGGATAGAACCTGGGCATCACTGGTGGCTTCTCTCTTTTCCTCATGCACCATCTAATTAATCAGAGCAGACTATTTGTTTTCCACCTCCTAAATAAGTCTCATGTCTGCATCTTCCTTCTTATCTCCACATCTGCTATCCTAATTCACGTGTTCATCATTTCTAGTCTAGATTTTAGCAGTGGTCTCTTCAGTAGTCTTCTTGCCTTTAACTGTGCTGTTAAATCTGTCATCCACAAAGCTGCTAATAAGGTTGTCTTACATGCAAATCTTACCACATCTTTTTTGCATAAAGTTTGTTAAATGGCTCCTCATAACCTATAGCACGAATGACCTCCTTTAAAATGGCAATATAGAATACTTCCAGATATTCTCTCCTTCTGTGTCTTTTCCATTCTTGCTCCAGAAATACCAAACTACAGTACTGGTGCTTATTCAACCAAATCTTTCGCATGGCCTCTAATCCCTCCAGGCTGTAGCACCTAATGTTGTTTCCTACAGCACCTACCAGGTATGCTTGTCCCAGTCTTATCAACCCAGCAAACTTCCGCTTCTCTTCTGAGACCCATCTTCTTCTCCTCAGTTCCGCTACACCTCTTAACAACTCCACTATAGCCTTACATAGAACACTGTAAGGATCTGTTTAAATATCTTTCATACCACTATACTCTAAAGCTCATTCAGAGAAGAGACATTTTTTAAATCTCTGTATCCCTATGCCTTGTACAGTGCTCAGCACACATTAGGTGCTCTATAAATACGTGATGCTATATTTAGATTGTGGCTATCACACAATATGCATATCTGTGTAAAAACTTAAACTACAGGTGTAGAACTACATAACTACAATTGCAAATAAGTACTTAAGTTTTAAAAAGTATTTTAAACAGTATTTTAAATAACCAGTCTGTTAACTTTTCTCTATTTTTGTCTAGAAATTACTAATGGCAGCTAGTTTTACTTTTCTAATGATTGTGAAGAAAGTTACTTTTGAATAAAAAAGTAGTAGTTTGTAATTGTTGTATTTATTTAAAAGCTTTAGAAAGAAAACTAAATATACCTAAATGAATATATACAAACATGCAGTAAACATATTTATGAACAAAATATTTAACAGTTTCTTTAAAAACTATAGTTTTATGGTCTAAACTGAGGATTGACCATATGTAATTTAAAGTTAATATTTTAGACCCATAGCTTATGTTGCAGATATTGTTATTTATGCCTTAATCCATTGCCTGTATCATTCTGCATCAAATAATAACCTCTTTCAGTTCAAGCATATACTAATTGGAGTATGTGTTATCAGAGCCTGATGGTCAGATTAAAATTTGTCTTTTGAATTTAATTTCAAATGTAATATTTGAAAAAAAAAAATAGAACGTGCTGTAACCCTGCTGTATTCCCTGGTTCTCTGAGGGCCACGTTAAGAGCATAATGTTCTTGTTGGAGGAATATATAGGGCAATAAACAGTTTTGTGGGTGATTAAACAGTGAAGTAAAGCTGAATCTTCCAATTACCAGCAAAAGGCTCTTATGGCAAATATATTACAGTACCTTGAAAATTTGCTTTTGTATATTAGTTTTTCTAACATTATTTTATGAGTTTGATTATAATTAGATTTATACTAAGCAGTAAGCAGATGTGTATCTGTTCACTTAAAAAATTCTAACAAGAATTTCCAAAATTCAAAATCCAAGTTAATATCCCTAGACCCAAAAATAACTTTTCATTTTCTATAAACTATTTCTGTACCCATAGAAAAGCAGGAAGAAGAGAAGAGAGGACTGACATTTAATCCAGAACAGATATGCCTCTAGGTAGAGATAGCTGCTGAGTAAAGCTGACAGATTTCTACAAAAAGTACAATTCATAGATAGAAAAACTGTACTCTACTTCTACAAGCTATTAAATCTGGACTTTCTGAACAAGGACCATTAGTTAACCCCGGTCATCTATGAAATAAGGTATTATTCATCTTGTTGTAGCATCTATATTCACTGATTATATTAATTGGGACATCATTATTTTTACAATAGCAGTAAAACACAGAAAAAGAGCTGGTAAACCATTACCTTACTTTTTCCTCCTGTGGCACTATGACTTGAATGTTGATTATCTTTTACCTTTTGACCCATTTTTAAGGACAGCCTCCCAAAATAGATATATTATTTGATGGAAATGTATAATCTTGAAAAGAGGATAGGAAAAATGATAATCGAAGAATTTCCTTGATAGTGAAATAAATGTGATGATGGTTTAAAACTATGCAGATTTTGTAGAAAGAAACTTAAGACCCATTTACTGGGATGCTTAGATGGTGCCCCAAAACCTTTATGACAAGAAGTTAAGATACCTGGGCCCCCATTTGTCCTTCTATTTTTATAATGATTCCTGAACAAAGAATAAGTTAATTATAGTGGTGTTTAGACACAATTTTCCTCTGCTGTCTATATTCCCACCCTATTTTGTCTTTTTTCCTCTTCTACTAACCACACACACACATACACACACACCACACTCACACACACACTTTCAAATGAGAGCCTCTTACCTTTTCGGCCATTTCTCTTTGGCTGCTTTTCTTTTGAAAAATCAGACATGATGTACTATCTTGTGTTCTTGGTATCTACCAATATGAGTGTCCACTTCAGGGCCACAAGTAATGAATACATTTGCAATTCCTGCATGTGGTTGTTAGAAAATCGAGGTATCATGATATTGCTGTAATAGTTTAGAATTCAGCATTTCATTGAAATGTGAGCTTCTTTATACACAAATCCTATATAACACTATATGGGATTTTGGTCATAAAAGTTAAATGTCAGAAGGCATTATGCCCATTTGCAGGAATCAGTAATGAAAGTAAACCTGGTCTCCACTTCTTGGCTATGAATTAGCAAATGAAAAGAAGTATTCTGATCAAAGGAAGCCACCGTGGGTTATCCATACTTTCCTCTATTCCCTTTTCTAATATCTAAGATCATGTTGAGTAGAGTCTTCTATTTAAGTAGGTAGTTTGAAAGCACATTGGACTAACTAGATTATTTGAGGTAGAAGGATTCCAGGTGATTTTAAAACTAATTGTTGATTTACAAAAAAGCAATGGAGTTTGGAAATATTTGCAGTGATTTCTTTCATTCTCCTTACCTTCTGCTCCCCCAGCATCAACCAAGCATTTCCCATAAAGCATAACTGCTACAAAGGAAAACCTTATACTCCATACTCCATTATGAGTTAAAGCAACTTCATGGATACCATGATAAACAAGTGTTAGCATGGTGACCTATGAGATTCTTTCCTTTAAAGGACTTAGCAATCTACTTAACCTCTTCTTGTATTTACTTCTTCATTGGTAAAATGAAAGGCCTTATTTATTTGTTCCCTCAAATCTGTTCCAGCTGTAATATTCGATAATCTGTGATGTTTGTCTTACTACAAATTCAGGTTTCCTTCTATTTCCCGCTGACCATCAAGATATATTGTCAACCCAACCTCTTCTTTTAGGCAAGCTGTTTTCTCTTCTCTTCCCCACATCCCTTCAGAGTTTGGGTGTTTCTTCTTTGATTGGCTGAAAGTGGGCCTGCCTGCCTCTACCAGTTTGTCCCTGAAGCAGTAGGAGATGTGTATCAGAGGATCTTCATGATGTCAGAACAACCCTGCTGCCGTAGTAATGGAGGGCCAGAGAATCCAAAGATCCTGGAATACTAGACTTGAAAACAATAGAGTGAGTGTCCCAGTGACTTTGTATTGTTTAATATAATCATAACCAGGATTTTTAAACACAGCAAGTAAAATCATTAGATATATAAATGTGTATATATAAATAGAAAAGTTGGTAATTATAGTGTCTCATAATCTAGGACACAGAAATATTTTTAAAAGACAAAACCAAAAGTTCTATGATCATTGGTTAGACAGTTTAAGATCAAGACAATAAAGGCATCGAAACATACTTTTAAATTTTTTTCTACAGTAATGGCCAATTATGCATCCCAAGAAATCTATTGTAATTACCATCAGTAATAAGACTGAACCAGAAGAGATTATATATCCTATATAATGCTCTGTAGCTGACCGTTTCTATAGCACTAAACCTCAAAATCCATCCCAGGAGCTATTTTCTTCATGCCTATTTCTAAAAGCCTGGGTTAAAATTCTATATTAAGCAGTGGTTCTTAAACTTGGACATACATGTAAGTATCACAGGGGCTTTTTCCTAAAAGTGCCATTTATGAGGTGCTAACCCTAGAGATAATGATTTAGAAAATCTTAGTGTGGGACTTAGGATCAGCAATTTCAATAATCTTTCCCGCCAAGTGGGATGAGAATTTTGTGGGTTCTAAATTCTAGAACCACTCGGAAGTTAAAGGTTTTGGGATGCATGTGATTATATAAGGTCATAATCCATGTATTCTTTCATTTTGTTTAAAAATATTATTAGGTTTTTTTAAATCTTATGACATTTAATATGAATGAATATAAAATATTTTAATGTTACACATGATCACAAAGCCATTAATTTAGAAGTATTTACTTTCATTCATAAAATGCAATCTAGGCTTAAACAAACCTATCTTTAGTCATTAAATATTAGAATTTCCTGGTTACTAACTTGCTGTGTTACAGCTGTGAGGCAGCTACCTTCTTTACCTTATTACAATTTATTATGTTACAGCTAGATCTTGTTTCAGTGTTCCAAAGAAAATTTCCTAGAGCATTGGCTGGTTTTCAGGGTTATTCTTTTTTTCTCTTTAGTGCTCTTGTTTTTGTTTCTTATGAATGTTTCATCTTATTTCCTCAAGGCCTCTTAGAGTTGCTTGAATGTTGGCTTTCTAAAAGATTGTTTGTAAAAGACTTAGAAAAATCAGTTGAAACATCTAGACAATGGAAAAAACAGGAAAACAGGAGGTTAGCCAAATATTAAGTATGTTTCTAAAGGAGTATTAAAATGATATTTTTCTTTTTAAAATTTTTTTTCTGGTTCTAACCATCTATCATATATAATGAGATTTGCTTTGTAAATACTAATGCACTGTCTTTCCATAATGACTCTCTCCTAAAGATCCCTGTGTCTTACACATGATTTTTTTTTTAAGTCTCTTAGTGAGGGATGAAGTGGAAAGATTCTGGATGTTGTTTTCCCATTATGTTCTCAAGAGAGTATTCGTTAAGGAAAATCTGAAAGTATTGAAAGAAACAAGACATTCTACTGAAAAGGTTTATCTTCTTTTCACTCTGAAAACATTTTTAGATGTGAAATTGCTTTTATCATTTCCACTTGAACCAAGTAGTATTTGGTATATGATTTCTGACAGACATTTATTAAAATTTCAATATTTTATTCATCATGGATTTTCTGCTTTTTGATTTTAAAAATATTTCATTAAAATATTGTTTGTTTGGATTACTAAGGGGATTTTTGTGTGTATGTGCCTCATTAAATTTGGTGCCCAAATTAAACACCTCACTAGTTTCACCCTCGTCTGGCCTTGTTCCCTATCATTAATGTGGCCTGTGTACAGAAAATACAGTATTTGGGAAGCATTAACAGTAATCTCAGCAACCTACAATGTCTAGCATGGGGCAGGCCCTCATTACAATTACAATTTTGTCAGCATTTAATTGTTTTAAGTTTTTCTTATTTATCTTGATTTTCCAGAGTGAGTCACCATAATTGCTATTAATGTATTATTTTCTTGGTATTTATGTTCCTTTCCATTGCTTTGAAATAAGGAGTAAAGGCATTTAGTTTAAAATATATAAAGATAAATGCAAACAATTTTATTTAAATATACTCTTTGCTTCTATTTACAACGCAATCCAAGAATATCCCAATAGATATTCAGGGTTTTACTAAAGCTGTCTGTTTTTCCAGGGGTTTCAATGCTTCTCGGAATTATTCTTTTAGAATCTGCCCTTGAACAATCCCTTTATGGAAGTGAAATAAACAGAGTACTGAGTCTTTCTATAATGCAGTGACCTTGCTTTGTATTGACAAAAAAACTCTTACAGCTGGTTCTTATGTACTATGTGTATTGATGTGTTTCTGAAGGCCCAGATCAGTGAGTAGAAGCTGTAACTGTTCACTCTCTTTGTAGAAGTTTAAAAAAATTCCTTAAGACCACAGAGATTTTTAGCTATATCATTTCAAATTGAATTTACACTTGGAAACTTAAACCAGGTAATCCTTACAGTGTTTGTCTATTGGAAAGTTTTTATTTTAGTGACATATTTATGCTGTTAAGAGTTTTAGTCCTAGCAGCTTGTCTAAGTAAAAGCATTACTTTCTGGGAGCTAAATGTTAGCCGCAAAAGGTTTGCTCTAATCTGAAGTTTAACATAATGGCAATTGTTTTTATTATTATTATTATACTTTAAGTTCTGAAGTACATGTGCAGAATGTGCAGGTTTGTTACATAGGTATACATGTGCCATGGTGGTTTGCTGCACCCATCAACCCATCATCTACGTTAGATATTTTTCCTAATGCTATCCCTCCCCTGGGCCCCCAACCCCTGACAGGCCCTAATGTGTGATGTTCCCCTCCCTGTGTACATGTGTTCTCATTGTTCAGCTCCCACTTATGAGTGAGAACATGCAAGTTTGGGTTTTCTGTTCTTGTGTTAGTTTGCTGAGAATGTTGGTTTCCAGCATCATCCATGTCCCTGCAAAGGACAGGAACTCATCCTTTTTTATGGATGCATAGTATTCCATGGTGTATATGTGCCACATTTTCTTTATCCAGTCTATCATTGATGGGCATTTGGGTTGGTTCCAACTCTTTGCTATTGTGAACAGTGCCACAATAAACATAACGTTTGCATGTGTCTTTATAGTATAATGATTTATAGTCCTTTGGGTATATACCCAGTAATGAGAT
Source organism: Pan paniscus (assembly GCF_029289425.2). NCBI lineage: Eukaryota > Metazoa > Chordata > Mammalia > Primates > Hominidae > Pan > Pan paniscus. The sequence continues at coordinate 147,593,741 of NC_073255.2, read as the reverse complement.
TGCTGGGTCAAATGGTATTTCTAGTTCTAGATCCTTGAGGAATCGCCACACTGTCTTCCACAATGGTTGAACTAATTTACACTCCCACCAACAGTGTAAAAGCGTTCCTATTTCTCCACATCCTCTCCAACATCCGTTGTTCCTGACTTTTTAATGATTGCCATTCTAACTGGCATGAGATGGTATCTCATTGTGGTTTTGATTTGCATTTCTCTAATGATCAGTGATGATGAGCTCTGTTTCATATGTTCGTTGGTTGCATAAATGTCTTCTTTTGAGAAGTGTCTGTTCATATCCTTTGCCCACTTTTTGATGGGGTTGTTTTTTTCTTGTAAATCTGTTTAAGTTCTTTGTAGATTCTGGATATTAGCCCTTTGTCAGATGGATAGATTGCAAAAACTTTCTCCCATTCTGTAGGTTGGCTGTTCATGCTGATGATAGTTTCTATTGCTGTGCAAAAGCTCTTTAGTTTAATCAGATCCCATTTGTCTGTTTTGCCATTTGATGCCATTGCTTTTGGTGTTTCAGTCATGAAGTCTTTGCCCATGCCAACATCCTGAATGGTATTGGCTAGGTTTTCTTCTAAGGTTTTTATGGTTTTAGGTCTTAGGTTTAAGTCTTTAATCCATCTTGAGTTAATTTTTGTATAAGGTGTAAGGAAGGGATCTAGTTTCAGTTTTCTACATATGGCTAGCCAGTTTTCCCAACACCATTTATTAAATAGGGGATCCTTTCCTCATTGCTTGTTTTTGTCAGGTTTGTCAAAGATCAGATGATTGTGTATGTGTGGCGTTATTTCTGAGGTCTCTGTTCTGTTCCGTTGGTCTATATATCTGTTTTGATACCAGTACCATGCTGTTTTTGTTACTGTAGCCTTGTAATGTAGTTTGAAGTCAGGTAGCGTGATGCCTCCAGGTTTTTTCTTTCTGCTTAGCATTGTCTTGGCTATGCAGGCTCTTTTTTGGTTCCATATGAAATTTAAAGTAGTTTTTTTCTAGTTCTGTGAAGAAAGTCAATGGTAGCTTGATCAGGGTAGCATTAAATCTATAAATTACTTAGGGCAGTATGGCCATTTTGATGATATTGATTCTTCCTATCCATGAGCATGGAATGTTCTTCCATTTGTTTGTGTCCTCTCTTATTTCTTTGAGCAGTGATTTATAGTTCTCCTTGAAGAGGTCCTTCACATCCATTATAAGTTGGATTCCTAGGTATTTTATTCTCTTTGTAACAATTGTGAATGGGAGTTACTTGTGATTTGGCTCTCTGTTTGTCTGTTATTGGTGTACAGGAATGCTTTGGATTTTTGCACATTGATTTTGTATCCTGAGACTTTGCTGAAGTTGCTTATCAGCTTAAGGAGATTTTGGGCTGAGCTGATGAGGTTTTCTGAATATACAATCGTGTCATCTTCAAACAGAGACAATTTGACTTCCTCTTTTCCTAATTGAATACCCTTTATTTCTTTCCCTTGCCTGATTGCCCTGGCCAGAACTTCCAATACTGTGTTGAATGGTGTGGTGAGATAGGGCATCCTGGTCTTGTGCTGGTTTTCAAAGGGAATGCTTCCAGTTTTTGCCCATTCAGTATGATATTGGCTGACAGTTTGTCATAAATAGTGTTTATTATTTTGAGATACGTTCCATCAATGCCTAGTTTATCGAGAGTTTTTAGCATGAAGGGCTGTTGAATTTTGTCGAAGGCTTTTTCTGCATCTATTGATATAATCATGTGGTTTTTGTCATTGGTTCTGTTTATGTCGTGGATTATGTTTATTGATTTGCATATGTTGAACCAGCCTTGCATCCCAGGGATGAAGCCACCTTGATCGTGGTGGATAAGCCTTTTGATGTGCTGCTGGATTTGATTTGCTAATACTTTATTGAGGATTTTGACATCGATGTTCATCAGGAATATTGGCCTGAAATTTCCTTTTTTGTTGTGTCTCTGCCAGGTTTTGGTATCAGGATGGTGCTTGCCTCATAAATGAGTTAGGAAGGATTCCCTCTTTTTTTGTTGTTTGGAATAGTTTCAGGAGGAACGGTACCAGCTCCTCTTTGTACTTATGGTAGAATTCTGCTATGAATCCATCAGTTCCCAGACTTTTTTGGTTGGTAGGCTATTAATTGTTGCCTCAGTTTCAGAACTTGTTATTGGTGTATTCAGGGATTCCACTTCTTCCTAGTTTAGTCTTAGAAGGGTGTATGTTTCCAGGAATTTACCTATTTCTTATAGATTTTCTATTTATTTGTGTAGAGGTGTTTATAGTATTCTCTGATGGTAGTTTATATTTCTGTGGGATTGGTGGTATCCCCTTTATCATTTTTTATTGCATCTATTCGATTCTTCTCTCTTTTTTCTTTATTAGTCTTGCTAGTGGTCTATCAATTTTGTTGATCTTTTCAAAAAACCAGCTCCTGAATTCACTGATTTTTTTCAAGGGTTTTTTGTGTCTCTGTCTCCTTCAGTTCTGTACTGATCTTAGTTATTTTTTGTCTTCTGCTAGCTTTTGAATTTGTTTGCTCTTGCTTCTCTAGTTCTTTGAATTGTGATGTCAGGATGTCGATTTTAGATCTTTCCTGCTTTCTCTTGTAGGCATTTTAGTGCTATAAATTTCCCTCTATACACTGCTTTACATGTGTCCCAGAGATTGTGGTACATTGTGTCTTTGTTCTTACTGGTTTCAAAGAACATGTTTATTTCTGCCTTCATTTTGTTATGTACCCAGTAGTCATTCAGGAGCAGGTTGTTCAGTTTCTATATAGTTGTGCAGTTTTGAGTGAGTTTCTTAATCCTGCGTTCTAATTTGATTGCACTGTGGTCTGGGAGACTATTATGATTTGCATTCTTTTGCATTTGCTGTGGCGTGTTTTACTTCCAATTATGTGGTAAATTTTAGAATAAGTACAATGTGGTGCTGAGAAGAATGTATATTCTGTTGATTTGAGGTGCAGAGTTCTGTAGATGTCTACTAGGTTTGCTTGGTCCAGAGCTGAGTTCAAGTCCTGAATATCCTTGTTAATTTTCTGTCTCATGGATCTGTCTAATGTTGACAGTGGGGTATTAAAGTCTCCCACTATTATTATGTGGGAGTCTAAGTCTCTAGATAGGTCTCTAAGAACTTGCTTCTTGAATCTGGGTGCTCCTGTATTGGGTGCATATATATTTAGGATACTTAGCTCTTCTTGTTGCATTGATCCCTTTCCCATTATGTAATGTCCTTCTTTGTCTCTTTTGATCTTTGTTGGTTTAAAGTCTGTTTTATCAGAGACTAGGATTGCAACCCCTGCTTTTTTTTTCTTTCTTTCCATTTGCTTGGTAAATATTCCTCCATCCCTTTATTTTGAGCCTATGTGTGTCTTTGCATGTGAGATGGGTCTCCTGAATACAGCACACCATTGGGTCTTGACTCTTCATCCAATTTGCCAGTCTGTGTCTTTTAATTGGAGCATTTAGCCCATTTACATTTAAGGTTAATATTGTTATGTTGAATTTGATCCTGCCATTATGATGCTAGCTGGTTATTTTGCCCATTAGTTTATGCAGTTTCTTCACAGTGTTGATGGTCTTTACAATTTGGTATGTTTTTGCAGTGGCTGGTGCCGGTTGTTCCTTTCCATGTTTAGTGCTTCCTTGAGGAGTTCTTGTAGGGCAGGCCTGGTGGTGACAAAATCTCTCAGCATTTACCTGTCTGTAAAGGATTTTATTTCTCCTTCACTTATGAAGCTTAGTTTGGCTGGATATGAAATTCTGGTTTGAAAATTCTTTTCTTTAAGAATGTTGAATATTGGCCCCCACTCTCTTCTGGCTTGTAGGGTTTCTGCTGAGAGATCCACTGTTAGTCTGATGGGCTTCCCTTTGTGGGTAACCCGACCTTTCTCTCTGGCTGCCCTTAACATTTTTTCCTTCATTTCAACCTTGGTGATCCTCACAATTATGTGTCTTGGGGTTGCTCTTCTCGAGGAGCATCTTTGTGGTGTTCTCTGTATTTCCTGAATTTGAATGTTGGCCTGCCTTGCTAGGTTGGGGAAGTTCTCCTGGATAGTATCCTGGGAGTGTTTTCCAACTTGTTTCCATTCTCCCCGTCACTTTCAGGTACACCAATCAAACATAGATTTGGTCTTTTCACATAGTCCCATACTTCTTGGAGGCTTTGTTCATTTCTTTTCAATCTTGTTTCTCTAATCTTGTTTGCTTGCTTTATTTCATTGAGTTGATCTTCTGTCTCTGATATCCTTTCCTCCTCTTGATCAATTCAGCTATTGATACTTGTGTATGCTTCACGAAATTCTCGTGCTATGTTTTTCAGCTCCATCAGGTCATTTGTGTTCTTCACTAAACTGGTTATTCTAGTTAGCAATTCGTTTAACCTTTTTTCAAGGTTTTTAACTTCCTTGCATTGGGTTAGGACATGCTCCTTTAGCTCAGAGGAGTTTGTTATTACCCATCTTCTGGAGCTTAACGTCTGTCAATTTGTCAAACTCATTCTCTATCCAGTTTTGTTCCCTTGCTGGTGAGGAGTTGTGATCCTTTGGAGGAGAAGAAGCATTCTGGTTTTTGAAATTTTCAGCCTTTTTGCACTGGTTTGTCCCCACCTTCATGGATTTATCTACCTTTGGTCTTTGAAGTCGATGACCTTCAGATGGGGTCCCTGAGTGGACATCCTTTTTGTTGATGTTGATACTATTCCTATCTGTTTGTTAGTTTTCCTTCTAACAGTCAGGCCTCTCTGCTGCAGGTCTGCTGGAGTTTGCTGGAGGTCCACTCCAGACCCTGTTTGCCTGGGTAGCACCAGCGGAGGCTGCAGAGCAGCAAAGATTGCTGCCTATTCTATCCTCTGGAAGCTTCAACCCAGAGGGGCACCCACCAGATGCCAGCCAGAGCTCTCCTGTATGAGGTGTCTGTTGGCTCCTACTGGGAGGTGTCTCCTAGTCAGGATACACAGGGGTCAGGGACCTACTTGAGGAGGCAGTCTGTCCCTTATCAGAGCTCAAACGCTGTGCTGGTAGACCCACTGCTCTCTTCAGAGCTGCCAGGTGGGGACGTTTAAGTCTGCTGAAGCTGCGCCTACAACCACCACTTTCCCCAGGTGCTCTGTCCCAGGGAGGTGGGGGTTATATCTATAAGTCCCTGACTGGGGCTGCTGCCTTTTTTTCAGAGATTCCCTGCCCAGAGAGGAGACAGTCTGGCTGCAGCAGCCTTTCTGAGCTGGGGTGGGCTCCACCCAGTTCGAACATCCTGGTGGCTTTGTTTACACTGTGAGGGTGAAACCACCTACTTAAGCCTCAGCAATGGTGGACTCCCCACCACCCACCAAGCTCAGGTGTCCCAGGTCGAACTCAGACTGCTGCTGTGCTGGCAGCAAGAATTTCAACAAGTGGATCTTAGCTTGCTGAGCTCCATCTGGGCTCTGACGAAACAGACTACTTGGCTCCCTGGCTTCAGCCCCCTTTGCAGGGGGAGTGAACGGTTCTGTTTCACTGGTGTTCCAGGCGCCACTGGGACATGAAAAAAAAAACTCCTCCAGCTTGCTCAGTGTCTGCCCAAATGACCGCCCAGTTTTGGGCTGGAAACCCAGGGCTCTGGTGGTGTAGACACCAGAAGGAATCACCGTGTGGAAAGCACAGTATCTGGGCCAGAGTGCACAGTACAGTCCCTAATGGCTTCCCTTGGCTGGGAGAGGGAGTTCCCTGACTCCTTGCACTTCCCGGGTAAGGTGATGCCCCACCCTGCTTCGGCTCGCCCTCCTTGGGCTGCACCCACTGACCAACCAGTCCCATTGAGATGAACTGGGTACCTCAGTTGGAAATGCAGAAATCACCTGCCTTCTGTGTCGATCTCGCTGGGAACTACAGACCAGAGCTGTTCCTATTCGGCCATCTTGCCAGCAACTGGAAATTATTTTTAAAAAAAAAACATTTTAAATAATAGCACATCTTATTTTTATTAACTTTCATTTAATACTTGAGAGTTTTATCTAAATAATGTCAATGTTAATTCTGCAAATTCAGATTCAAATGAAAGATTTGATAATGCATTATTACTATAATGTGAATAATTACTATCTAAAATATAATTTAGACATTTTCTGCCACATGAAGTCAAATTGACTATCTGAATTTCCTTCAAACTACCTTTTCTCAGACCTAGAGACCACATAGCTCTCCACTGCCCAACACTAGACCTATAAAACTATTTAACATACTTTTTAATTTTGAGAACCTAAATTAATATATTTTCTTTCAAGATGACTTTCAGTAAGCTTTTCAGTAGCATTGAGTTCTAATTATATGAATGTTACATGTATTTGTGCTAGGAAATTTAGAAAATACAGAAAACATTAAAGAATATGATAAAAATCACCACTAATATAATTCCCTAGATAGCATTAAAATTCAGGTGGTTTTTCCTTTTAGGAATTTATCAGCTTAATGTACGTAGGAATGTCCATGTGTGTGAAAGAGGGGGAGAGAAAGGTTTGTAAGGAGATATGTGACTTAATTTGTTATATTGCATCCCCTACTTAATGTTGGGCATTTTATGATGTCAGCAAATAGTCTTTGAAAGTATAATTTTTTTTTTTTTTTTTTTTGAGACGGAGTTTAGCTCTTGTTGCCCAGGCTGGAGTGCAGTGGTGTGATCTCCGGCGCACTGCAACCTCTGCCTCCCAGTTCAAGTGATTCCTCTGCCTCAGCCTCCTGAGTAGCTGGGATTACAGGTGCCCACCACTCTGCCCAGCCAATTTTTTCTATTTTTAGTAGAGATGGGGTTTCAGCGTGTTAGCCAGAATGGTCTCAATCTCCTGACCTTGTGATCCGCTTGCCTCGGTTTCCCAAAGTGCTGGAATTACAAGTGTGAGCCACCATGCCCAGCAGTTGAAAGTATAATTTTTAATAGTTGCATAATGTTTCATTGCATGGCTGTATTATAATTTGTTTAACCATTTTTGCCTATTTCTAATAATGAATATCATTGGAATATCTTTATTTATAAAATTTTCATGATATCATAGTTTCTTTCCCTGGGCTCTTAGAAGTCTAAGAAGTTTACTTATGATATATAAACATTTTTAAGCCTTTTGGTTATGTTATCGCCATTGTGCTTTTCAGAAATGTTGCTATAAACACATTATTAGAAAAAAGTTACCATTTGAAGCAAATATACAAAAATAACCTCAAAGTCTTCATGTAACTAATACTTACTAATTTATATTGTCACTCTGTTTTTCATGTTTTTATTTTATAATACTGTTGTTCTCACATGCTAGTGTTGTAATTCTTGAGGCTACGTTAAGCGTCTAGCCTTGCTGTTACTCAATATTAGTCCAGCTTTCTGAGTAGTAACCTAAGTGGACATAGACTTTTCCTCAATAGACTAGGGAATACCTCACACCCCTAAGACTTTCTAGATTCTATGATTATTTTATTGCCAGTTTGAAGAAGTAGAATCTAAATGTTTATACTTATTGCCTCCTAGAGCAGCAGTCTCCAAATTGATTTATACATTACAATCCCCTGAGATTGGAAAGACAATATAAATATTTTATTTATGTTTAATTTTTATTTTATTCTTTAACAAAATTATTTTTTCATATTTTGTAATTTCTATAAAATAATAGCATAATGGAGTATGTCTATAATTTATAAATAAATATATTGAGGTTACATACTGTCTTAATTCATTCTGGCTGCTGCAACAAAATACCTTATACTAGGTAATTCATAAACAATAGACATTTATTGCTTACAATTCTAAGTCTGACAAGTCCAAGATCATGGCACCAACAGATTCAGTGTCTGATGAGGGCTTGCTTTCTGCTCCAAAGATGGTGCCTTCTTGCTGTGTGTCCTCACGTGGAAAAAGGGCAAAAAGGGACAAATAAATTCCCTTGGATCTTCTATAAGGGCACTAATCATATTAATGAGGGCTCTGCCTTCATGGCATAATTACCTCCTAAAGGCCCACTTCTTGCTACAATCACACTGGAAATTAAGCTTCAGTATGAATTTTATTTTGGTTGTTTTTATTCATCAATTTATTTGTATTTTATTTTATTATTTTTTATTTCAATGGGTTTTGGGGGAACAGGTCGTGTCCATATATGAGTGAGAACATACAATGTTTGGTTTTCCATTCCTGAATTACTTAGAATAATAGTCTCAAAGTTTATCCAGGTTGCTGCAAATGCCATTATTTCAATCCTTATTATGGCTGAGTAGTATTCCATGGTATATATAAACATTTTCTTTATCCACTAGTTGATTGATGGTCATCTGGACTGGTTCCATATTTTTGCAACTGCAAATTGTGCTGCTATAAACATGCATGTGCAAGTATCTTTTTCATATAATGACTTCTTTTCCTCTGGGTAGATACCTGGTAGTGGGATTGCTGGATCAAAGAGTAGATCTACTTTTAGTTCTTTTTTTTTTTAATATACAGTAACTTTTTTATTATTATACTGTAAGTTCTGGGTTACATGTACAGAATGTGCAGTTCTTTAAGGAATCACCACACTATTTTCTATAGTGTTTGTACTAGTTTACATTCCCACCAACATGTTCCCTTTTCACAGCATTCATGCCAACTCTATTTTTTTTTATGTTTAAAATTATGGCCATTCTTGCAGGAGTGAGGTGGTGTTGCATTGTGGTTTTGATTTGCATTTCCCTGATAATTAGTGTCAATAGGATTGGCACCAAGACTTCTTTGAATGTCTGATAGAATTCAGCTGTGAATCCATCTGGTCCCAGACTTTTTTTGTTGGCAGTTTTTTTAATTACCATTTCAATCTCACTGCTTATTATTGGTCTGTTCAGATTTTATGCTTTCCTGGTTTAATCTAGGAGGGTTGTATATTTCCAGGAATTTATCTGTCTCCTCTAGGTTTTCTAGTTTATGCACATAAACGTGTTCATAGTAGCCTTGAATAATCTTTTGTATTTCTGTAGCATCAGTTGTAGTATCTCTGATTTTGTTTCTAATTGGGCTTATTTGGATCTCTGTCTTCTTGGTGAATCTCGCTAATGGTCTATCAATTTTATTTATCATTTCAAAGAACCAGCTTTTTGTTTCATTTATCTTTTGTGGGTTTTGTTTGTTTTTTGTTTGTTTCAATTTCATTTAGTTCTGCTCAGATCTTTGTTATGTTTCTTCTTCTGATGGGTTTGGGTTTGGATTGTTTTTGTTTCTACAGTTTTGTGAGGTGTGACCTTAGATTGTCTATTTGTGCTCTGTCAGACTTTTTGATGTAGGGATTTAATGCTATGAACTTTCCTCTTAGCATTGCTTTTGCTGTATCCAAGAGGTTTTGATAGGTTGTGTCACTATTATCGTTCAGTTCAAAGAACTTTTAAATTTCCATCTTGATTTCATTGTTAACCCAACAATCATTCTGGAGCAGGTTATTTAATTTCTTTGTGTTTGCATGATTTTGAGGGTTCCTTTTGGAGTGGATTTCCAATTTTATTCCACTGTGGTCTCAGAGAGTACTTGATATAATTTTGATTTTCTTAAATTTAATGAGACTTGTTCTGTGGCCTGTGATATGGTCTATCCTGGAGAATGTTTCATTTGCTGATGAATAGAATGTATATTCTGCAGTTGTTGGGTAGAATGTTCTGTAAATATCTGTTAAGTTCATTTTTCATAGGGAATAGTTTAAGTCCACTGTTTCTCTGTTGACTTTCTGTCTTGATGACCTGTCTAGTGCTGTCAGTGGAGTATTAAAGACCCCCACAATTACTGTGTTGCCATCTATCTCATTTCTTAGGTCTAGTAGTAATTGTTTTATAAATTTGGGAGCTCCAGTATTAGGTGCATATATATTTAGAACTGTGATATTTTCCTATTGGACTAGTTCTTTTATCATAATGTAATGTCCTTTGTCTTTTTTAACTGCTGTTACTTTAAAATTTGTTTTGTTTGATATAAGAATAGCTACTCCTGCTTGCTTTGGGTGTCCATTTGCATGGAATGTCTTTTTCCGCCCCTTTACCTTAAGTTTATGTGAATCCTTGTGTATTAGGTGAGTCTCCTGAAGACAGCAGAAACTTGGTTGGTGAATTCTTATACATTCTGCCATTCTGTATCTTTTAAGTAGAACATTTAGGCCATTTACATTCAATGTTAGTATTGAGATGTGAGGTACTATTCTACTCATTGTGCTATTTGTTGCCTGAATACCTTGATATTTTTCATTGTCTTATTGTTATATAGATCCTGTGAGATTTATGCTTTAAGAAGTTTCAATTTTGGTGTATTTCAAGGATTTGTTTCAAGATTTAGAACTCTTTTTAGCAGTTCTTGTAGTGCTGGCTTGGTAGTGGCGAATTCTCTGAGCATTTATTTGTCTGGAAAAGACTATCTTTCCTTCATTTATGAAGCTTAGTTTCACTAGATACAAAATTCTTGGCGATAATTGTTTTGTTTAACGAGGCTAAAAATAGGACCTCAATCCCTTCTAGTTTGTAGAGTTTCTGCTGAGAAATCTGCTGTTAATCTGATAGGTTTTCCATTACAGAACCTGATGCTTTTGCCTCACAGATCTTCAGATTCTTTCCTTTGTCTTTAGATAACCTGATGACTATGTGCCTAGGCAAGGATCTTTTTGTGATGAATTTCCCAGGTGTTCTTTGAGCTTCTTGTATTTGGATGTCTAGATCTCTAGCAAGGCTGGGGAAGTTTTCTTCGACTATTTCCTCAAATGTGTTTCCAAACTTTTAGACTTCTCTTCTTCTGTGACAACACCAATTATTCTTAGGTTTGGACGTTTAACATACTCCCGAACTTCTTAGAGGCTTTGTTCATTTTTTAAAATTCTTTTTTCTTTGTGTTTGACATATTGGGTAAATTCGAAAGTCTTGTTTTCGAGTTCTCAAGTTCTTTCTTTCTGCTTGTTTGATGGATGAGACTATTGCTGAGACTTTCCAGTGCATTTTGCATTTCCCTAAGTGTGCCCTTGATTTTCAGAAGTTGTGATTGTTTTTTATTTATGCTATCTATTTCACTGGAGAATTTTACTTTCATATCCTGTATCATGTGTTTGATTTCTTTAATTTGGACTTCAACTTTCTCTGGTGCTCCTTGATTAGCTTAATAATCAACCTTTTGAATTCTTTTTCTAACAATTCAGAGATTTTTGTCTTGGTTTGGATCCATTGCTGGTGAGCTGGTGTGATCTTTTGGGCATGTTAAAGAACCTTGTTTTATCATATTAGCAGAATTGTTTTTCTGCTTTCTTCTCATTTGGGTAGACTACGTCAGAGGGAAGATCTGGGACTCAGGGGCTGCTGTGCAGATTTTTTGTCCCACAGGGTGCTTCATTAATGGGGTGTTCTCCCCCTTCCCCTATGAATGGGGATTCCTGAGAGCTGAACTGTAGTGACTATTTCTGCTCTTCTGGGTCTAGCCACGCAGCAGAGCTACCAGGTTCCAGACTAGTACTAGGGAGGGTCTACAAAGACTCCTGTGATGTAATCTGTCTTCAGGTCTTGCAGCTGTGGATACCAGCACCTGCTCTCAGGGAGTTAGCAGGGGAATGGAGTGGACTCTGTGAGGGTCCTTGGCTGTGTTTTTGTTTAGTGCGCTGGTTTTTGTTGGTTGGCCTTCAGCCAGGAGGTGGTACTTTCAAGAGCACATCAGCTGTGGTCCTATATGGAGGATGCAAACTTGCTCTAGGGACATCTGGTTAAGTATTCAGGTTTCTCAAGTGGTGGGCAGGGCCATAGAGTTCCCAAGGGATTATGACCTTTTTCTTCAGCTAGCAGGGCAGGTAGAGAAAGACCACCAGGTGGGAGCAGAGACAGGCATGTCTGAGCTCAACCTCTTCTTGGGGTGGGCTTGCTGTGACTGCTGTGGCAGATGGGGGTATGGTTCCCAGTCCAATGGAGTTATATTCCCAGAGGGATTAAGGTTTCCTCTGCTGAGTTGCCAGGGAAGTGGAGGAAAGCCAGCAGTCACAGGCCTCACCCTGCTCCCATAAAGCCCGTAGTCCTAAAGGCTGGTCTCATTCCCACTGTGCCCCACCAATGGCACAGAGTCTGTTTCCAGGCAGCCAGTGACCAGGGCTGAAAATTTGCCCCAGACCACAAACCTCCCCACTGAGAAATAAAGCAGACTCACAGTTTTTTTGGCATCTCAGGGAGCCTGCCGTGGTGATCCAGTTCCTTCAAAGGGTCTGTGGATTATCTTGGCTTTCTGGTGTGTTCCTGCTGTAGTTCCTGGAGCAAAAGTTCACGATGTGAGTCTCTACAGGCTGTTCTGTCCATCCAAGTGGCAGCTGCAAGCTAGTCCTGCCTCCTATCTGCCATCTTAAACCCTCAATTTCTCAATATGAATTTTGGACTGCCACAAACATTCAAACCGTAGCATTCCGCCCCTGACCCCCCAAAATTCATGACCTTCTCACATACGAATACATTCATTCCATTCCAAAATCCCCCAAATTTTTGACTTATTTCAGCACCAACTCAGAAGTTTGAAGTCCAGAGTCTCATCTAAATATCATTTAAATCAGATATGGATGAGACTCAAGGTATGATTTATCCTGAGACAAATTGCTTTCCACCTGTGAATCTGTGAAATCAAACAAGTTTTTGCTTCCAAAATGCAACGGTAGGACAGGCATAGAATAGATGTTCCCATTTCAAAAGGGAGAAATAGGAAAGAAGAAATGGGAACAAGTGGCAAGTAAGTACAAATCTCACCAAGGCAAAGAACATTAAATCTTGAGGCTTGAGAATGATCTTTGACTCTATGTCTGCTTTCTGGATATACTGGGGTGGAAGTTGGGTCCCCAAAGCTCAGAACAGTCCTGCCCCCTAGCTTTGCTGGGCACAGCCCACACAGCAGCTTTCATGGCATTGCAGTGGTACTCCTGCAGCTCTCCTGGGCTGAAATTACATGCTGGTGGCTCTGCTGGTTCAGGGTCTTGGAAGTAGTCCTGCCCACACAGCTTTACTGGATATTTGCCCTAGTGGAAGTTCTTTTCGGCATCCCCAACCCTATAGCTCCCCTGAGCATTGCCCCAATGGGGACTCTGCAGTGACCCTGACCCTGACCCCATGGATCTGCTGGGTGTTACCTTACTAGGGGCTTTCTGTGATAGCCCTGCCTGTGCCTGGACCCTGAGGCTTTTGGGGTTATCCTCTGAAATCTAGGTGGAGGTAGCCAAGCCCCCATAGCTCTTGTACTCTGCATGCCTGCAGAGTTGTCACTATGTTCCAGCAGGGTGGCCCAAGCTGCACCTGGGCCTACTTGAGCCACAGCTGGTGCAGCTGAGGAGCACCGCACCTGAATTTTGGGAGCAGAGACTTGAGGTGGTGCTGGGAAGGAACTCCTGAGCGCTTTTTGAAAATTTTCACACAGGAGCCCTGGGCTGTTTTTTGAAACTTTTCTGCCCTCAAGGCCCTGGCAGTTTGGGCCTATGATGAGAGTGGCAGCCCCAACAATCTCTGAAATGCTTTTGGGGTCATTATTTCATTCTTTTTTTTTTTTTTTTTTGAGGCAGAGTGAGACTCTGTCACCCAGGCTGGAGTGCAGTGGTACAATCTTGGCTCATTGTAACCTTCATCTGCCAGGCTCAAGCTGGGACTACAAGCACACGTTACCATGTCTGCCTAATTTTCGCGTGTGTGTGTGTGTGTGTGTGTGTGTGTGTATTTGTCTATATATATATATATATATATTTGTCTAATATATATATATTTGTAGACACAGAGTTTTGCCATGTTGCCCAGGCTGTCCTCCAACTCCTCAGCTCAAACAATCCACCCACCTCAGCCTCACAAATTGCTGGGATTAAAGGCACAAGCCACCACACCCAGCCTCTTTCATTGTCTTGATGAATAGCATCTGGCTTCCTTTTGAAGTGGCCTCATTGTCTGGGGTAACACCTGAAGTTGGTTGTTTCAGGGCCACAGAGATCAAAGATGTGGACACACAAAGAATGAGGTTAAGAGTGGACGTTTAATAGGTGAAAGAAAGAGAATAGCTCTCTGCTACAGAGAGGGGTCCTGGAAAAATGGGTTGCTGATTCACAGTTTGGATACAGAGGTTTTTATAAGAAACTAATAAGGGGCTGGGCATCTCATTTGCATAAGGTGTGCATTTTTGGTAGTTCCACCACATATTCCTAGTGCACATGCAGGCTCAGCTTGAGTTACTCCATTTTGCTTTGTTCCCCTTACTGCGCACGTGTCAGGAGATGGAATTTTCTGTTGCAGGCATGTCGGTTATTTCCATTGCAGGCATGATGATTATTATTCCCAAGCTGGCTATGTAAGTGTCAGTTATCACATGTAGAATTTATGCAGTAAGATGGATGAAGAGTTGAGGAAAACATGCCCTCTCCCTGTCAAGGGAACCTCTGCAAGTCTGTACATAGTTCTGCTTACATATTATTAGCCAAAATTTAGTCACAACACTCCACTTAACTGACAAGAGAGCCAAGGAATATTTTTTTTATATAGTTGCAAACAGCCCAGTCTTCTGTATAGCCTTTCTTACCTATGCAGCCGAGGGCATGTCTTAGGCAAGCCCCCTGGGCAAGTTCCCTTATTTGTGCCTGCAACTTGATTTTTTAGGCTGGTTTTTTGTTTGTTTGTTTGTTTGTTTGAAACAATTTAACTGAGGACCCACCCTAACTGTCTGCCTGACTGGTTTCTTCCTTTCTCCTCTCTCACTTTTATACATCCTGATTTTCTAATTAAATGGTCATTTGGCCACACTCTTGGTGTTTTCTTCTGAACATGCTTTTTTCTTCTGAGAATTTTCCAAACCTTTAAGTTCTGCTTCCCTTTAGATTATAAATTGCATCTTTAATTTATTATCCCTTCCTGCATTTTACTATAAGCAGTCAAAAGAAGCCATGCCACATTCTCAAAACTTTGATTAGAGATTTCTTCTGCCAAATACCCTATTTCATTGCTGTTAAGTTCTTACTTGAATGAAACACTAGGAGACAAACAGTTCAGCCAAGGTCTTTGCATGCTATCACAAGAATGGCTGTTCCTCCAGTTTCCAATAAGTTGTTTCTCATTTCTGTCTAAGATGTCGTCAGGATGGCCTTTACTGTCTATTTCTACCAGCATTCTGTTAAAAAGCACTTAGATAATCTCTAAGAAGATCAACACTCTGTTTACAGCTCTCTTCTTTTTTGAGCTCTCACCAGTATTGCCCTGAATGCCCCTCTGTTCATGGCAATGCACTTTAAAATTCTTCCAGCTTCTACTCATTACCCAGTTCCAAAGCTGCTTCCACATTTTTAGGTATTTGCTGCAGCAGCACCCCATTTCTGGTGCAAATTTTTGTCTCAGTCTATTCATGCTACTATAACAAAATACTTTAGATTGGGTAATTTCTACATAGTAGAAATTTAATTCTCACTGTTCAGGAGGCTGGGAAGTTAAAGGTCAGGGTGCTGGCAGAGTCAGTGTCTGATGAAAGCTTGCCCTCTGCTTCATAGATGGTACCTGGATGCTGTATCCTCACATGATGGAATGGATGAATGCATTGCCCTCATATAATGGAGGAAGGGCCAGAGGGGGAAGAAGGGCCAAACAGCCTTGTTTGGCCCATTTCTAAGTACACTAATCCCCTTAATGTATAGAGCCTTTACAATTTAATCACATACTAAAGGCCTTGCCTCTTAATACTGTTGCATTGGAGATTAAGTTTCAACATGAAATTTGGAGGTACACAGACATACAAACCACAGCACACATTCACATTTTTAAGTTTATATGAATATATGTTTATGGCAGAGATTGAGAATTGGCTTCTAAAATCTGTCCTTCTCTCTTTCTCTTCCTTCCTCTTTTCTTAGAAATACACACATTTTTAGCTGGGCTCTTTGCAACCTATCTAAAAAAAAAAAAAAAAAACACTCCTTGGCTCTCTTGTCAGTGAAGTAGAGTGTTGCAACTAAATTTTGGCTAATAAAATGTAAGCAGAACTATGTACAGACTTGCAGAGGTTCCCCTGACAGGGAGAGGGCATGCTTTCCTCAATTCTTCATCCATCTTACTGCATAAATTCTACATGTGATAACTGACACTTACATAGCTAGCTTGGGAATAATAACCATCATAGTAGAAAGTTAAGATAGAAGGAGACCAGTCCCTGACAACCCTGTAGAGCTGTCTTACTAGCACCAGACAGCATAACTATGACTTGTATCTTGTTTAAATCACTGTTTTAGGATTCTCTATTTTTTGCAACTAATCCAATCTTAACTGATAAGGTATCAAAGCAATTGAAGGCCAGGTGCAGTGGCTCACACCTGTAATCTTAGCACTTTCAAAGGCTAAAGTATCACTTGAGGCCAGGAGTTTGAGATCAGCCTGGGAATCATAGTGAGACCCCCTCTCTACAGAATATTTTTAAAAATTAGCCAGATGTGGTGGTAGGTGCCTATAGTCCTAGCTGTTTGGGAAGCTGAGGGAGGAGGATCTCTTGAGCCCTGAAGTTTGAGGCTGTGGTGAACTGTGAACATGCCACTACACCCCAGCCTGAGTGACAGAGACCCTATCTCAAAAAAAAAAAAAAAAAGAAATTCATTGTGCTTGAGCCTTCATCTTTTCCATTCATCAACTTTTACCACATATCAGGATCATTTACGAAGCATATGTAGTAGCTTGTTCTGCACCTAGGAAATAACTTTCTGTCAGAAAAATTGAAGACATTTTCCTAAAAAAACCCAGTTATTTTGCTTAGGGAGTATTAATTTTCCCATGAGTTCCAAATGTTTGTGGACAAGGTGCAAAATCCTTATAAAAGCAAACTGGTATAAGCCTAGAGGAAAAGACTTCTTTCTATCTGTGTCTATTCTTCCTCAGAGCAAATGAATTCAGTACCATATCTATTTCAGGCTCTCAAATCATAATTCACATGCCAAATTAGGGAGAGGCAGTTCCAAAGACCTCTTTGTTTGTAATTAGAAAAAGATTATAGAGACTTGTTTTAGGTCTTTGTATTCTTCCTGTTTTGATTAAATTCTGAAGCTTCTTTGAAAGCAGCTAGCTATTACTAATAATCAATGGAAGAAATAAAATGAATATGCTTGACATATAGGGAAATATTTTCATTCAGTGTTATTACCTGAGAAGTATTAGCTCATAAGTCCTTTTATGAATTGTCCCTTGTTGCCTTTTCAGCTCCCTCTCTACCCACTACCCCCTTCCCCAGGATACTGAATTATTCATGCTCTCCAGCCCCTTGAACTTCACCGTCATACATGTTCTCCCAATACAGTTTCTCCAGCCCCGCCCCACCCAGTCTCAGCTTTGACATCACTATGCCTGGAGAACTCTTCTGAAAAATCCCTCTTGTGTGCTCTTATAGTCTTCATTAATTCCCCATTTGTAGCAGACATGCTGTTTTCTAATTGCTGGTGAGTTGTTTGTGTCTCTAACTAGTCTAAGAACTCTACAAAGAGACTACTTTTTTTGTTCAGCACCTAGTTCAGTAGCTGGCACCTAGTAGGTGCTCAGTAAGTATGGAATGATTAATAGATTATAGTAATTAGTTAAGTCCCTTTTATCGACTTCATCCTGAAGTCAACGGAGAAAACAGGCTTTATAATCTCATACTTATGATATAAATAATTACTATAAAATTTGAGCATGTCAAGAATTCTTCACCTAATTATTGCAAGGTATTATATTTAATGGCATTTTTTCATGGTTGTATTAGTATGTTTGCCTACATATTTGGGGGAAGAAAAGCTACAAAAACAGAGACACCAGTTTGAATTCAGGATTCAGGACCATTGCGTGTATAGTGTGTCTTTGTGAGCTCCCTCTCCTGTGTCACCCCCAAATTACAGAGGCTGCTGGTAGAGTTCATTATTGCAATGACAAACAGATAAGGGCACTATCCTCCACTATTATTATGATGGGGGGAATAATAACAATAATAAATACTAAATACATTCTTGCTGTTAGCAAGGAACTCAGAGCATCTGTATTCATTCATTTAACATTTATTGAGCACCTTCTATAGATCAAGCACTATACACACTTGGGCGGCTAGATATTTATATTTTTTATGATATTCTATATACTAAAATACAGTAAGATTTCTTATAAACATAAGTGTTAACATTTTATAGGTTTCTCTAGATTTAAAAAGTAGTTTTTACATATGTATATGTAATTTCCCTTAATTCTGATGGCAAATTTTTATTTTAGATACTAGAGACCTGAGTCTAGGAGAAGTTAAACGAAGATATAAAGTAAAATATGACATTCAGAAGAGTTCAGCTGATTGGATATTGTGTTTTAAATTTACTTAAATTGATACCTCTTTCTAGTCACACCCATCAGCTGCAACATGTGTTTAATTATGATTTAGTTTTGTATATACTCATATTAGTCAGGGTTCTCTGGAGGGACAGAACTAATAGGATACATGTAAATTTAAAGGGGAGTTTATTAAGGAGTATTGACTCACACGATCACAAGGTGAAGTCCCATAATAGGGTGTCTGCAAACTGAGGAGCAAGAAAGCCAGTCCAGGCCGGGCGCGGTGGCTCACGCCTGTAATCCCAGCACTTTGGGAGGCCGAGGCGGGTGGATCACGAGGTCAGGAGATCAAGAACATCCTGGCTAAAACGGTGAAACCCCGTCTCTACTGAAAATACAAAAAAATTAGCTGGGCGTGGTGGCTGGCACCTGTAATCCCAGCTGCTGGGGAGGCTGAAGCAGGAGAATGGCGTGAACCCGGGAGGCGGAGCTTGCAGTGAGCCGAGATGGCATGCACTCCAGCCTGGGCGACAGAGCGAGACTCCGTCTCAAAGAAAAAAAAAAGAAAAAGAAAAGGAAAGAAAGCCAGTCCAACTCCCAAAACCTCAAAAGTCGGGAAGCTGACAGTGCAGCCTTCAGTCTGTGGCTGAAAGCCTGAGAGTCCCTGGCAAACCACTGGTGTAAGTCCAAGGGTCCAAAAGCTGAAGAATGTGGAGTCTGATGTTCGAGGGCAGCAAACATCCACCACGGGAGAAAGATGAAGGCCGGGAGACTCAGCGAGTCTGCTCTTTCCATTGTCTTCTGCCTGCTTTATTCTAGCCACACTGGCAGCTGATTAGCTGGTGCCCACCAAGATTGAAGGTGGGTCTTCTTCTCCCAGTCCACTGACTCAAATGTTAATTTCCTTTGGCAGCACCCTCATAGACGCACCCAGGAACAATAATTTGCATCCTTCAATCCAATCAAGTTGAAACTGGATATTAGCCATCACAATACTCTTAACATGAAAATCTTTCATGTTTAATCTTTCATGTTTTCATGTTTAATCTTTTTGAAATTAAAAGCCAACCTCTTTGATTTTACCTCATAATGTTCAATAGATTCCCAAAACTAAAGAAGAATTGCTTCTTCATAAAAGATGCATTGCTTTTTTTTAAAAAAAAATCAACTTTTATTTTAAGTTCTGGAGTACATGTGCAGGATGTGCAGGTTTGTTACATAGGTAGATGTGTGCCATGGTGGTTTGTTGCACAGATCAACCCATCACCCAGGTATTAAGCCCAGCACCCATTAGCTGTTCTTCCTGATGCTCTCCCTCCCCCTGACCCACTGACAGGCCCCAGTGTGGGTTGTTCCCCCCACCCATGTGTCCATGTGTTTTCATCGTTCAGCTCCCAGTTATAAGTGAGAACAGATACATTGCTTTAATTTGAGTTACTAGTGACCTTTAGTGAAGTCCCTATGACAGAAAGTATATTAATGACTTCACCCCAAAATGAAAATAACTTTGATTATCATAAATTAGCAGAAATGTTGACAATGACTTTTAGTATGGTTTGGTTCTGTGTCCCACCCAAATCTCACCTCCAATTCCAATCTCCATGTGTCGAGGGAGGGACCCAGTGGGAGGTGACTGAATTATGGGGGCAGTTTCCCCCATGCTATTCTTGTGATAGTGAGTGAGTTCTCGTGAGATCTGATGGTTTTAAAAAGTGTTTGGCAGTTTCTCCATGCGCTCTCTGTCTCCTGCCACCATCTAAGATATGCTTTGATTCTCCTTCGCCTTCCACCAGGATTATAAGTTTCTTGAGGCCTCCCCAGCCATGCAGAACTGTGAGTCAATTAGACTTCTTTTATTTTATAAATTACCCAGTCTCCGGTAGTATCTTTATGGCAGTGTAAAAACAAACTAATACAGCTGGGCACGGTGGCTCATGCATGTAATCCCAGCACTTTGGGAGGCTGAGGCGGGCAGATCACGGGGTCAGGAGTTCGAGACAAGCCTGACCAACATGGTGAAACCCCATCTATACTAAAAATGCAAAAATTAGCCAGGCATGGTGGCATGTGCCTGTAATCACTCAGGGGGCTGAGGCTGGAGAATCTGTTGAACCTGGGAGACGGAGGTTGCTGTGAGCTGAGATCGCGCCATTGCAGTCCAACCTGGGTGAAAACAAAACAAAACAAAACAAAACAAAACAAAACAGACTAATACAACTGTTTATCCCACTTCTACCATATACTACTTGTATTACCATGGACAAGGACCTTAAGTCCTAGTTTTTCATCATTTAATGGGGGTAATGATTGTAGCCACCTCACAGAATATGGTGAGAAACAAGTGAGATAATATGCACAGAACCCATAGTACAGTGCATGGAGATAGCCATTCAATACAAACAATACTTTTTTGAGACTGGACTTATTACTGTCCTTTGCATAGGAGGGGGATCAGTGGCAATATTTGGGTTTGTTGGTTTGAAAGTAGTTAGGAGGTGATTAGATAAAACATGATAATGGTGAGCCTTCTGCCCTGATTATTCTTTGCAGGTAAGGTGGGTCAAAAGGGGCCTTTAATATTGTTATTTTATTTTATTTTATTTATTTTTTTGAGACAGAGTCTCACTCTTTTGCCCAGGCAACAGGTACAGTGATGTGATAATGGCTCACTGCAACCTCTGCCTCCCAGGTTCAAGCGATTCTCGTGCCTCAGCCTCCCGAGTAGCTGGGTTTACAGGCACACACCACTATGCCCAGCTAATTTTTATATATTTTGTAGATACAGGGTTTTGCCATGTTGCCCAGGCTGGTTTCAAACTCCTGAGCTCAAGCCATCTGCCTGCCTTGGCTTCCCAACCTGCTAGGATTACAGGCGTGAACCACTACTCCCAGTCGCCTTTAAGATTATTAATAATATTGATAACAATAACAACAAGCATGGCAGATATTATGTATGAATGCTTACTATTGGCCAAGCATTAAATTAAATGCCTTTGCATATTATTTAATCTTCCCATCAACATTATGAAGTATATATTGTTGGTACCCCTGTTCTTCAGAAGAAGAAACTGAGGCAAGCTCAGGTAAACTGGCTCCAGAGCCAGACCCAAGCTTCCTGTGCTGCCTTTTACAATGTTAACAGAAGTGAGCAGAATTACATGTGTGTGGCTATGCAATGCAGAGCTTGTTATGTATGTAGCTGTTATGTTGACTTAGCATAACTTGTTAGATGTAATTATTTGTAAAAATTTACCTCATATCTGTTTAAATCCACTCGGTGAAGCAATTCTTTTCTTACGCCTTGATATAAGTTCAGGCAAGTCCCATGACTTTCCCAGACTCTCTTAGATAATAATACTCTCTACAGTAGCTTCGGAGGTAAGAATACAGATTCAATTTAATAATTTAAATATCTAGCTTATGTTATATTTAATATTCTAATATTTTTTAAAGTTAAAGCTTCTCTCCTTGAGGCAGGAAACCTGCAGTGGGGAAAGGATACTTGGTCTCCTCTCTCTTTCCCTACCTTGTCTTCTCCTCTACCTTCAATTTGCTAACATCAGTTTCTGACTCTTACTGGTTTGGAGCACTGGGAGGGAGAGGAGGAAACAGTGATAGGAAAGTTCTTCCTTGATAAGTTCCATAATGTTAGTCTAGCATTGGTGCTGTCTGAACTGGGAGGATTTTTAATATTTATTTATTTATTTATTTAGAGACAGAGTCTCACTCTGTCATCCAGGCTGGAGTGCTGTGGCACAGTCTCGGCTCACTGCAACTTCCACCTCCTGGGTTCAAGTGATTCTCCTGCCTCAGCCTCCTGAGTAGCTGGGATTTCAGGCGTGCGCCACCCTGCCCAACTACATTTTGTTGTATTTTTAGTAGAGACGTGGTTTCACCATGTTGGTCAGGCAGGTCTCAAACTCCTGACCTCAGGTGATCCACCCACCTCAGCCTCTCAAAGTTCTGGAATTATAGGCGTGAGCCATTGCGCCCAGCCTGGACTTGGAGGATTTTAAAGCTCACTGACTTCTGAATGCTTTTATTGACTCTGCCGTCTGCAATTATTTAATGCCTAAGGAAGCATTTCCATTCTTGCTAAGAAAGCCAATGGTCCCTCCTGTGTTTTTTGTTGAGATCCTGACCCTTTCCAGATGATCTTCTTTGACATGACCAGATGTGACCCCATTCTGACTCCTTCTTACAAAATGCCCACAACTAGTCCATAGGGAAACACTCACATATTATGAACCCCAGAGTAATTTAGGCATTGGTGATTCCCCACTCAGCAAATTTCTCTTTGCTCCAGCATAAGTAGAGCTAGACAGTCACTTGGACTTTAGGTTTCTCATATACATGGGTCAGACACCAGTCTATATGCACATCAAAATGCAGGGGACACATATTAGGGTTTCTAAAGAGGTTCTGTTGAAGTTTCTTTCCCCATGCTGAGGTGAGGAAAGAGATCTCCTATTCTTCAGAGCCAAAATCACAGCTTATCAATAACTTTTTCCAAATAAGTTCCCCTTTTTAATTTCAGATACTAGGACTTTGATGTAGGTATAGCATTTTAGAATTGTGTAACTGGTTTCTCAGAATCCTCCTTTGGAAATTCAACATATGGCCTTACACCTCTTTGGGAATGTGCTAATTATTGTCTTGGGGCTACAGCCAAAACTTCCATTTTAATATTCCATTATATATAATTATTACTTCTGGATAAAATCGATTTCCATGCTTTTGTGCACTTTATTTTCTTCTCTTTCTCTCCTATCAGAACAACTGAATTGGAGCCATATGGTGGGAAGAAAGGAGTGTTATATATTTCACATACCTATTTAGATGGTGAGGGAGATGTTCAAGGAGCCCAGTGTTTGAAGATAGCACAATCATTTATCTCATAACTCTTGATATGCTATTATTCCCTCCATTTGGGTTGGCCTGTTAATGGTCTTCCTTGGTGAATTTCTATATGAGAGGCAGTTTGATATAGGATTTATGCACAGAGTCCGGGGTTAGACCATTTGGATCAAATTCCAGCTCCACAATTTATTAGTTGTGTGTCTTTGGGCAAGTTATTTAATCTCTGTGAACCTCAGTTTTCTTATCTGTAGAATGGGAGTAATAGTACTTGCCTCTCAGAGTTGTGAGAATTAGATGAGTTAATATATATAAGACTTTTAGAACAATGCTTGGTATATAGCAAGTGCTATGTAAGTAGTAGCAGCAGTAGCAGTGCTTGTGATTACTAATACTACTGGTATTCATTCTTTAAGTTTCAGTTTAAATATTACGTAGTTTGTGAAGCCTTTTGCAATTCTCCCAATCAGAATAAACCAGCCTCTAATCCATGGACTCAGAACGAATGAATGGTCTACTGCCACCCTTGTCACAGGGGACCAAGGTTAGTGTTAGCTATCTACCTTCTCCATTAGCAAGTGATTATTTCAAGGCTGTTGTATTTCTTGCTGAACACAGTGCTTAAACATAGTAGACATGATCAGCAAATGTTAGTTCTTTCCCCTCTTATTTTTGTTGAATGGTTGAATCTAACTCTTCAAATCTAAAAATGAATATATAGTATTTTTACAATATTATAAAATAAGAATATTCTTTTAAAAATTTGGATGTCGAAGGAAAATACCATGGAAATTAAAAGAATTTTAAAATAATTATTAATAAAATCTTTCATCTATTTCCAAAGGATATGAGGCCAAGAAAACATATTTCATTTTGTACAGCTTGTAACAAAAGCCAAAATTTACCAAAATACTGATTTATTTAAGTAAAAAGCAAAATATTTAGAACAAGAATTTCTTTAGTAACTAAAATCATACTAATGCCAAATGAAAGCCTGGATTCCACTTTTCATACAAATTGTCATTTCTGGTTTCCTGTCTGTAAAATCAAGATGGGCAAGTGTGATCCGTGTCTGAAATGCCTTTGTGGCATCAGTGATAAGGTGAACTCTGGCATAATCAGTGTAGTTTCCAGAGTAAAGACTTTGAGGATACCATGACTAGTTATAACAAATCTGTTGTTTAGACAGGTACCGCTTCATTTTATCTGTCTATCCCAAGGGACTTAAGGCTTTGCTATTCTCATACTCCCTCAGTCTCAGCCCTGTCATCCAGTATAATGGTGTAGTTAAATGAATTGTACTTGGAAATGTTTTTACTTTAGTCAAGGTCGTGCAGGTTTTAACATCTCACAGCCAATTCTTGATATGCCACTCACAGGTGTATGATACCCTTAATAGCAGTGATTCTGGGATGAAAAGGAGTTGACAGGTGATTATTGATGAGGGGAGGTTTAGTTTAGTTCTTGTGAACTTAAATAGTCATTTTTGTTTTAAACTGAGGAGCTGAGGAGCTAAGAACCATATTTATAAAAACAAATTTACAAAACTATTGGAATTATTGGAATGCCATTTTCTTTACTAAATCTGATTTTTAAAATATCTCTTTCCTGATGCAAAAAAAAAAAATGCTGAAGACATTTTCTCTTATCCTTAGCAACCTTGGAAAATCCACCTGCAACATTCCTCAGAGAAGCTGTAACATTACTTTAAAAGAAGTTATAGCAGTGCATACTGTTGTTGCTTTCCTACAATGTAGCAAACAGAAACTTTGGTTCCAGAATGTTCCTGAATGTAACACAGTAAAATTTCCTGATAGGAGTGCTTTACAAAAGATGTCATTGAAGATACCCAGTTTGGAAGTTAAGGCATTGGCTCTGACATTAGTTTTGCCCCATCTAAGCTTAGTTTGGTAGAGTCATATATAGGGCAGGATCTAGCTAATAATTGTCCTTAACTCAAAAGCATAATCTTATTTCAGGTAGAAAGCCACACTAACTTAATTGCCAACCAGATAAATGGTGATCACTTGAAATCTGTTTTATACTTATAAATAAATCTTGAAATATTAATTATCCGTGCTTAAAAGATGAGATGATATTTTGACAACAGCCACAACTTGGTTCAAATGTCCCAAATGTTCTACAATATTTTGAGAGGTTGTTGGTAAGCAGAATTACTTAAGGAACAGAAAATAACTAGAAATGATATTGAAGCAACATAACAAAATTTAGCATAAACCTTTACTTTTATAATTCATATAAATTACTTATAAGCTCTTTCTATTAAGCATTTACAAACGTTTCTGTTAAATATTTTCCTAGCAATATTTCCCTTCTAAGTTCCTTGTGATTATTGTTCCGAGACATCTGTTCTTTTTTTTTTTTTTTTTTTTCCTTTCCCTCTAGGTAAGTCAACCAGAGCAAAATATCTATTCTTAAGTGTGGGGATCATTTGAGATTGTAGTTGAAGGTTACATGGCATATCTATATCATTACCTCTGTTTTCTAACTCATTTGGCTCCATGGCCATAACCAGAGGATATAAAATAAAGGTTCCAGTAAATATCTCTTGAAACTGTGGATGTTTTTATTTTCTTTACAAACAGCATTTTATTAAGATATCTTACCACACATATGGCCTGTGTCTTTTTTCCATCAATCAATTTTTAGAACTACTACAATTGCTAATCAGTGAAGATTTATTTAGAGGATTAAAAAAAATCAAGCCTAAAGAATGGATCACTACCAGTTAGCTACCTTTTATTCCCTTTAGTAGGAGAAAATTATATTGATTCCAAAAAATTAAAAACCAGACACTCGCAGGCATGTAGGTTTCTGTTCGCTTGTGAGCAAGATTGCCATGTGGCAGCTGCATCTCAACTGTAGGATCAAAAGCTTGGGTCAGGATTTTGCATCAAACTGGTGGTAGTTTATTCTGTTAGCTGGTGTGGCAGTGACTTCTAGTCATCATCTTTGCTTGGAGGGGAATGTTTACACACATGCATAACTTCTGTCCCTATTGGAGAAGACTTCAAAATCCCAATCATAATACAATTTGGCATCCCCATTTATGGTCCAGTGACCAAAGTTTTAGACTATAGCTTGATGGCCATTTCATTATTCTTTATTACTTACACAAGAGTGTTTTTCATCTTAGGGTTGGTATGTCTGTGTTTTATGAAATGCACTGCAATATCTTAGGTACAAGGGAATCTGCCTATTAAGGAAGACTTGATGATTGGTACATAGAACTGAAGACAAGTTTGCCGTGGTTGCCTGCTTCACAGCTTGAGTTTTTCCCTGCACAAATTGTAACCAATTCCAGATCCTCATGGTCTGAGAAGCACGAAAATGAAGAATAAAGAGCTTTTATTTTCACAAACTTGCTTCACACACACATTTCTCTGCTTCACACCCCTACCCCATCCTTCTAGCATCTATATTCTCTGGTAATTATAGGAATAGTGGGGCTGAGTTATAATCCCTTGTTATTATAAGAAGGGCCTCTAAACCAGGGTTTGATTTCCTCACTGGAAATAATGGTATATGTTATGTTTCAAGGATGTCATTTAAACTCGTAATAACATTTACCATAGAAACAAAAATCGGCATATATTTTCACATTGAGTACAATGTATGCTATCTATTTGCTAAAAAGGAAATACATTGGATCCAACTTTTATGTGGAGAAAATAGATTGTATTATTTCTTAGTTTTCATATGAAAGAAATAATATTCGTAGTAATATTAGCTAGTGTGACAGTGACTTTTAGCTCTAGACATTAGATGGGTTTTAAATCCTGACTTTGTCTCTTACTACCTAGGTGTGCACTGGCAACTTTTTTAACTTCCCTGTGCCTCTAAAAAAGGCAGAGATGGTACATCTCTTAAAGAGTGGTGGTTTTTGAGAATTGAATGAGATAAAAGTACTAAGTATGTATTAACTACTCAATGAATTCTACTATTAGTAATATAACCCTCAGTACTGTTCCCACTGCTATTACTATTAATATTGTTATTATTACATCCCATTACTCAACACCCTTCAGGTTTTTCATTGCTCCATCCCCACCCTATTCTGCTTTTTTGACTGTTGTCCTTATGTTTTCCAAATATTCCAAAATATTTTGATCCTATAGTTCATCTTGGAAATGTCTTCTTTCACACCTATTGACATCCTATTCATCTTTTAAATGCCAGCTCAAATGAACCCTCTCACTAAATCTTCATCAGTCTTGCCAGTTAAAATCAATCCTTCACACAGCTGTGCTTTCAAATCCTTAGATTTTCACCTTTATTACAGCACTTCAATTCTGTCTTATCTTATGATTGTTTACAACTTTGTTCCTCTCTCTCTTTCTTCTCTCTCTTGTTCTTATCCCTCCTCCTTATATTGCAAAGTATTTGAAACACTTTCTTACTTATCTTTATCCAGTCCCCCTACATACAATCCCCTCCGGTAAGCACACGAGTTTTCTATATGATCACCATTCTGTCAATACTTGTTGAATTAACATTGTCATTCAGCATTCTTTAGTAGCAAAGATTTCCATTCTTTGCTAGAAAAATGAAAATTGATGGTTATACTGATAGTTCTGAGGTAATTGAAGAGACTGAAATGTTCTCTAAATAATCAAATCACAGTCAACATATTTTAGAATTGTGTTTTTTTTGTTTGTGTGTTTTTTTGTTTTTTGTTTGTTTGTTTGCTTGTTTGTCATAGTCTGTTCTTTTGCTTTTTGTCATCCAAGAAAACCTATATGATATTTTCATTTCCTATACATCTCCATGGTTCTTAGCTTGGATGTTTTCATTGGATAAACCATTTGCAAGGGAAAATTGCAATAAACAGTAATAAGAACAATAACAATAATATTAAAAATGTCTGGTCTTAATTGAGCTCTTACTATTTGCCATATACTGGCCAAACACTTCGCAATGCATTATTTCATTTTAGTCCTTGCAACAACCCTGAACAATATGAGACTTGGGAAGGTTAAAAGTTTCCCAGAGTCTTACACATAAAGATGGTATCTGTCCCTTCCAGCTTGTCCCTGGAATGGGTCAGTGTCTGTCCATGCATTTGGTCTGTATACGAAGCTACTCTCAGTGATGATACTAGATGTAGGATGGGTGTAGGATGGTAATTTCATTGGAAGGGAAGCAAGATAACTCTTCCTGAAGCTTATTTTTGTATAACAGGCATATACTATTTTTATATATTGAATATTAATCTTGATGCTGACTGGGGAGGGGGTGGGGAGAAGCTGAAAGAAAGATGGAAGGTTAAGCCTTCCCAAAGCACCACTTGGTACTGCAGTTGCTATCAATCCAGAGGTATGGAGGAGAAATATGTGTTCCTAGATACCTGTGAATGAAAATTCACTTTTAAATTCTGCCTATACTGGAAAAACAGGTTGGCAAGAATCCCAAAGTATTTCCTTGCTATTTTAAAAGCATAGGCAGAACGACTAAGAGAAGTGCACTTAAACGATTTCAGAAATATTCGACATAGAATACTGAGTCTCCAAGGGTTATATTCCAATGAATAGAGACAGCTAATAGAAGAACAGAAGGGCCCCAGCCAGTATCATATTCCCCAGCAATTAGTAGTAGAGCAAAGACTAGATTACATGTTATTTTCCAAAATTTAAATTGTTTTATTGTATGTACATGAGACATCCTGTGGCTTCATTAAATTATTTTAAGATAATAATACTGACATAGCCGTTTTTACTTACAAACCTCACACAATTATGACACTATTCCCCTGGGGTGGTGAACAGTTTCATTTTTGTTTATATTGTTGCTTCAGCTGATCCCTTTAGTCCTCTTTTATTTCTTTCGCTAATTGTTACAACAGCCTTGAAGTAGAGCGATTACTTTCTACATAAATGTTTTTTAGAATAATTACCAGGCTCAACCAGGGGCTCTGACTCTTTATCCTTTAGCTGACTTTCTAGAATAAATAGAATTATACCTCTACGTGTTATAAGCCTCTTAACAGCCACGCCTTAATTCCAATTTGGGTACCTCTTAAATTTTGTTGTTCATGATCTCTTGCTTTTGGCTTTGTAGTTAATGGCCCCTTACAGTGATTCTCCTGTAAGTTTCATCTAGTAACGATGATCTGTCCATGCTCCTCTCAGCTAATTTCCCAGACATTATGAGATTTCCAGGATTTTAGTTGGAATACATCAGGTCATCCCAAATTGTGGTTTTTAGACTTCAAACACTAAGATGTAAAATAACTCTTGAGTTTTACAGCTGTCAGGAGCAAGAACATATTGGATCGGTTTAAGCCAAAAATATTTCATCTCCAATTTGATTTACTTGATATTTTGGCTAGAAGTACAGAAATGTTATAAATAGTGGGTGGTGATTTACAATGTAACTACATAAAAGAGTGCTATAATTCAGAACCACAGGATAAAGCATGTGATGAACTCTCATTATTGTACCAGGGCCTGCATTGACAGCTTCTTCTCATTTAAAGCTGTTTATTTTCTGTGAAGATCACAGAGCAAGGTCATTTGACAATGCAGATGACATTTTGCTTCTTTGATGATTCCTTCAAAGATGTTCAAGAAGAATAAAGCGTCTTATATTCTATTGAGACACAAAGCTGTTATTTTATAAACATTTCAAACTTAAGAGAACTTCCAATTTGTACAGTGCTAAACAGGAAAATATTAGGATATATTTTGAGAAGTACATTTTTGTATTTTAATAATGGGGTTTTTTTTCCAGAGCACAATAACTTCATTTGACTCTACAGCTTTTTAATTACCTGTTAAAAAAAAATCCTGATCAATTTTCTATGGTACCCTTGGTTGTGTATTACATGAGTAACTAAAATTAAAATTAGTGAAAAAGGCCTTTTTTCTTTTCACCTTGAAATACCTTTTCCTGAAATTATGGACTCTAAATTTTACCTTCATGTTTGCTTCTGCATTGACTCATCCATGTACCACAAGGCCTATGTCAGATGGTACATGAGACCAATTTGTAACAACAGTCATTGACTTTTCCTTTATTCCTATCATTTCTGTTTTCACTCATGTTCAGTCCAGTGTTTGCCTGGATTCAGATCTGATTATCTTTGTTTTGAATCTCTCACCTTAACTTTCTGAGCTACATCATTAATCACCTGATTTTCCTTGTTTCAACCTTCAGTGTTTCCTAAAGGCAGAGTTTTCCTAAGTTGTGTGTTCTGGAGCACAGGCAGGGAATAGGTTGGAGGGGGTTACACGCGTGTCTGGAATATTATGTCATTCCAGCAGGAGGACCCCTTGATCTAGTCATTTGCAGCTTCAGCCAGCCTCATTTGTGTATTCCAGTGTGCCAGACAAATATTAGCATTTTTAATTTGTGCCCTGAGTGCTCAAAGGTATCTTCTAGCTCTTGCTGCTTCTGACTATTTCAGGTAAGCACCTGAGCCAACCTCCATCTGCATCTGAGGCTCCCACCTCAGTTTAGAACCACACCCAGCTAAATCTGCCTTTTATGATTCAAAACCATGATCTCTTATCCTTGAGGCTCCCATACTCCTTTTGTCCCTCTGATTCCCCTTGCTGTTCAAATGCTAAAGAGCTTCAGTTACCTCCACCAACTTAAACTATTGCCAACCTCCTCCCAGGCTAGCTTCCAAGTGCTTTTAACTCCCTGGTTTTTATCCATTCTATCATACTTCTCTGCCAACAGCTAGCCTTAGACTAAGTCTGCTATTTATTTTTTGGTTTTTATACTAAAAACACTGAATGCCACCGAAGAAAACTCAATCATTGAGCAGATTAGTGCAAGCAACTAGAATTTACTATTTACTCTTCCATTGGATAGCAGTAGTTCTTTTCACATATTCTTGTTAAACTCCATAATCTAGTGCCAGGGTTTGCTCCAAATATCTACCACTGTCTTCAGAATTCCTACTTCACTTCTAACCCTTTAAAAAAGATAGCAGCATTGCTACATATTGAGAATAAGTGTTCTCAAACTTTCTACTTTTACACCAGAAATCATGCCTATATTTCCTCTTATTCTTACCTCCTTACAAGTGTAAAAGAGAGAGATCACCACCTTATATCATAAATCTGGGGGTTATCATCATCTCTTCATTTACCTTCACTGCCCCAATTTAACACTCTATAGATAGAGAAGTCCCATTTTTGATCCTAAACTAATTCCTCCATTTCTGGTTTAGAACTCATCTCCTCCATGTCCCAGGGACCATACCTTATCAGTCATGCCCTTTTTTGCTTCTTGAATTTCTTCCTTCCTTTGGCTTCCTTCCCTACATATAAACCTGCTTACATCTCTCCTAACTTACAAAAAGTGTTCTCAATAATACTTCCTCCTCTAGTTTTATCTATTAATAATTCCTGCTCTTTGACCGTATTTTTGAAGGTGAAAGCAGTTTTCAACATCTCCACTGCTTCGTTATCCATTTGCTCCTCTATCCATCTCAATCTGGGTTCTACCAACAAAACTCCACAGCAGCTATTCATGATGAGGTTTTTAATGACTTTCTAATTGCCTAATCCAAGGACATCTTAATGCCACTATAAGTGATTCCTTCTTCTTGAAACTCCCTTTGCATTTGGTTTTCATAACATCACTGTCTTGGTTTGTTTGTTCATTTATTTAACAAATGGCCATGTACTGTGTTCCAAGTAGAGTAATAGGCGCTATGGATATATACAATGGCAAGCAATACAAGTACCTTCCCTTTGGGTGCTTACACTTTGAGTTGTTTTTGTTTTTGTTTCGTTTTGTTTTGTTTTGAGACGTAGTCTTGCTCTGTTGTCCAGGCTGGAGCGCAGTGGCGCAATCTCAGCTCACTGCAAGCTCCGCCTCCTGGGTTCATGCCTTTCTCCTGCCTCAGCCTCCCAAGTAGCTGGGACTACAGACACCCGCTAATTTTTTTTGTATTTTTAGTAGAGACGGGGTTTCACTGTATTAGCCAGGATGGTCTCCATCTCCTGACCTCATGATCCGCCCGCCTCGGCCTCCCAAAGTGCTGGGGATTACAGCCGTGAGCCACCACGCCCGGCTTGAGTTGTGTTTTAAACTGAGCCTTTATAGTCTACTTGGATGCACTTGATTGTTAAAATAAACCCTTAGTTGATGCCAGACAGTAATACTCTATCCGCTACCTTCTTCTTCATTCCAAGTTGTCTCCTAGATAGACTTACCCAAATCCTCTAATTATCTTATTCCTCATATTCTTATAACATTCAGATATTTCTTCATTCCAGACATCTATCATGAAATGTAATTCCACATTTCTAAATGCTTACTTCTTCTTTTAGGTTTCCAGTTTCAGTGACTAACACCATCATTTTTTATTAGAAACCTGAGAATTGCTTTGACTTTATTTTTCCTTCTCACTTTCAATCACACATAGGAAGTCCATATTTAATTAGTCAAAACCTTT
This sequence comes from Pan paniscus, assembly GCF_029289425.2. Taxonomy (NCBI): domain Eukaryota; kingdom Metazoa; phylum Chordata; class Mammalia; order Primates; family Hominidae; genus Pan; species Pan paniscus. The sequence goes on along the minus strand of NC_073255.2, from coordinate 147,561,206 downwards.
GACAGATTATATATCCTTTATCCATAATATTTCTGACAACCATTCACTCTTTTCAGAGTTCACCATTCCTTTCTTTACCAGAAATACTGGGATTAAGCAGTGACTATCTGATCACATGCAAAGAGAACCTCATCAGGCTAACAGCAAACTTCTCAGCAGAAATCTTACAAGACAAGAGAGATTAAGTGCCTATTTTCAGCATTCTTAAAGAAAAGAAATTCCAAACAAGAATTTCATATCCTGCCAAACTAAGCTTCATAAGTGAAGAAGAAATAAAATCTTTTTCAGAAAAGCAAGTGCTAAGGGAATTAGTTACTATTACACCAGTCTTACAAGAGACCCTTCAGCAGGTTCTAAACTTGGAAACAAAAAGAAAGATACCTGCTACCACAAAAACACACTTACATACATAGCCCTCAGACCCTATAAAGCAACCACACAGTAGCAACTACAAAGCAACCAACCAACAAACTTCATTATAGGATCAAAACCTCACATATCAATATTAACCTTGAATGTAAACAGTTTATGCACCCCACTTAAAAGGCACAGAGTTGCAAGGTTGAATTAGAAAAAAAAAAAAAAAACCATCCATCCCCTGTCTTCAAGAGACCCATCTCACCTCTAAGGATATCCATAGTCCTTCCATTTGCACGACAGACAGATCTTTTCCCAACCCTTTACTTTGGGGGTTGGGAAAAGATCTGTCGTGCAAATGGAAAACAAAAAAAAGGAGGGGTCACTATTCTTGTATCAGATAAAACAGACTTTAAATGAACAAAAGGAAAAAAGGAAAAAGAAGGGCATTACATAATGATGAAGGGTTCAATTCAGCAAGAAGACTTCACTATCCTAAATATATAAGCACCCAACATTGGAGCACCCAGATTCATAAAACAACTACTTCTAGACTTAGGAAAATACTTAGATAGCTACTCAGTAATAGTGGGAGACTTTAACATCCCATTGACAGTATTAGACAGATCATTGAGGTTAGGTTAGAAAACTAACCAAGAAACTTTAAACTTAAGTTTGATACTTGACCAATTGGACCTAACAAACATCTACAGAGCGCTCAACCCATCAATCACAGCCTACACATTCTCCTCATCTACACCCCGAACATGCTCAAAGACAGACCACAAAAAAGTCTTAATAAATTCAAAAAAGCTGAAATCATATGAACATACTCTCAGACCGTAGTGGAATACAAATAGAAATCAGTACCAAGAAGATCTCCCAAAATGACAAAATTACCTGGAAATTAAACAATTTGCTCCTGAATGATTTTTGGGAAAAGAATGAAATTAAGGCAGAAATCAAAATATTATTTGAAATAAATGAAAACCAGATACAACATACCAAAATCTCTGGGATGTATCAAAAGCAGTGTTAAGAGGAAAGTGTATAGCACTAAATGCCTACCTCAGAAAGTAAAAAATAATTTCAAATTAATGATATAACATCACACCTACAGGAACTAGAAAAATAAGAACAAACGAACCCCAAAGCTAGCAACCCCAAATCCAAAGAATTCACAAAACCAAAAGTTGGTTCTTTAAAAGGATGAACAAGAGCAATACACTGTTAGCTAAATTAACAAAGAAAAAAAGAGAGAAGATCCAAATAAGCACAATCGGAAACAACAAAAGTGCCATTACAACACATCCCACAGAAACATAAAGCATCCTCAGAGACAAATATGAACACCTATATGCACACAAACTAGAAAATCTGTAGGAAATATATAAATTCCTGGAAACACACAACCTCCCGAAATTGAAAACAGGAAGAAATTGAAACCCTGAACAGACCAATATCAAGTTCCAAAATTGAATCAGTAACAAAAAATTGGCCAATTAAAAAAAGCCCCAGAGGCTGGATGCAGTGGTTCACGCCTCCCAGCACTTTGGGAGGCTGAGGCAGGCAGATCACTTAAGGTCGAGTTCGAGACCTGCCTGACCAACATGGCGAAACCCTGTCCATACTAAAAATACAAAAATTAACCAGGCATGGTGGCAGGCACCTGTGATCCCAGCTATGTGGGAGACTGAGGCAGGAGAATCGCTTGAGCCTGGGAGGTGGAGGTTACAGTGAGCCGAGATCGCACCACTGCACTCCAGCCTGGGTGACAGAGCAAGACTCTGCCTAAACAAACAAACAAACAAACAAAGCTCTGTACCAGATGGACTCACAGCCAAATTCTATCAGTCATACAGGTAAGACCTGGTACCAATTGTACTGAAACTATTAAAAAAAAAAGTTGAGGAGGAGGGATTCTTCCCTAACTCATTCTATGAAACCAGCATCATCCTGATACGAAAACCTGGTAAAGACCCAATGAAAAAAGAAAACTTTAGGCCATTATCCCTGAGAAACTCATTACCTATGTTTATCTATGTTTTGTTAAGGTGGAAAATCCTCAACAAAATACTAGCGAACAAAATCCAACAGTGTATCAAAAAGTTAATTCACCACAATCAAGTAGGCTTCATTCCTAGGATGCAAGTTTGGTTCAACATACGCAAGTCAATAAATGTGATTCACCACATCAACAGAATTAAAAAGAACCATGTGATCATCTCAATAGATTTGGAAAAAGCCTTCAATAAAATCCAACATCTCTTCATGAGAAAAACCCTGAAGAAACTAGGCATTAAAGGAAAATACATCAAAATAATATGAGCCATCTATGACAGACCCACAGACAGCATCATACTGAATGAGTAAAAACAGAAGGCATTCCCCTTGAGAAATGGAACAAGACAAGGATGCCCATTCTCACTACTCCTGTTCAACATGGTACTGGAATTCCTAGCCAGAGCCATCAGGCAAGAGAAAGAAATAAAAGTCATCCAAATGGGAAAAGAAGAAGTCGAACTTCTCTTTTCACTGATGATATGATTGTATACCTAGAAAACCCTAAAGGCTCCTGGAACTGATAAATGACTTCCATAAAGTTTCAGAGTACAAAATCAATGTCCAAAAATCAGTAACATTTCTGTTCACCAGTAATATTCAAGCTGAGGGCCCAAGCAAGAACACAATCCCATTTACAATAGCCACACACCAAAACAAAAACAAACAAAAACTAAAAAAAAAAAAAAAACACCTAAAAATACACCCAACCAAGGCAATAGAAGATCTCTACAAGGAGAACTATAAAACACTGCTAAAAGAAATGAGAGATGACACAAACAAATGGAAAAACATCCTATGCTCATTGATTGGAAGAATTAATATCCTGAAAATACCGTACTGCCCAAAGCAATTTACAGATTCAGTATTATTCCTATCAAACTACCAATATCATTTTTCACAGAATCAGAAAAATCTATTTTAAAATTCATATGGAAACAGAATAAGAGCCCGAATAGCCAAAACAATCCCAAGCTGTAAGAACAAAGTCAGACGCATCACATTACCTGACTTCAAACTAGTAATGTAAGTCCACAGTAACCAAAAGAGCATGGTACTAGTACAAAAACAGACATGTAGACCAATGGAACAGAATAGAGAACCCAGAAATCAAACTGTATACCTACAGCCATCTGATCTTTGACAAAGCCAACAAAAATAAGCCATGGGGAAAGGACTCCCTATTAAATAAACGGTGCTGGGATAACTGGCTAGACATATGCAAAAGAAAGAAACTGAATCCTTACCTTTCACCATATACAAAATCAACTCAAGATGGATTAAAAATTTAAGTGTAACACCTCAAACTGTAAAAATCCTAGAAGAAAGCCAAGGAAACATCATTCTGGGTATCAACCTTGGGAAAGAATTTATGACCAAGTCCTCAAAAAAATTACAGCAAACACAAAAATTGATGAGTGGGACCTAATTAAACTAAAGAGCATCTGCACAGCAAAAGAAACTATCAATAGAGTAAGCAGGCAACCTACAGAATAAGAGAAAATATTCACAACCTATGCATCTGACAAAGATCTAATATTCAGAATCTATAAGGAACTTAAAGAAATCAACAAGCAAAAACAACCCCATTAAAAAGTGGGCAAAAGACATGGACACTTCTTGAAAGAAGACATACAAGTAGCCAACAAGCATGAAAAAATGCTCAGCATCACCAGTCATCAGAGAAATGCACATCAAACCACAGTGGGATATCATCTCACACCAGTCAAAATGGTTATTATTGTGAAGTCAAACAACAGATGCTGGTGAGGCTGCAGAGTAAAGGCAATGCTTATACACTGTTGGTGGTAATGTAAATGAGTTCAGCTACTGTGGAAAGCAGTTTGGATATTTCTCAAAGAACTTAGAACTACTGCTGGACATAGTGGCTCATGCCTGTAATCCCAGCACTCTGGGAAACCAAGGTGCAAGGATTGCTGGGGCCCTGGAGTTCAAGACCAGCCTTGGCAAGATGGCTAGACCTCATCTCTACAACATAATAAGGAAATTAGCTGGGCATGGTGGCACATGCCCATAGTCCCAGCTACTTGGGAGGCTGAGGCAGAAGGATCCCTTGAGCCCAGGGGTTCAAAGCTGCAGTGAGCCAGGATTGCACCACTACACTCCAGCTTAAATGACAGAGTAAGACCCCATCTTTAAAATACAGTACTACCATTTGACCCAGTAATCCTATTACTGGGTATATATCTAGAAGAAAATAAATCATTCTACCAAAAAGACATGTGCACTTGTATTTTCATCACAGTGCTATTCACAATAGCAAAGAGAACGAATCAACCTAGGTGCCCATCAATGGTGCATAGGATAAAGAAAATGTAGTACATATACACCATGGAATACTACGCAGCCATAAAAAGAATGAAATCATGTCCTTTGCAGCAACATGGATGCAGCTGGAGGCCATTATTCTAAGCAAATTAATACAGGAACAGAAAACCAAATATCGCCTGTTCTCACTTATAAGTGACATAAAGATGGCAAGGATAGACGCTGGGGACTAATAGAAGGGGGAAAGGGAGGGGAAGGAAGGGTTGAAAAACTAACTTTTGGGTACTATGCACACTATCTGGGTGACAGGTCATTCATATCCCAAACCTCAGCATCATGCAATACACCCATGTAAGAAGCATTTATATGTACCACCTGAATCTAAATAAAAGTTGAAATTATTTAAAAAAATGACTGCACTGACATAAAAGTTAAAACTTATGAGATGAAATATTTTGACCTGCTTCATCCTTTGGATTAATTTCAAGACGTTTCATATAATCTTTTATTATGTTGGCAAAATTCATTACCTGGGGGACTACCTCTTAGGGGTTGGACAAATCAGTTCACAACAAGCAGATATGTTTCATAGTAAATAAGGAAAGTGCTATGCAGTAAATTTAAAGTTGCACATTGTTTTTTGGTCTGAGACATGATCATGTGTTTACTCTTTGTTCACCTAAAACATTCTAGTATACTAGAAACTATCAGTCTCTTTCCTCTAATATAACTGTTTGATGAGGTTTTGGAGGTATTTTAGCCAACTCTTGATTATCTTTGGTAATGGATCATCATGAATGAAAGACATTTATAGATCATTTTAAACTCTCTTCTTAGTAGCTATAAATTCCTCCATCACTAAATCTCTTATGACATTGATGGTAAGCTTCCAGTTTAATCTCCTTTTAATTTTCTGTGATTATTTCTGGTGGAAATAATAATAATGAGCTGATCATATATAAAAATGATGACTAACTTTTTATCATTCAGTTATATAATATGAATTGACTTTTTTCAAACAGAGGTGATTTCATCTGGTCTAAGAAAATGCTTTGCTGGCAAGTTTTCTTAGATTTGGCATATGCTGTGGGATCAGGGTAAGTAGCCAAGTTTAAAATGAGGGGTAGTATTAGACAAACAGGATGAAGAAAGAGTCTCACTAACCTCCCAACTGGGTAATTAAGATGATTCTCACCAGTACTTAATTTTTCCCCCAAGAGACTTCTGAGTTTACTTTTCCTGATAGTCTTACTTTCTTCTCTTTTCTTTTGAAAAGGTAATTTCTTATTAGTCTAGCAAAACCTAGTGAGTAGGAATTGACATTTAGAACACAAACACTTGACAAACTGGGTCAGACAAAGTTAACAGTCTAATGAATAGCTTACCATGCAGTCTAATGTTCCATATTGTCACCTGACTTCTGGTAGGGCAGTTTGAGGCAGCACTGCCACAGAAGTGCTTCTCCTTGATGCAGAATTCACCACATAACAAAATGGTTACGATAGAGTCTCAGCAAGTAAGACAAGAGAGCTACAAATATTGCTCAGAATAGCTTATAGTTACATCATGCCTTGGAAAGTTGCATTGTTTAATAGGTGTGACAGTATTGTAAGAGAAATTTGGAAATGTTAGGAAGGAGTGATATTCCTAAGGGAAATTATTCAACCTAAAGTAACTTAGGCTCAATTTTTCTTATTCAGCAGTCTGGAGGTTGTTATTCACACATTAAATTGGCGATTTTTTCCCACTGTGCATAGTTAACAAATATAGTTATGTTGACAATTTTCCTTAGAAATTATAAAATCAATTGAGAATATTAGGAATTTGGTAAGTAACACGTAAAGCCTTAAAAATCCCCTCTTGCCAGCACTTTGGGAGGCCAAGGCGGGTGGATCACGAGGTCAGGAGATCAAGACCATCCTGGCTAACACGGTGAAACCCTGTCTCTACTAAAAATACAAAAAAAATTAGCCAGGTGTGGTGGCAGGCTCCTGTAGTCCCAGCTACTCGGGAGGCTGAGGCAGAAGAATGTCATGAACCCGGGAGGTGGAGCTTGCAGTGAGCTGAGATCACACCACTGCACTCCAGCCTGGGTGACAGAGCAAGACTCCATCTCAAAAAAAAAAAAAAAAAATTATTCTCTTAAGAGCAATTAGAAAACTATTATTTTCTATATAATTACAATTCCATAAGATTTTGAATATGTTGCACATTTTATTTTGAAACCTAGTCATTATATAAGCAATATTCTTCATCACACAGAGACCTATTTGCAAACATCAATGTTTTGTTTTCTGAACACAGTATTCTGCTTCCAATGATATTGTGAATTTCTTTGTTCCCCATTGCTTTTCATAGCTCATACTTCTACAACATTATTTCTACAAGGCAAACTGATTTTGTATATTCATCTATTTTAAAATATGAATGAGCTACAAACTGAGGTTTTGAAAAACTGAGTAAAAGGAATTATCTCTGAGAAATGAGTATGTAGGGAAATAAAGTAGAAATTGTGGAGAACTCCCTAACTCATTTGATAAGCCAAGAATTGGCTTGACATCTGAACTAAACAAAAGCAATACAAGAAAAAAAAACTACATACCAATACTCCAGTGAAGGTAGACACAAAGATCCTTATGAAAATATTAGCAGATTGACTCCAACAATACATTTAAAAAAAGGATAATATGTTGTTACCAAATGGGGATTATCTCTGGAATGCAAGGGTGTTTAACTTTCAAAAGTCAGTGTAACTTATATTAACATAATGAGAAAGCAAAACCGTAAGATAATTTCAACTGATGCGGAAAAAGCATTTGAAAAAACTCAATATCTATTCATAATAAAAATTCTGAGAAAACTGGGCATATAAGGGAACTTCCGCATTCTGAAAAAGGTACCTATAAAAACCTACAGCAACATTATAGTTAATCATGATGCTTTCATAAATTATAAAGGACTTCATGGCTATAAAGCATCATAAATGATTTCTTTCTGAAACAGAAAACCAGGTAAAGCTATCTGATCTCATTACTTTAATTCAGTGTTGTACTGAAGATTTTAGACCGTACAGTACAACAAGAAAAAGAAATGAGAGAGAATACAGATTAGGAAGTGAAAAGTAAAAGTTTTAAAAACATGATTGTACATGTAGAAAATATTAAGGAATTTATTTTAAAAATACTAGAACTAATATGTAAGTTTAGTAAAGTTGAAGAGTACAGGTCAATATACAAAAAAATTAATTTGTTTCTCTATACTAGCAATAAACAATTGAAAATTGAAAATGTTAAATCATATTATTTATAATAGCATTAAAACCTTGAAAAACTAAGGGATGAATTTAACAAAATATATGCAATACATTCTGAGAACTACAAAACATTGTTGAAAGAAATTAAAGACCTAAATAAATTGGAAAATATACCGTGTTCTTGGATAGCAAAGCTCCATATTGTTAAGATGTTGATTATCCATGATTTGGTTTACAAATTCAGTGTAATTCCAGGCACTAAGATCTTAATATTAATATTCATGGTTAATGTTAGCCATTGCCCTGAAAGTATTGTCTATTTTATATTTAGTTTTTCTTTTTGTTCATAAGTAACCACTTATTCAAAAATTTCTGTGAACATGTATATGTGTATACATTAAAGCCAAATAATATATGAGCCAAAATAAAATCCAAATTTGTATTCCAAATTTGTCACAAGTGCAACCTTTTAATAAGATTTTAGAAACCATTCAGAGGCCAAGTGTAGTGGCCCACACTTATAATCCCAGCACTTTGGGGGGCCTAAGCAGGTGGATCACTTGAGTCCAGGAGTTCGAGATCAGCCTGGGCAACACGGTGAAAACCTGTCTCTACAAAACATACAAAAAAAAAAAAAAATTAGCTGGGCATAGTGGCATGCACCTGTAGTCCTACCGGCTAGGGAGGCTGAGGTAGAAGGATTGCTTGAGCCTGGGAGGTCGAGGCTGCAGTGAGCATGTCACTGCACTCCAGTCTAGATGACAGAGTGAGACACTGTCTCAAGAAAAAAAAGGAAACCATTCAGCAACACAATTTATTTGACTATACACATATAGAAATCAAATTAGAGCTAATATACCGTAATAGGATAGGAAATCTGGTGTTAGAACAGCCTGAGTTTAAATCCTGGTTTGCAATTTTGTGATCTTTAAAAATTTATCTAGTGTCTTTAATCTAGTTTCTCATCTTTAAAATGGGATTAATAATTCTTTTGTCGTCTGGGCACGGTGGCTCACACCTGTAATTCCAGCATTTTGGGAGGCCAAGGCAGGCGGATCACCTGAGGTCAGGAGTTTGAGACCAGCCTGGCCAACATGGCGAAACCCTGTCTCTACCAATAAAATACAAAAAATTAGCTGGGCTTGGTGGTGCACACCTATAATCCCAGCTACTCAGGAGGCTGAGGCAGGAGAATCCCTCGAACCTGGGAGGCAGAGGTTGTAGTGAGCCGAGATTGCGTCATTGTACTCCAGCCTGGGCAACAAGAAACGCCATCTAAAAAAACAAAAATTAAAAAAAAAAATTATTTTGTCATGTTTCCCAAGATTTAATGAGATAATGTATGTAAAGCATTTAAAATAATGCCTGACACTTAGTAAGCACTAAATAGTTGGTAGATGCTAGCTATTATTGCTAAAAGTGATAGTAATTTGCTATTAGGGGCAGTAAATGCTATAATATATACTGCATTATATATGATATAGTAAATATTCCATTTTCACTGCAGTTCATTTCTAAAAACTACACTATGATAGGTTAGGGTGAATAATATTTTTTCTGTATGAATTTTGTAATAAATGGTCATTTCAGAATGGCCTATTCAAGATCGCCTCATATATAACAGAAGTGTGATATGTGTAAAATATGTGTACAACATGTCATAAAACAAAACAGATTCCTTAACTGTAACCCTTCATAATAATTTAGGTCTGTTAAAAATAATTTATGTCTGTTTTTGAAAAAGCTGTTGCAAAATCTATAAAATGGATATAAATATACTGCAAATACTCATTTGATGTTATAGTGCATTCCAGTTTCCCCAAAATTGAACACATACAAAATTAAATTATACATACTATATCAGTACATAGGAATACTAGTATCATGGCCACATTAATAAGCATTTAATACTGAATTTGCTTTTATTTCTTAGAATTAATGAGTGGAGTTCTGTTTTGGTTTTGAAATGTATAAGAAAGGCAAAATTGAAGGAAATGACCAGGTAAGAAAGTCCAGTATCTAACAGACGCTAACCTCAAGTTAGAGTTCAGGTAAACCCATGAACACTGGAGAGCTTCTGATAAGGTGAGAGGTAGTGATGCAAAGCACTGGAGATGCCAAAGTGTTGGGGAAATATTTTGGGGAATCCAGGCTGGCAGGTGGTTATCGACCAGGAGACCTGGCTATGGGTAATATCTGACTACTGGTCAAACAGTATTTGTGCCAATCTTTGTGAGGACTATGGGGATTGCAGTAGTTACTGCCTGAATATTTGGAAAAATGAGATTCACCAAAGCAAGGTAAAATCTACAAGGCAGTATATGCGGGTTTGGGATGGTGGCAAGTAGTGGTGCTTTGAAAGAAAAATGACCAAAGCTGAAGCTTCAGTGCTGTGGAGCAGAGCTCCTGAGATTCAGAATGGCTTCAATTAAGTGAAAAAACCAACACTGGGGCAATGGGTCCCAGATCAGGTGAAAGCAAGGGAGGCTTACGGGGTGTTAGTTTTTTTGCGATGCCTCACAAATTACCACAAACGTAGTGGCTTGAAATAAGCCATATTTACTATCTCACAATTCTGTGGGTCAGGAATCATGGCTGACTTAGTTGGGTCCTCTGCTCCGTGTCTCACAAGGCTGTAATCAAAGTGTCAACTGGGCTGTGTTGTTATCCAGAGGCTTGACCAGGGAAGAATCCATTTCCAAGCTTATTTAGGTTATTGGAAGAATTCATTTCTTTGGGGCTATGGACTGTATAAGAGAGGGCCCTGGCTTTTTACAGTCTGGGGACTTAGAGACTGCCTTTAGGTCTTTACCATGAGATGCTTTCTGTAGGCTGCTTATAACATGGTTTTTTTCTTCTTCAAGGCCCTCACACTCAGTCTGCTAAGACAGACTCACGTAATGTAACAGTATAATCATGAGAGGGATATTCTTTCACCTTTTTTTTTTTTTTTGAGGTAGAGTCTCAGTCACCCAGACTGAAGTGCAGTGGTGCGATCTCAGCTCACTGCAACCTTCGCCTCCTGGGTTCAAGTGATTCTCCTGCCTCAGCCTCCCCAGCTGGGATTACAGGTGCACACCACCATGCCCAGCTAATTTTTGTATTTTTAGTAGAGACGAGGTTTCTCCATGTTGACCAGGCTGGTCTCGAACTCCTGACCTCAGATGATCCGCCCCCCTCAGCCTCCCAAAGTGCTGGAATTAAGGCGTGAGCCACTGCTCCCGGCCTCCTTCACTATTTCTGTCTTCTATTGGTTAGAATCAAGTCACAGGTTCTACCTGTACTCAAGGAGAGGGGAGCTATATTCAGTGGGTGGAAATCACAGGGACCATCTCAGAATTCCTTCAACCACACCGAGCAAGCCCAGTAACTTCCTAGGCATCATAGGCTCTTTGTCCTAATATGACTTAATATTCTGGGTACCATTAAATGAGATATTAGAAAGGATAGGTACTTAGAGATTCAGTTGAGGTTGTCACATAGTCTAGGGCAGCATCATATCTTAAACTGGGGCCAACTCTGAACACAACTGAGAGAAGCTTGGGAAATCTGAGGCAGGGAAGAAAGAATAGGTAGAGGAGTTATGGGGAAGAATAACACTTTTCCTCAGTGGATGCCAAGTTTTAGCTACTTAGTATCAGATGAAATTAAGGCCACTAAGAATAAAGGCTTTTAAATCTCCTCATCTTTCACTGCCACAGTCTGTTTGACACTCTGCTGACAGCTGTCAAAGCACCTCACCCTTCACTGGAAATCTATAAAAACGATTACCATGTCGTTAGCATTTACTTAAAAAATAAGAATTCAAAATATTTCTTAAAGCATCCAGATGGACACAAGGCCATAGACTATCAAGGCATGTGTTGATGTCTTTCTGTACTTTAATATTTATGAAAACTTTTGAAAGACTTGCAAGTGATGACTCAAATGATGTGGTGGAAAGATAAGGTGAATACTGGACACATAGTGTGTATTGGTTGGGGCTAAATTTAACTGGATGTAACGAAATCCATTGGGCTTTCTCCCACTCTTAAGAGGCCCAGAGCTCCTCCTGTCTTCCAGGCCTGCCATCCTTGGAGCATGAACTTTTAGTCCTAAAGGCTTCTAAAGTTTATATGTCAGTTTCTATGGCTGCTGCTGAGCTCCAGCCATCACTTCTGAATTCTAGAAAGGATGAAAGAGGAAGGCAGTGGTAGGTAGAGGGGAGGGTATTCTCTCATCGCTCCATTCATCCATCCATCTGTCCTTTTACAATTCTGAATGCTACTGGTTGAATTACAATGAAATAATAAGGCTCATATATTCACGGGCAACTACTTAAGTATTATTATTAAGGGATAATATTAAATTACATTGTATACTGAGATATCATTAAGGTCTGAGTAGTGACTAAGCCTATTTATTCCAGTAGGTAACAGTTATACATGATTGATTTCTCTTTTCAGAGAACACATTATCTTAGGCACTTTTCAAACACTGTAATTTCAGTGTATTTTACAATTCCATATAGACTCTTTCTGCTAGTACATAGTCAGTGACTATGGTGGAGAGTTTGGGTAGAAACTCAGTCTGTGGCATCTTGTACCATATTTAATTTGCAGGCCCTGCTGCCTCCCCGTGAAATTTTAATGATAAATTCTTCAAATGGAAATTGGTGATACCTTAAAATGTCAAAAGACAATTTTTTATAATGAATGTTTTGACAGATATTAGCATTTAGTGACATGTATATTTAACCATAGTATTTTAGCAATAAAATATTTAAGTCTCTCAAATTATTAAATAGGGAATCTTACATGTATACATTACACAAAGACAACATGCCATCTTTTGCCATTTCCTTCCAAATAATGTGCACAAGTAATTCTAGCTTATTCTTTTGAGATAATGTCTTAAGAATTTTTTTTTATTTTTATTTCTTAAAGATAGGGTCTCACTCTGTTGCCAAGGCTGGGGTGCAGTGGCATGATCACAGCTAACTGCTGCCTTGAACTTCTGGGCTTAAGTGATCCTCCCAAATCAGCCTCCCAAATAACTGGGACTACAGCCCGCACCACCACAGCCAGCTAATTTTTTGTAGAGACAGGATCTCACTATGTTGTGCAGGCTGGTCTCAAACTCCTGGCTCAAGTAATCCTCCCACCTCAGCCTCCCAAAGTGCTGGGATAACTGGCGTGTGCCACCATGACAAGCCAAGAATTCTTTCTGTGGTCACTGTTAGTTAAAATTCCAAACCATGAATAACACTGTAAACCAACAAAATAATTTGTTGTGATTCTATTGGAGATTCCTTCAACTACTCAGTGAGGTAAATAAGCCATTCTTTTTAAGGGTATAAACATTTGAGTATAAAGTTAATATTTTTTAGGTTCTCCTGTATTTGTGTTCAGGTCAGCAATGCTGTGGTAATCAATGTGCTTCAGCTACGATTAGTCAATTAACTCTGAATCCATCTATATCTGTTTTTGTACCCAGCATGCTTCCATTTTAGTCATAAGGATATCATGAGATACTGTCACATGTTTAGCTGAAATCAAGATATGCCATGTCAAAACACTTCCCTGATTGTGAGTCTAGGTACTTCATCACAAAGGAATTGAGGTTAATTTGGCATAACTAGTTGGCAGCAAACTCAGGTTTGCTTCTGGTTGATTTCTCTTCATTTCCCCAAGTGCTCACAGACCATCTGCATAACAAACTTGAATCGAATTTCGACCCTCATACCTTTAAGGATGTCTCCTGCACTTCTTATCTCTCCTCAGGCTTTATTGCTGTTTATTGAGCCCTCCACCTGGATCTTCCTGCCCATTTGAAACACAATATATGTCAAATGGAACTCGTCTGTGCTACTTTTTTTAACTAATGACATAATTACCCATCCGTCCCCCCAATCAAATTCTTATTCTCTTTGTCCTCTACTTCCAGTGAGCTTTCCGATACCCATTTTATCTGTCCCTTTACTCTCATACCACAGAAATGTCTCAATGCAAGCCTGGGTGCAGTGGCTCACGCCTATAATCCTAGCATTTTGGGAGACTGAGGTTTGCGGATTACCTGAGGTCAGGAGTTTGAGACCAGCCTGGCCAACATGGTGAAACCCGTCTCTACTAAAAATACAAAAATCAGCCGGGCATGGTGGCAGGTGCCTGTAATCCCACCTACTCAGGAGGCTGAGGCAGGAGAATCGCTTGAACCTGGGAGGCTGAGATTGCGGTGGGCCGAGATCGTACCATTACATTCCAGCCTGGGCAACAGAGCAAGACTCTGTCTCAAAAAAAAAAAAAAAGAGAAAAAGGAATGTCTCAGTGCAGATACTTATTCCCTCTTACCTGGAATACTGAGTCTATTTCTAAGTGCTCTCCCTGCTGGTAGTCCATTTTTCTTCTTACACATACCTGCCAGAATAATTTTCCCAAAGCAAATCTCATGTCACTCACTACTTAGAAACCTCCATGCTTCCCTATTAGCTGATAAATACAGTCCAGATTTGTTAGCCTGGCATTCAGGTACCAGTCTGGACAGAGTCCTCCTTGCCAGCCTTACTGCTTATGGAACCCCTTCATGCATGTGACATGCCCTGTGTCTTCATGTGCTTTTCCCTCTTTTCATTCACCCTACTCTGCAATCACTCAGTAAGAGATGGTGCAAATGTTTATGGAGCTTTTACTGTTTCCACTTTTGAAAAGTGGTTTCTCTTTCTTCTGAATGATCCTGACATGTACATTTACCTCTATCATGGCAAAAGGCCTTCCTCTGAAAGTCACAGCTGTATTAGAGTATTAGCTTTTGGAGACAAAGACTTCAGTTTATTAACCTGTGCAGTTCCCACAGCATATGTCCTCTGTGGAATCTGTCATTCATCTTTTGTCTCTGTGCTCTGCCTCCTTAATTGGAGACTATCATTCTTAATGGTCTGTCGGACTAGGCTGTCTGAGTCTTCCTTTCAGAATTCTGTTGCTTTGGTGTCTCTCTACACTACTAGTCTCAGGAAGCACCCTACGTTATGCTGCTGCCCTGAGGTTTGGGCTGTTCTAGAAGCATATCCTTTTCTATCAGGGACTGCCGCTCCCTCCTCTACTCTCCCCTTCCCTGCCCTCCCGCTTCTATCTTTTTAAAAATTCAATTAATTTTTTTAACCTTTGAGACTATCTTTATTATTCTCATTATTGAGGGGAAATTCAAATAACATAAAATTATCCACTTTAAGTGAACATTTCTGGCTGGGCACAGTGGATTACATGCCTGTAATCCCAGCACTTTGGGAGGCTGAGGTGGGAGGATTGCTTGAGCCCAGGAGTCCGAGACTAGCCTGGGAAACATGGCAAGACCCTGTCTCTACAAAAAATTTAAAAATTAGCTGGGGGTGGTGGCATTCACATATGATCCCAGCCACTTGGGAGGCTAAGGCAGGGGGACAGCTTGAACCCAGAAGGTTGAGACTGCAGTGAGCCACAATTGTGCCACTGTACTACAGCCTGGGCAACAGAGCAAGACCCTGTCTCAATAAACAGACAAACAAATAAAAAGTGAACAATTCTGTGTCATCAAACATTTTTATGATACGGTACAACCACTATGTCTACTTCCAAAATGTTTTCATTACCCCAAAGGAAACCTCTTATCTGTTAACAAATTACTCCCCATTTCCCTATCCTCACACCCCCTGGCAATGACCAATGTATATTCTGTCTCTGTGGATTTACCTATTATGGATATTCCATATCAATGGAATCATACAAAATATGACCTTTTGTGTCCAGCTCTTTCACTTAACACGATGCTTTCAAGGTTTATCCATGTTCATTTATCAGTATTTAATTTCTTTTTATAGATGAATAATCTTTTGCATATATAGATATAGATAGATATATATCACATTTCAGTTATCCACCCATCCAGTCACTTTTAACTATTGTAAACAGTGCTACTGTGAACATGCAGGTTCAAGTATTTGTTTGAGTCTGTTTTCAATTCTTGATATATACCTAGGAGTGAAATTGCTCGATCATATATAAATTCTATGTTTAACTTTTTGAGGAACCACCAAATTCGCTTTGTCTCTCTCTCTCTCCTCCTCTTTCTCTCGCTCTCTCTGTTTCACTATGCCTCAGTCAATTGCATCTTCAGACCTGAGTACCTTCTCAGAAAGCCTTAATAATTGCCAACAAATCACATTTACTCCTTTGTGTCAGAACTTAGACTGTGTCTCAAAGGCAATTAAGGACCTAAATATTACTTTTTCTTTTCCTTAATTTTCCCCCTGAGGCTTACTGGACTCTATTAGAGTTCTTTTTCTGTATCATGTATATTGTTCTTTTTTTGTATCTGATTTCATTTAGGTTTACAACATCTTCATCTGGTGGGCACAGATGCCAAACACTTTCTTCCTCATCTCCTTAAGATTGTGCTCTCTCCCTGTCAGGATCCAATTGTTCTAAGATCATAAGTCATCACCCAGAACAATAAATTCTAGTCTATTCTTTTTTAGCCAACTATTCACTTGTATGTAATTTTTTTTTCTTTTTTCAAAGGCAAAAACTTGAATTGGAAAAAGAAATAAAAAGACTTAATCTTTATGTATCCCAGAGTTTCACAAGTCTATTTCACAGGAAGATTGCTTTATTTTTTACGACTTTATCATTCTTCCAAGTCATCAGAAATGGTAGTATCTGCAATCTCTTGTATTTGGGATACTCATTCCAGGTGGGAAACGTAGAACCTCATTAAGATGAAGGTCCCCTCTGTTCCCCAAGAAGGGAAGCATCCATCACCAACACATGGCCTCCCACTTGCGAGGGTCTCTATAGCCTCCCTTGCATTATTGCTACCACAAGTAGAAAGACTAGCTTGACCTTATATTAACAACAACAACAACAACAAAACAAAACTGATTTCAGTGCAAGAGTTCCAGGGGCTTTGAAATTCTTTCTTTCTCTTTGTGTGAGGTTCTTCCCTACATCAAACTCATGACACTGGTTTGGTTTGCCCTGTACTCAGAACACATCTTATTTTCTGGTGTCTATGGATTTTTTTCCTGTTCCCTCTAGGAAAGCTTCATCCTCTCTAATAATCCAGAAGGAGGAGAGGCCTTCCTTAAGCACTTTCACTTATTTATTCAGGAAGTGTTTGTTGAGCCTTTACAGGTGGAAGACAGTCCTCTAGGCACTCAGGATACAACAATTAACAAAGCAAAGTCCTGTTCCCATAGTTTCACAGCCTAGTGAGTAAATACAGATAGAGAACAAATGAATAAGTCTATATTGTGTAATGTGTCACCTGGAGAAAAGTGCTATAAAGACTAGATGGCACTATTTTAAATGTGGAGGACATAGAAGGCTTTTCCATTGTGACATTTGAAACCATTTAGGGGGCTAATGAAATAGTCCTGGTATAAGATGGTAGTGTCTCAGACCAGAGTGGTTGAGACAGATGTGATTTTCCTATATGGTTGTTCTTTTAGAGCTGGGAGATCACTCAGCATTAGAGTACACAAAACCTCTGCCCTTCTTAAGAAGTAGACAATTTAGTATATATCATGTAACTCATGTAAGATGTACTTGATTTTCATTCTTTGTCTCAAATGGAACTTCAGTTCTTTGTTACATGATTTGTATTTTGTTACCAAAATGCTTGCTTTTATGCACTTAACCAGTTGATCTCAAACTTGAATATGGAGATGCATCACCAGGAAGAATTGTTTAAAATGAAGATTCAAAGGAGCACCCTGGGAGATTCATGTGCAGATGGCTTGGGCTGCATTTTCACAAACACTGCACTTAGCCCTCTTCTTAAACCGGGCTGGTTCCTCTGTACCACATTGCTGAACAGTTGAAGATTTTTTGCAGCTAATAGAGTGATTACTAGTGTTCTAGTTAGCAGTCACATTGGGCCTAACAGTATCTAATAGAATCTCCTGCCTTTCATGAGAATAAACAATATTTTGATTTCCTGCTTCTAGCAGTTTTCACACTGGTTCAGACTGCTCTGAATAGTAATTCCTCCTAGAAAGAGCTATTTTTCCCCACAGCTATAATCTATACCAAAAATAAATAAATAACAAATTGTAAATAATCGGCGAAGTTTGAAACTTATTTTCTTTAGTAAAAGATTATTTTCAGTGAAATCAAATGCAACTGTTATGGTTAACAATGTGTAGAGATTTGAATCTGAGATATTATATTTAGCAGAGCCCATTTTTACCAAGCAAAGTTTTTTTTTTATTTCAATAGCTTTAGGGGTACAAGTGGCTTTTGATTACATGAATGAATTATGTAGTTGTGAAGTCTGAGATTTTAGTGTACCTGTCACCCGCGTAGTATATATTGTACCTAACATGTAGTTTTTTATCCATCACCCTCCTCCCACTTATTCCCCCTCCTGAGTTTCCAGCATCCATTATACCACTCTATATGCCTTTGCATACCCATAGCTTAGCTCTCACTTATGAATGAGAACGTATGGTATTTGGTTTTCCATTCCTGAGATACAGAGTTACTTCACTTCACATAATGACCTTCAGTTTCATCCAAGTTGCTGCAAAAGATATTATTTTGTTCCTTTTTATGGCTGAGTAGTATTCCATGGTGTGTGTGTTGTGGGGGGAGTGTGTATGTTTACACACACCGCATTTTCTTTATCCACTCAGTGTTGAATGAGCATTTAGGTTGGTTCCACTTCTTTGCAATTGTGGATTGTGTTGTGGTAAACATTTGTATGCAGATGTCTTTTTGATATAATGACTTCTTTTCCTTCGAATAGATACCCAGTAATGGGACTGCTGGATTGAATGGTAAATCTACTTTTAATTTCTTTGAGAAATCTTCATACTGCTTTCCACAGAGGTTGCACTAATTTACATTCCCACTATCAGTTTATAAGCATTCTCTTTTACCACATCTATGCCAACATTTATTGTTTTTTGACTTTTTAATAATGGCCATTTTGGCTGGGGTAAGGTGATATCTCATTGTGGTTTTAATTTTCATTTCCCTGATGATTAGTGATGTGCATTTCTTCATGTTTGTCAGCCATTTGTTTATCTTTTTTTGAGATATGTCTATCCATGTCCTTTGCCCACTTTTTGGGTAGGATTTTTTATTTTTTTCTTGCTAATTTGTTTGAGTTTCTCGTAGATTATGGATATTAGTCCTCTATCAGATGTGTAGTTTGCAAATATTTTCTTATTCTGTGGTTTGTCTGTTTAGTCTAATGATTATTTCTTTTGCTGTGCAGAAGCTGTTTAGTTTAATTAGGTTTCATTTATTTATGTTTGTTTTATCTCCTTTAGGTGTCTTAGTTATAAATTCTTTGCCTAGGCCAATGTCCAGAGAGTTTTTCCTGGGTTTTCTTCTAGAATTTTTATTGTTTTAGGTCTTAGACTAAGTCTTTAGTCCATCTTGAGTTTATTTTTGTGTATGGTGAGAGATAGGGATCCAGTTTCATTCTTCTACAGGTGACTGTACAGTTTTCTTAGCACCACTTATGACATAGGGTGTCCTTTCCCCAATTTATGTTTTTCTATGCTTTGTCAAGGACCAGTTTGATGGGTGCATTTGGCTTTATTTCTGAGTTCTCTATTCTGATCCATTGGTCTATGTATCTACTTTTATACAAGTACCTACTACAAGGTTACTATAGCCTTGTAGTATAATTTGAAGTTGGGTAATGTGATGCCTCCAGATTTATTCTTTTTGTTTAGGATTGTTATGGCTATTTGGGTTCTTTTTTGGTTCCATATTAATTTGGGGACTGGTTTTTCTAATTCTGTGAAAAATGATGTTGGTATTTTGATGTGGATTGCATTCAATCTGTAGATTGCTTTGGGCAGTATGGTCACTTTCAACATATTGATTCTTCCAATCCATGAGCATGAAATGTATTTCCATTTGTTTGTGTTATCTATTTTTTTTTAGCAGTGTTTTATAGTTCTCCTTGTAGAGATCTTTCACCTTCTTGGTAAAGTATATTCCTAGGTTTTTAAAATTCATTTATTGGTTTGTTTTTACAGCTATTATAAAAGTGATTGAGTTCTTCATTTGATTCTCGGCTAGGTCATTGTTGGTATATAACAGTGATACCAATTTGTGTATGTTGATTTTGTAACCTGAGACTTTCCCGAATTTATTTATCAAATGTAGGAGTCTTTTGGAGGAGTCTTTAGGATTTTCTAGGTATATGATCATATCATCGGCAAATAGAGATAGTCTGACTTTCCCTTTTTCAATTCGGATGCCCTTTATCTCTTTCTCTTGCCTGATTGCTCTAGCTGGAACTTCCAACAACCAAGGTTTTTAAAAAAATTAATTGCAAGAGCAAGATAACAACATTAAAGGAAATGTGGAGGTTCCATCAGTATGGCAGACTGAACTAAAGTGAAATTTCCTCCTTCCATAAGCTCTTAAAAATGCTGAACAAAATACAAAGATGAACCTGAAGGAAAAGAAAGTTCATCTGGAGGAAACAAAAAGAAGACATGAAGCTAAGAACGATGCACTCAAAATGTGAAGCTGTCACAGTTTGGGAGATTCTTAGACTGGATACAGGTCCCAGCGTCATAGGACAGGAATTGTGGCATTGTCTGAGCTGGGGGGTGAGTGGGTGCCACGATAGAAGCCTGGCCTGGACTCTGAAAGTCCTGACCCCTCAGTGAAAGGCTAAGCAGCAAACTCTCCCCAAGATACAAGGAAACTTTATCCTATGTACAACAAAACTAGTTTTTTCATCTCAGGACTTTGAATGACAATAATACAAAAGCATCCCATGAGAAAAGATATATACTGTGAATTTACACTACATGCATTGTGGTTGAAGTTCTAAACGGAGAAATTAGAGCACAAACTGGTCTAGACCAGAGAAACTCCTGTTACCTGGCAAAAATAAGTACAAATCTGCTATGTTGAAATACTTCCACAACCTCTCTTGAGACATCTATAGATAAAACAATTCTCTGAAGAGCAGTTTAAAATAAAACACTGCAAACAAAATGATGAAAACATCTATCATAAAACAGGGGCAGCAGATAAGACAAGCATAACAATTAGGATACAGAAAACTTGGGGTTTGAGGATGATCTCAAAGATACTAATTAAAAAGTGCCTTTACAATTATTAAGGAGAAGGTATACACCCTACAGTAAAAAGAGGTAACTATGAAAATAAAGTAGATTTGAAAAAGAAAAAAGCTGACTTTTAGAAATGAAAAATATAGCAGTTTGAAATTAAAACTCAATGGACAGTTTAAACAGGCAGATTAGACAGAAGTAAAAAGACAGTCTACAAACTGGGAATAAGTACAGAGAGATAAAGAGTTTAAAAATATCTAATAGCAGCTAAAACATATGGAGAATAGAATAAAAAAATGGAAAATAGATGGAAAAAATAACATGTGCATACTACTCTAATCATCTCTTTGCTCCTTTTAAAAAATTCCCATTAAAAATCTTTATAAAGGAAACACACTCACTTTTTTAACTGAGAAAATACCATATTTCCTTTTTAAAAATTACAAAATTCAGTGGTGAAGCCATTGTTTGCAAGCTTTAGCATACATCAGTGTTGCCTTGGAGGCCTGTTTGAACCACAGAATGCGGGGTTCCACACCCAGCGTTTCTGATCAGTAGGCCCAGGATGACACTCACAAATTTGCATTTCTAGCAAGTTGTCAGATGATGTTGATTTTGTTGGTTGCAGGACCACACTTTGAGAATCACTGCCTTAAAGTCTTAAGAAGAAAACAGAGATGACCTGTAATTCCACCCCCTAAAGATAGTGAAATGTTTATGTACATCTTGTCAGACCTTTTTTTGATAGAAAAAAAGTGTGTGTGTATATATATGTACACATGTTATATGTATGTGTATATACATACATACATACAGAGAGAGAGAGACAGAGAGAAAGGACAAATACATATCCTTTTAAAAGCAGTCCCAAATAAGATTTCACTATTCGCAGTTTTGTAATTGGCTCCTTACATTTAATATACTATATATATCTTTATTGTCAGTATAGCTACATCATCATTTTTAATGGCTACATAGAATTTCAGTATTAGAATACATCATAATTTATGTAAACTAATAATGGACATTGCCAGAATACATTTTTGCAAACTTGTCCTAGTTTTTTTTTAGCTTATGTTTCTTTGGTAGTTTTCAGCCTATTTTATAACTTAGTCTTATGCGTTTGTGGTGGAGGCTTGACTTGGAAAATATTAAATATATTTAATCCATTTTTATATTGATTAATTTTTTGCTAAGGAAAGGACTAAAGGAATTAGTAAATTGGCCAGTATTTGGTTTTGTTTAGAACAGTTAAATCACAAACATAGCAGTTTTGTTGTTCCTAGCTGTCTGTTTTGTAGTCATACCATTTTTATTTTTGTGTGAACATAGTTGTATAGGTTCAAATTGGTGATGAGTAGTGTTTCCATGATCTATTTCTATGTAACAAGCTACACCAAACTTAGTGGTATAAAGCAACACTTTTATTTTGCTTACAATTTTATAAATCAGGAATTTCAGAAGGGCTCAGCTGGGCGGTTTGTGTCCAATTCACATGGCATAAACTGGAGTGGCTCATGATAGAGGATCCACTTCCAACATGTCTTCTTCACTCAGATGTTTGGTACCACAGTGTTCTTTCACCTTTCCGTCTCTCGATTTCCGTGTGACATTTCTTCTCCAGGGACTCTCAGTGTGGCTTGGGCTTCTCACAGTATGATGATTTCATAGACATACTTCTTATATGATGGCTCTTTTCCAAGAGCCAAAGAGCAAAAGCTGCCAGGCCAGTTAAGTATTATGCCCAGAATTGGACAAAGCAGTCACACTGACCCATCCCCAGCCAGATACAAGCAGATGAAGAAATAGACTCCACCTCTTGAGATGAGTGGGTGGAAAGATTACATCACAGAAAAGTGTGTGAGTAGGGATATATTTTTGTGGCCCTCTTTGAAAAATATAATCTGCCACAGATAGCTTATTGACATAAAGAAATAAGTAGAATTATTTACGTACACATGCTTTGGCTATTTCATCAAAAAGTGTAACATTTTTAATGTATTCTTTTAAAAGTGTATTTCTAATCATTAAGATCTAAATTTTAAAGTAATTTGTTATAAAATATATTTAATGCCAAAATTAATTCATAGGTCCCTTTTGTCAGCCATGCAGATTTTGAAGTTCCCTCCTGAACTTCCTAAGTATTGTCTAAGGGAATGTCATTATTTATAACCTTTTATTTGTTTATGAATAAAGTATTCATTGAGTGTCTGCTATGGATAATATGTTATGTTGAGTACTTTAAAAAACAAAAAAGATGACTTAGACATGGATTCTGCATTTGAGGCCCTTATAGACATCTCAGAAGATAGCACATATAAATAACGATAAATAAGCTGATGAGAGAGACATAGATAGAAGTGGGGGTAGAAGAGAGTCATTTTTTAAAAGCTTTATGAAAAAGCTTTATGGACAATGTTCCTGGATGTTGAGAGATGGGTAGAATGAGGTGGTGGAGGTGGTGATGAAGAATAATACTTAACAGGAATAGCGGGCAAAATGTCATGAATACAGAGTAACCATGCTGGTTACACTGTGACCATTTCAGTTTGTTTGTATTTTAGCGAAGAAGTTCTCAAGATTTGATGGGCACTGAATTCACCCTGAAGAACTTGTATGGAGCTTGTTCAGGGTATGTGGTAGAGGAATATCAAGAGAGAAGAAAGAAAAAGTGGACAGATGGGCATAATACTGTGATGGTTCCTGAATGCCAGGCTATGCATCTTTTCTTTATATTAGTAGAAAGTGAAGAATGATTGAAGTGTGTTAATCGTGGGAATGATCTGATTTAAGCCAAATTTTAGAAAATTAATCTGGTACCAGTGTGTATAGCAGTTGGGGAAAAACAAGGTTGAAATTGGAGAGTTTTGTATTGAGGTTACTGTGTTCGTTCAGGAAAGAGGAAATCAGAACCTGTTCCTTGATGAGGGCAGTGAGGATGGAAGGAGCAGATGGATTCGAGCAAGAAAAAATCTGTAAACTAATTAGAAATGAGGGTGGTGAAGCAAAGACAGAACTCTAATTATGGCTCTGAGGTTACAGTTGAAGCAGGCAATAGGGAGATCCCAAAATCGAGACACCAGGGCATGATACTCAGTTGGGACAACTGAATATGATCTGGTGTGATACCTGCATTTTGTTGGTATACTGAGGGGGATACCCTGTTAGGATTGTCCAGCTGGCCACTGAGAAGATAATCAGGTCTGGAGATCAGGAGAAAGGATAGGACTGGAAATACGAATTTGAGGGTTATTGGCAGTGTGGTAGGTGTTGAAACTATGGTGTGGATGAGTTTACCAAGAGAAAGAATATAAAGAGAGCAAAAAAACAGAGAAGACAAACCTCAAGAAATAGGTACATTCAGGAAGCGGGGATAATTATAAATCAGCAAAATTGTGTAATGTGCTCAGAGTGCTAGGAAGATAAATAGGGTAGCTACTTATCTTTTGCAGAGAAGACATTTTAGCAGGTACTGATCAGCAGGGTTAAAGATTGCAGAGGGAGATGGAGACTAAAGACAAGCCATGGAAGGTGTTGGTGACTTTTAAGAATGCAGTTCTGTCACATAGTGAAAACAGAAGCCAGCGAGGTTTAAGGAATGAGTCCGTGATCAGAAACTGGCAACATTTATAATGCAGTGTTATTTTGCTAGGAAAATTCATACTTCCAATGGACCTTTTAACTGCTATTGAAGAGCTGAGAGAAAACCAAGAAAATATTGCTCATTTAACTAAAAGCAATTTCTTTGTGATCTGTCACACATGTAATTTAAAGCAACAATGGAAGTCTTCCATTCTTCTTTTGTTCATTACTGCAAATGCCTCTACCAGAGGCAAAGGTCCCATAGGGATGTTACCTTAATCCAAAGGATTTTATTTTTATTGAGCTCATCTTAGTACATAGAAAAGCTCCTTCAAAGCCCAGCTTTGTGTCAAAAAAAAAAAAAATGAAACACAACAGCAACCACATTTTATTGCTATTAGAGATAGATTTTCTAAGAAGAAAATTGGTTGGGACAAAATTTTGCAATCATTTTATACTTACAATAAACCATCATAAACTAGTATCACCAGCTAACCAAACACAATTTTTCTCAAGGGCATAACTCCTAGTTCAGCACCATTAACTGTTAATAATGGGATATGATATAATGCAGCTATTTTCAACACCTTATTTCTTGTTATTATTGTTGTGCAGTACATCAGGCTTAATCTGTACCTGACTTTCTGTGGGGCTGCCATAGCAGTTAGTATGTAGCAGAGCACTGAGCTAGTGATTTGCAAATTATACCATTTAATTCTTGTGGCAGTCTTGCAGAGTTGATATTGTTATTCTCATTGGACAATGAGAAAAGGAAGAATGAAAGAAGTTAAGTTACTTACCAAAGATGACGCCGCTATTAATTTTCTGGATCCTAACCTGGTTTTCTGACTCCAAAGCTTGCGCTCTTTGTGCTCTGTGACTGATGCTCACTCCACTCCTGTTTCTTGGACTGTCTTTACATTATGGTGCTCCAGGAGCATGGATGCTGCACTATTGATGCTGAACTATCAGGATTTTTTTACGATTAGAGACGATATTCTCTATTTGACCGATGGATTAGTTTGGGTTGAGACATCCCCTTCCCCCCCAACCCTTAATGAAAATTTATTTAAGATAATGAAGAAGTTGTCTTTTCAGCTTTAAGGAGATGTAGAAAAGAAAACTGGAAAAAAAATTAAAAATCACTTGAAGGAAAAGGAAAATTTGGAACTGTTGTTTCAAATGCCAGGTAGCACTGGATACAGTAGGTTGAGTGTGGCCAGAAGTGTTTGTGAAAAGACTTCATCCATAGGCAGGGCAGGTTCTACTCCTGTTGCTGCACACATATCTTGTTCCATTCCACTTTGGTAGGGAAATGGATTGATGACAGTTTCTTAGCACCAGGAGAGGGCACAGAACATGCACGAGGACAGCAGTGCCAAATAAAGTGAAACCTTCATCATCAGCCCAAATTTCCACAAGGCAGTGAGCATTTCATTTACACAGGGGCTAACACACCTCACTCTTCAGACTGAACCCTTGACAATTTAACATGATCCCTAGGTGTATAAAGCATCAAGACTTTTAACAGTCAACCTCCTCTGCTTGCCTGACCAAGATCAATCAAAATTTATCACACAACGGAATTGTGTGATATATTGTAAATTAAGAAAATTTACAAATTAGCGCTAGCACTGAACTATCTGAGTCAGTGGAGTAAAGTTATATATAATCCATACCAGTGGGTAATCTCAAGGTAATTTATAACATTGCTCTAAAAAAATTAATTTATCTCTGTCATTATACTTGCCTTAGGCTACCATTAAAATGATCAACCTTTTCTCTGGCATATACATAACCAACATACGAAAAAGAATTAAGACTTATTGCTGTTCAGTCTACTTTAGGAAATAACAGCTTGGAATATAAAAATTTTTGTAAATAAACTGCTCTCAAGTAGTCAGTCCATAGTTAGCCATGAGGAATTTCTTCTGGTTTATGGTAGCTCTACCAGTTTTATTTTATTGCTACTATGTTATATTTGACATGGCTCATCTGTCATTTTATAAATTTCAACTTTAAATAATCTACTATTAACTTTCAGACAATAACTGTGCACATTCAAAATCAAAAGACTACATGTTATTTACTCTTAGCAATTTCAGTATGTGGAAATTCGAATGTCTTACAAAGCATCCCAGCCATGGCCTTCTGCCAGCATGTTTATTGATTGAATGTTGAATGACCCTAAACAGATTTCTCTGAATTAACTACTGTAATCAAAGTAGAAAAGCAAGATAACTATTATTTGTAGGAACTCAAATCTGAAAAAGAAAAAAATCACAGAGTCAATAGAAAGTATACAAAGCTGGAATGACTCCATTAACTTAATTTTTCCTAATGTAACA
The DNA here is from genome assembly GCF_029289425.2 of Pan paniscus. Classification (NCBI taxonomy): domain Eukaryota; kingdom Metazoa; phylum Chordata; class Mammalia; order Primates; family Hominidae; genus Pan; species Pan paniscus. The sequence goes on along the minus strand of NC_073255.2, from coordinate 147,534,256 downwards.
ACAATGAAGTCTATATATTCAGGGACTAAATGTCAATACTAGGACTGACATTGGACCAATATGCCTTTAACATGATCACAGTAACATGACTTTTTAGTCATTCAAACTAGGCTTTATTAACAAGATGATTTCTCAAGAGGACAGATTGAGTCTTTACAAAAAATAAAAGTAGCAAAAATCTGTATGATAGTTTAAATTTCTTGTCTTTTGCTTTAATTCGCTTAGTAGTTGACCTGAAATGATACATATTAGCCACTTTTGGTAGCATCTTAGTTTCACTAAACAAAAGTCTTTTTCTGACCAAAGTAGTATTAAAAGCTTGTGAAATTCATTTAAAAGTCAGCTAAAAATTATATAAAGTATTGCATTTACCCTTCTGAAAGCAAAATGTTCATAAAGTAACAACGTTTATTTCCATTAGAGGAGAGATTTTAATTAAGCTACTGAGAGGTTTTACATTATATATTTAATGTATATGAGTCATATGCATATAAACAGATGTATAACTGCACTACCTGAACATAATTTTCAGGATTTTAAGAGGTATTATCTAGAACTTTATATGTTCTATAAATTCAGCAATAAAAAAACCCAAATAGCTGCAGTTTTAAAGGTGATGTTAGAAGTATTTCCCCCACTCATCTTATCTGATGTATTTTGTTGTGCGCTAATCTCAATGGCCCCCTTTTTATAAGCAGAGCAATGCTTCTCTACTTGTGCATAAGTCTCATGAGCTCTGGTTTAAGGGTGGATGTGTTACTCAAGCAAGTTTATTGATTCTTGCATATAGTCGGTAGCTTTCTAGCATTGCCTCCGAAATGCTGTGTTCCCCCAGGTATCTGCCCTTAGTGCTCTTGCTTTCTTCTCTTTCCCTCTGTGAGCACTGTGTTCCCATGGGTGCAACTGGGTAACTCCTGAATCTCTAAGTTCTACTTCACAACCTTGCCTGAACTCTTGCACAGAATTTTCAACCACATGCAAGGTATCTTCTGTGGCATTCAATAGGACTCTCAGATTCAATAATACAAAACTGAATTCATCATTTCCCGTATCTGCTCCTTGTACTGTGATCCCGTAACTGTTCATGGCATTACCATCTTTCCAGGCAGGTGAGAAGCAATGATCATCCCCCCCATCACCTTGTTCTTTTCTCAGCTCCCATATCCAATCAGTTGCTGAGTTGTGTCTAATCTACATTTTCACCAGTTTCATTTATTCATCTAATCAACTGACAAACTTTTTTGAGCTTCTTTCCATTTTATATCATGTATTTGGAATACGAGACAGCGCCTGCTTCAAGAAGCTCACACGTGGTAGAGAGAAAGAACTAAATAGACCATCACTGCCCAGTATGATAATTATTAGTTAGAATTATTCACAAGCTGTTGAAACTGGGAAGAGGTCATGGAAGCCTTCCAGAAGGAGATGGCATGTAGGCACTGTGTGGAAAGGTGAAGAGGAGTTATCAAGTAAAGAGCAAGAGAAAGCCTTCTGGGAGGCAGAAACAAAAGTATGTACAAATGTCCAGAGCTGTGAGAGATCAGAGTGTGCTGTGAGAGATCTGAGAGTTTTCAAGGAGGCATAAGAGTGATTCAGACTACAAGCTGATGAGTGCTGAGAAATGAAACAGAACAGAGGAACATTTATGAAGGGCCTGGATACCATACTAGGAAAGTTGGATTTCAATCTCAACACATTTTTCTTTCTTCTTTTCCTATGCATGATTATATCTTTTGTCAGCAACATCACAAAAACTCCTGACTGTTCTCTTGCTGACCACTCTCTTGCCATTTTTTTTTCTTCAGATTGCGGTCAGAGGTCGTTTCCCCAATGAGAACCTGTCTCTCTTCCTGATCCTTCAATGGCTTGAATTACTCACTAGATTACTCTCAATTCCTACAACCTCTTCTCCACTTCTGCCAAACACATTGCATGGGTCAAGCTTATGACAACCATCCTCCTCTGTGAATTATAAGCCTTTTAAGGCCTGATTCTGTGTCTCACACAGCTTGGTACATTTATGAAATAGAACACCTTGCAGTGTGCTTTGCATGTAGTAGGCCTTTGCATATCTGTTGTGTTGAGTAAAAAGCGTCTAACCACATTTCTTTATTTTTCAGGGCCTTTTATGCACATTGATGTAGCCAAGTTACTGTAATAATCACTAGTTTTCTTGTTGCCCTCAGCAAGTGTTCCTTACAGCCCAGTGGCTTGTAACATGCCCTGCTGCTACAAGTCAGAACAATTCCAAAACAGAGTGGCATGGCTGTGTACAAACCTTCATGTGCAATGTTTGTTTTTTTCTGCAGAAAATGAAAGACCTCACTTTTCCCTAGGGTAAAAGCAGGTGTAGAAAGCATGGATGCAGGCCCCTTAACAAAATTACAATTTCTAGGGTTCTATACCTCATTTCACTGATCGGTATAGTGAAAAGGGCTTCAAATTAAGAGCCAGTAATAGGTTTTGAAGTTCCATCTCTAGTTAACTGAGTGATCTGGGTAGCATTTCTGGGCCTCAGTTTTCCCACCTGTGGAATTGGGAATTAGAGTTAATTTCTAATCTCCTTATAAACATTATTCTTTCACCAGTATTTCCACATCAGCCTACCAACCCAAACCCATTCTCACTTTGTTTTGTGTTTTTTTTAATCCTTACTAATTTTAGAAGAAAAGATGCAATTAGAAGAGTATTGGCTAGCTTACAGAAAAATTGCAACGGAAACTAGGCTTGGGAATTTCACAGCTAGCAACACAGCACACCCCTATGCCACTCCACAAGAGCAAGGCAGGGAGGATGGCGATTGGTGTTTCTGGACACTTTCTGGCACTCATGTCTCTGCCAGTAATCTCTGTTTCTGTGTCTTCGCATCACTCCTTTCATGTTCATGGTCCTAGGTGTGGGCATCTGATTGGCTGGGCCCAGGTCAGGTGCTTCCGCCTAGCTGCTGGGAGTGGAGAAAAGGAATATCTGGATCATTTTGCTGGAGGAGTAGGCAATAGAAGAAGACATTTATTTTCACAGACACTTGGACAGACATGCAGCCATTATTAAGACTGGTGTTGCCAATTGTGCCATGCCCACACCTGTAATGATCTCAGTGAGGTAAATCTTCCTTCACCATGTGCACATTTAAAACTTCAAGCACATGCTAGATCTGTTTCTTCTTGAGAAGTCAGTTTTTCTCGGGTTTAGACCACTTTTTCCATTACCTTTTATTATGCTTTATTTTGTCTTCAACAACACAATTTTCTGGATTTTCTGGTGTAAATTAAGAACGGCAGTTATAGCTCTGACCACTCAAAGTGTCATTCTAGGGTGAGGAGACAGGCAGAGTGGAGTGGATCACTCATCTAGCTCATCATTCACTTGCAGACATGTAGCAATAGTTTGGAATCAGGAATTGTCTCTGGCCACAAACAACTTAGAACAGATCTTATATATGAAAAACACAGTTGAGAAAAATTATAATGAACAAAGATAATTTTAAGGGCGTGCTACCTATCTAAACCTCTGTGTAATCTAAGTTCTTATCATTGGAATAAATTAGGTGTCTAGAAGATTACATAGAAGACCAAGTCACCTTAGTCTCATGCAAAATAATATTCACCAAATTGCCAGCAACTTGAACTCTGTTTCTGCCTTTTTTGGGGAAACCTAATGTGTGAATATTGTTCATTATGATACTTAGAGTGTCCTGTACTAGACCCTATGTTAGAATTGTATTGCAAAAATTAAATCAGAGAAAATGTTAGTCTCTCTTTAAAAATGTGAAGTTTCCTCTCATATGAGAGCTGTGTAAGTTAGCCTGTTGTCTTCTTCACATAGCACCAGATATGGTGCTAGTCACAGCAACTATCTTGGTCTTTGTAGTTGTTACTTTTATTTATCTTCTTTCATTTCTGGTTGTTTATTTTCTAAGCCTCTCTCCTTTTATTTTGAAAGTAGAGACAAAAGAGGAAAGGGAAGTAGAGGGAGATGTTTAGATAGAGGCTAGAAGCCAGATAGCCACCCAGATGAACAGAGGTAACCCCAGCAGAGGAATAGCTGCATTCACCACAGCAGCGGGATTGGCAGTGGGTACCAGATACATTGTCATCCCAAATCCTCTCTTAACCAATGGCAATCTAGTCTTTCTCGGTGGCTGCCTGCCCAGTTTGTCTAAATGTGGTTTAAAACAACATCATCAATATTAAAGCCTTTCACACCTCTCCACTCATGTATTTATATGAACTGTTTTATCTCCAACATAAAAATAACATGTGGGACATCAGCTACTAGAAAGAAAACAAGCAAACAATGAGACATCGGTCGGTAATGTCATCCATCCACCTTGGATTATTGTTGAATAGTGTGAGCTGTTAACTATCCAAATTATATTCAAGTATTTCATCACCTGCTTAATCAAGCTGCAAAATAAGGAGTTAGACCACTTCAACTCCAGTGATTTGATTATGTGGTAAAGAGACTGGTGCATAAACATCAATCCTGGGAAATTAATTCATGAAAATTAGCTGGAGATACCCCCAGAGGCCTGTTTTGTATCTATTTTTGCATAAAATGTTGAACTGACTACTTACTGAGGGTGTCTTGGGGGGACTAGAATGATTATGCATGATTCTGTAGTTATCTAGAGAGAAGCATGAAGAGGCTATGGAGTGACCTGAAAATGCATTCTGATTAAAGCTGAGTCTTGAACAGGAAAATTGCTTTGAAATGATTAAAGTTAAAATTGTTGGTAATAAAGGAAAACACTTGTCCTAGAATGAGACCTTTGAAAGAGAGAGTCTCATTTCGAATCTCTTCCACACCATAGGGCTTTGCTTTCAAATTGCAAAATATTGCATTGTATCAACCTATCACATTATCTCACCTTTGAAATTAATGAAAGATTAGGAGAATGTTCTAGATAAAAATCTGGCAAGGGATATCATGGGTGAAGATCTGCCCTTAGGAGAGTGAAGTCAGCAGCATCCTTTAGAGCTAACCTCGATGAATCTGCTCAGTGGAGCCTTTCCAAGGCTTGGACACAACCTCTGCTCTCGGGGTACTTGGCTCCTTTGTATGTCTAGCATGCCAGGTTGTAGTTCAAAACTTTGTTTAAACATCTGTCTTTCCCACCAGATCATGAGGTCCTAAAGGGACAGGGATCATGTTCATTACCTTCTGTATACTTCCAGCATCTAGTAGGGTGCCAATGCCACCTAGGATTGAGCCTATATCTCTGATTACATTTATTCTCTTTGGTAAATATTCACCTTTTCTTATATTTAAAGATGTTAATATCGCATCTGAAACTAGGAAACTTATAGTACAGAATTCAGACTTTTTAGCTGTTGGAAAGGTGATATCAGTATCTATAAACAGCATATTTAAACTATGTCTATGCCATATGTAACATAATACCCCCAGCAGAGACTGGGGCAGCTTCTAGAATCAAGCACATTAATATTTCTGCAGCCAGAAGTATGAATTGGCATACTCTGTGGGATAAATAGACTATAATTTTATAGCAGCTCAGGTCAGGTCAGATTTTGCTACCAGAGGGTTACAGAAAACTTCATATTTTTGGAACTCTTTCAATTTTAGAATTGCTAGTAAGGTACTGTGGACCTGTATTATATCTTCAGGAAGGAAAGAGTTCTTGTCTACAGGAAATATTCCTAGGTGCAAGGGCCATTACTCTTGTGAGTTCAGGGAGGATGAAGAAAATGATGCTGGGTCTTTCTGCACAGTAGCATGCTTCCAGAACTATCACTACTGCTAGGGTCTCACAGGATGGTGATACCAGAGGGGGCAATCTCAGTCGCTCATTTCCCACAAAGAAAGCTCACCCATTGTGCCACCCCTGACTCTGTGCCTTTTAGCTTATCTGCTGCTCCTTCCTCCCTGTACTAACCTATCTATCCATTTTTTTCCAGAGCCTCCCTTCTCCACTCCTCCATTGCTTTCTATCTATTTTTGTTTTCTTTTATCCTTTTTGCCTCACCAAAGCTTAGATCTTAGGAGTTTTGAGGCTCTTCTTGTTTGCCTTCAGCATAGTTCTTTGGCACATGATGCTCACATACCTCATTCACCTAAACAAGAAAAGCTTTGCTCTTATCAGGTTGTCTTTGAGTGCATATCAGTCAGTGCTTACGTGGAATGGAAGCATTCTGTGTGCATGCCTTTGTTTTATTAGGAGTTGTGTTTATCCGTTCTGTATGCTGTGTAGATAAGCATCGTGGGAATGTGTAAGTAGATAATAGGCTAATACTGTTCCCTGTACGAACCTAGTCTCCTGTATCCAAAAATGTTGGTGAAAAAATTCAAATATGGATATGTTTATACATGTTTAAAAATAAAGTAGGGAGCATCATTTATATGCTTTAATCTTTTTAAAAAATATCTTTTTGATAATTTTTAACAGTGCAATTGCTCATTTTTCCATGTGACATTTGGTTTTACCTGCCTTTATTTCTAATTCTGTTTGATTTACTTAAACCATGCATCTGTTTCGCTGGCATCCACAAGAAATCTCAATGTTATGCTATTTATTAAAGGAATCATTTTGTTCTTCTCACTTTTTCTTAGTCTCTTAGATTGCTTTTAAAGTTGTGCCTTTATTATGGTTGTTATTGTTCATGTGTAATATTGACATGAGCAAAAAATGGTGACCAGAGAGGTGGGATCAGGAAAGCAGTGTCTCTGTACTGTCAAGACATCCCTCCACTTGTTGCATCATGTTGAATGCGTGACGTCACAGTAGAAGCTGCAAGTGAAGTCCTGTGCTTCTTGTTAGTGACCTTGCTCTCTCTTTGGCACTCACAGGTCTGGTCTCAGCAGTGATTATAAGGGCAACATCCTCCTCTGTGGTACCCAATCCAGAAAGAATTGGGGCATGTTGTCAGTGCAGTACCAGGAAGTGTACTAGGGAATTCCATATTCTACCTTTTAAAAATACTTTTGAGACTGTCTCACAGTTCTTTGTAGGGATAGATTGCTGTCAATCCATTGTGGTATATCGTCAGTGATTATGGAAACCCTCCTGTTACTTAATACTGTTTTCTGAAGAACTATAGATGTTTCCATTAATGTAGGTTAAGGAATTTCCTTGATTCCCAGATAATAAAATACAGCATTTCCAAACAAGCTTTCCTCCTTAATTCACTCATTCAGTAAATGCTTATTGCTGACAGGTAGTTCCCAATCTTGTTCAAAACACCATGCTAATTTATAATATAGAAAAGGTGAGCTAGAACCTCTGCCTGTCCAATCAGAGACATTATAGGGTCTAGAGTATAGATCAGGGGTTGCTGAACAATGGCCCTCAGGCCAAATACAGCTCGCTGCCTGTTTTTGTAAATCAAGTTTCATTGGAACAAATGTTATATTCGCTAACATATTGTCCATGCCTGTTTTGTGCTGCAAGTACAGAGTTGAATAGTTGCAACAGAGATCATATGGCCTGTAAGCCTAAACTATTTACTGTCTGATCCTTTAGAGAAAATGTTTGCTGACCCTTGCTATAGAGATGGAAACATAAATTATTACATAACATCACAGAAGAAACAGTACCTTATGGTGGGAGCAGCATGAATTTTGAACCATGCCTATTTCAAATCTTGCTTCTATCATTTACTAGCCTTACAGCCTTCATCATGTTACTTAGTAATTCTGAGCTTTATTTTTTTTTCTTTTGCAAAATGCAATTAGTAAATCTATACTGCAGGTTTAATTTTAGTAGTAGGAGAGGTTATTTATATGTAAGGCCCTCAGAGTATAACAATAGTCAATAAATGTTCACTTGTCAAAATAATAGGATGACACATAAGTAGGATGACTATCCTAGAGCCACCTTGGTTTACACCTACTGTCCCAGTTTGATTATTAATAACCCCCTTCACTCTTAAGTGTCCTAATTTGGGTAATAGATTGCATGGTCACACTATGCTTAGGGAATTTCTTAAAGTTTCATTTGTGATTATCTTATTTTGATGAGGAACCAAATTTATTTTAAAACTGTAAGTTTTATTTAAAACTTATTTTAAAGCTGTAAGTACTATGATAAGAAAGTAAATTACTTTGTATTGGTCATTGCTGACCTAACCACACAAACGTTTTGGTTCCTATATTATTAAACTTTGTTCCTTTAAGCAAGAAACATTTATTAACCCAATAATAATGTTTTCAAAATCTCATTACGGAGACTTAGAAATAACTAAACCAGTGAGAAGAAAATTGGTTTTCTGATGTGACAACCTTGCAGTAAGAGGCCCAGGAGGAGTGGGTTCTGCCTTTGATGAAATACGGTTGCGTTTAGGGGGAGAAAAACTATGGGAGAACTGAGGCTGTTTTTTTTGAGCCTGACAAAGGATGTAGCCACTACTGTGCTCATTTTGTTCATTTGAATTAAGTTGGGGCCTGAACCATTGGTTTCCCCTTTAAACAAGGGCCTGAAGGTAGGGATCACTGGCAGATAAGTGATGGTCCAAAAGGGGTCACCACTTTTGATGATACCTCACTAGCCTTATACTCACCACTAGCCTTATACATTCTAAGAGAAAACACTGAATGATTGCTGTGTAATCCTCTGGATCCAAAGGTGGGAGGTCAAGAAAATAAGAGTTGTGCTACTTTATAAAAAATATATTTAACTCAAATATATTGATCTTTATATTGGGAAGAACTGGATACTGGGGAGACCCTATACCAGGCCTTGATTCCTTGGTCAGGAACAAATGGATATGAACTGGAGTGGCTGGGAGGGACTCCGTGGAAGAGTCAGGACTGAATTGGGTCTTACAAGAGAGATCCAGGGATCTAAGGAAGAGGATTACAAACTGGAAGGACAACAGTAATCAGAAGCAGGCAGATAGATATGGTATGTCCTGTTGTAGGTGCTCTGGAGAGGCCCTGAGAGTAGAGTACTTGTACTGAGAAATCATGAAGATGAGTTTGGAAGGATGTGACTGTGAAGGACCTTTGATATCAGATTGGAGAGCTGACATTTCTTTAAGCATTGAGAAATCAGTACTTATTTTAGAATAACATTTCAAATTTTGGATATTGTTTCAGTTCGTTTTGACTTTCAAACATAATTGTAGGTAATTTAATATTGTAGAATGAATATCATCTGACTGCTGCTTTGTTTATTTGGAAATTTCTCTCTCTTCTTACGCTGCTAAGTAAAATTCATCAAAATATTTTATTTGCTAAAAGTGCAGGTTGTTTCTCCTGCTTACAAAATATTTTAATGAAATGGATTTAAAAGTGTTGTGCTTCACCTCATTCCTCACACCTGACATTGATCATCTTCTGACCCTGGCTCTAGTTCTGACATGGTTTGGCTGTGTCCCCACCCAAATCATATCTTGAATTATAGTTCCCATAATCCCCATGTGTCATTGGAGGGACCTGGTGGGAGGTATTTGAATCATGGAGGCGGTTTCCCTCATGCTATTCTCATGATAGTGACTGAGTTCTCATGGGATCTGGTGGTTTTATAAAGGGCTTTCCCCCTTTTGCTTGAAACTTCTCCTTGCTGCCGCCATGCAGAGAAGGACATGCTTGCTTCCCCTTCTGCCATGATTGTAAGTTTCCTGAGGCCTCTCCAGCCATGCTGAACTGTGAGTCAATTAAACCTCTATCCTTTGTAAATACAGTCTCAAGTAGGTCTTTATTAGCAGCGTGAGAATGGACTAATACGGTAAGTTGGTACTGGGAGTGGGGTTCTGCTTAAAGATACCCCAAAAATTAGAAGCAACTTTGGAACTGGGTAACAGGCAAAGGTTGGAACAGTTTGGAGGGATCAGAAAAAGACAGGAAAGTGTGAGAAAGTTTGGAACTTCCTAGAGACTTGGAGGGCTCAGAAGACCGGAAGATATGGGGAAGTTTGGAACTTCCTAGAGACTTGTTTAATAGCTTTGAGAAAAATACTGTTAGTGATATGGACAATAAAATCTAGGCTGAGGTGGTCTCAGATGGAGATGAGGAACTTGTTGGGAACTGGAGCAAAGATGACTTTTGTTATGCTTTAGCAAAGAGACTGGTGGCATTTTCCCCCTGCCCTAGAGATCTGTGGAACTTTAAACTTGAGAGACATGATTTAGGATATCTGCCGGAAGAAATTTCTAAGCAGCAAAGCATTCAAGAGGTAACAGAGTAGAAAGTTTGGAGAATTTGCAGCCTGATGATGCGGTAGAAAAGAAAAACTCATTTTCTTGGGAAAAATTGAACCCAGCTGCAGAAATTTGCATAAGTAATGAGGAGCCCAATGTTAATTGCCAAAACAATGAGGAAAATGTCTCCAGGGCATGTCAGAGACCATCATGGCAGCCCCTCCCGTCACAGGCCTGGAGGCCTAGGAGAGAAAAATGGTTTCATGGGCTGGGCCCAGGACCTGCCTGCTCTAAGCAGCCTCAGGACATGGTGCCCTGAGTCCCAGATGCTTTGGATTCAGCCGTGGCTAAAAGGGGCCAAGGTACAGCTCAGACCATTGCTTTGGAGGGTACAAGCCCCAAGCCTTGGCAGCTACCATGTGGTTGGGCCTGCAGATGCATAGAAGTCAAGAATTGAGGTTTGGGAACCTCCATCTAGACTTCAGAGGATATATGGAAATGCCTGGATGTCCTGGAAGGAGTGCTGCAGATGGGGAGCTCTCATGAAGAGCCTCTGCTAGGGCAGTGTGGAAGGGAAATGTGGGGTTGGAGCCCTCACACGGAGTCCCCACTGGGGCACTGCCTAGTGGAACTGTGAGAAGAGGGCCACCATCCTCCAGACCCCAAAATGGTAGATCCACTGACAGCTTGCATTGTGCACCTGGAAAAGCTGCAGACACTCAACACCACCCCATGAAAGCAGCCAGAAGGGGAGGTGTTCCCTACAAAGCCACAGGGACGGAGCTGCCCAAGGCCATTGGAGCTCACCTCTTGCATCAGCGTGACCTGGATATGAGACATGGAGTCAAAGGAGAATCATTTTGGAACTGTAAGGTTTAATGACTACCCTACTGGATTTCAGACTTGCATGGGGCCTGTAGTCCCTTTGTATTGTCCAGTTTCTCCCATTGGAATGGGTGTATTTACCCAATGCCTGTACCCTCATTGCATCTAGGATGTAACTAACTTGCTTATGATTTTACAGGCTCATAGGCGGAAGGGACTTGCCTTGTCTCAGATGAGACTTTGGACTTAGACTTTTGGGTTAATGGTGGAATGAGTTAAGACTTTGGGGGACTGTTGGAAAGACACGATTGTGTTTTGAAATGAGAGGACATGAGATTTGGGAGGGGCTGGGTGTGGAATGATATGGTTTGGTTGTGTCCCCACTTAAATCTCATCCTGAATTGTAATTTCCACAATCCCCACGCCATGGGAGGGACCTAGTAGGAGGTAATTGAATCATGGGGTCAATCGCCCTCATGCTTTTGTTTTGATAGTGAGTGAGTCTCGTGAGATCTGATGGTTTTATAAAGGGCTTTTCCCCCTTTTGCTCAGCACTTCTGCTTGCTGCCACCATGTGAAGAAGGACATGTTTGCTTCCCCTTCTGCTATGATTGTAAGTTTCCTCACAGTAACTGTGAGTCAATTAAACCTCTTTCTTTTATAAATTACCCAGTCTTGGGTATGTCTTTATTAGTTATTAGCAGCATGATAATGGAATAATACAAGTTCTGAAAATCTTTTTTTGTTTTTGTTTTTGTTTTGTTTTGTTTTTAGCTTCTAAACAGAAATGTATTGCTCACAGTTCTGGAGGTTAGGAAATCCAAGATTAAGGGGCTAGCAAATTCAGCATCTGGTGAGGGCCCCTCACATGGTAGAAGTGCCTGAACATCTTTTTAAAAATGTCTTTCCTCCCGCTAATAGTCTTGTTCTTCCTGATTTTCTTTCCTGTGTTTTTTCCTCTATCCCAACTCAAGGCTCTTTTGCATTTGCTTGTCCTTATCTTGTCCTTGCAAGCCTTTCCCTCAAGAGAGGGTGAAACTACCTGAAGCCAAGAAATGAAAGAGTGTTAGGTAGACTATAGGTTTGTGGAAAGGGAGGGGAGGGAACAAAAGCCACACACACCTGTCCCCCTGGCATCTGAAGGAAAGGCTGGACTCATGTAGACTGTGTCTACCAGATGCCAAAATAACTTCTCAGTGGAGCCAACTCAATCAAAGACAGGCAATTCAGTGCAAATTTAGTCCATGTGGTTCGTTGGCATTGTGTGGGCAAAACAAACCCATTGACTGATATCCTGGATCATTTTCCAGCCGGTAATTTTGGTGTTTCCTAAAACAGAGATTGCTAAAGTGGGAAGCAGGAATATTCAAGTAGTGAATACAATGATCCATGGGAGGCAAGAAAAAAAATTAGAACTTCTATTTGTATCTAAAATAAGAATCTAAGCCATATTAACATTTGATTTTATGGATTGTTAATAGCATATATGTAATTTTAACATAAATAATAGGGATGAATCCTCAAATTTTCTGCTGATGCATAATCAAAACAGTTTGGTGACTACTATTCTAGATTATGAATTTCCAATCTGTGGGCTCAGTGCCCTCCCACTCTACCATAGGGGCAAGTTATTACAAGAGTTCTATTAAGACACATAGGTGAACTTATCTTCACATTCAATAGATACTGAAAATGCAATGATCTGCTCAAGGTTGCAGGGTTCATTTAATATGCTCTTTCTATTGTGTTTTGAAATTTACTGTAAAAGTAACTTTCTTATACCTGAAAAATGTGAATCCATTGAAGGAGACACAGTTACACATGGGACACAAATAAGTAAGGAAAGGGGAGAATCAAGTTCCAATAAGATGTTAGGTTGGTTGTTCAAAGTATTTAACCTATTGGAAGAGTTATTTATACTTAAGCATCTCTCTCTTTTTCTTCAAAGCAAAAATTGTTTTGTTTTTCTCTCAACATATTTCTTTGTTCCCCTATTTTGAGGAGTAAGTATTAGGACATTTCATGGACCTGACTTCTAGCACTGTGTTGTTTAGGGTTTTTGTTTGTTTGTTTGTTTTTGTTTTTTTTTTTTGAGACGGCGTCTTGCTCTGTCACCAAGGCTGGAGTGCAGTGGCATGATCTCGGCTCACTGCAACCTCTGACTCCTAGGTTCAAGCAATTCTTCTGCCTCAGCCTGGCGAGTAGCTGGGATTACAGGCAGGTGCCACTGCATCTGGCTAATTTTTGTATTTTTAGTAGAGACAGGGTTTTGCCATGTTGGCCAGGCTGGTCTCAAACTCCTGACCTCAAGTGATCTGTCCACCTCGGCCTCCCAAAGTGCTGGGATTACAGGCATGAGCCACCACACCCGGCTGCATAGCTTTTTTTTAATTCATGTGTGTATTAGCTTGCTGGGACTCTCATAACAAAATACCACAGATTGTGGCTTAAACAACAGAAATTTATTTTCTGACAATTCTGGAACGAGAAGTCCAAGATCAAGGGTTCAGGATATGTTTGTTTTTTTTCTGTAGTCCCCCTCCTTGGCTGTTGATGGCCACCTTCTTGCTATGTTCTCACATGACCTTCTCTGTGTGCACATGTGCTTCTGGTGTTTCTCTGTGTGTCATAATCTCCTCTTCTCATAAGGTCACTAATCCGGTTGCCTTCAGGCCTCATTTTAACTTAATCATCCCTTTAAAGTTTCCATATCCAAATACAGTCACATTCTGAGGTATTAGGAGTTAAGACTTCAACATATAAAGTTGAGGGAACACAATTTAGCACATAACAATGTGTACTTACTTATTCATGAGTCTATTTTTTCAGGAAAGAACGTGGGACCTAGCAGTATTGAGAAGCAACTATATTAGGGCAACTATATTCTTATTTGTCAAGGACAGTCCTGATTTATTTTTATTATCCTGACTTAATAAAAATAGCACCCCCTTGGACTGCCAGAAATGTTTCATTTGGATGGTGAATGATATGGTGATCCTGATAGAAAGCTTCTAGAACCAGAGTTCATGTATTTGAGTCTCAGCTCAAAAAATACATTGCTGCACCTAGACTACCTCGGATACGAAATAGAGGCAGTAACAGTACTTACCCAAGGCTTATTGTAAGAATTAAATGAGTCGGTATGTGTAAGTCATTCAGAACACTGCCCTCCATAGAGTAAGCACTGAGTGTAACACTGAGTAAGCAAAGAGCAGGAGGATTGTATATGTCAAGTGTGATGGTGAATTTTATGTGTCAGCTTGGCTGTGCCAGTGTGCTCAGATCTTTGGTCGAACATTATTCCGGATGTTTCTTTGAGGGTGCTTTTGAATGAGATTTACATTTAAATTGATCGACTTTGAGTAAAGCAGATTACTGTCTGTAATGTGGGTAAGCCTCTTCAATCAGTTGAAGGCCTGAATAGAACAACAGGATGACTTCCCCTGAGTAAGAAGGAACACACCAGCAGATCATCTTCAGACCTCACCTGCAACATTGACTCTTCCTGGTTCACCAGCAGTCTGCCTTTGGACACGAACTGCAACTTTTTCCTGCGTCTCCAGTCGGCTGACCTCCCTTGTCAGATTTTGGACTTGCCAAGCCTCCACAATCACATGTGCTAATTCCTTAAAGATAAATCTCTCTCTCTCTCTCTCTCTCTCTCTCTGTCTCTCTCTCTCTCTCTCTCTCTCTCTCTCTCTCTCTCTATGTATATATATACACACATACTGTTGGTTCAGTTTCTCTGGAGAACCTAGCTAATACAGCCAGTATGCAAGTCAAAACTGTACCTGAAGGATAATTTTTAATTTTTACAAAGTTCATTTATTTCTGGATTTTTATCTTTCTATATTCACTATACTCTTTGCCTGCCTATAGACATATCAATTTTAAAAAATGAAGATCCATGACAAGACACTATGGAGGATGAATAGACACTCTGTCTCTCTCTATTATTCTCAGTATTAAAAAAAAAACCCTGAATTTTGCATTCCCATACCATGTTTTGAAGCAATATTGATGTTATCTGATAGAATTCTCATCATTCATCATTGTGAAGATGAATTATTTTTTTTCAGGAAGCAAGAGTAGTAGCCTTAATAAATGTTTAAAATAAAAGAATTCTAAGATTGGCTTTGGTAAAATGAGTGTTGATTAAAAAAAAATTGAATCACTATGCCCAAAAATGAGTCCAAAGCTAAGCAAGCAAGCAGATATATTGGCAAGAGTTCAGCCAAGTTAGAAGACTGGCAAATCACCCTTATGAAAAAAAGTTAAACATCTTGAAGAGCAAATAAAGGCTTGAGGTACATCTGAGTAGCAGCTATCAAATTTTAAAAAGGGTTATTGTAGAAGAGATGGAGACCAGCTGTTTTCCAACTCTGCTGAGCTCAGATAAGAACAAAACTGGATAAAAACTGCAATATGACAGATCATTTAGGTCTAGGGAAGTATTTCCTGGAAGTTAACATAGATGGAATGGTTTTTTATGATGTTCTGGAATACATTCAAGGGATTCTTTCAAGTTGATTAGGTTTACCTTTTCCAGACGTGAAACAAAGTGGAAACTACAGATTTAGGTTCCCCAACTGAGTAATCAGCAGAATCACTAGGGTTAGGTGGGGTGAGGAGACTTTAAAAAAAAAAACACAGACTTCATTTCTATGAAGTAATAGAGGTAGCTTACAGGATATATTGTTGAGAGTAAAAGCAAGGTGCACAAGAGAATATAGCATGTTACCTTTGGTATAAGTCTAAAAGGGAAAGAGGAATATGTATGTATCATTATTTGCTTTTTTTCCACTTCAAAAAGGAAACACAGAAACAACAAACCAGAAACTAATAAAATTAGTTACCTATTGCGGATGGGGTGGAAGATGGGAATGGGATTTCTCTTTGTATACTTTTTGTTTCAGTTTCCTATTGCTGATCTAATAAATTCCCATAAATGTATCTCCTTACAACAACACAAATGTACTATTTTACAGTTCTGGATGTCAGAAGTCCAATATGGGTCTCACTGGGCTAAAGTTAAGATGTCAGCAGGGCTGCATTCCTTCTGAAAGTTCTAGAGGACAATTCATCTCCTTCCTTTCTCTAGCTTCGAGAGGCCGCCTGCATTCCTTGGCTCATGGTCCTTTTCTGCATCTTCAAAGCCAGCAGCACTGCATTTTCAAATCTCTTTGAATCTGACCGTTCTGCCTCCTGCTTTCACTGTTTAGGACCCTTCTGATTACATTCAGGCCCATAAAATAATAGAGAATATTCTTGTTATCTTAAGGTCAACTGGTTAGCATCTTAATTCTTCTTTATTCTCTAACATATTCACAGCTTCTGGCAATTAAGATGTGGACATCTTTTGCCAGGACAGTGGCGGGGAGGCATCATTCTGCCTACCACATCTTTAAAAAATAATCTTAACTTTTGAATGATGTAAATTTGTATATATTCAAAAATAAAATGGAGTAAAAAATGGGTAATAAAAGCAAACTCTAAAATTGAGTATAAATAGAAACAAATAAGCCTACCTCTATATCAAATGGTAACATAACTATACTGGGGAGAAAAAAAAGAATTTATTCCAGGCCGGGTGCAGTGGCTCACGCCTGTAATCCCAGCACTTTGGGAGGCCGAGGCAGATGGATCACTAGGTCACAAGATCGAGACCATCTTGGCTAACACGGTGAAACCCCCTCTCTACTAAAAATACAAAAAATTAGCTGGGCGTGGTGGCTGGTGCCTGTAGTCCCAGCTACTCAGGAGGCTGAGGCAGGAGAATGGCATGAACCTGGGAGGCGGACCTTGCAGTGAGCCAAGATCATGCCACTGCACTCCAGCCTACAAGTACACCTTAAACTGAGATATATTTTAAGGACTAAAATAATTACACAGACATCTTAATTTGTACTCAGCAGATTTATTGTTGGTAATGGTTGTAGTGTAGTCACCTTGAAACTATTTTGAGTATATTTTAGGAAAGTATAAATGAATAAATGTGTTAATGTTGTGGGGAGCCAGGGTAATCACTGTGGAAGAAGGGAGATAAAATATGGAGTCCAGAAGGTGAGGGAGAACTTTGTGGTATTGGATTT
This sequence comes from Pan paniscus, assembly GCF_029289425.2. NCBI lineage: Eukaryota > Metazoa > Chordata > Mammalia > Primates > Hominidae > Pan > Pan paniscus. The sequence continues at coordinate 147,517,242 of NC_073255.2, read as the reverse complement.
TTTATGTGTATTCCCTGAAATGGCATAGAATATTGACACCCCAGGAGCACTGAGCACACCTAGTACTAAACCTTGGTTTCTAAATAATGGCCAGGCACGGTGGCTCACACCTGTAATCCCAGCACTTTGGGAGGCTGAGGCTGGTGGATCACGAGGTCAAGAGATCAAGACCATCCTGGCCAATATGGTGAAACCCCGTCTCTACTAAAAATACAAAAAATTAGCCAGGCGTGGTGGCGGGCACCTGTAGTCCCAGCTACTCAGGAGGCTGAGGCAGGAGAATGGCGTGAACCCAGGAGGTGGAGCTTGCAGTGAGCCAAGATCTCGCCACTGCACTCCAGCCTGGGCGACAGAGTGAGACTCCGTCTCAAAAGCAAACAAACAAACAAACAAACAAGAAACCAAGGCACTTTAAAGAAATGTCTGATCTCAGGGGGAGCAGGTATTAGGTGCAAGGTAAGCCTGTAACAACTAATAGTGCCAAAAAGTAAGGTAGCGCTAAAATACTGATGGAGATGTATCCAAAGGACACATAGAGCTCCCACTGGCCAAACTTAAGACATTTGAGCATCAAACAGATAAATAAAAAGTAGTCACAGATTTTGACTTAAAAAAGGACTTCTTGATATTACAATAGAGGCAGTTAGGGTGAAATGGAAAGCACTTTTTTTTTAGAGAACAATGCCAACTAGTAAATGCAAAAGAAGGAATAGATTTGGAAAATCATTATTTTTGTAATCCCTAATGTAATAAGTGATTCAGACAGGATCATCAATGAATGTTAACACAATTAGATGAAATATAGCTGGCATATAGGATATTTACATTATTACAAACTATCTCACAGAGTTATTAATTACAGAAGGAAAAAGATTTATTTATGATGGAGAAATCCAGTCAGTATTGCCTTAAGTGATCAAACTTGGCATCACAACAATGAGATGCACCGATATTTTGTGCCACCTGATTTGATGGACCTTGACTCTAGTCATGAGGGAAAAAAAATCAAGCAATTCCAGATATACGACATTTTACAAGGCAGCTTGCTGGGACTCCAGATTAAAAGAAATTAAATGTAAACCGAAGCAAAGTAATGACCACCAAATGCAATTTGTGACCCTTGATTAGACCTTGAATTTTTAAAATAATGGCTATAAAAGACATCACTGGGACAATTGGAAAATTTTGAATATGGACTATGTAATAAGTAATATTGTATCTACATTAAATATCTTGTGTATAATAATGGTATCGTGTTCATATATGAAACGGTCTTCATTCTCAGGAGATATATGTTGAAGTATTCAGGGATAAATTTCACATGATGTCAACAACTATCAAACAGTTTAGAAGAAGTAGCTGTGTACATGTCACATATATGTACATACACATAAAATGAGAAAAAAATGAATGCAGCAAAATGTAAATGCTTACTTTTGATGGAGCTGTTTTTTGTACCACACTTTCAAATTTTTTACAGGTCTGATTTTCAAAATAACAAGTAGAAGAAAAAAAAAACCCTTTATTGAGCCCAAGGGCTTCTTGCTACCCTTCGTGCATATTTAGTTTGTATTTCAAGTTGTTGTTAAAAGATTTTTCTTCTTCTTCTTCTTCTGTGTAAACAATGTGTTTTTGATTATCTTTTTGGAAGCCTTCCCTGACATCCAGTTCCGTCTTCGCGTCCCTAGACAATGTGATTTTTTTGAATACGTATGATAGCAAATAGAAGAGATTTCCTGAATTCATGTGATAGCAAATAGAAGAGCTTCAGTGAAAGGAATGTTTTATGTTAATCTCTGTGGAAGTCCAGTTTATAGGAAAAACATTTGAAAATAAAATGGTAAATAAAGTGGACATATAGTATTACTTTATAACTGGCACTCAGTAAATATGTGCTAAATATGAGTGTATTTTGTAAGCTTCTAAATACCATTAAAATATCACCTGATAGTAACTATAACAACAACAATTTTTTTAAAAACACAGATTTCCAGGCCCTCCTTCAGACCTGTTGAAGGGTAATCTCTTAAGATAAGACCCTGATCTGCCTTTTAAACAAGTTTGCTATGTTCTCCTGTTCAGTGAAATTGATGTCTTTAAGATTTAAGATGTTTAAGGGCTCCCTTCCTGTCTTTGGGCTCAGCCTTAAGTCCTCCCCCTCACCTCCTCTTCCATCCTCGCCAATCTCTGCTCGCCTCTGCTGATGGGGATTCTTTACCATCTGCCATGATCTGTATACTTTATTATTTTTCCTCGCTACCCATCCCACCTTGTTTGCTTTCTCTTTGTTTTCCACCTCTCTCCATGAGTACTAGATCCGTGTTACTCAGTGTACTCTCCATGGAGACAGCCTACCCAGTCTCACACCTAACTCCTGCTGCTCATCTAGTAGGTGGGACAATGTTTTTCACAAAATATATATATTTTTTAGGACTCTGTGATTTTTCCGTAAAGAAAGTCTCTCTAGGATACCAATGACTCTGCGGGAAACTCTGAGAATGTACGCCAGATTTATGCTTCCTGGGTCTATGCAATAGGCTCTTGAGGCTAATGGTTAAGATGGTGGACTCTGGAGTCAAACTGCTTGGTTCTAAAGACAGACTAACCGCTTGGTAGCTGTATGACTTTTGGCAAATTTTTTAACCTCTTTGAGCTTTGCTTTCTCATTTGTAAAAGGGAAATACTAACAGAACCTACTTCAAATGGTTTTTGTGAGGATTAAAGGAGTTTACATACAATAGCACCTAGAAAAATGCTATATAAGTGCTTACTGTTTTTTTCTTTGTATTTCAATGGCTACAAAAGGTGTTTACTATTTTTTTTATTCATCATCACTTCTCCCTGGAATGTTAAACCTGGATTACATTCTGCTTTCAAGCTATTAATAATGATTCTTATAAAATGATCTCTTTATTGCTTTCTTTCTGTTTCTCATGAATTAAGGTTTCCCTAGGACTTCTGCATGCCCATGCCACACATATCCTGTGGCCCCCAGAGCGCTGGCAGAAATTGGAATCTGTTCTTCCTCCAGAGCGCTTACCAGTACAGAGAGAAGAGGAATGACTGCATGAATCTACCTGAGTTGCTGGCATTGGGAGGCCAGTTACTAGAAAGGAATAGAAAAAAGAAGCCTCCAAAAGGGAAAAACTTCTGACAATATGATGCTGTGTGAGAAATATTTACAGCACATTAAGACGATCTGTATTATTAAATAAATAATTTTCAAATGTTAAACAGTATTAAATGGCACCTGATTTTGTGTTAAATTTTAGTTCCCTGTTGTTTAATGCCCCCAAAATATGCAGACCTTTGGGAATATAAAAATTTTGCACCCAGATGTCTTAATGGGGCTAAATTTCAGATTATTTGTTACATATACTTATTATATTGATTGTTGGGTTTTGATTTTGGTGCTTGCTGCTGAAATAAATTAAAAATTAATATTCAATAAAAATGATGTATTTGCCACTTACTGTTAAGGTAGAACAAGAAGGAACACATATTATACACATAATGATGGGAATTACATTGTGATTTGTACTGTCTACAAAGCAGTAACTGCCAGTTAGGAAGAACAGTAAACAGTGATGTTAAAATAAAACAATGATTTGCTAAGGTCCTGTTTTGAGTATTTAATTATCATTGAGTACATCCATTAATGAGGAATTTCTTATCTCTTCTGAAAATAAGGAATCAAAGTAATGGAGAACCCATTCTATCGATACTTGCATACAGTCAAGCCTTTCTTATTGGCCCTTTTTAATCCCGCATTTCTGAGTGATCTCATGCCTATTCACAATGATGGGTAAACCCCTTTATCCGCATTTAGTCATACTATGTGTTTAAAAGTTCTGAGTGAAATAGAAGAAAAAACAGTCCAGATCAGCCACGTTTGATTTTCTTCCCCTAATTATTTCTCAGTATTCACGTCTGTAATACTGAAATCACCAATTGCAAAGTTATAGTAGAATCATAGAGTCTGTAATTTGTATGGATAATGGAATAAATTCCTTGCATCTAAGTCCGTGTTTATGAAAGCTTCTTTTTCTCCCATTGGTTAGAGGTTTGTGTAAATTAGTATTGGCATAATCATATTCAACAAATATTAATGAGCACTTACATACTAATGTTGGACAGAATTTTTTTTAAAACAGATCTGCTTAAAATTTTTCTGTGGCTCTTCATTGCCCTTCTCAATTCTTCAGTTCCATTTTCTCTTTTCCCCAACTCGAACTTCATACCCTGGCTTTTAACTGCAGTTTACCAAATACTGCTATTTCAAAGCTTGTAATTTTTTTCTTTCTTGGCAAAGTGCGTCCCTTGGAATTATGTGTAAAATGTTTAGTGCATAAGGGTATTGACTCTTTACTTGCTGGAACACAGGAGGGTCTATGGGTCATATAGGAGGGGATTGGGAGTACTGAGGGGAGGTAGAGTAAAGAACAAATAGACAGGTGCTGGTAGTGGCTGCTATTTACCACTGGTATAAAAGAGTTCAATATTTTAACAGTTTACCCCATTGGCTATCAGCCTTGCTACCTTATTGACTACCTGTGCCATTGTTACTTGAACTATTCATTCAAGATTGTATATCTTTGGAGGGAAGGTAAATGCTCTTTCTATTCAATTTTCTATTCACTAGCCATCCAGCACATCACCAGCAGAGTTAATGCCTAATGCTTGTTGAACAGCTCAGCTGACTAGTTACTTCCTCAGGAATACATCCCCAGGCAAAGTCACTGCTCTACCTGGTATATACATTCATTAATGTATCACTCTGCATGTTAATGATTCGTGTACATACTTTCTCCCCTACTAGACTGTGAACTAGTAGTCTAATCTAGAGCAGGGTTTATCTTGCTCAACTTAGTCATATGATTGCTCATAATTGACAATAAAATCCTGTCCAATCAATGTATGAATCCTAGGCACTGTGTTAAGGACAGGAAAATCAAAGTAGATAAAACAAATATTCTCATAGTCGACTGGTGGGGGCAGGAGGAACTGTAAAGAGGCAAAGAGTTAACATACAATTCCGCAGTAGGTATAGAGCATGGAATAGGTGCAATGGGAGCAGAAAGGGCTGTAAATCTGATTGTGCCTGGGGAAATAGGGATGGGAGAAACCATCACAGGAGGGGTGCCATGGGCTGAGCCTTCTAGGATGAATGGAGTTCCCCTCCTGTGAATTATAAATTTAATCTGTATAAATGATTTCAGTTACTTAAATAGTTTCCTCTCAAACATTACTGCTAGTTTACGGTTCAGGGTGTAGTGTGCGTATTATGTTTTATACATTTAATTTGTAAAATGTGAAATAATGATTGTACCTCAGGAACACTGAGATTTGTAATTAATTTTTTTTCACTTTTTACAACAGTCATTTCAAACAATTTTAACAAGTAACTTATAAAAATGTGTTATATATCGGATGTTCCAAGATGGCCAAATAAGAACAGTTGCAGTCTACAGCTCCCAGCATGAACAATGCAGAAGATGGGTGATTTCTGCATTTCCAACTGAGGTACTGGGTTTGTCTCACTGGGACTTGTTGGACAGTGGGTGCAGCCAAAAGAGCAGGGCGGGGCATCGCCTCACCCAGGAAGTGCAAGGAGTCAGGGAATTCCCTTTCCTAGCCAAGGGAAGCCATGACAGATGGTACCTGGAAAATCGGGACACTCCCACCCTAATACTATGCTTTTCCAATGGTCTTAGCAAATGGCACACCAGGAGATTATATCCTGCACCTGGCTCACAGGGTCCCATGCCCACGGAGCCTCGCTCACTGCTAGCACGGCAGTCTGAGATCAAACTGCAAGGTGGCAGCAAGGCTGGGGGAGGGGGGTCCACAATTGCTGAGGCTTGAGTAGGCAAACAAAGCAGCTCGGAAGCTCGAACTGGGTGGAGCCCACTGCAGCTCAAGGAGGCCTGCCTGCCTCTGTAGACTCCACATCTGGGGGCAGGGCATAGCTGAACAACAGGCAGCAAAAACTTCTGCTGGCTTAAACATCCCTATCTGACAGCTTTGAAGAGAGTAGTGGTTCTCCAAGCACAGAGGTTGAGATCTGAGAACGGACAGACTGCCTCCTCAAATGGGTCCCTGACCTCTGAGTAGCCTAACTGGGAGACACCTCCCAGTAGGGGCCAACTGACACCTCATACAGCTGGGTGCCTCTCTGAGATGAAGCTTCCAGAGGAAGGATCAGGCAGCAACATTTGCCATTCTGCAATATTTGCTGTTCTATAGCCTCCACTGGCGATACCCAGGCAAACAGGGTCTGGAGTGGACTTCCAGCGAACTCCAACAGACCTGTAGCTGACGGTCCTGTTAGAAGGAAAACTAACAAACAGAAAGGAAATCCACACCAAAACCCCATCTGCACGTCACCATGATCAAAGACCAAAGGTAGATAAAACCAAAAAGATGGGGAGAAACCAGAGCAGAAAAGCTGAAAATTCTAAAAATCAGAGCACCTCTTCTCCTCCAAAGGAACACAGCTCCTCGCCAGCAATGGAGCAAAGCTGGATGGAGAATGACTTTGATGAGTTGAGAGAAGAAAGCTTCAGACGACTGGTAATAACAAACTTCTCCAAGCTAAAGGAGGATGCTCAAACCCATCGCAAAGAAGCTAAAAACCTTGAAAAAAGATTAGACAGATGGCTAACTAGAATAAACAGCGTAGAGAAGACCTTAAATGACTGGATGGAGCTGAAAACCATGGCACAAGAAATAACGTAATGCATGCACAAGCTTCAGTAGCCGATTTGATCAAGTGGAAGAAAGGGTATCAGTGATTGAAGATCAAATGAATGAAATGAAGTGAGAAGAGAAGTTTAGAGAAAAAAGAGTAAGAAGAAATGAACAAAGCCTCCAAGAAATATGGGACTATGTGAAAAGACCAAATCTACATTTGATTGGTATACCTGAAAGTGACGGGGAGAATGGAACCAAGTTGGAAAACATTCTGCAGGATATTATCCAGGAGAACTTCCCCAGCCTAGCAAGGCAGGCCAACATTCAAATTCAGGAAATACAGAGAACGTCACAAAGATACTCCTCGAGAAGAGCAACTCCAAGACACATAATTGTCAGATTCACCAAAGGTGAAATGAAGGAAAAAATATTAAGGGCAGCCAGAGAGAAAAGTCAGGTTACTCACAAAGGGAAGCCCATCAGACTAACAGTGGATCTCTCTGCAGAAACTCTACAAGCCAGAGAGAGTGGGGGCCAATATTCAACATTCTTAAAGAAAAGAATTTTCAACCCAGAATTTCATATCCAGCCAAACTAAGCTTCATAAGTGAAGGAGAAATAAAATCCTTTACAGACAAGCAAATGCTGAGAGATTTTGTCACCACCAGGCCTTCCCTACAAGAGCTCCTGAAGGAAGCACTAAACATGGAAAGGAACAACTGGTACCAGCCACTGCAAAATCATGCCAAATTGTAAAGACCATCAAGGCTAGGAAGAAACTGCATCAACTAACAAGCAAAATCACCAGCTAACATCATAATGACAGGATCAAATTCACACATAACAATATTAACTTTAAATGTAAATGGGCTAAGTGCTCCAGTTGAGAAACACAGACTGGCAAATTGGACAAAGAGTCAAGACCCAATGGTGTGCTGTATTCAGGAGACCCATCTCATGTGCAGTGACACACATAGGCTCAAAAAAAAGGGATGGAGAAAGATCTACCAAGCAAATGGAAAACAAAAAAAAAAGCAGGGTTTGCAATCCTAGTCTCGGATAAAACAGACTTTAAACCAACAAAGATCAAAAGAGACAAAGAAGGCCATTACATAATGGTAAAGGGATCAATTCAACCAGAAGAGCTAATTTTCCTAAATGTATATGCACCCAAAACAGGAACACCCAGATTCATAAAGCAAGTCCTTAGAGACCTACAAAGCGACTTACACTCCCACACAATAATAATGGGAGACTTTAACACCCCACTGTCAACATTAAACAGATCAACAAGACAGAAAGTTAACAAGGATATCCAGGCATTGAACTCAGCTCTGCACCAAGCGGACCTAATAGACATCTACAGAACTCTACACCCCAAATCAACAGAATATACATTCTTCTCAGCACCACATCACACATATTCCAAAATTGAACACACAGTTGGAAGTAAAGCACTCCTCAGCAAATGTAAAAGAACAGAAATTTTAACAAACTGTCTCTCAGACCACAGTGCAATCAAACTAGAACTCAGGATTAAGAAACTCACTCAAAACAGCTCAACTACATGGAAACTGAACAACCTGCTCCTGAATGACTACTGGGTACATAGCGAAATGAAGGCAGAAATAAAGATGTTCTTCAAAACCAATGAGAACAAAGACACAATATACCAGAATCTCTGGGACACATTTAAAGCAGTGTAGAGGGAAATTTATAGCACTAAATGCCCACAAGAGAAAGCAGGAAAGATCTAAAATTGACACCCTAACATCACAATAAAAAGCACTAGAGAAGGAAGAGCAAACACATTCAAAAGCTAGCAGAAAGCAAGAAATAACTAAGATGAGAGCAGAACTGAAGGAGATAGAGACACAAAAAACCCTTCAAAAAATCAATGAATCCAGGAGCTGGTGTTTTGAAAAGATCAACAAAATTGATAGACTGCTAGCAACACTAATAAAGAAGAAAAGAGAGAAGAATCAAATAGATGCAATAAAAAATGATAAAGGGGATATCACCACCAATCCCAGAGAAATACAAACTACCATCAGAGAATACCGTAAACACCTCTACACAAACAAACTAGAGAATCTAGAAGAAATGGATAAATTCCTGGACACATACACCCTCACAAGACTAAACCAGGAATAAGTTGAATCCCTGAATAGACCAATAACAGGCTCTGAAATTGAGGCAATAATTAATAGCCTACCAAACAAAAAAAGTCCAGGACCAGATGGATTCAAAGCTGAATTCTAACAGAGGTACAAGGAGGAGCTGGTACCATTCCTTCTGAAACTATTCCAATCAATAGAAAAAGAGGGAATCCTCCCTAACTCATTTTATGAGGCCGGTATCATCCTGATACCAAAGCCTGGCAGAGACACTACAACAAAAGAGAATTTTACACCAATATTCCTGATGAACATTGATGCAAATATCCTCAATAAAATACTGGCAAACCGAATCCAGCAACACATCAAAAAGCTTGTCAACCACGATCAGGTTGGCTTCATCGCTGGGATGCAAGTCTGGTTCAACATACACAAATCAATAAATGTAATCCATCATATAAACAGAACCAAAGACAAAAACCACATGATTTTCTCAGTAGATGAAGAAAAGGCCGTCAACAAAATTCAACAGCCCTTCATGCTAAAAACTCTCAATAAACTCGGTATTGATGGGACATATCTCAAAATAATAAGAGCTATTTATGACAAACCCACAGCCAATATCATACTGAATGGGCAGAAACTGGAATCATTCCCTTTGAAAACTGGCACAAGGCAGGGATGCCCTCTCTAACCACTCATATTCAACGTAGTGTTGGAAGTTCTGGCCAGGGCAATCAGGCAGGAGAAAGAAATAAAAGGTATTCAGTTAGGAAAAGAGGAAGTCAAATTGTCCCTGTTTGCAGATAACATGATTGTATATTTAGAAAACCCCATTGTCTGAGCCCAAAATCTCCTTAAGCTGATAAACAACTTCAGCAAAGTCTCAGGATACAAAATCAATGTGCAAAAATCACAAGCATTCCTCTACACCAATAACAGACAAACAGAGAGCCAAATCATGAGTGAACTCCCATTCACAATTGCTTCAAAGAGAATAAAATACCTAGGAATCCAACTTAGAAGGGATGTGAAGGACCTCTTCAAGGAGAACTACAAATCACTGCTCAACAAAATAAAAGAGGACACAAACAAATGGAAGAACATTACATGCTCATGGATAGGAAGAATCAATATTGTGAAAATGGCCATACTGCCCAAGGTAATTTATAGACTCAATGCCGTCCCCATCAAGCTACCAATGACTTTCTTCACAGAATTGGAAAAAACTACTTTAAAGTTCATATGGAACCAAAAAGAGCCTGCATTGCCAAGACAATCCTAAGCAAAAAGAACGAAGCTGGAGGCATCATGCTACCTGACTTCAAACGATACTATAAGGCTACAGTAACCAAAACAGCATGGTACTGGTACCGAAACAGAGATATAGACTGATGGAACAGAACAGAGCCCTCAGAAATAATACCACACATCAACAACCATCTGATCTTTGACAAACCTGACAAAAACAAGCAATGGGGAAAGTATTCCCTATTTAATAAATGGTGCTGGGAAAACTGGCTAGCCATATGTAGAAAGCTGAAACTGGATCCCTTCCTTACACCTTACACAAAAATTAATTCAAGATGGATTAAAGGCTTAAATGTTAGACCTAAAACCGTAAAAACCCTAGAAGAAAATCTAGGCAATACCATTCAGGACATAGGCAAGGGCAAGGACTTCATGACTAAAACACCAAAAGCAATGGCAACAAAGCCAAAATTGACAAATGGGATCTGATTAAACTAAAGAGCTTCTGCACAGCAAAAGAAACTACCATCATTGTCAACAGGGAACCTACAGAATGCAAGGAAATTTTTATGATCTACCCATCTGACAAAGGGCTAATATCCAGAATCTACAATGAACTCAAACAAATTTACAAGAAAAAATCAAACAACCCCATCAAAAAGTGGGCAAAAGTATAAACAGACACTTCTCAAAAGAAGACATTTATGCAGCCAAAAGACACATGAAAAAATGCTCATCATCACCGGCCATCAGAGAAATGCAAATCAAAACCACAATGAGAAACCATCTCACACCAGTTAGAATGGCAATCATTAGAAAGTCAGGAAACAACAGGTGCTGGAGAGGATGTGGAGAAATAGGAACACTTTTACACGGTGGGACTGTAAACTAGTTCAACCCTTGTGGAAGTCAGTGTGGCAATTCCTCAGGGATCTAGAGCTAGAAATACCATTTGACCCAGCTATCCCATTACTGGGTATATAAACAAAGGAGTATAAATCATGCTGCTATAAAGACACATGCACACATATGTTTATTGCGACACTATTCACAATAGCAAAGACTTGGAACCAACCCAAATGTCCATCAATGATAGAGTGGATTAAGAAAATGTGGCACATATACACACCATGGAATACTATGCAGCCATAAAAGACGATGAGTTCATGACCTTCGTAGGGACATGGATGAAGCTGGAAACCATCATTCTCAGCAAACTATCGCAAGGACAGAAAAACAAACACCGCATGTTCTCACTCATAAGTGGGAATTGAACAGTGAGAACACTTGGTCACAGGAAGGGGAACATCACACACAGGGCCTGTCGTGGGGTGGGGGAGGGGGGAGGGATAGCATTAGGAGATATACCTAATGTAAATGAGGAGTTAACAGGTGCAGCACACCAACATGGCACATGTATGCATATGTAACAAACCTGCACGTTGTGCACATGTACCCTAGAACTTAAAGTATAATAATAAAATAAAATTTTTAAAAATGTGTTATATATCAAAGAACTTTTAAATTTAAATGAATGTTAAACTACCAAATTAGCATGCTCACTTTTGCCTTGCACATACAGTTTCTGAATTCAGATGGTCAGAAAAAAAGGAAATTTAAAATAATTTTAAAGTTATCTATGCTACAGTTATAAAACTTCACTGGCATACATTTTTGTGAGAGAGAGTGGAGACTGGCCTTTGGAAATGGAACTTGGAAAGTATTTTAATATTCTTTAAGTTACAGTTTATGTAATCAACTATAGTCACAATTGGAATTTTTTTGAAGTTTTACCCTCAATAATATTAGTCTACAGCATAAAAATATTTTCTCTATTCCTTCCTAAACCATATTCACCTCTATATACCTGGTGATTTCCTCCTGAACCTTTCTCAGGTCTACTCAAATTTGCCTCCTCATGGAACCTCTCTGGTCATCCTTTCTAAAGCTGCCCCTTTGTCACTTTCTATCCACCTAGGCTGTTGCGTTTCCTTGATAGCCCTTTCACTGTTGTGATATTATGTTATTTGTTGATACTGTGCCAACTGGAATGTAAAATGCATGTAATTTGTGTTGTTCAGCACTATATTCCAATTACTATGAAAGTGATGTGCCTTCATCAATACTATCACACTCAGATCATATTATCTTTCTTGTATTACTGTTGTTTTATTACTGTCATTGAACTTTTCTTACTATTCTGATTTTTGGATTTACATTTCTTTTTTTTTTTTTCCTTTGGAGACAGAGACTCGCTCTGTTGCCCAGGCTGGAGTGCAGTGGCGCGATCTCAGCTCACTGCAACTTCTGCCTCCTGGGTTTCCAGATTCAAGAGGTTCTCATGCCTCGGGCTCCCGAGTAGCTGGGACTACAGGCCGTGCGCCACCACGCCCAGCGAATTTTGTTTTTGTATTTTTAGTAGAGATGGGGTTTCACTGTGTTGGCTAGGCTGCTCTCAAACTCCTGAGCTCAGTCAATCCACCCACCTCGGCCTTCCAAAGTGCTAGGATTACAGGCGTGAGCCACTGCACCCAGCCTTTTCCAGTTCTTTAATCCACGTCTGTAATATTCTTTTAAATTATTTTTGTTTCTTGTTTCATAATTTATTCTGCATTCTGGATATGTTTGTCAAATTTATCTTTCCTATCACTGATTTAGTTTTCTGATATATGAATATGCATTTTGCTATTTCCAACATTAATTTTATTTTCTTGCATATTTCATTTACTTTTATTCTTTTTATTTTGCCCTCTCTTACAGGGTAGATGTAACATACACATGCACAATGAGGAGAGAAAATATTTGGTTTCTAAAATTCTCTTTTTGTAAAGTAGTGACCTTACTTTATGGAAAAAATTATTTCAAGCCCTTTTGGCATGATTTTTTAAAATATGTTACAGAAATTTTTGAGTGTCTTACATTGCATTTTTTTTTTATCATCACTTGACTATGATTGCTGATCTCTCTGTGCTGCTGTTCAGAAGCCAGGTGTCTCTGTAAACATCAAGTTCTACCCATTCTGGAGCTGGGGAGTTTCAAGCTGGTAGCATAGCTTTTTAACTGCAGTGGCCATAACTCAAGTGCTGGTAGATATCTTTCCCTGAATCTAGAACTGAAGCACTGGCTAACCATAGAGTCAGGGCTTATATCTCATCTCTACAAAACACCTCTGATTAGAACCAGAGTGGACTTGGTTGCTCCTAAAAATATACTCTATCTTGAATGATTTCTTTAATGTTTTTATTTTTATTTTTAATAAGCAAGAATCGACCAAAATTAGAGATCTGCCAGGGAAAATTCATAATGAGACAAGCTTACTAATATGTCCTAAACTCCTTACAAACTCCCCACCCTTAAACAAAAATTATTTATATAAATATGTATACATATATATTACACGTATATTACTAAGAGGACTAAAAGAGACCTGCCAGGGAAAAATCATGAGACAAGCTTACTAAGATGTCCTAAATTCCTTACACCCCACCCTTAAAGAAAAATTATTTATATAAATATGTGTACATATGTATTAAACGTATATTACTAAGAGGACCAAAAAGGTAAAAATAGCATACTACACATAAACAAATAATATCTACAATGTTACATATTTACAAGAGTCTATTGAATATTAAGGTAAGTATAAAATCCTAATTTTAATCAAAATAGAAGTCTACATTTTCTAACCATAATTTAATGAAAATAAATAATTCTGATTTTGTCCATTCAGGCTGCTGCAGCAAAATGGATTAGATAATTTATAAATGAGAAGTTAATTTCTCACAGTTTTAGAACTTAGGAAGTCCAAGATCAAGGTGCCAGAAGATTTGCTCTCTGACGAGGCCCCTCTTCCTTCCTAGATGTCTTCTTCACCTTACATGGAAGAAGGGGCAAGCAAGCTCCTTCAGGTCTCTTTATAGGGCATTAATCCTGTTCAACAGGCCTCCACCCCTGATCTAATGACCTGCCACACTCCTCACTTCCTAATACTATTGCACCGGGGAGTCAGGATTTCAACTTATGAATTTTAGAGGAGAAAAACATTCAGACCACAGCATATTCCTAATATAGACAACGTTAGGACCTTTAAGTCTATTTAATAGATCACTTTAAGTCACTTTAAGTCTATTTAATAACCTTTGCCTTTTGTGCCTTCTTTGTCATTTAAAAAAATTGCATATATTTTAAACATCACAATATATTAATATGTCAATATTTTAAAAATTTAGTCACATATTTACTATTTTTTCCTGCATTTCCATGCAATTGTGTCTAAATGGTTGTTAAATCACCCAGCTGAGTTCCTAAGTTCAACTATTATATTTTTCATTCCTAGAATTTCCATTCGATTCTCTTTATAGTTCCTATTTTTCTGCCTAAATTCCTAATTTTATTATCTATTTCATAAACATATTAATAATTATTATCTTAAACTACATGATCACTTTGATTTTTGAATTTCTCATATGTTTGTTTCTATTGTCTGTTTTTTTTTTCCTGGAGTTTGATCAATTCTTGCAATTTTGTATGCTTATACATTTTTAATTCATTTTGAAAAATCACATTTGAAAAATGTTAGAGATAATTAGAAACTATTTAGAGATAATATTTGAAATAATTCAATAAATATTAACTTCTACCAATGAGGATTTTTATTTTGTCCTCACCCTCCCAAGATGTAACCATCTGGGGTCTCATGCTATAATGTTTACCAGAGATGCTCCTCCTTTTTAAGCCTGCCAAACTTATTATTAGTTTTTAAGCCTCTTTGCTGCTGCATTCACATGGGCAAATACCTTAAGAGAAACAGTGAGCTGACTGCAATACACATCTCAATTTCTCTTATGTCTAGAATCTTGATCTTAGAAGTTATTGGTAAGACTCACTCAGATAAATTGTCCAGATTTCTAGTTGTAATAAGCAGGAAAGTCGGTCCAAAGATGATTCTCTACTATTGTAAGATCTAGAATCTTGTATGATTTATATAGGCATTATGTGGGCTACGGAAAAAGGTGGAAGGGGTAAAAGTTTTGGCATGACATTTTAGAACTTCTTTTTAGAATTGTCCATTTCAGAAGACTATTTTGGAATCTTATCTTTAATACATGTTACTTGTTACATTCTAAGAACAATATAAACTTAGATGTAATTTGGTGTTCAAATTACCAGATGTCTATATATTTTTTATATCACATCAGATAACAGAATCATATTTGCCAGCTACCCATTTGAAGTTTGTACTTGATTCTGGTCCACATCTCTTTGGTTTTATGTGAAATTAGATCAAGTGGTCATTTATTCAACTTACATGTGAATCCTTATTATATACCAGAAACTCTACTAGATAGTGGATGGTTAAAACCGCTGGGAGAAATGTTCAGGAGAGATGAGGTGGAGGCTAAAATTAATATTTAATATTTTAAATTTGCATTGTAAATAGCAGTTATTATCTGTTATTTCTTTTTACCACATTCCTACTAAATGTAGAGTGGACATAGTGGGGAGACGAGACTGGGTTCAAAGGGTTGAGTAATTATTTATTTATAAACCAGCTTCACCTTTTATGTTGCTTATCCCAATTTGTTAATTCTTTTCTAATAGTAAGCAGAGAATCATGTATATCATTTACTAAATGAAAATTTTAGAACACAGTTTCCGGGTTTTTGTTTTGTTTTGTTTTGTTTTTGTAGTTGGGGGGGAATGTGGAAGTTAGTGCTTTCAGACTATGCTCAATGGGAAAATACAAATATTAAATAATAGTGTATGCAATTTTGCATTTCCATGAACAGATACCAAATGGTATTTTTCAATTTTTATTTTATTTTAAAATGACCAACATTTCTTAGATTCTATAAATTGAACATCAAACTTCTTACAAATTAAAGAAATAAATGTAACATAAATTGAGATAAATCACAGAGAATCTGCTAATAAAAAGGGAATGTGTTCTGGAATCTATTGGTTTTTAGAAAAAATAATGCTGAGCATAACACTAGTTGGACAGCATTCCTGACACTTTCACTTCAGCCCCTTCCCAGCAGTCCTCGCAAATGTAATTCATTTCAATACACATAGGTTCACAAGAACACTTAGAGGTAAGCTGCTTTTCTCTCCCTGTTTTTGTTATACGATGAACCATTGTACTTGCATCATCTTGCCTCATGTTGCACTCCACATTATTATTATTCACCTAGTCGGCTTCCATTTATTTTCAGAGATTGCTACATTATCAGTTCCATTCTCATCATGTTAAGTAGGCTTCGTGCCAATTTATAGTATTTTCCTTTTTTTTTTACAAGTCTAAATGTCCATAGTTTGAAGCCTAAAGAAAAACTAAGGCATAGTTTTTTGTACATTTTTAATTGCAATAAAATACTTACATAAAGTTTGTGTCAGAACCTACTCTGATACTTGTATTACGGTCTAAGCTACATAACATTGTGTGTAGTCTTTATATTTCTGAGAATATTATTTCAACTAAATCCACTAAAGAAAGAATTTTTAATAGAGATTGTCTACCATAAAAGTTAGATAAACTTTTTGGGGACTTACTAAGGGCTCCTGCTTAATATGTTACTCTTCCTTGACAGTATATTGCAAAAATAAAGTAACTGGCAGAAGTATGAACTAATAATACATATACATTTACTCTGGGTTATATATCATGACAGAATACACTTGACAGTCATTTATTCTTGATTTTATATTTTAGAATATGAAAATTCAAACATCAGCTAACTTATGTTTGCTCACTTATCTTCATATTCTCATCACCAAATTGTAAAACACGGGTGCTTCAGAGATTTCCGTTTTGATTTTCAAGCTTAAACCACTGAAAGGTTGTGTTATGGTGTGTTCTTCTCTGAAGCCTTCACTGCCAGTCGGTCTGCAATTTCTCTTTTAAATCTCTGGTTGTTTAGTTTCTAATTGAATGACAGTTAAACATTTTGAATCCAACTGAAATTTGCATTTTAGGGGATTACTTTGCATGATCATCTGAATATTCAATATCCTTATATTAATAATAAATGAAACAAATGACAGGTGGATTTTACTTTTCCCTTCAAAAAATTCTTTATAGCTCTTGTTTGATCACCAGTGGATATTGTATTCACACAAGTTGTTACTCAAGAATCCTGTGATTATATGTATTAATCCTGTATTTTGGCATTTATAGATCTAAATCCTTCATGTATCACTATCATTTGATTAACATACTTTTGATGAGGTTATAATTAAAGAAATGGATTTCCCTTAGCTCTCATTTAGTCTCTGAATTTAAGTGCATAGCTCTTTTTAAGATCAAGAGGTTTTTTACATCTTCTCCATTTTCCTGTGGCAGCCACATATACTTTAAATCAAATTTGGAGATCTTTACAACTAAACCTAATTTTTCTCATTAAGTTAGGTAGATATGAGTATACATTGATTTTTATTGAATTTAGTTTTCATATGATTTTTAAAGTAAGGTCATTAAACCTCCTAAATGAGATCAAATTGCTGAAATTATATGATGGCCTGACATATGTCTAATGGATAATTTAAATATTTTTGAGTTTTAACATCTGAATTTTTGGTTTCTCATTGCTTCTCATTTTCCCTTTGAGAAAAAAAGTACTGAGATGTGCTAAAGTGTTGCTTTGTCTTCTGAAGAATTCTCTTATAGTCACCCAATCAGTCTGGTTTTCCCAATTATCTCTGTAGTGGAGCATAATGAACAGGAGTTGGGCCTCTAATATTTGTTCATTCTGCATGACATTACAGTGCTCTGTAGTGGCAACTTCCAGGGAGCAACTCTGGGCAATAAAGTTCTGATAATGACAATGACTATAGCTGTTATTTATTGAATACCTCCCATGTATCAGACACTGTGCTAAGTGATTTGCAAATATCATATTTAATCATACTTAGTCTTCCCAACAATATTTACTTAAAGGTAGATGGTATTCCTAATATAAAGTTGGGAAGGCTGAGTATCCAAGAAGTTAAATGATTTGCCCAGGGTCACACAGCTAGTAAGTGGTAGGAGTAAGATGCGAATCCGGTGTCTATCTGGTTCTAAAAGTATTAGTTTGGTGCAAAAGTAATTGAGATTTTTGCCATTACTTTTAATTGCAAAGCTGCAATTACTTTTAATTGCAAAGCTGCAATTACTTTTGTACCAACCTAATAGATTGTCTTTTCTTTATCTTAATGGTTTGTCAACTTGAATCATTGTGACAGGCTCCTGACTGCCAGAGATAATTTTCTAAAAATATAGATGATCATGGGATTCTTATTCTTATTGGCTAAAGAGGATTCAAATCCCAGATCAACCACTCACTAGCAATGTAAATCTGGGGGCAAATTACATTATCTCGCTAAAACTATCATTTGATCTGTAAAATGACTATAATGGAAATAATGGCTAATATTGAATAATTATCATTTAGTGGATATGTATATTAATTATTTAATCACAACAACAACTCAATGAGATTATGTCATTGTCCTCATTCTACAGTTGGAGAAACCAAGGTAAACAAAAGTTAATTGACCTTGGGTGGGGTGAGTGTCACTTAACTAAAGACTAATGGAACCGGTATTTTAACCTATGCCTGTCAAACTCTCAATCTCTGAGAGCCTATGCTCTTAACCACTTGGATATTCTATTTTCAGTATAATACACACTTTGCAGAGTTGAAGTGAAGATCAATTTAAAAAATAAAAGTATGAATGCATTTATCTTTTCATGTGAGCAAGTTGCATACAGAAATGAACATATCTAAGCTCTGTCACTTAATCATATTTTTCATAATTCAAAAAGGTAAGCAGGCTTGGTAAAAAAGTACACAAATGTTCATGTGTCCTTACTACTGTTACAAGATTATTCTACTGTTATGGTAAGCAATCAATGAAGATTTGGTTACCATTCTTTTTCTTTCTTATCCTACTCCTTTTCCAAGATACATGATGACATTTTATCATAGTCCTTAAGAAATATCTCAAATACACCAGCATTAACTTGTGGTTTTAAAGAAATCACCTAGCAACGCTAAAATTCGTTATAGAATCATCCATGCAGAGCAAAGTGTGACAGACAATGCTGCAGTAGCAGTGGTGATTATATATGATTCGTCAACAAAATGTGACTCTGCAACCTTGAAATGGTACCACCGGGGTATATTATGCATATGGCACTGATGCCCATGCAAAGATTTGTAATTACCAAGCACATGTTACAGGATATAATTTCTTGCTATGGGAGAAATCAAAACTCTTGTGTCTCTTAGCTCAAGCATGGCTCACATCACTTTAATGTGTGACAGAGGTACCATATACCCAATTTTACATGTTACCTCTGAATGTCAAACAATGCCCTGGAAATGTCCAGTAGAATCTGTGTGCAAACCCCAAACAGGAGATATATCACTCAGGACAAATGTTTCTAGGTTTCCTTCCCAGGAAAAAGGCTGTTACATTTCCTTGGGGAATGAGCTAAACTTTTTAGTTGCAAGAAGCAAAGCTAAAAATAAAAATGCTCCTGGAGAATAAATCAGGAATAGGCAGCACTTAAGGACTTTGGATAAGCTTAAAGACAAGGCACTGCTTCAAAAGATAATGAGATTTCCTTATCATTGATAGTCTGAGAGCTAATGGAAAAGATAACCACAGTCTTCAAAAATCTGGGGCTCTAGAACCCCTATCGGCAGGGACTGACATCATTGTGTTCAGACATCAACTGAATATGTGACTCTTATTCCTTAGTGCCTGCCACATAAAGGTGCCCTGTAAGGATAAAGAGTTAAGCCTCTCAAGTGCTGGATTTAGTAAAATGGGTTCAGTTTCTGTCCCAGCAATGCTCAGGCTTATTTTAGAGTAAGCATATGTTCCTAAACTATTACAGTCTACACAATCAGAGTAGCTCAACTTTACATAAATTTATATACACTTGTCAACATGAATATTGTCATTATATATCACAGGTTCACAGGTGATCTTCACAATCGTCCCATATGGATAAACTAGTTTTCTGCTCTTTTTTTTTATTTTGAGATGGAGTCTCGCTCTGTCACCCAGGCTGGTGCGATCTCAGCTCACTGCAACCTCTGCCTCCCGGGTTCTAGGGTTCTAGCAATTTTCCTGCCTCAGCCTCCCAAGTAGCTGGACAGGTGCATGCCGCCACGCCTGGCTAATTTTTTGTATTTTTAGTAGAGACAGGGTTGCCCAAGTTGGTCTCCTCTTTTCTGAGCTTTAACGCCAATCCAAGAGCATGACCCAATTATACATGCTAGAAGAATCCTTGTTTCCAAACATGAATGATGTTAGCATTTCTACAAGTGCATATTAATTACCTCCTTTTTCTCCTCTATTGACCAAGACTTTAGTTTTCTCTTTCTCCTCTTTGTGGAGCTCTATGGTCTCTTTGTGAAGTCAATTTCAAGGCCACTGTTTTCTGCTTTATATGTGAGGGTGGAAATATATCAGCCTGGAGGGAAAAGATAAAGCACGAAAAAAGAGACCCTGAGGCTATAAACCAGAACTACAGAACTGTTACTACAGACTCTTCACCAGAAAGCCAACTGAAGAGTCTTTTATGGTGAAGAAAGTCATTTTGGTTTGTGGTACATTGTTAGATATTTGGATAATGAACTCTTATTCTGCTTTTGTACTTGACTCTCAAATGTTTATGCTTTAAAATTACTTTAACCTTTAAGACAGAAATAGCCTAATGCCCTTCAAAAGAAATTACATTACCACAAATATGCATTTACAACATCTGTTTTCTTCTTTCATTCTCTATCAGATTAAGTAAAGTCTTTAAAAGGTGACACTATCCAGAACCTTATAAAAATGTACACAGTGATGCTAAACCTTAGGCTGCCCTCTGTGATCAGAAGGACAAAGCAGCCATAGGCTGAGCAGAACAGCCTCCAAATGACGATGCCTCTAAATATGTCCCCTTTTCTAGGTGAGGACCCGAATCAGTGTAAGCCTTTTGATTTCTTATTTTGGAACATATGCAGTACTAGTCCATAAATGTACCTCATTTTCTTAACTGCATTACTTATAGAAATATCATAAATGCTTTTGGAAATAATATTTTTCCCTAAATGTTTAGATTTAATGGAAATTTTAGAATAGAAGAAAATTGAAACTTCAAGTTGTATCCTTAGTGGACCTTCCTCACTTTAATGAAAATGTACTCTATAAAGCTAATGTTTTTCTATTGCCAATTACAGTGTGTTCCCTTATTCTATGTCTAAAACTTCTAGGTTACAGGGTTGCAATATAATAGAAATGGCACCCAACTGGGAGCCCTGCTCTCATGCTGGTAACACCACTACTGATTGGTAAGACACTGACCACATCCTATGAAACTGAGAGACTCTGAGAGACGCTTTGCTCCTCACAGGCTTGTTGCAGAAGCATGAATGAATAAATATTTTGTTCTTTTAAGGTATCTCCCAGCAGGGTGTCTGATTGGATATGGTTTATACTCTCTGATATTCTGCACGTGGTTGTGCTGTTCTTTTTATGCTTGGCTGTTCATACTCATCCCACCAACCAAAACATAGCTTGTCCACAGCCGGTTCTTCAGGTTGGCTATCCTCAATGGCAACATTTTTCTTTAATTCTTCACAACGAACAACACATGGCCTATCATATGACAGTTGCTTAATAAATAAATTGAATTCAAATACAATAACGGTTTAATACTTCTGCTTTACAGCATAACATTTGCTAATTAGAAGAAAGATAATGTATTGTTATAGATATGTTAACTGACCTAGCCTAATCATCTCTCTCCATCCATCTATCCAGTGCTGAACAATAGAACTTTATGCCGTAAGGAAATGTTCTATATCCGCACTGTTCAATACTGTAATCACTAACCTTGTGTGGTCATTGAGCACTTAAAATGTGGCTGGTGCAACTGAGGAACTAAATGTTTGATTTTCCTTAATTTTAATTAATTAAAATTTAAGTAGTAGTGGCTAGTGGTTCTTGGTACTAGACAGCACAGACCAATGCTGACCAAAATATTTCCTAGGGACAAGAGAAAGTTTTCATGGCCACTAGGATGCTTAAAACAGTTTTGACAGACAATCTGTCAGCCTATGTAAGTTGTAAAATTAACTTCAGGTTAAACTCTATCCACAGTCATTAATTTTTTTTAATAGTCTACGTGGAGCTGACTAACACACCTGGTAATAGGTTTCAATCACTTTCCCATGAAGGTTAGCAAAGGCGAGGTATCGGGCGTGGATTGGTCCTCCCATGACTCTAGCTTCCATTTTCAGGGGAGACATTTTGAGCATCTTAATGATCACTGATTCTCAGATATGGTTTCAAAGAATACTTGGAGATGATTCTTAAACACAGCCATAAGGGAAGAGAAGTTAAATGATTTTAATTCCACAGAGGTCAATGCTCTTATAAAAAATGAGGAAGAAATATTTCAGCCTAGAAGTTAGACTGTATTTTCAAGAGAATTCTATTTTTATCTTCATTGGGATAAAGTCATACATGGAGAACATTCAGATACAAATCTTTGTGAGGTAATTATCCCAAAAACAGAGTCAAAATTCAAAAGCTGTGGTCTTTTAGCAAAGGCTGCTTCAGAATATAAAACAAAAATCATGATTAAAAACAACAAAGATGAATCAAATACCCTGAGGCTCAGCGAGAAACTCTAAAACTGACAAAAAAAGAAGAGTCTGGTCTGACAAAAGCAAACACAATAAATTTAGGATCAATTATGCAAATCATGGCCATATAATAGATTCTCTAAATCAGGACATTTCATCATGAAAAGGGGCACTCTTTATAATTATGCTGGGAGTATAGGTGGAAATTTGCACCTCTTCTGAGTTAATACAGATGTATAATCACATTAACTTTTTGGAAAGATGTGTTGTGAGTTAGCATTAACTGTTTGACAGCAATGGTTAGGACATTTCTGCTCTGCACAACATACCCTGGCTCTTTTCAAAGGCTCACATTTTCAGAATTTCCAGGAACTGGGTTTTTAAAGGTTGGTAGCAGTTTCAAAAGTCTCCCCATGCAGCTGCCTTTCGAGGAGTGCCCTTCATTATGCCAAAGCTCTGTATCCAAATTAGTGGTGAAGTCTTCTGTTATTATAAATCATTCCTTAAATGCATCCTTTAGGGCAGGCCAGAGCTATGTGGAATATTTAGATAGGGAGTTGGCAAACATTTTTTTTTTTTTGTAGAGGGCTAGATAATAAATATTTTAAGTTTGGTGGCTGTACGATCTCTTTCACAGCTACTCAACTCTTGGAGCTCTGGTTATAGCGTGAAAGCAGCCATATACAGTACATAACTGAATAGATGTGGCTGTGTTTGAATAAAGCCTTATTTACAAAAACAGGTGGTGGGCCAATTGATTTAGATAGACCCAAGCATGAAAGACACAGAAGTCAGACAAACATTAAAGAAGTCAGACAAACATTAAAGTTACCTATATTCCCACAGGGCTCTTTGTCACACAGATACAGCCTCCTTCCTTCCTTTCTTCCCTCTATCCCTCTTTCTTTCCTTCCTTCCTTCCTTCCTTTATTCCTTTTTCATTTACTAAGCAAATGTATACTGGAAACCAACTCTGCACCATCAATTGGGGTTACAAAGATTAATAAGATAGATATCTTCATAATTTTTTCTCTGAATAATCTTCTATCATGCTGCCCAAAGGTGTGTGATATGGCTTAGTGTTAGAGAAACTGAGGCCCGAGGCCATAGGATGGCTGAAGCAGAGCCACACTCGACCTCACTGGCCTGACTCGGTGCACTGCTGCTTTCTTCACCCCTGCAGCTTGCAAAGTGGAAGAACAAGAGAAGCAGTAAACCAACATCAATCCATTTTTGAAGATCCTTTTATAACTTGCATTCTATACATAGCTGCATTTCTCCAAGTTCCCAAGGAAAAATTTTATTTTTAATAACCCACTCATAAAATGAATAATAAATATGCTTTTCTTTATGGTATTATATTTTCATCAGAAACCACTGCAAATATGTAAAGCAATATAATGGCAAAGCAATTAGCGCTTCTAACATTTCTATTAGACTCAATTAAATATTCTGCTATATAATAAGCATATACTAATTAGCAGAAACAGTAATGTAAAAGTGCTTTGTCTTTCTGTCATTCTATAACTTTTTTTTCTTAAAAGATATTTATCTTAGAGTTGCATGTTTTCCTTAGATCTAATTACCAAAAATAAAACAAACTCTATTTAGATGTAATGTTTAGATTGGTCTTAATAGAAATGACCCAATTTCTTACATTTGCAGTTGCATTAACCACATTCAGATCACCAAGAGCACCCTTGTGATTTAACCTCACGGAGCAAGTGAAATGCACTATGGCAGCTTCAACATGTTAAGTCAGAGATAGGGCACCTCTAGCCCAATGTGTCTCATTAACTTGTACATAATTTCTTAAAGAAATACAGTGTAACATCTAGGTCAGGGCACTATCTTTTTAAGTCTTCAAGATAGCCTCCAAGAATATTACATCATTGTCTTGACTTTCCTGGAATACCTGTTATACAAGACAGACAATATCTGTTCTACTTACCCTTAGTACAAGATTAATTAGAATATCATATAGAATAAAATGCACCAGACTTTGCGTTAATATCTTCCATAATTCTCATTTAATGCTCACTACAACCATGTTAAGTGTGGGAAAAGAAAACTTCCCTGGGTCTCCTGGTGCTTTTGTAAAAAGCCTTAGCTTCCTGAGACGTCTTTCCCTTTATAAGCAGAGAAAAATCATTTGTCCCCATCCCTTACCTATGGAGCATCCAGCTACTCATGAAGGGCAATTGACCTGGCTCTCATTGCCTGGTTCCAGGGGTAAAGACTGGGGAAAAAGGCAGGCAATGCAGTTAGTATTTACTGTGAGGTAATAAGAAACCTGTCTCCGACCCAGAATAAATACCTCCTGTGTGCATTCGGAATAAAAGTAATAAAGAAGACGATGAAAAACCTGACAGTGAGATAAATAGATTTTATAGACGAAAAGATAGATGTTTACTAGCATATAAGGGCGTCTAAGTTAACAGATCAAATAGGGATACTGAAATTTCTCCTGTCACTAAGATTACAGTTTTAAAATTGTCCCTTTTCTTTTTCCTGGTTGTGGAAGTGGTGGGAGAGTTTCTGGACCAGCTTCCTCTTGGCTCCAGTTGCCTGCCCTTGACGCAGGGCTTAAATTTCCCCACCCCCAACCGCCCCCACCCTCTCCTCCAGCACTCTGGGGCCCTAGGCCACTCTTCAGTCTCCAGGGCCTCTGCATCCGTGTCCTTCCTGCCTGACATAATACCTGCCTGTGTGTGGATGAAACAGCCCCACTATGTGTGATGCCCTCCTCCTTGCCTTACTGCACTTTCCTCTTTCACGTGGATGATGATCATTCAATCGTTCATTCTTCATGCAACCGGCGCCTTTGCTAGCTTTGTTTCTGTTTGCTTCTCTTATTTTTTTGTAAGAACCTTTTCCTGCCTCTCTGTATATTACCCTCTTTATGCTGCTGGTTCTCAATGTCTTATCCACAGTTCTGAAATCCAAAATGTCCTGAAAATTGAGAGGTTTCTTATTTGTTTGCTTGGTTGGTTGGTTGATTGATTTTTTACCTGCCTATTTGGCAGTAAAGCTCTCCCGGCCTGACCTGAACACATTTGAGGGCAAAACCTGGCTTGAATTGATAGAAGACTATTTAGAGACTTTATTTCTTCAACTTAGTGTGAATCTTATATGTTTCGTGATAGCACCTTAGTGCACTTCTAGAATACTGCTTTTGATCCCCTGGAGGTGAGAGGGTGATTCTGTAATATGTACTATAAGCTTCATACTACTCTATTTTGAGATTTTAGATTCTAAAAAATATTTTTTACTTCCCAAACATACCCAGCCTGAGGGGTTCAGAGAAGGAATTAGGCTTTTCATTTTCTGAGCTGACACAACAAGGAGATGAGTTGTGTTCCAAGACTGTTTACTCCCTGTGCCATGCCTACTCAACTGAGCAGGCAACGCTATGAGGTCTTCTTACCCCTTATATTAAAATTAATAAAATCAATTTTCTGCTCATCTAAGGAGAGTTCTGGAGCTAAGACAATGATGGAAATACTTAACAGAGGAGTCTCTCCATTCAGAGGCAGGGAAACACAGTACTTTCCATAGGGAGAGGGCAGAGCTTGGGATTAAGTTCTAGATAGTGATGCTGATTTTGAGTGTAGACTCCAGACTTTATGAGCATGGAGGATGGGGCACTTGTGGGCCTTTGAGTAGGCTAGACTCAAGACAGGATGAGGAAAAGATCTAGAAGGGAGAATTTTGGCAGGTCACTCAAAATTGGAAAGGACATTAAGACTTTTGTTTTTAACCATTTGTTTATCTAGCAGTGGGGCTCCTAGGAGGCAGAGACTCTGCAGACAGGAGTTGAAAAGAAAGATAGGGATTGCTTCAGGAGAGCAAGATCCTTAGAAACTGAAATTTCCTAAGACAAGAATTTGAGGCAAGTTGCCTTGGCAAACTACAGGGAGGGTGGTGATTTGGGGATTGATTGACACAAGCAGAAGCCTGGAGAAGGAGTAACTAGGGCTGTGGTCTCTGCCCTGTAATATCAAGATTCGAACCTGAGACCTCTATTCTAGGAGAAATCCAATACCCTTTTTAAAATTCCTCCTAAAATTTTAGATGCTAAGACGTGCTTAGGCTAGTGGTAAACTGGGGAAGAAATGCTGAATCTAATGGTATTCAAATCCAGTTAAAAAATATAAACACCCTTATGATGCCAAATTGGTGAATGAGCTACCACTTTGTGAACCTGCCTGAAGGAATCACTCATAACAGCTGGTAATCATTTGTTTTTTATGTCATTATGGCCAGTAGAAGATGTTGATCTTCTTGTTCCCTCATGCTATTCTTTTTTTCATTGGCACAGCTGTCTTGCTTTTCTCAGAAATGTAGTTCTTCCTCTTTTTCAACCTCCTTCCTCACTCCTTTATTCTCTTTAACCCCAGAGCATGGCACTGTCCTGTCCTGCACACCTCCCTGTCCTCCATGTGTCTCTCTCTTTGCCCCTGTGTGTTTACATATCCCTCCCTGCCCTTGTAATAATGAACATATACATGCATTTTTAAAGTTTATTAAGTAATAATAACAAACAATTCTGATGGTAATTTTTTAACATGAAACTGAAAGGAAAGATTTGTTTTCCTCAAAAAATCTTGTCCCTCTCTTGCCCCCTTATCTTCATTAAATATAACCTTTAAACTTGGGTCCAGCTCATGAGTATGTATTTTTTCTATTGGTCACTTATTCTTAATCAATTTATAGAAATAACTGTGTGCTATTATTTAAAAGTTCATATTAAAGCTTTTCTTTTAAAGAGAAGAAATTCTCCTGTTCTAAAGAGTTAATTATAATTTGTAGTGAATGATCATTACGTTTTTACCATAATGAAGAAAGTAATTGAAATGTGTCTCTTTGGGAAAGTGCATATAGTATATGACTTCTTTCTGACCATGAATTTCCCTGAAACAAAAGTCTAGCATAGTCAAATTTACTTTTCTATACCTATTTAGCAATCAAGAGAATTTTGTTCTGAGGATAAGCAAATATTAACTTCCCACTATGGGAAATAATAGAAAAGGGAGGATTGGGGATTTGGGAGAAGAAAATGGGGATTGAGCACATGGAAAACTAGGAGTAGAGGTTTATTGCAGTGGTTTTCAGAGAGGAAAAGGAAGGCAGAAGGTGAGTAATTTGGGTCTCAGAATGGCCTTCCTGTATAGTGAGAGGAGCAGAAGTCAGGAAGGAGTCCTCAAAAACAGGCTGGGGAGCTAAGTCCAAGTATCCTGCCACATTCTAGAATCTCCTGGTGAATATCCTGTGTTTAGAGATTTGAAAACACTCATTTGCTGCTAGAGCAGATATGGTGAATAAGGCAACAGTAGCATGTTATTTGAAGTGTTCGTCATCCTGCAGCCATGCAGTAGAGTTGGACTTGGGAGTCCAAGCTCATAACTCTGATTCATAAAATCCAAAAGGCATTGACCTCTTGGAGGGAAGAAAAGATGGGAGAGGGTAAGGTGAGGGAAAATGCCTCTCACAATGCAATGCTTTCCTCAAACAGAGCACAATTGATTTTAAGCATGTCTTTGACAATGAATAAAAAGGGAGATCCTGAGGAATGGATGGTCTGAAATTTTCATCTCAGAACCCATTCTTACTATTTAAGTTATATAAAAATTAAATATAACATCTTTATTTGCTTTGTATGTGGGTTTTTATTGTCTCAGTTTTTGCTGATATTTAAAGTATTTTAAGATTCCCTTTTATGCCCTTAGTTCTTCTAACATTATTTATCTCATAAAGGTTTTTAGTCCTTCTACTTAAAATTCTCTTGCTATGAGGGATTGCAGAAAGGTCGTCTTTGCAGTTATTGCAATTGAGGAGAAGAATACTGGACATTTGATTTAAGGAATTTAGAAGGTCTTTATCAATATATATCATCCCTGAGAAGTAATTATCTAAGCTTTGTTTAAATGCCCAAGTGATGGAAAATGTGTTGTCATATAGACAGCCCATTAAATTTAAGATAGGATTATTTGTTTGACAATTTTCCTTACATTGATCTAAAATTTTTCTCTCTGCAATTTCTTCTGCCCTCTGAAATAAAGAAATATGATCTATTTTTTTTTCTAAGAGGTGTTGACAATTTTTTTTTTACGTGTAGTTCAAGTTCTTTCCTTTAGTAGCAAGTTTCCTGTATATTCCTATACATTGTGGGTTTTTTTAATTATCACATATGATACTTTTATGACTGTAATTCCTTATATCTGACTTAGGTTGGTGGCTTCATTTAATCTCATTTGGTCTCTCTAATCCTTCCCCCTTTTCCTTCCCTGCCTACTGCTCTTACCATCCACTGTCCCAGACCTTTCTACTCCTACAGCTCCCACCTTTTCTTGTCCCCAGTTGCACCTTCTCTGCAAACAAACAAGAGCCTGGGCCTGACAGGTAGCTCCTCTGAGGCTGGTGGATATGTCATGGGGACAAGTGGGCATCGGGCCAAGTGTTAGCCACCTTCCATGTGAGGGAGAGACATCAAAACTGCTGTGTTTTAGGGCCGCCAGCCCCAGTGAGAGCAGAGGAGCTTCCCAGAGGCAGTGGCTCTAAAGGCTCCTTTGATGGAGCTATGCTTGGCAGGAAGGGGCTGGCGTCCCATGGGACCAGCTGCATTGGAGCCTGTAGCTTAGAAGCCCGTGGGAACTGGGTACCAAAGTCACAGGAGCCAGTGGAGGCCAGAGGGATGTCTGACAGAGTTCATACATTTCATATTTGAAATGCCTTAAGAACATGGATTCTCTGATATTTACAAAAATAAATTCTGACACTTAAAAATCATAAAATGCTAGTGGTAATACTGGTAGATCAGTCTTACAAGAAATAACGTCAAAATGCAGTGATGCTATTTCCTCCTGCATTGCAGCCAGTCCACCCCCAGCGAACCTTCACTCCTCTACCAGTTACCTCCTCTGTTCCTAAATGACAAGATTTCAGCCCCATTTCCTGAATACTTTCTTGTTTTAATGCATAGTAAGTTTATGTGACTGATTTTGGCATTCATCTAATACTAATGGCTATTAGGTATGCATTCAATGCACACTTAGTGAAGCCAACTCTTGGTCTCTGGGCTGAGCACTAGGGATTTAGCAGTGAATGAGACAGAGGGTTGAGATGGAGCTCTGGGGCCAGGCTACTTTCATTCATCCCCAGCCCTGTCTCTTACTAGTTCCTCTAGCCATTATTTAATATTTCTGCTGCAGTTTCTCCATCTATGAAACAAGAATAATAATGGTAACAATTAATTGATAGTCTAATTTTCAATTAAAAATCTAATGGAGTTGTCAGGATTAAATGACTTTATACATGCAAATCACTTAGAACAACACTTTGCAGCCACTAAATATTAAATAACTGGCATATGTTATTACATTAGATGGGTCCTACCCTCAAATGCCTTCTAGTTTAGTAGACAGAAAAATAAGTCTCTTTCAATTGACACAGGTGAACTGATCAGAAACTTTGGTTAAGGCTATTTGATTATCTAAGTCTCTACCAACAGCACAGTTTTTCAGCCCTTATTTTTAAACTTTTTTTTCCTAATCTATAAAGATATCTCAAGATAGGCCAATGACCTTCGGATGCCATTGCCTAGTGCATTATGGTTAACCAATATGGTATGTGGAACATAAAGCAGTGTGGTACTTTTGAACTGGTGTATATTTGCTGTTAAAGAGCCTGGCTACTAATTAAGTTCTGGAAAAAGTTGAGCAATGTCTTGGCTCAGGATGCTATAATAAAATAACATAGACTGGGTGGCTTAAACAACAAGTAGTTCTGGAGGCTGGGAAGTCCAAGATCAAGTTGCTAGCACAGGCCCTGGTGAGGGCCTGCTTCCTGGCTTGCAGACAGCAGTGGACTTCTTGCTGTGTGCTCTCTGTCTTCCCCTTAGAAGGGCACTAATCCCATCATAAGGGACCCACCCTCATATTAACCTCCTCTTAACCTAATTACCTCCTAAAGGCTCACCTCTAAATACCATCACATTAGGGGTTAGGGGTCCATAACCAGTAAGTTACAAAACTTACCTACAACTCAGATTCTTCACTCTGCAGTAAAAACAACAATACCAACACCAACACTCCCTCAGGGCTATGAATTTGCAATGAGAAGTTTTATATAGAGCCCATTGCTCAGCATTTCAGAAGTCCTTCTGTCCAGCAGTTAATAATAATGAATTTCTAAAAATACATAATGGAGGTAGAAACATGTATCCTATATTATAGTAATTTGCAGTTGATAGATAATTAAAATTAACCCCCTTCCTGGTACTGTCTATCCACATGATTTTTGCAAGTGTGTCAAAATATTATTCCAGTCTTCTAAATGGAGGACCACGTACATATCTTTTGAGAGCACAATTCTAATTAAAAGATGGCAGCTGAGAAGTAGTAAAGTCTTTGTTATAATTCAAACCTTGTCAGACAGAATTTGAATTGAATTTGAACATTATCTTCCACTGGAATTTTGTTTTTCTACTCCCAGGAAATGTATCCTTTGCCTTTATTTTTTCAGACAAAATATATCCTTTTGTCTAAAAAAATGTTTAGACTTTTTTTTTTTAAACTTCAGGCAGGGATCCTGTGACTGTTGGGAGCCAAGAAAATATGTATTCTCAAAAATATTGGCCTGGCTCAGTGGCTTCCGTGTGGGATCCAGGGGTTCTCAATAACAGTCATGATAATTCCTTGGAAGCTGCACACCAGTGGTAGCCTGAAGCTCGGGAAGAGAGTGTTTGTAAGTGGCAGGTAGCTGTGGGCACGTAGGTAGGATGGTAGTTATGGGGCTGACTTATGAGAAGCAGTCCTGCTTTTATTGCAAACTTCTAGAAGACAAGAATGAGCTGGATACGGACTGCCAGGAGAGACTGAGCAACATTCAGGGGCTCTGCATGCCTCTGGCAGACACTTGTTTGGTCTTTGTTAAAATATTGGCCTGTGGAAAACAGGTTTGCAGTACTATTTTGGCCATTTTATACCCATCAAGAAAACTTTTGGTTTATTTGGAAGCAAATGGTTTATGAGAGAAGGTCAGGCTCTGAGTCAGGCAGCCTTGGGTTCCCAGTGCCTCCATTTCCAAGCTGTGTTGTTTCGAGCAAGTTACTCAATCACTTTGTTGCTCAGTTTCCTTGTACATTAAATACCTGGTGTCAGAGGGCTCTTGCGAAGATGGAAAGTGGGAGGGTAGCTGTATACCTGGAGCATCGTAGGTGCTCTAGAAGTGTTCCTTTAAATCACATTCTAGAAGTACAGCCACAATATTATTTCTGTTCGGTTTGAATTTAACTTGTATTTTTTAAAAGCAAATGCCTTTGTATTAATTAGAGAGATTTAAGCTGCAAGTAAAGGAAAGCCACACTGAAAGTGTTTTAAATAAAAAGCAATTTATTATCCTACATAATAAGAAATCTAGAGATATTTCAGGGATCAGTTAATTCAGCAATGCAATGATGTCATCAAGGACTTGTTTTCTTTCCATTTTTCTACTCTGTGATCACTAGTGTGATGATTAATACTGAGTGTCAACTTGATTAGATTGAAGGATACAAAGTATTGATCCTGGGTGTGCCTGTGAGGGTGTTGCCAAAAGAGATTAACATTTGAGTCAGTGGGCTGGGAAAGGCAGATCCACCCTTAATCTGGGTGGGCACCATCTGATCAGCTGCCAGCATGGCTAGAAAAATGTGAAAAATGTGAAAAGAGAGATGGGCCTAGCCTCCCAGCCTGCATCTTTCTCCTGTGCCGGATGCTTCCTGCTCTCGAACATCGAACTCCAAGTTCTCTTCAATTTTGGAACTCACACTGGCTCTCCTTGCTCGTCAGCCTGCAGGTGGCCTATTGTGGGACCTTGTGATCATGTGAGTTAATACTTATTAAACTCCCCTTTATATATATATATATATATATATATATTCCATTATTGCTGTCCCTCTAGAGAACCCTAATACAACTAGCATGTTAAATTTGGTGCGTGTCATCTCGAGATGACACAAGTATATAATTCCACCAAGGAGCAGAAGGGCACATTCAGTATATGAATCTCTCTCTCTCATTAAACCTAGGATGGAAATCTATCCCTGAGTCCCCACAGAACTCTTCCCCTTCTGTTTCATTGGTGAAAGATGTGTCACATACCCATGCTAGACCAGTCATTGGCAGGGAGACTAGAAGAAGAGCTATGATATAACCACAATGAGCATTCATCTTCTGTGTCTGGGGACAGGCCTATAAAATGGGCCTCCAGGAATCTAAACAGTTGTGAAAATTTTGGTAGCAAAGAGGCAGTAAATTGCTTTGTAATAGACAGTAAATGGCTGTTGAATAGGCAGCCAATACAAACTCTATAGTAGACTATTACTAGTTAACAAGTCAGAGTCAGACTATTGTGAGACAAACTCTTTCAGAAAGAAACTGAAAGAGGAAAGAAAATGGAGGTGGCTAAAGCCAACCTTAGCTGTCCAAGAAACATGATGGATTTACATATTGGTAACAGCTACAGTGGCCAGAAGTTGGTGGTTGGAATAACTTTTGGAAAGCTGCTGTTTTCTCTCTTCCTTAGGACAAAGTGGACACTTCTTCTCTTCTGACTGGGAAAAATATAACTATGTGGAATGCATATTCACTTCCTTAAAAATGTTCTATATGCTTCTGTTTGAGATGTTTCAGCTCCTGCTCTGTGAAAGGAAACGCAGGGAAGTTAGGATAAGGAGACTACTGTCTTCAACCATTCTCAAATGCCCACATGAGGAGAGATACAATAACTGGATTTATCAATGAGATGAGAGGAAGCTACAGGGATGCTGATTTTAAGAAAAGCCAGGAGTAGGGGAGAAAGATCCAATGCCAAATGTCTGACAGATAAGAGCCTACAAAATATTCCAGTATTTTTAGAACTGTCCAGAAGATGAGGCAAAGTCGCCCCTTTAAAGAGGAACACATTATTTATAGGAGAAAAAGTCACTGGCCAGTAGGGAATTTGTTAACAGTTTGAGCAGCGTCTGGTTGCTTTTATTCCACGCTTAAGTCCCGAGTGGAACTTGAGTTGACATTAAGGTATGAAGGTTTGGAAAGAGTTACAGAGGAGAATTTCTTGAGCATTTGTGGTATCACAAATGAGAATGATTTGCTAGTGGAGGCTGTGCCCTATTTCTTTGCCAGTCTCTGTCAAAGAATAACTTCTTATCTGCTATGGTTTAAGCATGATTCAAGAAGGTTGGATCTGATTATATTTCAAGTTTCCTTCTAGTCCTTTAAAATGATTCTTAGCCATTTTAAGGCCACTGGGGGAAGTGTTGGTGTTCAAGTTTCTGCTGTGAAAAGCAATGGCGTATGAATGGTGGCTGTTGGCAAAACAATGGCCAGAAGTGGGTGGGTTTTTTGCACTCAGACACCCTTGTGAAGGCAGATAGTTTCCACACAGTTTTATTTATCTTATCCATTCAACTGCTGTGTCTTCAGAAGAATCAGTGTTCATATGTGTGTATGTATATATGTGTGTGTATATACATATATACATGTGTGTATATCTATAGACATACACACATATGAATTATTTTGAAAGATAGATAAATAGGTGCTGAGTGTAAAGAGATGTCAGGGAAAAAAGCAATGAGATTCCATGTGTTGGGATACATGACAGATGCTGAACACACTGCTGACCACCCTGGCAGTTTCTTTTAGTTTCTAGGTATACATATTAGTTTTATTTAATAATCATATTCTAAAAAAGGAAAATGGAAACTGACAAATAAGAATGGAGTATAATTCAGTGAATCTAGTTCATGTCAGAATTTAGATTCAAAACATTTTTAAAGAGATGGAAGAAATAAACTTTCAGAGGGATATGCTTCTATCTCTTCATGTAATATTCCATTAAAAGAACCCAGAAAATAATGTCTTTACAGAAAGCCCTTATCCTGCACTTACATAGGTTCAAACACATTTCCTTTCTTTTTTAGTTTCGTGAACGAAAGGTGGCTATTTGAATAAAACTAATTAGCTACCAGGGGAAAACCATAGCCTTTCATTACAATCAAAGTTGATAGGAGTTCATCCAGAGGTTTAGTATATTTCAGACCTTGTCAATGCTTAGGAAGGAATTGGATAATTCCCATAATTAATACAGAAACTAGATTTGATTTTCTGCTTTGAAATTATATATTAAATTTAAAAAGTGAGACTGGCATAGTAATGAAAGTTTAGATACATAAAAGAGGTAAACAAATTATGATATACAGTCAGGAGAATGATGCTTAAATATTGCAATCTAGCAAGTTATGATCTGAAGGGACCATATATATAAATGAGATTGTCATAGCTTCAAATAATTCATTGTTTAAATCTAAAATCAAATAATGCGGTACTTTTAGTGTCTCTAGCCTCTGAACTTCGTTGTTAAAGTGAAGCTCTAATCATAAATCCTACTATGCCTTTGGGTAGTTAATCCAGTAGTGACACTGTTTATTCATTATATACACTATGATGTTTTATTGCATAGTATATTCTGAAAAATTAATTTTGCTAGTAGAAGAAAACCAGGTTTCAAAATAGTAGGCCAACTTTAGGTCTTTTGAAGTGGGGTGTTGTTATTTTAGATTTTCATCAAGTTCGTCTCCTATGTAGATAAACTGAAAGCTCCAAAACGAAGTCCTCTACATTCTAAATATATGAAACATTTATGACCCATAAACATTTAAACAGTTGTTCAAGAGTCGAATATTTCCATTGTCACCCTCTCTCCTTACTTTAGTTTTGGAGATAAAATAGCTGGTTGTGTAGGAATTGGTCAAATTTATTTGTTCCAGGTATCATGTAAGTAGAGTCTTGTTGCTATACCTTCCTTTAAATGCATCCTTATCTCTTCTGAATATCAGAAAGGTGAGGAAAGATGAGAAGAAGGGAAGGAGGGAGAGAGAGAGGAATGAAATTGACTTTGTGTGAGGAAAGGAGGGAGAGAGAGAGAGGAATGAGATTGACTCTGTGTGCACCCCTGTCCCAAACCTTTCGTAGCCTATTCTTGCTGGCATCACTGACGATTTTGTCTGCAGCTGCTGCCTCAATTGAGCCCATGCTTATTGAGGCAGGACAGCGAGGTAGCAAGTGGACTTGGTAGTTTTTCTTCTTTCTATAGAACCAGTATCCAAGCAATTGTGGTAGGCCCTGGGCATGTGAATGTTCACTGAAAGGCAGCCTGCATTACTCATGACCTGTCTGTGGTCCAGTCCACATAACTGAGTCTTAACCTCAGTTTCCCTGCCTAGCCCTCTTCAACTTTGTGGGCCTGCCACACTGCATGGGCTTGTGAACCCTCTCCCCTGGACAGAATGGGGAAGAGCTCTTCTGATGAAGGACATCCAGCTGCCCTAACCCAACACCCATTGTGCTACATGCTGGAGAAATAGTGATAAAAGGTGCCATTCCTGTCTCACGAAGGTTAGAGACCAGTAAGGAAGACAGACATTAAACTAACACCAAGCCAATTAATTGCCATATGCTAATTAGTATCAGTAGAGAAGCTATGGGAGACTGGATTGGGCCTGCGTCTTAATTTATAATGGTAGCTGAGCAATGATATCGAGAAAGTTTTTAATACAGTTCTCTCAGAAATGAAAGGCACAGCACACCACACAGGGCCACAGACCTGGGTGTCACACTCAGGGGCTGGAAGCAGATAGAGAAACTGGGATAGTGCCTTTATGATCGTAGTGGTGGGAAGCAACTAGGTAGAGACATCCCTACTTTCCGCCCCACTCCTTGGTATAAATTTTCTGTATTAGTCCATTCTCGCACTGCTATAAAGTAATACCTGAGACTGGGTAATGTATAAAGAAAAGAGGCTTAATTAGCTCACCAATCCAGAGGCTGTACAGGAAGTATAATGCTGGCATCTGAGGAGGCCTCAGGAAACTTACAATTATGGTGGAAGGTGAAGCGGGAGCCAGCACTTCACATGGCTGAAGAAGGAGAAGAAGAGAGAGCTGGGGAGATGCCACACACTTTTAAACAACCGTATCTTGTGAGAACTCTATCATGAGAACAGCAAGGGGGAAATTCACCCCCATGATCTAATCACCTCCCACCAGGCCCCTCCTCCAACAGTGGAGGTTACAATTCCACATGAGATTTGGGCAGGAACATAAATCCAAACTGTATCAGGTACTAAGGGGAAACAGGTCATGGTGAATGGTTGGGGGAATTGTAACATGCTTTTTGTGAACCTATGAAAGTTAGCTTTCAGTGAAGATGTAAACAACTCAGGTTGTTAGTCTGGTCCTGTGATGCAGCATACTCATGGAAAGATTAGGAATAAGGGATGTCAAATAGTCAATACAGAATCCAAAAACATGGTTAATACAGAAGCCAGAGGAGAGGGACATGACTTGGTTGTGTAGCTGGTGTGGCAGGGTCATAAAGAAGGGGCCTGATGAAAGTGATGTGAACTTGCTGAAGTCCTCTCTCTGGCTTCCAACTGCATCTGGCATACAATCTCAACCCCTTGGGTGACTCTTGAGGCCCCCTACAATCTTTCCTCCTCTGGCGCATCCCTGCCTGGCCCGTCCTCTCCCAGTTTCTCTGATTCACTGAGCTCTTTCCTATCTCAGGGCTGTTGCACATGCTGCTCCCTCAGCAGAGAAAATTGTGGGGGCAGGGAGGCAGGGAGGTAAGACAGGGAAACGTCTGAGAAAGTGACTTCAGCTGAGAACCAAAGGATGAGGAAGGAAGGATTCCCAAAGCCAAAGTGGAAGGGACAAGAAAGATCATTCCCGTGAGAGGAGGGAAGGAACAGAGCACATTGAAGGAGCCCAGACATGGTCATGTGACTAGGGCATCTCCTGGAAGAACAACGCAAAATGAGGCTATGGAGAGAACTTTCGGGGCTGGACCACGCTGGCCCCGTAGGATGTTAGTCTTTCTTCTAAAAGCAATGGGGAGGTGCCTACTCCACCAGCTTAATGTTCAACCATTCTTGAGGTTTCAGCTGGAGTGTTATTTTCAAAAGGAGCTCTGCTCTCTCTCTCTCCAATTTATATTCACTTCCCCTACCTTTATAATCTCTGGCCTTGACCTCCCGAGGACTTAGCCCAGGTTGTAATTATGTATTACTTTGTCTAGGGCTATGCTGTCCAGTCTGGTTGCCACTAGCCACTTGAGCACTTGAAGTGTGGCTGGTCTGAATTGAAATGTGCAGTAACTGTAAAATATAAATTCAAAGACATTGTGCAAAAAA
The DNA here is from genome assembly GCF_029289425.2 of Pan paniscus. NCBI lineage: Eukaryota > Metazoa > Chordata > Mammalia > Primates > Hominidae > Pan > Pan paniscus. The sequence goes on along the minus strand of NC_073255.2, from coordinate 147,479,315 downwards.
TGTATAAAACATCTCATTAATGATTTTGAGTACCGAATGCATGTAGAAATAATGCCATTTTGGATCTAGAGGGTTAAACAAAATATATCATTAAATTAATTTGACCTATAGCTTTTTGTTTTTTAAATGTAGTTACTAAAAAAATATAAAATTACATATGCAACTTGAATTTATATTTCATATTACATTTCTCTTGTACCATGCTGGTCTAGACTGTAAGCCCATGTGAAGGGAAGAGCTGGTTAACTCTGCTCACAATAGAATCACCACACACATAAGGAGCACCCTTAATATTTGCTCAATAAATGACTGTGAGAACTTGAGTGGAGTTGTGAAGGTCACCTGGGAGTTAACCACGTGAGGGTTTGTGTTTGTTTTACGTGAGGAGAGAACCTGGGCCGGCAGCACCTTTCTAACAGAGAAAACAGAAAAGCAAATGTGTGGAGGCATGGACTAGTATGGAGGTTTTAGGGAACTGATATTTTAGCAGAGTAAACATGGGCAGGATCACCACGGAGATGCGTATGCCATAATGAGGTATTTGAACTTTGCTGAACGCAAGGGGAACCAGACTCAATGAAGAATTTTAAGCAGGGAAGCAACTTGATCAGATTTATGTTAAAGAACTAACAAAGAAGTCAGGCAGAAGCTGAGCTGAAGGCAGGGATGCCACTTTGGAGGCATTTTTGTAATCCAGGCAAGAAGGAATGAGGTCATCAGCAAAGGAGAATTGGGTACCGAGGAAGAACAGTGGACTAACTCCAACTTTCTGGAAGGTAGACTCCAAAACTAGGGAGTCCAAAGGTGGAGGTTGGAGGTGATTTTCATCTTCTGGGTTGGGTAGCAGGATGTATGGGGCATCTGTTAATAATTGAAAAGTACTGAGGAGGCAACCAAAGTCACTTTATTTCAAAATGCACATCTAATTGTGTTGCCATTCTCCATCCCTCTCTCACCTCCATCCCCATCTTGAAAGGCTCGAACAGCTTCCCCTTGCTCTTAGAACGAAGATTAAAATCTTACAGAACCAGTGTGGTCCAACCCTGGAAGCTCTCTCCATATTCTCATTTAACATTGTTCTTCCCAGGGGATGCCATAGTCACACTGGTGGCATCTGGACTCCCTCAAAGTGCTCTGTTCTCTCCTTCCTCTCACAAGAGTGATCTTTCTTTTCCCTCCCACTTAGCTTTGGGAATTCTTCCTCATCTTTTGGTTCTCAGCTGAAATCCCTTCTCAGGGATGCTTTCCTTGTCTGGCCACTCTGCCCAGGTGCTTTTGTTCAGTGCTCCCTCACTATCCCATTTTGTTTTGTTTTGTTGTTTTTCTTCAGAGCCCTTCTGACATTTATGTGACTATTTTGATTCATCTATCTTGCTCCTGCTAGACCCTCAGCATCCTGTGGGTTTGTTTTCTTCACCCTCACGTCCTCTTGGCACATTGCTCGTCATCAGTACATACTTGTTGAAAGAAGCAAGCAGTTGAATAAATGAGCCTGGAACTTGGGAGGCAAGTTGCAGCTGTAAGTTCAAATTCACATTTGGATAGCATCTTCCTGGGCCAAACCTGTGTGTGGTACCCCATGTTCCCTTGCATCATGAGCTTGCATGATTACCTGCACTTCCAAAACATCCCTGTCACTGGGGAGGAGAATCAAGACTCACTTCCCTTCCCTGAAACCTGACCCAACTCCAGATACCTCCTCTTTCTTTCTAGCTTGATTTTCTAAGGAGCCGGCTTAGTTTTGCACATATCACATGTTTTGACCAAGAGAAACAGGTGATATGGCAGATATAGTGAAGGATGAAATAGAGTATTTTAGCATCTTAAGGATCTAAATTTTGAATTGTTTTTTACTCTTCATTTTCACATAATTTTACAAACTGATATGTCAGTGGATTCAAGAATTCTTGCAGAATCCAGCCACCCAGAAAGTTTGCATTAGAAAAATCAGCATTAGAAATGCTAAGATGTAGAAATACAGTGAAAGCAGAGTCTACTTTTTATCATGAATAATTTATGCAATTCTTCTATTAACTATTCAATGAAATAGGACGCCTCAAGCTGACTGTTTGCCTGAGTATGTTATATTCTTTTCAAGCTCTTTGATGTTTAATTTGGTTTACTTTCTCTTTAAATACTAAACAGCTGGTTTTGAAAGCTGAATTTAACACTCAACAACCAGACAGAAGAGGTGACTGCTGTTTGTTATGCATGGGATATCTACACTCAATGATAAATCTTGGTTTAAACTTTAATGTGACACTTCATAAATAAATAGGGAAAACAGCATAATTATCCCAAACACGTGTTACTTGCCTGAGCAGTAGTTTAATGCATGCAACCTGGCTACAATCTGTACAAAGAATATCTTTAAAATTTTAATGTGGCGCCCCATGGATGGAAAATAACCATTATGAAGTTGTTAAGATGGTAGTTTTCCCTTGTTGGTTGGAAAATAATTCTAATTAGGACAACAGTAATCTCGAATACACATTACATTCAAAAAGGAAAAACTGAAGATCCTATATTCCTTTAGCTTACCTAAAAGTAGTGTCCCTCACTTAAGATAGGCAAGAATGAACTTGTAAATCACTCAACTCAATCTAACATAAGCACCAACAAAGAAAAAAAAAGCCTATTACTATATCAAAAAATTTGTTCAGCATGATCATAAGCAATATGGCAAGATGGTAAGATTTTTTTTTTTTTTTTGCACTGCCTCAATCATCTTTATTCTACAGACTAGCTCTTGTTTTGTCTATCCAGACCTCTCTCTGTTCTGACAACAGAAACTGTTTTCCTAGCTACTGGTGGTGGGAAGGGTCTACATAAATTTTTAGTCCTTGTTCTTGTGACTGATCTATGTGATGGGCAGGTCGTCCAACCCAGGACAATTCAATTCCTATGTGGGGACTTTTCAAATTCAAGATGTGAAAAGAGAGCCTTTTTTCTTCTCTGGTCATATGTCCTAGGGGTATGAACCCAGATAAACCCAGAATGATGTCTTTTGCTACATGGAGAATATGATCTGAGGAAAGGAAGCTGATGAGAAAATGCAAGAGGTCGAGCGTTCAGATAAAGGGGTTTGAGTCCTTGGTTTCAGCCTCAGAGGTCAGGTCCACTTCTGCCTTTTCAGCAGATGGGTTATATGAGCCAATAAATTTCCCATTGTCTACTTTAGTTCATTCACTTGGGGATTCAGTCACTTGAAACAGGAAGAGACATGATAGATACATCCCGTTAATGAGGCAACAACTCAATAAAATAATGAAGTGGCTACCACTTTCAGGTATCCTTAAATCCAAAAAGACAACATGTCTTTCACTATCATTCTGCTTCTTTCAAATCAACTTACTTTCCTTAAAAAAAAAAAAACTTCCACAAAACTTCAATGAAGTAATCAAGTAACTGCTGCCATTCCTAATGATTAATATTTTAATTTAAAAGCCAGCATTTTATTCAACCTAATCTCTAAAAAGGACCTCCCTAGTAGGCAATCAGGGCTGTCAAATATAAATATGACACTGTTGATGTAAAGTGGAATTTACATCTGAATATTCCGCTGTTGAGTTGCCAGAAGCATTTGTCATGATATTTTTCAAATCCTATCACCCTAAAGCAGCAGTGTCATCTGTCTTTGCTTGTAGCCATTTCCATGCAGCAACATTAAGAACAAACTTAATTGACAGTCACTAGGAACCCAAGGGCAGCACACATGATCAATTATCTAAATATGCTGGCGGTTATCAAAGAGAATGGGGTTCATGAATCTCATATAACAAGGTTTTTATGTAAAAAAAAAAGTTCGTTCTTTGGTGGCATGGAGCTATCGCCTGAACCTGATTTATTTTTATTTAAAATATATATTAAATGAAAGTTCAATAAGCTTTTCCCAGTTTGAAGTCTTGAGAACTTTATGGGTGCAAACTAATCCTAAAGAGGATTACCAATATTAAGAGTGATAGGTAGTTCTTATCTGTCAGCTCTTTTATATATTACTCTTTTGATAGAAGATTCTTGAAGGCCCAGTCCTTCTCACTGGGTCTGTCAGTGCACTGTCACAATTACATTTTGGGAGAGAGAAGGGATTCTATTATGGAGATTGGCTTCTAGAATTCTTTTCCTGAATTCAAAAATTATTGGATATCAAGTCTTTGTTTTAAGAAGTCATTTGTATTAGAGATAATTAATTTGGTTTGTCATTGTAGGTCATTTTGAAAAAAAAAAAGACTGATAAGTTGTTCAGAAGAGCTTGTGTTTCACATGAAGAATTTTGAACATTCAGAAGCATTTTCTGGTGGAGAAAGTAGGGTTTGGGTTTTGGAATCAGACAGACTTGGGTTTGAATCCCAAGTCTGCCATTTACCAACTGTGTAACCCTATGCACATTTCTTATCTTTTCAATTTCCCCATTTGTAAACCAAGTGATGATATTACATCCCTCATAGGATTGTTCTGAGAATTAAATGAGACAATGTTTGAATGGGATTTGCAAAGAACTGAACACAGAGTGAATATTTAATACTTTGTGTTTCTTTAAGAATCTTTGGATTAAAAAACTATGTTTAGATGGATATACTGATGAGAATTGGTTCTTATGGTTTGAAGTTAGAAGTCCTTTTGGATCTACCAATTCTATTGAGTGTGACAACAGTTAAGCAAGGTTTAATTTGTATATATCAGCAAAGTCTCTTTCATCATTATTTTTCTTTAGTGAGGTCCCAGAGGTGATGACAAATTATTTTGAATTTCTGACAGTCTGACAAAACATTGCATGGTACAAAGTGTACATCTTTATTCTATTATTGGAAAGTATTATTTTATTTTAAATATTTCTGTGTTTTTGTACTTACGTTTTCATGAATTGATTTTTATTACCTACTATATGCTAGACCATGTGGTATGTAATATCGCAGGGACCTTGTCCCCAAAGAATTTGCATACAATCTGGGAACATTGTTGAGTGAGGCACACATGTAACTACAACAGAAGTCAGTAAGAGACAGTGATGCAAATGCTGCAGAGGCGTAAGAGCAGAAGAGATTTACCTTCAGCTGTGTGTGTGAGAGCATGAGTCATTGTTCTGGAGCAGTAGTCCTCAATCCTGGCTGAACATTAGAATCACCTTGAAAGGTTTAAATCAAAAACCAAAATTTAAAAACTCAAAACACAACAAAACAAACAAAAAATAGTGTCTTTGCCCTTCCCCAGATCAATTAAATCAGAAACTCTATGGATCCCAGGCATAGGTAATTTTTAAAAATCTCCCAGGTGATCATAATATCTAGCTAATTTTGAGAGCTACTGCCATAGATGTATAAGCAATAGCTTAGCTGATGGAAACAAGGGTTGGTGGAAATCCCCAAAGGAAATATTAATGTCCACAAAACCAAGAACATGAGACGGAGTGCAGCATTATTAGAGGAATGGTGAATGGCTTGGACTGTCTGGAGTATAAGGAATATTCATGCTTTAAGGTTGTGTTAGGACCAGAGTATAAAGGAAATGTATATTCAGTATAAAATCATTTTAACTGTTGTTTATAAGACAACAAAGAATCATAGTGACATTATCAGATTTGCACTTTAGGGAGATAATGTAAGGTCAATCTGACTATAATATCTGTCATCCTGTTGATCATTCTGGTTGAGTTGGGATCCATTCACATCTTCTTCCTCATAGAAGCATGACTGTATTTAGGCATCCAAGTGTCTCTTACACAGCCTGGGGAGAATATGACTCTACCTGTCTTCTCCTGGGATGGATTCTCATTAGTTTAAGTAAACCACTGCATAGGCTTTACCTGAAAACTCTTTAGAATTCATAGGCAGTCTTGCAAGCAAAATTGGCCCAGTCAGATGGAAGGGAAGTATTTATAATCCAATGGGAACATGATTTCTCCCTCCGGCTGGAACTAGGAGTGTTGTCCTGATTGTCACTTTAAGCATCATGTGACCATAAAGAGACCTAGACTTAGGCTGAAACAGCAGAGCACAGGGGTTGAAATAACCCAAGCCATAGTTGACAGCAGTGGTCTGTTGATTAGAAACTCCTCCTTCCTTCTTCTCTCTTAGCTTCCATACTGCCTCTGGACTTGCAGTTAGGCAAGATAACAATTTCCTATGGTTTGAGTCCATTTTGGATACAGTTTCTGTTCCTAACAGCCAGAATCACCCTTATGGATCCAAGGGAGTTTGGGTAGAAAGGGAGTTGTAATAGGTTAAAATTTTAAAATTGACTAGGAGAGTAAAAGTATTATTAATAGAAATAAAAATGTTAGGAAGAGAAGCAAATATTGATTCTTGTCATGTGTTTGAGGGGCCACTGGGAAGTAGACACAAATGTTCAGCTTTTTAACATGCTGCTCTGAGGATTAGAAGACAGACTAAGACTAAAGATATGAATTCAAAAGTCACCTGTATACATATGGTCTGGAATTTTACAAAGTAAATGAGAGTCCCAAGATAGAGATTGGTAGCTTGACCTCACCTACCTGAGCCTACAAAATCAATTCACATTTACATTTATGTCTTTGTTACAGAGACTTATCTCTTCCTCTTAAATGGGGATCACTATGGGAGTGTTTTCTGGGAGTCTCTGAAGGAGGAATCGCACAGAATGCCAAATGTTCTGATCCTAGAGGCTCAGAGACTGGAGTGGCCCTAGTTCCACAGGTGAGAGCCAGTTTTATGTCAAACTTCTGCTATTCTTTGCCCTCCAGACCCTAATGCATTTCTTCTTTTGTACGGAATTTCACAAAGGGGCTAGACATTCTTTCAGCTTCTAGGCTGAACTACACAAAGATTTTCTCAAAACTGGGTTCTTCCATTGTGTGAAATTGTGTCCTATGTGTGAAATTCCATCCTAGTGACCCACATTCAGTCCAGGACTCTAGATCGACCAAAGAACCAAATTTTTTCTTCCAGTTTCCTCATCTCTCTCCTCCCTCTGCCTCATCAAAAAGAAAAAATCCCCTTTTCTTTCCAGTGATGAAACCAATATCTATTCTCATCAGTTACTGCACATGGATTCAGGGTGCTATGTATAAGTGAGTAGGAAGAAAGAGTCCAATATTAATAGCTTATTGTTCCAAGGTAGCCAGCCTCACAGGTGATCCCCAGTGATCCTGGCTTCCTGTAGCTCCCCCAGCCCCAGTTGTATCAAGGTTGATCTGTGTGACCAATGGCATATGGTGAAAGTGGCGGGATGCCAGTTCTAAGATTACATTATAAAAAAATGTGGCTTCCATCTTAGGTGCTAAAGGTTGAGATGAGTGGGGAGTAAAGATATGGAAGTAATACACGCAATCTGTCTTTTGAATAGTTTGTTAGTTGTAGTTTGGAGGAGAGAATTAAGTTTGGGGAAAATATATAATAGGGTGGAATAAAAGATATATATAATTAATATTTTTATTATATTATTGAATATTATATTATTGAAATGTTATATTATTTATGTTGTGTTGAGATCAAACTACACATGATATTTTATTTGGCTTTTGAAAGCAGAAACAAAGTAGTCCTACCCCAAAACACACATAAGTATAAATTATGTATGTTACATGGGTGTGAATGTTTGTATGTATTAGTGAGGTCCAAATCAACAAGACTTTAAGATATTAAGTATAGTATTTTCAATACATCTTTCAATTTTCACTATAACTAAGCCTTCATTACATTCTCACTGTTTTTAAGGAATAAAATAGGAAATATTGTTGCAAAAATATTTAGATCATTAATTTGGGAGAAGTGCTGCTCAAGTATTTTGCAGAATATCCTCCAAACTGGGCATGTATGATGTTTTTCCCATGATTAGACTGGGGTTGCAGGTTTGGGGGAGAAAGACCACATGAGTAAATTACCATTCTCATCACCCCCTACCAAGGGTATATGCTATTAACAAGACATAACTGATGATATTAACTTTAAGCATTCATTTTTAAGGGATTTCTATTTGTTCAGACCTCGGGGCTATGTACTCAGATACTCATTTACTCATGGGGATACCAGAGCCTAGAAACTGGGACAATTTAGCTGGAGCTTCACCCACAGTAAGGGCTGTCTGGAAGGTGCTTAGCCATGCAGGGAGGGAGAAGCCATCTGACTAATTGCGTGACCACAGAGAAGATGCTGCTGCTGTGGTGAGCTTGCCGCCCTGCCTTGAGGCAGAGCAAGGGAGAAAGCAATGCCCTGGCTTCTCCCTTCTCCCACACTCCAGTCATTCTCCAGTGTCTCCCACTGGCTGAGCCTACCTGGAAGCCAGTGAACAAGGGAGTGGGGGCAATGCAGTGTCCCTGCTTGGCAGGGCAGAGCTGGGGAATGACAGAGTATAAGTATGAGCCTCAAGCAGGCAAGTGATGGATACTGCATGTAAAGGGATGTGGGTGTGCCAGAAAATGAGAATGAGCAATTGATGAGGGAGCCAGAGGGAAAGACCCATTTTTGCTGGAGTGAGAGTGCAGCTCATAAAGACCCACAGAGGACAACCTCTTTACTGATGAATGAGGGCTGATTCGGGAACAAAGAGAGCAAAATTGATTGTAGCTATAGCTGTTACTAAATTTTAAGTAGTTTGTTTGTCTTGCAGAATCTAAAACTCAAATATTTAGACTTTGAAGGAGACTGTAAAGTCTATAATTGTAATTTATGTATGAAGAAGTGTATGGAAGTTATAATATGGAAAGTATTAATGAACTGAATCAAGATTTGCAAATATTCAAAAGAAAATGGCTTTAGGAAGTGACCTCTGATTTCCGGTTCTGTGACCTGGCTTTGAGTGTGAGCTCACTTTCAAGAGAAGTTCCACAACCAAACCTGAAACTTTTGTTTCTGTACTTGGAAAATAGAGATTATATAACCTTCATATAGCTCACTGGCATTGAGAAATTACAGGCGCACTTCAAACAACAAGTAACATAAGACCAAACTCACTGCTAATGCCAGACCTCAGACTATGGACCATAATACTAGCTCTAAAACTATTATATAACCTTAAATAGGAAATCAAATTCATCTCTATAAATAAATACCAACTTCATTCACCTTGAATTCATCTAACCTATCTTCGGCTGCTAGTACCTAGGGGAAAATGTGCCTTTTTCTTTAGGTATTATATTTTAATTTGATTTTAAGTCATGAGACATATGACTTCAATTATCTAAATATAGAAGATATGCACATCAATGACCCTTTTTCTGACCATATATTTTTACGTGATAATTGAGTGAATCTGGCTGATACATGATTCTAATAAAATGCTGCTTGCAATTCATTGTGTTTTTTACATGTATAAAGAGGTAAATTGCTCATATAATTATAATCTCAGATCCCATGAAAGAGTGGTACCTTGCCCAAAAAATGCCAAGCACTCTGCAGCCAATTCTACACAATTATCCTTTAAAAATATAGATGGGACCTGTCACACCTTAAATAATTGTTACCCTTCCTTACCTGAGACATGAAAGACTCAGTTAAACATTTCTGAGAAAAATAATGAGAGCTAAGAAATGCACATAGATTAGAAGGGAATGGAAATATACCTGGAAAAAGGAAAGAGGCTATGCTTTGTAAGTAAAAGGGCAAAGAACTTCAAATCCTTCTATTTGGCTCAAGGCTGTTTTGAATATGTTTCTAGGGAACATTATTATATAATTTCTAACTCCGAATTGCCTTAACATCCTACAGTAACAATTGAAATTTAAAAATAGTTATTTTCTTAATAGCTGGTACCAGAATTCTCTTAGGAGGAAATTGTCTTTACTAGAGAAATTCCTCAATCTATGCCTGTGGTAGGAGAAAGGTCCACAGACCTTGGCATGTGTGAGTCTCGAGGCTTCTGAGACTCTACCTAGAAAAGAAGTTTTTGGAGCTGCCAGAACCGTACAGCAAGGAGAAAGTATGAGGTACAGATAGACGACAAAGGCTTTATGGTCTGTAAAGTAATTGCTGTGATTGACCTTCAATTCTCCAATAAGAGCTACAAAACTCATGACCTATAGATCTATGTCTTTAGTGGAAACCAGTGATGGGACTTTAATGTCTCAAGAGATGTTGTTATAGACAGAAACACTACATCCACTTGCCAGGGTCCAGAAGCCGGGGGAGCCCATGAGCATGGATTTTGTGAGAGAATTTACAAAAGTCTTGATGAGTGCTCTGAATTTGTATCAGCCAGAGAACTGTTGAAAGAGCAGGTGTCTTCAGCTAAACTGACTTGGCTCAGGGTAGTAGGGAGGACCATGGAGGCCACTTGGGTTTCACTGCTTATTTGTCATAACTGTCTTGGCCACTCCTTCTATACACTCCTCCTGGGAGAAAGACAAGAGAAATGAAATAAATAAAAGTGCAGTTTATGTTTGAATCGAAATGAGCAAAGGTGGCAAGGACTAATGTTGGCAGTTGAGGACAGAAAATCACTAATATGAGTCAAAGGTTGGTGGGGTAACTGGCTCTCTTCAGAATTCAAGTGTGCCAAACTGAATTCTCTGCTTCTCAGGCCTTTTACATTTGTCCACATGCCTCTTTTCCACCAGAAATCACTGATTTGCTCGTTGATCATCTAGGGTTTTTGAAATTAATAATAATCATGTCAACAGAAATAGTATATTTTGTATGGATGGCTCTTTGCAATTTGCAAATCATTTTAAAATCATCTCAGTTGATCCCTCTAGTAACCTTAAGGGTACATGGGACTCAATTATTATTGTCATTCACAAATAAAGAAAGTAAATTCCAGAGAGCCCAAGTACTCTCAGTTACAATTAGTAAAAGGTGAACTTACCTTTATTTAAATAGCTTTATTGAGGTATAATTGACATATAATAAACTGTACATATGTAGAGTCTACAATTTGATGAATTTTGACACATGTGTAAATCAGTGAAACAATTACCTTGATAAGGGTAGTGAACACATCCATTACTCCCCAAAGTTTCCTTGTTCCCCTTCATAATACCCCCCACCGGACCCTCCTATACAACCCCAACACCCATCTCCATGTAACCACTGATTACCTCCTGTACCACCCCTTCACCCATGTCCAGGTAACTACTGATCTGATTTCTGTCATTGTATATTAGTTCACATTTCCCAAAATTTTCCATAAAAAGAAGAAGAAAAATAGAACAGACCAGTTACTGGTAATGAGATTCAATCAGTAATGAAAAGCCTCCTTGCAGTTGATGGCTTCATTGCTGAATTCTACTAAACATTTAAGAAACTAGTATCAGTACTTTGCAAACTTTACCAGAAAATTAAAAAGGAGAGAATTCTTCCAAACTCATATGAGGCTAGCAATACCCTGCTATCAAAACTAGAGAAGAGAACACACACACAAAAGAAAACAACAGGTTAATATCCCTGATGAACACAAAAATTCTCAACAGAATACTAGCAAATCAAATCCACTAGTACATTAAAAATGTCCTTCATGGCCAGGCCCAGTGGCTCATGCCTGTAATCTCAGCACTTTAGGAGGCCAAGGCAGGCAGATCACGTGAGGTCATGAGCTCGAGACCAGCCTGGCCAACATGGTGAAACCGCATCTCTATGAAAAATAAAGGAATGAGCCAGGTGTGGTGGCACATACCTGCATTCCCAGCTACTGGGGAGGCTGAGGCAGGAGAATCACTTGAACCCTGGAAGCAGAGGTTGCAGTGAGCTGAGATAGCACCACTGAACTCCACTCTGGGCAACAGAGCGAAACTCTGTCTCAAATAAATAAATAAATAAATAAAATAAGATAAGTCGTTCACCGTGCTTAAGTAGGATTTGGCCCAGGGATTCAAGGATAGTTCAACATAAGCAAATCAAAAAATGGGATAAATCATATCAACAGAATGAAGGACAAAATCTATGTGATCATCCCAATAGATGCAGGAAAAACATTTGATAAAATTTAACTTCCCTTCATGATAAAAGCTCTCAACAAAGTAAGTACAGAAAGAACATACCTCAACACAGTAAAGTAAGTATCATACTGAATGGCAAAAAGGTGAGTTTTACCTTTAAGAACTGAAACAAGACAAGGCAATCATTCTCACTGCTCTTACTCAACATAGTACTGGAAGTCCTAGCCAGAGCAATTAGGCAAAAGAAAGAAAGAAAGGACATCTAATTTGGAAAGGAGGAAGTCAAATTGTCCCACTTTTTAGATAACATAATCAGATATAGAGAAAACCCTAAAAGCTCTATCAAAAAAGTCTTAGAATTGATAAATTCAGTAAAGTTGTGGGATGCAAAATCAACATACAAAAATCAGTAGCATTTCTAGGCACCGATAATGAACTCACTGAAAAAGAAATCAAGAAAGCAATCCCATTTACAATTGCTACAAAAAAATCCTAGGAATAAATTTACCAAGGAGGTAAAAGATTTCTATGAGAAAAATGACAAAACAGTGATGAAAGAAATTGAAGAGGTCACAAACAAATGGAAATACAACTAATGTTCATGAATTGGAGAATTTAATATTGTGAAAATGCCTGTACTACCAAAAGTGATCTATAGATTCAGTGCAATTCCTATCAAAATACAAAATACAATTCTTCACAAAAAAGGATTAAAAATCCTAAAATTCATATGCAATAACAAAAGACCCTGAATATCCAAGGTAATCCAGAGCAAAAAGGACAAAGCTATAGACATCACACTATCTGACTTCAAAATATATTACAAAGCCATAGAACCAAAACAACATGGTACTGGCATAAAAACAGACACATAGACCAATGGTACAGAGTACAGAACCCAGAAATAAATTTACCTATTTATAGGGAACTGATATTTAACAAAGACACCCAAGAGTACTCACTGGGGAAAAGGCAGTCTCTTCAATAAATGGTGCTGGGAAAACTGGATATACATACACAAAAGAATGAAACTAGACCCCTTTCTCTCACCATATACAAAAATCAACTCAGAGTGAATTAGACTAAAATGGAAGACTTGAAACTATAAAACTGCCAGAAGAACACATGGGAGAAAGTCTTCAGGATATTGTTCTGGGTAAAAGCTTTTATGGATAAAATATCAAAAGCACAGGCACCAAAAGCAAAACTAAACAAACAGGATTACATCAAACTAAAAACTTCTGCACAGGAAAGGGAACAATCAACAGAATGAAAAGACGGCCAGTAGAATAAGAGAAAATATTTGCAAACTATTCATCCAACAAGTGATTAATATCCCGAGTATACAGGGAACTCAAACAACAACAAAACAACAACAACAACATCAAATCAAATAATCCAGTTTTTAAAAAATGGGCAAATGAGATGAATATACATTTTGCAAAAGAAGACATAGGCATGGCCAACAGGTTCATGAAAAAGTGCTTGCCATCACTAATCATCAGGAAAATAAATGCAAATCGAAACCACAATGAGATATCATAGCATCCAGGTAGACTGCCTATTATCAAAAAGACAAAAAATAACAAATCCTGCTCAGCATGCAGAAAAAGGGGAACTCTTTTACACTGTTAGTGGAAATTTAAATTAGTATAGCCATTATGGAAAACAGTATGGAGTTTCCTCAAAACACAAAAAATAGAATTATCACATGACCTCTCAAGCCCCCTACTAGGTTTATATCCAAAGGAGATAAAATAGGTATGTCAAAGAGGTATCTGCACTCCCATGTTTATTGCGGCACTATTCACAATAGCTAGGATATGGAATTCAACTGAGTGTTCATCAATGGATAAAGAAAATATGGTATATATACACAATATAATACTGTTCTGCTATAAAAAGATGAGATTCTGTCATTTGCAGGAACATGAATGAGCTTAGAGGTTTTTTTTTCTTTCTTTCTTTCTTTTTTTTTTTTTTGAGAGTTTCGCTCTGTCGCCCAGGCTGGAGTGCAGTGGTGCAATCTTGGCTCACTGCAACCTCTGCCTCTCGGGTTCAAGCGATTCTCCTGCCTCAGCCTCCCCAGTTGCTGGGATTACAGGCACCAGCCACCACACCCAGCTAATTTTTGTATTGTTTTGTTTTTTTTTTTTAGTAGAGATGGGGTTTCACTGTGTTGGTCAGGCTGGGCTCGAACTCCTGACCTCATGATCTGCCTGCCTCAGCCTCCAAAAATGCTGAGATTACAAGCCTGAGCCACTGTGCCTGGCCGAGCATTTTATGTTGAGTGAAATAAGCCAGGCACATAAAGTATTGAGTGTTCTCACTCATAAGCGCAAGCTACCAATGTTGTTCTCAGAGAAGTAGAGAGTAGAAGAGTGTTCACTAAAGGCTGGGAATCATAGAGTGGAGGAGGGGATAGTGAGAGGTTGATTAATGGATACAAAATTACAGCTAGATAGACTAGTATTTTATAGAACTGTAGGGTGACTATAATTAACAACAATTTATTACGTATTTTCAAATAGCTAGAAGATTTTGAATGTTCCCAACACAAAATATGGTAAACGTTTGCAGTGATGAATATGCTAATTACCCTGATTTGATTATTACACATTGCATACATGTATCAAAAATCACACTGTACCCCATAAATATGTACAATTATCATGTCAATTAAAAATCATAATAAAAACCAACTGTTGAGTTGTATTCCATTGTGTGTGTATATATATATATACCATAGTTTGTTTATTCATGTACTTGTTGATAGACATTTGTGTTGTTAACAGGTTTTGGCTCTTACAAGTAAATCTGCCATGAACATTCATGTATAAGTCTTTGTAAAGACTTATGCTTTCTTTTCTCTTAGGTAAATACCTAGGAGGGGAATAGCTATGGTAGGTGTATGGTTAAATTTTAGGAAACTATAGACTGTTTTCTAACATGGCTATTCCATGACACACTCCCACCAGCAGTGTATGAGACAGCCAATTTCTCTGCATTCTTACTAAAGCTTCTTATGGTCAATCTTTTTACTTTTAGCCACTCTAGTGTATGTACAATTGTATCTTATTGTGGTTCTAACTTACATTTCTCTAATGAACAACGATGTTGAGCATTTTTTTCATGTGTTTCTCCACCATCCATGTACCTTCTTTGTTGAAATACCTGTTGAAATCCTTTGCCTATATGTAAACTAGGATTTTCCCCATGTTATTATTGAGTTGCCAGAGTTCATCATATATTCTATATATGAGTTCTTTGATGGAGATGTTTTGAAAATATTTTTTCCAGTTGGTGGCTTGCATTTTATTTTCTCAACAATGATTTTTAAGACACAGAAGTTTTTATTTTTAAGCCCAATTTATCGATTTATTTCTTTATGGATTATGCTTTTCATATTGTATCTAAGAAAGCTCTGCCTAAAGTAGCAATATTTTTTCTTTGTTTTCTTCTGGAAGTTTATAGTTTTAGGTATTGCATTTTGGTCTATTGTCTATTTTTTAGTTAATTTTTATATGGCGTGAGGTATGGACTGATGTACATTTTTTTTTGTATATGAATTTCCATTCGTTCCAGCACCGTTTCTTGAAAAAACGATCCTTTCTCCACTAAATTGCCTTTGCAATACCGAGCTGGTTTAACAGCTTTCAGGCCCAGAGTGGGAAATAAAAGCTTAAAAATCTGTGATTTGAGATTCTTTGGTAGAAGGATTTAGGGCTTTTACATGACTTCCCCATTTCTAATAAGAAGTGCCATGACTCAAAGAGTCTCCTTACTCTAAGACTAAGAATCTCCCATCAACGTTTAGTACAGTCATCAACTTTAGGGCACAGTTTCCAAAGCACTTGTGAGTAACTGTGCTAATTAACATGTCCATTTCCTCTTAAGAACATGCCAAACTTTCATCTGTCAGTCAGGCAGATCCAGGAGGCATTATGCCCTCAGCTGAGGAAGCCCTATTATTATATATGAAAAGGATTCATTGAGAGCATCACTGTCAGAGAAGTCAAAGGAGAGTATATAAATGGGAGAATGTAATGCGTGATCTGATCCAAAGCAATTAATATAATTTTCTGTTTAAGTTAAAATTGCTGATATGACAGTGGGGCAGGGTGTGATTCATGAGGAGTTGATTTAGACCCTAAGAGAAAAAAGGAAATTAATCTAGAAAAGAATAAGATTTAAAAACATTTTATGGTACATGTCGTTATCATTGTTAATTATTATTAATATAACGTTAATTATAATGTTGGTAATATAGTCATTATTAATATGCTGAGGAGACTAAGATCCATTATATATCAACTTTTGATTTGAAAGGAGGTTATTGGCTGAGACCTTGGTTATCAGTCATTTATTATTTCCCATTTGGAATAGAAGAATAGGTCATTTTTGTTTAACCTATATAGTCAGAAAAACTTTGTTTCAGCGCTTCTACGGTGAACAAGAAGTAATGTGTTCTCAGTGTTTTATGACAATGTTGTTTCTCTGTCTCTAGGAGGAGAAAGACTCTCTTCTTAAAACCGGAAATATATCCTGCCTGAAATAATGTGGAAAACTCCTCGTTGTGAAGTCTACAGGGACATCAAAAAAACACAGCTATCTGTTCCCCAGCTATATCTTCTTCTTTATCCCTTGGAACATTTGTAGCTGCACTTCCTACAAGAAGGAACCATTTGTAATCATGAGCAAAGGTTGGTTCAAGATTTTATTGAAGGTATTTAAATATTCTTCATTTGAAGAGTAGTTATGTGCTTCTATGGGCAGAGGCCAATCTAATTTTTCTTAATGTCCCCAGAGCCTACCATGTTGCCTGACAAGGTAGAGATGCTTGCTCAACATTTACTGAAAATGGAGGCTAATATCACAGAAATAACTAATCCCTCTCAAATCTGGGGATTTAGTTTTCTTTCACTCTGTCCCACCCCCCACTAAATATCCACAGTTTCCATTCCTCCATCCTTTTGAGTTAGGTATATTTTAATTTTGATTATATCAATTTAATATTTCTATTATGATGATTATATAAACACCTTTTATAACCACACCCACTTCCTCCTGCCCCTCCTACCTGTTCTTCCTCACCCTCAGCAACCACCAGCCTGTTCTCCATTTCTAAAATTTTGTCATTCCAAAACCATTATATAAATATGGAGTCATATAATATGTAACCTTTGGGGTAAGTTTGTTTCACTCAGCATAATTACTTAGAGATCCATCCAAGTTGTTGCTGCGTGTATCAATAGTTGCTTCCTTTTGATTGCTTAGTAAGATATCATGGTATGTATGCACCACAGTTTGCTTAACCATTTCCTTACTGAGGAACATCTGGGATGCTTTCAGTTTTGGGCTTTCATGAATGAAGCTGCTTTGAAGACCCAGGTACAGGTTTTTGTATGAACATAATTGTCATTTCTCTGGGAGAAATGCCCAAGAGTGCAATTACTAAGTCACGTAGTAATTGCATATGTAGCGCCACAAGAAACTACTGTTTTCCATGGTGGTTGTAACATTTTACATCCCCACCAGCAATGTGTAAGGGTTCTAATTTCTCCACATCCTCATAGACACTTGTTTATGAAACTTGTTTAGAAAAGCACTATCGGCCGGGCGCGGTGGCTCACGCCTGTAATCCTAGCACTTTGGGAGGCTGAGACGGGCGGATCACGAGGTCAGGAGATCGAGACCATCTTGGCTAACACAGTGAAACCCCGTTTCTACTAAAAATACAAAAAATTAGCCGGGCGTGTTGGCGGGCGCCTGTAGTCCCAGCTACTTGGGAGGCTGAGGCAGGAGAAGGGCGTGAACCCGGGAGGCGGAGCTTGCAGTGAGCCGAGATTGCGCCACTGCACTCCAGCCTGGGAGACAGAGCAAGACTCCGTCTCAAAAAAAAAAAAAAAAAAAAAGAAAAGCACTATCATGCTTTCTTAAAATTTATTTAAGCATCCCAGTTGATGGGAAGTTGCATCTCCTTATGGCTTTGATTTGCCTTTCCCTAATGACTATTGATGTTGAACACCATTTTTCTCATTCCTCTTGGCCATTCCTATGTCATCTTTGAAAAAATCTCTATTCAGATCCTTTGCCCATTTTTGAACTGGGTTATTTATCTTTTTATTACTGAGTTGTAAGAGTTCTTTATGTATTCTAGATACAAGTCCCTTAACAGATATATGATTTTCAAATATTTTCAGTGGACTGAATTTTCACTTTCTTGATTGTGCCCCTTGAAATACAAAAGTTTTCATTTTGAGGCAGTTCAATTTATTTATTTTTTCCTTTGGTTGCTTATGTTTTTGGTGTCATATTTAAGAAAATGTTGTCTTATTCAAGTTAAGAAAATTTACACCTGTGTTAACTTTTCTAAAGGTTTCATAGCTTTGGCACTTACATCTAGATCTTTAATCCAGTTTGAATTAATTTTTGCATGTGGTATAAGGTAAGAGTCCAAATTCATTCTTTTGAATGTAGAGTTTCATTTAGCCCGGCACCATTTTCCCAAAGACTATTCTTTCTCCAGGAGATGATCTTGATACCCTTGTTGAAAACTGATTGACAATAGATACATTGATTCTCAATTATATATACACAAATATATATGTGTGCATGTGTGTGTGTTGATTACTGTAGCTTTGTAATAAGTTTTGAAATCAGAAAGTGTGAGTCCCACAACTTTGTTCTTAAAGATTGTTTTGGGTATTTGGGCTTCCTTGTACTTTCTTATAAGTTTTAGGCTTAATTTCTGTGTTCATTATATAAACCTTCACTTAATCTTTTCAACATAGTTCCCTTACCCTCAACTGTGCCAGAGATGTTGTTTACTCTCCAGAGGATAAGTCCCCAGTCCTCTCTTGGGTAGGAGAAGAGTAGTTGCTGGCTGCATGGATCTGAAATAGTCTCTAGATATCTAATGACTTCTAATACTTTTTTTAAAATGCATATTTTTAGCTTTTTTTAGAAGAAAAATAAAAGGAATAAAAAAATTTTAGAAAAAAATTTGCATCTTTATAAAGCTTGGTGCTTTGCCTCTGATTGCTTTCCTTTTCTACTTTGTTATTAAACATGTTTCCCTAACTGCTTCTTAACTCAACTTTCAAACTTTATGTTTAATGTCTCCTTTACAACCATTTTCTTAAGTACCTGATGCCATTAATTTCTGACGCTTTTACAAGTTCTGGAATAGAATGGAAAGCAAGTTGCTTATTGGTTCTTCCCATTGCTGACTTATAGCTCAGCTTTTCTTGGATCTTCTAAGTCAATGGCTACATGTCCATCTGCTTTCCGACATTTAAACTAATGTTGTTCCTGTTTCCTTTCATCTTGCCTTTGTCTTTGTGGGTTCATTCCTTTAAAAAACCCCTTTACTATTGTATTAAACTTTCAACAAAGAGTGGATTCAAATGTAGTGTTCAATCTGCCACTGCCATTTTTTACTGGAAGTCTCTTTATCAAAAGTGTCTTTCTGTAAAGTACTGAGAGCTAGTTTCAATAGGATTCAATTATTTCACTATGTAACTTTAAAAGCTACATTACATTCTATTGTGGGAATGTATGATCATTTATTTAATAACTTTATTTTGGCTCATTTCCAAAATGTTCGTTCTGGAAGCAATGCTGTAATGAACATCGGTGTAGAAATGTTGTACAATTCCATAAGTATTTCCCTAGAACAAATTCCTAGAATTGATCTTATTCAATCAAAAGGTACATACGTATATTAAGACTTCTGATATCCATTGATAAATAACTCAGCAGAGAGGTTTTATTACTGTCATGTCTACCAGTTGGATATGAAAGTGTTCTTTTCCGAACACACTCATTAACTTTGGGCAATTAAAAAATTCCCTTATGCTTTTATTTTTTACTTTTGAAACCAGAATTAGATTCAACACAATGGATTTTACTATAACACAGTTTTTAGGAGGAATGGCTTAAAATCCATTATTCTAAAGCTGGGTACATTACATTTGGCAGAAGTCTCTACAATTTAATTAATTTATATTAAAAATAAATAAAACCCTAAATATAGCAAATCATTTGCTTTGCTTGTTAAGAAGTATATTTTCTTGTTAATTCTTCCTAGAATTTCAACAGGAAATTTTCTCACCTAAGTAGATATTTATTGAAGAAAATGTGAGACTTATTTTCTATGGTGTTAGCAGAAAATTTATTAATCCTACTTGGATAATCTTGTGGGCTACTCACTGTAGAACGGAGTTTTGAGAATTTGATCAATTATTTCTTCATGGCTGGAACAGACCTAAGACTCTTTTTAAATTATTTATTTATTATTTCTTTTTAGAGACTGGGTCTTGCTCTGTCACCCAGGCTGGAGTGGAGTAGTGTCATCATTGATTACTGCAGCCTTGAACTCCTGGGCTCAAGTGATCCTCCAGCCTAAGCCTGCCAAGTAGCTAGGATTGCAGGCACATGCCGTTATGCCTGGCTAACTTTTTGATTTCTGTAGAGACGAGGTCTTGCTATGTTGCTCAGTCTGGTCTCCAGCTCTTGGCCTCAAGTGATCCTCCTGCCTCAGCCTCCCAAAGCCCTGGGATTATAGACATGAGCCACTGCACCTGGCCAGGACTCTTTTTGTGTACTGTATTTGTTAATTTGGGGGGAATATCTTGGTCTTGCCTGAAGGCATTCCTTTGGCCATTTCAGTGATGATATAGAAAGACCACATATTCAAGAGGGAGTCATAGTCAAATGCCCCATTTTAAATCAAGTAATGTCATTCAGCCTTATCTGTTTATTCTGTCTTTAAACAACATGCATCTGTTCTTAACATTAGTAACTGTGCCAAGTCAACTTTTCTCTGTTCACATTAGTTAAAATTTTAGAGGCCAATAGAAACTATGAAAGATTGTTTGAATAGTAAGCAATTCATCCACCCTCATGAACTGTGATTTTCAAATAACTTTGAACCCGTTCTTTACATGAAATTTTTAAGTCCCGTTTGCTTGACTTCCCCTTACTTCTGATAAGGTGAGCAATTTCCATCAGGGAAGTGCCAAGAACGCTTTGCTGTCCCTCTGAAAGACAGTCATGTAATTGATTGTCTCCCTTTTATGGCTGCCAAAGTGGAGCCAAATTTCGTAACTGTATGTCTGCATCCCAACTTTCTGTCTAGTGTAATCCATGTATTTACTTTTTCTATAGTGATGATTAATTTATAGTCATATTTTTTGTTTTTAAAAATATATTTTGTCAGTTTATAATTCATTACAGAACAGGTTGAGAAATAGGAAAAATATTTTGAAAAATGTCATGGTCAATAGGGAACCAGTGAATATTTCTTAAAAAATTATTAATTGATAATATCTTTACTTTAGAAAGATAATACTGGTATCTCTGTGCAAATAGATTATAGAGAGATCACACTGGAGACAGAATGGCAGATCAAAGACATTAGTAAATCCACTGGCTTCTAGGAGCTCACAGCCAAGAAGGGAAACACAGCTTCACATGTCAGACAGGATACAGTCAGGAAACCAGAAACCATTCTAAGTATTTCTAACAGAGGGGATTCAATGAAGAAAGTTATTTACATGGGTGTTAGAAGAGCTGGAAAGCCAAACATGAAATGGTAAGGCAACCTACAGTTTAGCAACAATAGGAAGCACTACCACTACTACGAAGGGAGAGACACAGGAAGACATGATGTGACAGAACCCACAATTGCAGCAGTTTAATGGAGCTGCACCCATGGTGAGGGCTGTCTGAAAGGTGCTTAGCCATATAGGGAGGGAGAAGCCATCCAACTAACTGTGTGAACACAGAGAAGATGCAGCTGCTGTGGAGGGCTTGCCACCCTTCCCTGAGCCAGAGGGAGCAATGCCCTGGCCTCTCCCCTCTCCCACACTCCAGTCATTCTCCAGTGTCTTCCACTGGCTGAGCCTACCTGGAAGCCAGTGGAAGAGAGAGTGGGGGGATGATGCAGTGTCCCTGCTTGGCAGGGCTGAGCTGGGGAAGGACAGAGTATCAGTCTGAGCTTCAAGCAGGCGAGTGATGGATACTGCATGTAGAGGGATGTGGGTGTGCCAGAAAATAACGGTGAGCAATTGATGATGGAGCCAGAGGGAAAGACCCATTTCTGCTGGGGTGAGAGTGCAGCTGACAAAGGCCCACAGAGGACAACCTCTTTGCTGATAAATGAGGGCTGATTTGGGAACAAAGAGAGCAAAGTTGATTATTACTATACCTGCCACCAAATTTTAAGGAAGTTGGTTATCTAACCAGGATTTTAAAGAAGATTGGGAGTTTAAATCAAATTTTAAAAGAAATTTTTAGTCTCTAATAAATTTATGCATGAAGAAAAACATATGGAAGTTGATTTCTTTAACATATAGATTTGTAAATATTCAAAAGAAAAATGATTTTTGGAAGTGACTTTTAAGGGCTCCAAAGAGAGGGACCAATAAACTATACACTGCGTGGGACTCATCGTGATCGCAAGAAAATCGAATTGGTCTTCATGTAGTTTGAAAAGCCATTGAGCAATGAGAGGTGCATTTTTAATGCCCAGCATTCCCACAAATAACATGAAACTAAATTTATTGCTAACAACAGACCTAGACTACCAACCATGATTTTAGCTCATACCTTAGTCATACTTATCCCCATATTTAAATACCAAATTTCTTCTTGAATTTGATAAGCTTGTCTTTGGCTGCTAATGTGTGCTTCTTTGGCTTCTTTGTTTAGGTGCAGTTTTTTTTTTTTTTTTTTGGACGGAGTCTTGCTATGTCACCAGGCTAGAGTGCAAGGGCACGATCTCAACTCACTGCAACCTCAGCCTCCCAGGTTCAAGCAATTCTCCTGCCTCAGCCTCCCAAGTAGCTGGGATTACAGGCACAAGCCACCATGCCCAGCTAATTTTTGTATTTTTAGTAGAGACGGGGTTTCACCATGTTGGCCAGGATGGTCTCAATCTCCTGACCTCGTGATCTGCCTGCCTCGGCCTCCTAAACTACTGGGATTACAGGCATGAGCCACCGTGCCCGGCCTGCTTGATTTTTAATACTGGAATATAGCTAACCCATTTTCTAAATACAGAGAGCATGAAAATTATTCTTTTCTTGACCATTTGTGCTGAGTGAACTCATTGTATATATGACTCCCTTGAAGACCTGACTATAATTTTTTATGTTTCTCTACCTATGAAGAGAATAATTGCACTGATTTTTTAGATCTTAACATATATTGTGTTCTTTTCTTTTTCAAGTATTTTACCCTCCATGACCCCAGTCTATACAAAAGCTCAACATTTTATTTTGCAGACCAGATCTTCTAGGATGCTTAAGGATTCCATTTATCCCTGGGCTTTTAACATGAAAAATTTAAATCCCATTTATAAGATTTTTAGGCAACTGGTCTGGGCAAAGATAATACCATCATCCCAATATACCATATAATTCTAAAAGTTTCAGATCTGATTGAACATAAGGGTGTTGCAGAAGACTCATTTGCTGAGGCTTATTCTAGCTCTACTCTGGATTAATGACCAGAGAAACCCACTGGGCCCCTCAGCTAAAAATGCCATTATGTACAGATAAGAGCCTTTTATATCTGGAAGAATTCTTCAAGTTTATATGGTCTAATTAGTGGGGTGCTACTATCTTTATATGTTTGGCAGAAAATATAACTTCTTTGATATGTTTTTTATTGATACAGTTTCAGCAGTGTTTTAGAGTGTCATCCATCTCTGTTGTTTTCTTGTCACAATTTACATAAAATGTCATGGAGTATAGCCTGGTTTGGTGCATTAACCACTCTAAGAATGACTACTTTTCTGTATATCTAAAAATCACATTTGAAGTATAATTATAACATTCTAAGCCTTATTAATCTTTTGTCTTGAAGCCAGAATAAATAACTTTTTATAGTATTTGAATTCTGAATGTCAGCTGGTATGAATTCATAATTTTTTGATTGGGAATTTGATCAGTATGAATTACAGGGGTGGTAGTGGGATAGAAAGAGTCTAAAATCTCATCAAGCTAGTTAGAGCTCTAACAGATGGATTTAATTCACTACAGAGGCTAAGCAGGGCCAGCTGCTCAACCTTCCCTGGTGATCAGCAATAGAACTGCTTGGATAGCAGTCACTGCTTTAATAGACTAGCTTTGTGTCTTTCTGTCTCTCTCAATCTTTCTCTCTCCATGTTTCTCTTCTTTCTTTTCTGATGGGGGTTGTATATAAGTTCAGGCTAATACTGACTGTTAGTATGGATTTTAAATTTCATAGGCCTTCTAAGAAGAAGGTTTTTTGTTTGTTTTGAGACAGAGTCTTGCTCTGTTGCCCACGTGGAGTGCAGTGGTGCAATTACAACTCACTGCAGCCTTGACCTCCCGGTAATCCTCCCACCTCAGCCTCCTGAGTAGCTGAGACCACAGGCACATGCCACCATGCCTGGCTATTTTTTTTTTTTTTTTTAATTTTTGTAGAGATGAGTTCTCCCTGTGTTGCCCAGGTAGGCCTTGAACTCCTGGGCTTAAATGATCCTCCCTCCTCAGCCTCCTAAAGTGCTGGGATTATAAACGTGAGCCTCTGCTTCCAGCTCTAAAAATAATTTTGACGTGATGACCATTGTGCTATTCTTTGCTAGATACAAGCAAACATTTTACAGACCTGAAAGTGTTAACACAGTTTTCAAAACAAACTAATTTTATAACCCAATCTAGGTTCAGCTCCACAGAAATTAAGCTATCTGATAATATTTTTGATAGAAGATTCAATTAGTATATCTGGATCTGATCAGCAAGGTAGTGGGGCAGTTGTATGAGGTAGATATTATTATTATCTCGTCATTTTATAGAAGAAAAAATGAGGTTTTGCGAAAAATATTTGCCCATGATAGTCACAGAGAGTATCTCCCAAGGTCACCTAAAATTTTCAGAGAGACAGTAAGTGAAGGGATGGTCTAAACTCAGTTCTACTGACTCTGAAGCCTAGGAACTTGAATGGCTATTCTATGAGCCTCCTATATGTGAGGGAGTTAGACCCTGTTTTAAGAAACTGAACTCCCTCCTAGCAAATTTCAAGTATAAAGCTGAAGAAAAAAAGGAAGAAATAGAATACTCCTCATGTAACCATCTCTCTCTTCTTTTGGGGGGTGGGGAGGGGGGGCAAGAACTGTGCCAGCTTTATGATCATGCCCATTCTCTTAGGGTCCCAGAGCTGCATGTGGCTCTCCACTTCCACCCTACTCTCTTCTTAAAGCACAGGATTTTGGGCTCTTCCCTTCCAGACTGGCTGTATTTTCATTCCCCACCCTCCTTTCCTACCTGTCCTTTATCTTCTGTGGTTACAGCTCTTCTCTCGATCATCCTATTGGACTTTTAACATCTTGATGGAAAGAAGAAAGTTTGCAACAAATGAATTTAGACGTAATGTCCATCTACTCACACTGAAATATTTTGTTTACCTTCATGTAGTGTTTTTGAGGGCTGTGATTGTATGTTCTCACATTTTATCATAACTACAAAAGAAAAGAACAACAAAACAATCATAGCAGCAGGAGTTTTGAGTTTTGTGTCCCAGAACATTAGTTTTCTGTTTCTGGCATAGTTGAACACAGGAGTGAAATATGGGAAGAATGGGAGGAAACGCAAATGAGTCTTTCATGTAGGACTTGCTTTATTTCTCAGGCATCTTGCTGTAGTGCCTGTGAAGAACATGAGCTTTTTAAAAATTTTTCTTAGCTTTTATTCCTGTTTTAGAAGTAACAATGTCTTGGTTTTGAAAATGCAATAATAAGGCCGGGCGCGGTGGCTGCCACCTGTAATCCCAGCACTTTGGGAGGCCAAGGCAGGTGGATCACCTGAGGTCAGGAGTTCGAGACCAGCCTGACCAACATGGAGAAACCCCGTCTCTACTACAAACACAAAATTAGCTGGGCGTGGTGGCACATGCCAGTAATCCCAGCTACTCAAGAGGCTGAGGCAGGAGAATCGCTTGAACCCGGGAGGCGGAGGTTGCCGTGAGCCGAGATGGCGACATTGCACTCCAGCCTGGGCAACAGGAGTGAAACTCTGTCTTTAAAAAAAAAAATCCAATAATGTTAAAGGGTTATAATAAAAGTTAACTCTCTCGCTATCCTTCAGTCCCAGTTGTTCTTTGATAGTTACCTCCACGTCTCTAAATAATATGCTTTTATCGCCATTTCTTGACTTGTAAATTTTGAAATCAATTACCTTCCTGCTATGATAGTGTCAAAAATAAAATCACACCAAATTAGAAGAATTTTTAAAGTTTATTGTTATACAAAAAGAGAAAGTACAGATCATGATGAGGGAGACTTCAATCCAAGTGGTAGGAAGATGACCTTCCAGCAGTTCCAGCTCAGTTTATGGAGCATAAAGGAGGAAGTATCTTGACCTTTTTGTGATTGGCTGTTATGCATTAATATTCTTTTTAAGGCAAGCAGAGCCTTTTAAGCTGATTTTTCTATAGTTGATTGGTTTAATTTTACTGAATCATGCTGACAAGGACATAAAGCTTATGTTTTGTGTTTCATTTACGATTAGAGCTAGCATTTGGGGGAAATTAGGATGACTTCAGTTTTGGTGGTGTGGTTATTGGGCTGTTGGCCTTGAATTATGTCTAAACTGTGGCCTTCACTTTTATTTTTCTTTAACAATAGGAAGAATGTAGATCTCTTCCATCATGCTCTGCCTTTCCAATAATAAAATCATCTTTGGTGATGTCAATTATGTTTACAACATGAAGAATATGTACATATTCATTATACGACCAAATCCTGACTGTAAGAATATTTCCTTCTTTAAAGAGCGTTCTACTCTTTTTGCTTTTTTCTACCTTAGCGTTCTCACATTTTTAGGATGTCCCAATCCTTAAGTGGTCTGTCAGCTGGGGTCTTATAAGGTAATTTGGCTAATGCTTTAGGCTACTATCATTCACCACCTCTGTGCCTCGTTTGCATCTTTCAGGAACTTGTGGATATTTCTCATCTGCCGAAGGTCCCTCTCTTACTTTGTTGGTTTATGGTGTTTTGTTTCACTACTGAATTTTAATTAGATCTGCAAGGAGAGAAAATAAACACAAGTGGTTAATCTACATTCTTAATTTGGGAGTGTCAGGTTAAAATCAGGGGAGTAAGATTTTCAGAGGTGGGCTTTAGAAAGAGCTCTGCACTGTGTAGAAAAGATCCTGGAGGGCATGAGTCTGGAAGCGGGGAGTCATCCAGGAGGGAAAGACGGGATTTTCTGCAGGATTGAGTGGTTTTAACATCAGGGGATGCAAAGTCATAGGCCTGTGTCATACTCATTTGGCCTATCACTGGCCTTGTGGCCATGGTTAAGCTACTTTATTTTTCTAAGCCCCAGTTTTCTTATC
Organism: Pan paniscus; assembly: GCF_029289425.2. Taxonomy (NCBI): domain Eukaryota; kingdom Metazoa; phylum Chordata; class Mammalia; order Primates; family Hominidae; genus Pan; species Pan paniscus. The sequence goes on along the minus strand of NC_073255.2, from coordinate 147,452,098 downwards.
TATAGTTCTACAATTCCCATAACTCATTTTTAGTACATATAAAAATACAAAAATCTAATTTAAAACAAGTGGTAAAGAAAGAAAAAGAATCATATGAAATAAAAAGAGCCTAGTCTCTTTTATCCTGCCCACTCTCTTTGAATACATCTTTTTATATTTTCTCAGAGTAACAGCACAACTTAGTTTGGATACCTCTCAGCCAAAAGACTTCTAGAAGCAGTGTCTCCTAGAACTGGCCTTCCAGTATTGGATACACTATACTTATGGCCCTGCTTTGGCAGTTGAGTTGAGTCTAAAGCTTATTTTATGAAGAGGTTCCTTTCCTGGGAACATCTTGGGGTGGGAGGAGGAGTTCACATGAGAATAGAGAAGCTAATTTGCTTATACTGGGCTTAAACCTTTGGCATTACCATTAACCACGCCGTGAAAAGACATTATGTTATCCCAGGATGGGGAAAACAAGCAAAAGGACTTTGAGAGATGTCCAAATTAATCTTTAAAATGCATTTTATGACTAAGAAACATTTTAATCTTGGACTCAGTACAAAATTTCAAAACTTAAACTCAATGAGCCATAATAGGACTAATCATAAAATTCTTAACGGTAACAGCCTTTAATTATTGCAAGCTGTAGCAATGCCTTGTAATGCTAACACGGACGATATGCTACCACACTCTTTTCAAAGGGTAGAACTATTTCAAGTACCCTACAAAATAATTACACTTCAAAGTGCTCCCTAGGCTTGGGGCCAAAAAAGAAAAAAAGCAAAAGGGAGAAAGTAAAACCATACAAAGACAGAAAGCTTTCACCTCTGTAGGATTTTATCTCAATTTATTGACATGATATGATAATTGCAGTTGGAATTATAACTGAATTCCATTATTTCAGATCTGAGGAACTAAAATTCATAGACTTATTCATGTTAAAACTGAGAGTAATTTGTTCAAAATATCCTGGTGAGAAGAAAATTGCCTTATGTCTTTGAGGGGTCGTAATGGTTTTCATAGTGTCTCCAATAAACCCATTGCAGGACATAACAGATAATTGAAAACAAAAGCTGAATATATTAAGTCTGTTAGTATCAAGATTAAAGTAGTGGAATAAAGTATTCAGGTTAAGTGATGCTATTAACGCAGTGCCTTCACATGTGGTCCATCTAACACATTAATACTTAATATGGCACTTATGATTTTCATAGAAAGCTTCTACTCTCACTGGTAATTCGAATATTGTTTGGAAGGTAGAAAATTTTTTCCACAATGAACATTTTTTCCTAAAAACCTTTTAACTGCAGGTTAATTAAGCAATTGTGGCATGATCAAAGAATACCAAAACTAACCTGAGGGATAAATCATCATGACTGCCAGACCTATGAATTTATTGTCTTATCTTGTAAAATGAAAGCATATTTATGGTATCTATGTCAATAACACATAGGCTGATGAAAGCAACTGTGTTGAACTCATGAATGGCATTAAGTTCCATTTTTCACAAAATCTTGAGGGGAAACTTTTTTTTTTATTATTTTTTCAGTTATTTAAAAAGAATACCCTCCCCCGTCTCCATTTTTCCCTTGTTTTGCATCCTATATTTGTCCACTGCACTTTTTGCTCGTATTATTTTCTTTCCTCCTATTATTTCTCTTCCCTCTTTATTTCCTCCCTCTCTCCTGCTTCCCTTCCACATTTTACTTTTGCAGCTTTCTTATAAGCAACAGAAAGACAGAGGCAGTGAATTATATGCTTATTCAAAGTGTTGAAATAATAGAATCTTCAGTATTTACATAAAATCAAAGCCATAAGAAGAGCCTGTTTCTACTTTAAGTTTTTTCATCCCTACCTTGAGTTTATCTCCAGTGATATCCATTAATATCACTGGATAAATTAATATTATTTGAAGAAATCAATATTATGATTTAACTCTCTTACTCAGGTCTTTATTGTCTCCAATCCAAACTATATGCAGCCATGAAGGTTTTTTGGGCATGCAAATGGGACTGTCTTCTGCCTCAGAAATCTCTGTGGCTTCCCAGCAACCACAGCAATGCCATCACCCTTGGTGTATTAGTCTCATCACAGTATGATCTTTGCCAGAGGTTCCAGTCCCTTCTGCCTTCCTCCCCTAATGGCAGCATTCCCCTCCCAGACTTTAGACTTTACTTCTGCTTTTCTCTCAGCTGTCTCATTCTTTCTTCCACTTATCCGACTCCTTAGCACTCTTTAAATTTCAATCCAAATTAGACATTTCCATGGTAAATATCCCTGATGCCTCCTTTCTCAGGCAGATTGAAGCATAATTTTTCCTGGGCTCCCACTTTAATTTGTGAGTACCCACCCATTAGTGTATAAGTTAATCCCATGTATGTTTGCAGGCCTTCACACACAAGACACAGAATTCTAAATTCCATGAAGGCAGACTGTAATTCAGACTCAGGTCTTTCTGACTTCAAAGGCCACTATGTTTTGTGTCATATTGGATGTGAAAGGTTAATGTCAATGGAGAAGCTGAAGGTGCCACTGAGATCTCAAATTTAACTGATTGGAAAGATGGTGATATCGTGGATGGAGAGAGGAGGCTGAAGGAGTAGGTTATGGGTGGTAACATTAAATACCCATAGTGGATGATTTGAATAAAAAGAGAAATTGGGTGAAGAATGGTTTGGTGAGAAAGGCCAATATTAAAGGCATGATGACAGGAACTTGAAGAAGCAGTCAGAAGGGACAAAAGCAAGGATAGAAGCCAAAATAGACACATTTTTAAGGAGAAAGGAGTTAATGTGGTAAATGCTTTAATAAGTCCGTTAAGTTTCTGGACTAAAAATAGACCATTGTACATTGAGTTTGATAAATAGAAAATCATTTCAAAGAAATTTCAGAATCTGGGGTGGGATAAATCAAATTGTAATAAATTCTAGAGGGAGATGAAGTTGGAGAAGTATAGATTTATATGCCATTTATGAAGTTTGGACTTGAAAGTGGGTAAGGAAGAGAGGGTGGTATAGTCGCTGTAGGACCTATCTTAACTTGAAGGGAGAAAGAAGCATATGTGAAGGAATTTTTAACATACTTGTAGGTTTAAAGGAGGCAGCTGGTGGGGATGAAGAATTTGAAAGTACAGAAAATATGAAATATAATTGATGGGACTAATGTGTACAAGAGAAAGGGGACAGAATGCAGAGGACAGATGGACAGCTTAGCTTGGGTGAACAGACTTTTCTCTAGATGGATGAATGGATGGATGGACAGATGGCATATTGACTGAAGAGGCAGTTATATGTGGCAAAGAACAGGGAGAGATAGGATAACTTTATAACCCATGATCTTGATTTTTCTTTGATTAAATGAGACAAACTCTGTGAATTGAAAAGATATTATAAGTGTTTGCTTTCTCTCTCTCTCTCGTCTTTTGGATTTTATGATGTTGGGGTGGGCATCACCTGCTTTAGTCCAACTTATGAATCTATCAGCTGCAATTCATATTAGTCTCAGGTGAGCAATAATCTTCTGTTGCTCATTATGGAAAAGCAATTAAGCAGTACTAATGGACTGTACAGGCATTTACCTTTAATTTTGATATCTGAAGGTTTTTAAAAATGCTTATGCAGGAAAATATGTTTTTCTTTTCTTGTTAGGATGGCTGGTTTGAGTATTTAATGCGATTAAAATCAAACAAGCTTTGTAGTGTGTAGCTTTGCTTACTGGGTGGATATAATTGCACAGGATGAAATTGGAGATGTACATATAATGCTTGAAAAGAATTGGGGGGCCTTGAAAGATTAGTTTTGGTAGAAATAAAATGTTACACTCCTAGGACCAAAACACCCAAAGCAGCGTAGGGGGCCTACCTGAGGGACAGAAAGTCAGCATCTTCATCTTCTTATCTCAAATGTTCAGGTAGTATAACTTGGGGGTAGGCCATATTTTAATTCATCCATATTTTCCAGACAAACACATTTAATTCTGTATGATTGCCTGGGCATAGTTATCAATATTCCCCCCGAATCTTCACTATGTTTAATTCATGAAATCTTTGTTTTCATGAGCTCAAATGCCTTCAACTATTAAGTACAGTCTACTTTAAATATTTGATAGGTTAATGAAAAGGTTTTTAGTATTTAATTTTTAAAAATGGATTTTTTTCAATAAGAGTTGAAACTCTCAATAGAAAGGGGCCTTGGGGATTGGCTTTTTTTGGCAAAATAGTAATTGCTACTAGTTATAGAGTCCCTTCCACATGCTAAAACCATTGTACACATTATCTTATTTATTTGAACAGCCACCATCTAATCTGACTATTTGTAAGTTTGGATGTTGTGTGTTGACTCTTAAATTCCTCTGTAATAAGAGAATTAGCATGGTTTTTTAAAAAAATTCTTCTTCTCAACCTTCTTCTCAACCTATCACATGTTTAAGCCAAAAAAAGAAACTAAATAATTGCTACCTAAATAAAGCAATAATTGAAATGAAACAGTCATGTTTTTCTTCACAGGGACTGGCTTAGAAAGTGATTAATGGAAGGTAGTTTAAAAGTGCTAAATAGCCATTAATAAAATGCTTGTTGAATAAATTCATTTAACATTGTGAATACTACACATAAGATTTTTAAATGTTCCACATAGCCTGAAATTATTTGGCTCATTTTTCATGCTGCTTATGAGATTCTGATTTCCTCGAGTTGTTTGACAGCCATAGTATAAATTCATAATTTTGTGTATTTTCTTTGAACAGAGGAGAATACAATTCACACAGTATTTACTGAGTACATTTAATGTATTTGCAGAGTTCTGGGATAGACTCGGAAGGGAAGAAGCTGGGAGTATGGGTCACCAAGGGTTGGGTAGGAAGGATGCAAAATCAGTATGTTGTATTTCCTGCTGCTGGAGTTTGCACACTGTTGTAGGGGAGTAAGGGATAATACAAATTACTATGACACATTTAACAAATGCCAAGTAAAACTTATGAATGAAAGTACTGAAAAAAACTACCATTTTTATATGATTCTATATTTAAAATTTAAAATCGATTTTATATTTTATTTCTGTGGGATACAATGAAGCTTGAGGAAAAGTAGAAATGTATCTCTTCCTCCATTTCCCTTCTTCTGCTCCCCAGAAGTGCACCAGAAAGAAGTGCTATTTTCCGGGATGAAATCTCTCTGGCCTATCAGTTCTAGAACGCCTATTCAAATTTACCCTCCTATTTTCTATTACATCTGGAATTTGCTAAGTGTTTCACAAACTAAACAATGAGCCAATTAGCAATTAAGCATTAATGACTCACTGCGGTAGCTCTTAGAGCTAATACATGTACAAATTTATGGGAACTTTTCTAAATCAAAATATTGGATATGGTGGTAGTAATTACTGTCCACAGGGTGAATCTATGGGGAAATATTTTGGAGCTAGATTAGGTTTTGAGTCTTTCGTGTTAAAAACTCTTTATAGTCTTAGATTTCATCCTTCCTGCAAGACAGTTTCACACAAGCTGGCAAAATGCGTAAGACTCCTAGATCAGATATAAAAGGCAAGGTTATATGATAGATCATATAGTAATGCTCACAGGAATAGCAGTTGCCAGAGTATCATCATTTTCTTTTGCCACTTCCTACGGCCCAGTTCCCACAGGATGATGTAAGAATGACCTGGTGATGCCTGCACACTGATAGGCTGTGCGTCAGGAGAGGTATGTTGAGCTTAGGGAGCCCAAATCTTTCATGATGGTCTCAAGATAATCTGCCCAAACTTTGTCCCAGAGGGAGACATTCTGTTTATGATACTGGATGATAGGCAAACCTGCCCTTTGCTCTGCAGGAAGACACCATCTCTATCTTCCAAGCTGTTCGGTATATAAATATCCTTGCAAGGTGGTCATGACAGAAGGGCAATTAGTGCCTCTGTGTGGAAGACATACAGAAATGCACAACACCCATGGAAAATTGTCTCCTGACACTGTATTATGAGTTGTTTTTCAGCAAATATCTCCTTTCACAAGCCAAGCAATGTTTTAGGTGCTCTAGGGTACACTTATCAACATCCTCATTTACTCCTCAAATGATGCTATGAAAGAGATTGTATTATTTCTATTTTACAGATGAGGGGCCTAAGACTTAGAGAAATAAAGTTACCTGCTAAAACACAATGAGTGTCATCGTTGGAATTTAAGACCCAGATTTCCCTGACTCCCACATTACTGCCCTCTTCACTTCAAAGATCAACCTACCTTTCTGTACAGGGGGCGTTGACAACTATAAGGACCCCATTGGAACATAAATCTAACTTAAAGGACTTTCTGCAGAAAGTGATTATACTTAGCAATTCATTAAATGAATGAATAATATCCCTCTTTGTGTTTATGCTCCATTGACTAAATTCATTTAAAAGGAGAGATGGGATTAGTAAAGAAAAAGAAAAAGAAAAAGAAAACAGACTCAATTAGGCTCAATTAAAGAACCTCTGACTTAAGTCTCCAGTTTTCTTCATATTTTACCTGTTTAGCTGTCAGATAAATTCCATTATTGAATTTGATAATTTTTCTTTAAAAAATTTAAAAGGGTACTTTTCCTTTAAAACATTTTAAAAGGATACTTTTCCCCTTTTTTACTATAAAGGAAGTGGCTTTTCCTAATTCCCTACAGTTTTTCTTCTACAGGTTGTCCTGAATGTATGAGTGCCAAGTATAGCAATTTTTGCCTACGGCATCAGATGCTGTTTTTTTAGAGAGGAAAGATTCAATAATAAAATCAAGTAAGACTGCTGATTCTGGCCAGAATTCTTCAAAAGAAAGGTAGCTCTCTAGCAAATAAATATAAATTCTTTTCTTTTTTTTTTTTTTTGAGATAGGGCTTCACTCCTGTTACCCAAGCTGAAGTGCAATGGCACAATCTTGGCTCGCTGCAACCTCCGCCTCCCAGGCTCAGGTGATTCTCCTGCCTCAGCCTCCCAAGTAGCTGGGATCACAGGCACACACCACCACCTCCAGCTATTTTTTTTGTATTTATTTTGTAGAGATGGGGTTTCGCCATGTTGCCCAGGCTGGTCTTGAACTCCTCAGCTCAAGTGATCCACCTGCCTTGGCCTTCCAAAGTGTTGGGATTACAGGCATGAGCCACCATGCCTGGGCTAGTAAATATTTTCTGATCTTCACTTGGTTCAATACTTTGACTCTTTGGGACAGTTAATTGCCATCAAGAAGTTGGTAGTAAGGATAGTCTTGACTTACTAACCACTAAAATATGGTCTGTGTTCTTGACCACCAAGGTGTGTTGAAGGTCACTTATGAATAGCTCTACTGTCCCACTTTATGTCCCACTGTTTGTGTGCATGTTTCTAAGCACCATTCCCAGGACATGCTCTATGTGGTTCTCTGCCTATGGTATAACATTTAGGCTGCTCTTTTTGCCTCTAATGCTCTCCTTCCACATTATTTCATGATCTTCAAGTTTCATCCCAAGAAAGAAGAGATGCCTGATCTTTCCCACAGATTGTAATACTTTCCTAACGTGAACTGCCTTAGACTCTAGTTTTCCTTTTCATGGAACATCTTGATTTTATATATGCTTTATCCACACAGACATAATGTAAACTTCTTTTGGCAGTAATGGGTGTCTTACTTATCTTTGTATATTGCATAAATTATATTTGACATCTGATATGGTTAGGCTTTGTGTTCCCACCCAAATCTCATCTTGGATTGTAATCCTCATAATCCCCATAATTCCCACATGTCAAGAGCGACCAGGTAAAGGTAATTGAATCACAGGGGGTGGTTTCTCCCATGCTTTTCTCATGATAGTGAGTTCTCATGAGATCTGATGGTTTTATAAGGGGCTCTTTCCCCTTCACTCAGCACTTCTCCTTCCTGCCGCCTTGTAAAGCAGGTACTTTGCTTCCTCTTCACTATCTACCATTATTGTAAGTTTCCTAAGGCCTCCCTAGCAATGCTGAACTGTGAAACAATTAAACCTCTTTTCCTTATAAATTACCTAGTCACAGGCAGTTGTTTATAAGGGTTTGAAAACAGACTCATACAACCTCCTATAACTTTGAGGAGGCCCGAGGATACACCTCAGAGCAACTGGCAAAGAGGACACATGGAATGCAATGTGAGGAAGGTCACTGCAAGCAAATATTTCCCTCGTGTGATTAGGTCCCAGCTCCTTCTGCTGTATGCTAAAGGGTGTATGCTTCCACATCTTGCCTGGCTGGGTGTGCCCCTTCTGTTGGTGCCTTGCTTTCTACACTAGATATTTCCTGCTAAGCACTGAGGGGAGCTCTTTCCTGTGTCTTGACTTACCTAAAACACTCTGAATCTGCCCTAGCATTGCTTGTTCTGAGGTCTCAGTACATGATATACAAGGAAAAAAAATTCTGATCCCAGTGTTGTCACTTTTTTTGTAAAAACAAACAAAATAATATTCTCTTAATAGTTAGTAACAGTAACTAGTGTTGTGAGCAGATGGCTTTCCATCTTCTTTCTACTTAAGGCAGAGTACAGGTTACACTTCAATTCTCCAGATGCCATGGTCTCTATGTGACGTCAAATGAGTAAAAATTAACTGGAATGTGCGTTTACATTGGCATAAATATAAGATTTCCATGATGTTCCTTTTCCTGCTGCTTGTTTATATTATATGTATTCATATATTTATGTATATATAAATGTAGGTTTATATATATCTGTGACATTATTTATATACATATGTATGTAGATAGATACAGATATATACACAATACACAATTCTACAATGCATATTTTATACATTAAAATGTTTTCTGACACTAGTGTACTTCTTATATGGATTTGTATATTTAATGTAGCATTTCTTCTTCTGCAAAGCTATATTGAAAAAAGCTGATGGATCATGCATTTTACAATTGACAGCATCTTAGGAACAACTAAATACATTATTTAAATTAGGGAAAGGCTAGTTGAAAGAAAATCACCGTAGTTTATAATGGGAACAAAGTCCTTTTACCAGAGTTAAGCACACAAATATGATTGCTATGCCCTTAGATTTCTGAATAGAATGAGAGGCAGAGTCAATGTTTGGCTTCAATATAGCATTTACACAAGATGGCAAGTATTCCTGGGGATGCTGTAGTTCCAACAACACAATCTTCTCCAGTCTAACATCACAGTAATCTTTGTTGGCATTAAAACTATTTCATCTCTGGCAGAGTAACATTCAGTGTATGGATTAGGAGTCTTATCTTGCTAAAACCAGCAACATCAGGAATCGATAGATGAGTGACTTCTGCAAATGGTACCTGAGGGAGGAGCATACTTTTCTCCTTGAAATTTCCAGGGATAATCCTAACACTGTAGTTGGCACAAATGATGTGGTGGAATAAGTTGATTTTTCTGAAATTTTTTTTTTTCAAGCTCAGATTAGGTCCCAGCAGATGAACAGTCTAGGTTCAGTTGTGTTTTTTGTTTGTTATTTTGTTTTAATCAATGGAAGGAAAATAACAAAAACATTTTGTTCCTTTTCTAGGTACAGAAATTGATATAGCACGTAAACTTTACTGAAAGCATCTAAATCAATCCTGCCAAACTGCTTGTAAAGCCTAACTTTATTTTTCATAAACAGTTTTACTCACCTCTGATGTAAATATAAATATATGTGTATATTTCATTCACATGAACAGAGATAAAATGTTTTCTTCTGGGATAAAATTCTTTTCTCTTTAAAAATGGTTACTTGCCAAGGAAGAACTTTTCTTTTCTAGGCCTTGGTTTCCCCATATGAAAAATTGTGAAAATGATAGCTTCTACATCAAATGGTTATTATGGAGAATGAATCACATAATGTAATAAGGCACTTAGCCTGATGCCTGACAAAGTAGGATTTCAGTAAATAATAAATAAATAACCAGTAAATAATAATAATTGTATGTAGACACTTTTCACACTCATACATTTTAGGTGTATTCACAACTTGTATGTCTATCGTCAGTCAGCAGAATGTTTGTGCAGACATGCTCCAGTGAAAGATGGGCTTTGCTTTTGTTTTCTAGTCCCTGCATCCCCACTCTTGGCAGACATCTTTCCAGATTCTGTCTGTAAGAAGCTTATTTCTTAGTGTCCAGAGATTACAGACATGTCTATGTTTGGCTCTGTGGAAGGCTGGTTTCCATGTGTATTCTCACAGCAAGACAGGTCACCATAGTCGGAGCCTGGCTCACAACAACCACTTTCAACTTCCATTTCATTTTCCAGCCTTTCTCCATCTTGCGATGAGCAGCGGCTGCCACCACTGCCACCTCATTCAGTCATTCTCAGTCTCAAAATGCAGTGAAGCTTCTCTTCTCTGATCTCCCTACATTGAAGCATATTATTCTTGCTCTTGTTGCTTGTGGAAAGTGAATTAAATTGAAGTCTGGAGTGCAGCCGCCTGTATGTGAGACTCATTTTTTGCTAAGCAATGTCATCAGCCCACAGCTTACATTTTTCTTCTTGGTTTTGTTTATTTGTAATTTGCCTACATATGGCATTAAAAAAGCACTGGAAAAAGAGAGAAAAAGGTACAGAAGCTGACAATAAGAAACAGATCATTGACATCCCTCATGCAAATCCCTTTTCTTAATTGTCTCTCTCTCTCTGAGTGGAAAGTGAACACAACTCTGTACCAGTGAATGGTTCTCTGCTTTGGCGAAATAATAAAGAGGCAAGCCTTGCTCCTGCTTTCTGGGGTAGACACAGGGAGCTTCCTCAAGATACAGAACAATTCCAGGGACAGTTTCTTCTCTCACACATCATAGATGCCACTGGCATGAATGGAAAAGGATCACCAGAGACCTAATGTGTATTGACTGCCATTGAAGTTCCAGAGGCTGTGTTAGATATTTACATTCTTAAAAAAAATCAATAATGAATTGATTAGGAGCGATTACTTCAGACTGTTATTGGAAGGCAGGCCTTGAGTGTGAGATGTGCAGTTTCTTGGCACGTTGAACAAAGAACTGAACAAAACACACAAAGTAACAAAGGATGGAAATAAAGGAATGAAACAGCAAAGGTAAAGATGTATTGAAGAAAGAAAACACTCCACCTGGTGGGAGCACACCATCAAGTGGCTCAAGGGCCCTGGTTACAAAGTTTTCTGGCATTTAAGTACCCACTTTTGACGTCTCAATTGGCTACTCCTGAGTGAAGGATTTAGCCCATGGCCAATTACAGGCTGGAGCGGATTGGGGCCCTATGCACATCAAGGGCTGGTCCATGCTTCCTCCTCCCCTCCCACATCCGAGGCACTTTCCCTTTCCATCTGGGGCATAGTGGGCAGCAAATGTTGTAGGGGAGTAGCCTTTGATCCTTTGTTACTGGGGCGTAGGGAAATGGTTTTTTTTTTTTTCTTTTTTGATCCAGCTTTAGGAAGTTAGCACAAATCGGCCTTAGGTTCCCTGACCCCAGACCCAGGTGTTTCTTGATCCAGCTTAAGGACGTTAGCACAAATTAGCCTTAGGCTACCTGCCCCCAGACGCAGGTGTTTTTGTTTTTATGATCCAGCTTTAGGAAATTAGCGGGAATTGGCTCTCAATTCCCTGCCTCCAGACCTTATTCTCCTGCCTCAAGATCTCTGAGAGAGCTGTGGTCTAATGGAAGGGAGAATTCAACCCTGCAAGTTAGGAGCCCGTCGCTAGCACTGGTTCAGTCACTAAGGACCTGTGGTGGTATTGCAGAATGTCCCTTCACCAACGGTTCCTCTGTTTGTATGGTGAGTTGAGTTTGTAAATTCTATGCTTAAAGTCACAAGATGGGCAAATTTTGGTGCCATTTTAACTCCTGTTTAACACCAGCATATGTTTATCAGTAACTGTCTTAGTTTAATTCTCAATTATTTAGTGATTGCTTATATAGCTGATAAAGCTTGGGGCTTTCTGATTTTTTCCCTTTCCTCCTGCTGCTCACTTTTGGGCCATTTAAGCACTCATTGATATATTTATCTCAGACTGGAGAAATAACATAGATAGGAACTCAATGAAGTCCATTGAACTCCTTGGTAATAACTCTGATAAAAAGGACTCAGATGAAAGGGCTAAAACCTTGTGATTCCAGTGAAATTTGGAAATTTATTTAATATTTTGATGAAGTTTGAGAACTTATTTTTCCATTTATTTTATATGTACTATTGCAACTTAGAGGCAGGAAATGGCTATAAGGTAAACGAGTCTAGTTGGAATTAGGGATGTATAATCTTATATAAATCAAGGGACTTTGCATGGGTAACCTTGATTTCCAAATTCATTTGGTACAGGACTAAAAACTAACTACCATACATGAAGTGCCAGCATGATTTACGATAGCAGATGGAGTATTTTATATATCTACTAATACAAGCCTTTTTCTGGAAACAGACTAAGTCAAGACTTTCCCAGTAATTAAAGAAACATTGTCAGTATTGTTTGCCTAATTGGCCAAATTGTGTACTTATAAAAAACACACCTTTGGGAGGCCAAGGCAGGAGGATCACCTGAGGGCAGGAGTTTGAGATCAGCCTGCCCAACATGGTGAAACCCTGTCTCTACTAAAAATACAAAAATTAGCTGGGTGTGGTGGTGTGCACCTGTAATCCCAGCTACTTGGGAGGCTGAGGCAGGAGAATTGCTTGAACCTGGGAGACGGAGGTTGCAGTGAGCCGAGATCGCGCCATTGCACTCCACCCTTGGCGATAAGAGCCAGACTCCATCTCAAAAAATAAACAAAAAACAAAACAAAACAAAAAACCCCCACAAACAAACATCCCTTTGGGGGTCAAAAAAGACCTAACATCCTAAAATTATTACTATATGTCTGGCACTTTGCCTAGCTCATTATATACTTCATTTAATTCTCAAAAAAGAGCAGTAACATCTATGATGCCCAAAACATATTTTATTCCGTTAATGCCAAAAAGAAGGCCATTGTTCTTCACCACATTTACTTATTTTTTCCTTTCTTCTACTTGTTTTCCTCTCTCTTTTCCTCTGCTCACATCCCTTCCTTGTTCTACTTTCCTGGACTCCTTGGTCCCAGCAGCTGATAGTCATTCCTTTTCTTCCTTCCCCTTCCATGTGCTTCCTGCTGTGCAGTCTTGGGCTTGCCCCAGGCTCCCGTGGGTGTCCTTTAAGTTCCCTGGCAACTTTTGAGATTAAAACTGTTGCAGGCTGCTGGCATAAGTCAAGTCACATTTGGCAAAATGTGTGTTATGTATCTGGAAACTGGGTTATACTCATTCTAGGGCAATTAACTGGATAATTACTCTGGCATAAAGACAGCCTTGTACTATTCTTGTAATGAAATAAATAATTTTAACTACAGTTCTACCTAATACTTCCAGAGTGTAAAAATCCTGGCCCATTCTTACTGTAGATCAATTAAATGTCTCTGAAGTTTCTTTATGTTCTCTTTTATAGGAATTTTGCTGGCCATAATCATTGTGTTGTTTTTGAAGTGGGAGTCCTTGATCTCTCATGGAATAAAAACCAAATGCTCCCTGAATTAAGCAAAGTGTGCATGGGAGGAAGCAAAAAGCTCATAACCTTTTCTTCCTTTAATTTTCTTTGGCCAGGGCATTCTCCTGGCTTGTCTAGCACTTTAGATAAATGAACACAAAAAGGATGAAGAAGTCCACAGCTTTAATGGGTGATATTTGAGAGAATTTTACAAATGAGAGGAGGAAGGATATTCCTGGTCTGATACTGATATTATGTATATCATTAACTAGTCACTCTAGCTGATCTGACCTTAGGTAGTTACAAAGAACCTAAACCATGTGTTCATTTTTGTGCTGTGTGCTGTTCCGCAAACGGGGAAAATAATTGGGTACCTTGCCCCTAGGACCTTATCATGCTTTTGGGAAATTCAGAGGACTCCATACACTTAACAAGAATGAGCTATGCAGGAGAGCTGGGGTAGCTTTTTAATTCTTTTCAATGGATATTAAGGGCTGCTGGTATTCAGAAGAAACAAAAAGAGCTGTATGGTCCAAAAAGATTTCTTGGAGAATTTTGGGCTGGAAATAAGCCTTAAAGAATGTGTGGCAAGTGAGTAAGAAAGAAGAGGGTGTCTCAAGCAAGGGATATTTTTCCTTGTGTCTCTCTCCTCACTCCCCATCTTCCCTATTCTTTTATGGTGAAACTGGGCAAACAAACTGATCAGTGAGGCAGAGTAGATGAGTTTTCAAGTTTGGGAATCTGATTGTTGGTTTGGATTGCTGTTTGTCACCCGCAGGCTCTGTGTTCTTGACCCAAATTTCAGGTTTGACATCTATAAAATAAGGATGATGATGTCACTTATCTCTGAGTTTTTCAGAGGATTCGTTGTGATATTCTTAATTAATTCAACACATGTTTTTGGGCCCTTAGTTCTTGGTTCTCTGCTAGGCTTGGAGAATGTAGAAGTGACACAATGGATACATCTTTGTCCTCAAGGAGCTTAGAGTCCAGCAAGGAAGGCAGATGCAATTACATAACATGCTTCCCAGAGTTCCTGGGTCATAGCAAGTCTTCAGTTGTATATTGGTACATATCAGCTGCTATTTTCAATAATTATAGTGATTCAAGTGGGGATCTAGAAAATAGAAAAAAAATACCTTCAATCTTCTGCCAACACAATTGGATTAGCCAGTGGTATTTTGCAAATTCAATATTTTATGTTGAGTAACCAAACTTCCTTAAAAGTTTCCCAATCTAAACAGTATCATAATATATTGATCTTAATACATAGTCATATATTAGGTTGAACTATACCTCTTTGAGAATAGGAGTTCTGTCTTTATATTTGTATGACCAGTGACAAAGAAACTGTATAGCATGGTGGAGCTACTCAACTATGAAACTGATTTACTTTATTGACTTCCATTCTGAATAAAATTTATCTAGTCACATCTTTGGCCTTCAAAGCTGCAATGCTGTATAAATGACACCTTGGACATATCTCAACTCAGTAACCACTTAGACTTATAGAATGTTGTTTTGTCTTGTCTACATTTTGTCCTCTCCCCCCTCAAGTTTTTGATGCCAACCATGACAGATTCCTGAGAAGCAGACTGTGATTCAGAGATTGGGGTACAGGAAGTTTATCAGGAAATTCTCTTGGGGCCATACTTGATACAGGGAGGGATGAAAAGAAAGCAAGATTGGTCAGAGGGAGAAGTTGGGCTATCATGAGGCCTCATTGGAGGTCTCAGCCAGCCCAAAGGGAGCTCTGAAGTGGGATGGGTCTTTCAGAGTTGTCCTGAGTTAGGACAATGTGGCCCCAGGCTTTTATGTCCTCATGTTGATCAATCATTGGATGAGGGCTGTCCCAGGAATAGGGCATGGGCTTGGGTGAGGTGGCTCTCTCCAGCCAAGACAATTCCCTAAGAGGGCTGGCTGCCAAAGGAGCAATCCCAGAAGCTGAGAGAACAAGACCCTATTCCTGCAGTGGGATCTGGGTGGCACGTCACAATACGTATTACACACACAGTCTTCCCTAAAAGGTAAATTTGAGATTGGATCTAAAGTGGTATGTTTTTAGTTTTTATATTCTACCAAGGGAGAACCCATGCTGTATTAAATTATTATAGAATTGACATTCAACACTTTTAGGTCTTCTAAAAGCTTCCGTCACAAGAGAAACTTGACAAGACAGCATGACTTGGATTCTCTGAGCTATGTAGTCATTGGGTTAGAGAGGAGACTGGAGATTATCCATATAATCAGTCCATTTTTACGACTAATCTTTCCCCCTCATATTTGGTTATATGTGAAATGGCTGAAAACTTTTGCTCTTTTTTTACGAGTTGTTTATTGAATTCTGAGTCAGCATTCTCTCAGGAAAATGTTATAGTTAAATTAGATAGTTGCCTATCATTTACTGTCTTCTCTATTGCATGCGTATTCTTATTCTTGTTTACATTAGCAATAAATAGCTCCTGGAGAGTATAATGATACTTTTATTTCCATCAAGCACTGTGATCACAGCTTCAGTCATATCATAACACATTGCTGTACCGAGCTAAGTTAATGACTCCTCAAGACAGTGTAATAAACTCATAAATGAGCGTTTATTCAATTTTTAGTAATTGTGGGTTAAGTCTTCCAGGAATGCATAAAATATAGAGCCTTCTGAGTTTATGATTATTTTTCTTGCTTTTAAATTAATTTAATTTGTTACCATATATCTGATGTATTTCAATTCCAATTCAGAGATGTTGAAGTCGAGTCATGTTTAAAAATTCATTCTTTAATGTTTTTATGTTTATTTTTTGAAGTAAAAAAAAAACCTATAATGTAGAGGTGGGGACAAAAGCCAATTATATGTAAAAAAATCAATTTTCATCTCAATGATGTGTCTTATTTGAGGCTGTTCAAGCTTTTGAAGAGAAAATATATAATACTTAAGAAATTTGCTTCTCTGGGTAAAAGATGTTTGTTAAAATTATAAGCCATGAGCTTTCTAGTTAGCTATATTTCTGTATGTATGTCTTAAAGAAAGTGTTTCATTTTAAATGACCAGAAGAAAAATCCCTAAACAAAACAAAATAGGTTAATGACCAGTTACAGATGTAAGAATTTCCATTTTAAATTTTCTATAATTAAACCTAAGGCTGTTCTTTTCAAATATTTTAAAGCTTCATAATATTTTTACTCAAACACTGAAATATCAGTTGAAAAATAAAACATTCATTTTAGTTTAATATGGAGATTCATACTCCCCTCCAAAACTAGGTATTATTTTTGATTTTCTTTTCTAACTGAAAAGATACTTATGCAAAATCTCATATATATACATATATACATACATATATACATATATACATACATATATACATATATACATACTTATACATACATACATATATACATATATACATGTATATACATATATACGTATATATACGTATATATATATAAAACTGTAATGGATAAGATGATAAATCTCTATGCATCACTCAATTTCATCATTTATCGTCATGCTCAATCTTGTTTTATGTCTACCCTACTCACTCTCCTTTGTCCCCACCCAGATTATTGTAATGTTTTATGATTTTATCTACATATACTTTAATATATACCTTAATAAGATAGGGGTTATTTAAGACACAGGAGCAGAGACTTATTATTATACCTAAAAGTTAACAATAATTTTCCAAGAGCATTGTATATCCAATAAGTGTTGAAAATCTCTGACTATGTCAGTATTTTAAAAAAGATTATTAGTTTAAATCGGTATTCATGTAAGGCTTATACACTATAGTTGGTCGATAAAACTTTGAAGTCTCTTTTGCCGTATAGGTATCCTCTCCATCTTCAATTTTTTTTTAAATAATCTCTTTGCTGAACAAATCAGCTGATTTATCTTGCACAGTTTTCCATAGTCTGGATTTTGCTAATTGCATCTTATATCAATTAACACGTTCCATTGTCCTATTGCCTATAAATTGGCAGTAAGATCTAGAGATTTGATCAGATTTAATTTTTTGACAAGAATATTTCAGGTAATATGTTGTACATCTGTCAAGAAGCATGAAATACCTGGCTGACTTTTTTATTATTGACTATTATTTATTATAGATGTATTACATAATTATGATGTTGAAATATTAAAATTCTATCACTCCTACTTAATTTATTCGCTGAGATACTTCTATAAAGAAATACATCTCTTCATCAACTGTTTAGATATCCTGAGGTATATACAGTTTGTATACAGATACAGTTTGCTTTATTTTTTCTCTATATTTGCAGTTTTCAAAATAACAAATTGGTTCCCAGTATACTTCAAATATGACCAGTGAATTTTTTAGTTGTTATCTACCACATTTTAAATATATTTAATGTGTTCATCCATAGATGCAATTAAACTTATTGACATTCAAGAGTCCCATCTTTGGCCAGCAGAAGCCTCTTTAAGTTGGCTTTTATGACCCTTTAACCCATCTGAAATATTCTTCAGTAGCTTTCTAATTTTCTACATGGCAAGAAGTGTCAGGCTATTTTATGTCAAAGATCTGGAATCAGTCATTGCTGCAGAATTATTGGAAATAGTATTAAAAGTAACAACCTGGGTGGTAGGAGTTGTTATTTGCTTATTATGATATAAGCTACTTATTGCTATTAGGTTGGTCATCGTTTCAGGGTTTTTCAGTGAACCGAGGTTTTTTGGTTAGTAAATTATATCATAAGTTGATATTGACATATTCTACTCACTTTTAGTGCTACAAGGTTTTTTTTACTTAACTGCATTTATCTGATATGTGTTTCCTTTGTCTTATGCTGAAAATCTCAGTTCACAAAGAAACCAGTATAATCATTCATTTGCTTTATTTCATGATATACACACAATGGACACAGAATAAAACATAAACACTGCCATCAAAAATACGATGACTAAAGTTTTAAAAAGTTTGCAGTTATGTTTGTGCTTAGTTTACATCTCACCTAGTATATATAGTAGAGTTGTGGTGTTTCAAAGTCAATTAAAATAATTTTCACAGGCTGATATGGTCTGGGTCTGTGTCCCCACCCAAATCTCATCTTGAATTTTAATCTGAATTGTAATCCCAAAGCGTTGGGGGAGGGACTTTGTGGGAGGTGATTCGATTTATGGGGGCAGTTCCCCCACGCTGTTGTTGTGATAGTGAGTTCTCATGAGATCTCATGGTTTTATAAGGGGTTTTCGCCCCTTTTGCTCTGCACTTCTCTCTCCTGCTGCCATTTGAAGAAGGAGGTGTTTGCTTCCTCTTCCACCATGATTGTAATTTTCTTGAAGCTTCCCCAGCCATGCAGAACTGTGAATCAATTAAAACCCTTCCTTTATAAATTACCCATTCTCAGATATTTCTTCATAGCAATATGAAAACAAATAACACATAGGATAAGTTATGCTACAAACTCAATACATAGTTGGGTTAATTTGTTTTGTGTTGCTTTAAACTTTTATAACTTCCTTTTAAAAAATATTAAAGTTATTTACAATATTTTCATTGTTCCAAAGTCAAATATATAAACAAGGTATGTTCAGAAAAGTCTTGTCCTCTTGGCCTTATTCCTTATCTACTGTATGGATAATCACTTTGAAAATATTTTATTGATCTCTCCATAAGTATTTTATTTGGTATTTAGGAAAGTTGGTATTTTTGTTCTAACGTTTATTTTATACTAATATTCTTATACAATAACTGTAATCCTTTTCTTTCTGAATGTTGTCTTTTAGTGTCCTATCACAAGCAATATTAAAAGTAGCAAATAGCCTATTTCCTCCCTCCCCATTCTTTCCTAACATTTAATGTAAAGCATTAATTTTTTGGTTAATAAACATAAGACAATCATTAATTTTGAAAATTAATTTTGATTAATCATTAATTTCATATACTTCAGTCTTTACTTTTATTATTTTTTTAGAGACAGGGTCTCTCTCTATCACCCAGACTGGAGTGCAGTGGCGTGATCATAACTCACTGTAAACTCAAACTCCTGGGCTCAAGCAGTCCTCTCACCTTGGCATCCCAGGTAGTTGGAACACAGGTATGTGCTACCATGCCCACGTAAATTATTTTTATTTTTATTTTTATTTATTTATTTATTTCTGAGACGGAGTCTCGCTCTGTCCCCCAGGCTGGAGTGCAGTAGCGCGATCTCGGCTCACTGCAAGCTCTGCCTCCCAGGTTCAGGCCATTCTCCTGCCTCAGCCTCCTGAGTAGCTGGGAATACAGGTGCCCACCACCATGCCTGGCTAAGTTTTTGTATTTTCAGTAGAGACGAGGTTTCGCCATGTTAGCCAGGATGGTCTCAATCTTCTGACCTTGTGATCCACCCGCCTTGGCCTCCCAAAGTGCCGGGATTACAGGCGTGAGCCACCGCGCCGGGCCCTATTTTTATTTTTAGAAGAGACAGCGTTTTGTTTATGTTGCCCTGGTTTCAAACTCCTGGCCTCATGTAGTCCTCCCACCTTGGCCTTCCAAAATGTTGGGATTACAGGCGTAAGCCAAAGTGCCTGGCCTACCTTTGATGATAACGGTAAGAATATATAGCCATGACATACTATAATTTCTCTATTATAATTGCCATTTTGCTTTAGTTTTTCAGGTAAATATTTATCCAGTGTTCATCACTGGTCCTAACATCGTTGTCATTCTAGTCATTTTGTTTGTCAGAATCCCATTCTTGTTAAATGCCTGAAGAAGGGTTTATGGGCACAATATTCTCTGAATTCTTAAATTTTCATGATGTTTTGTTATGGCTTTTATACTTGATGTCATTTGTGCTACATATAAAATCATTAGCTCACATTTTCTTCCTGAGTTTCTCAAATACTTTGCTATATTGTCTTCCATCATGAAATGTTGCTGGGAAAAAATAGCTGACAATCTGCTGTCGCCCTTATTAGTGGCTTGGTCTTTTTGCCTGGCACCCAGTGGATTTCGTTTTATTTTTCTTTACGTTTCATCATATTATTAGTATATGTCTCTGTGTTGTTCATTCTGGTTGCAGTTTCAAGCAATAATTTTCTTTTCAAGTTAGATTTTTGTTTATTTCCAAGTTTGTAGAATTAAAATTTTTCGTATTTGTTCTACTGCATTTTGCTGTTTTCCTTCATATATATATATATGTATATATATATGATTTTCTTTACTTTTACTTATTCTGCGTCTGTCACTGTCTCTTGTATCTTGTATATATCTTCATTTATTTTAACTTTCATAATTTTTCCGTTTATCTTATTTCTCTTAGTATATTATCTCAAGTTCATTCTTGTGTTTCTTCTAGTTCATTCTTTAGATCTGGAAATCTTTTCCTTTTATTTCTAAATCTTTCCTATGTTTTCCCAGCTATCTTTTCAAGTCTTTCTTTTCTCTAATAACATAAATTCTAAGTTTTTCTGCATCATATTTTTGTCAATATTTCATTGTTTTCTTAATTTATTATAGTTTATTTTTAAGTATTAGATTATAATTTTCATATTTTCAGGCAAATTGTCTGAGGTTTATTTATTTGTTTATAGGATCTTTTTGTGTATCTTATTCTATTTTTCTGAAACATAGATTTTGAATACTGTTTTATTATAATCCTTTTCTGTTATCCATGTTTCAGGGTGATTATTTTTTCTCTATTCTTATAAGGAGACGTGGATCAGAACCATTTTCCTCACCTGACAGCTTCAGAATTCCTTCTCCTGTTATTTTCACAGTGTTAAAAATATGGCCCTGGGCTGGGCATGGTGGCTCATGCCTGTAATCCCAGCACTTTGGGAGGCCGAGGCAGGCAGATCACGAGGTCAGGAGTTCGAGGTCAGCCTGACCAACATGGTGAGACCCCGTCTCTACTAAAAATACAAAAATTAGCTGGGTGTGGTGGCACGCGCCTGTAATCCCAGCTACTCAGGAGGCTGAGGTGGGAGAATTACTTGACCCTGGGAGGCAGAGGTTGCAGTGAGCAGAGATCATGCCACTGCACTCCAGCCTGGGTGACAGAGTGAGACTCAGTCTCAAAAAAAACAAAAAACAAAAAACAAAAACATATATATATATATATATATATATATATATATATATATATATATGAATGACCCTGTACTTTCCAAAATGTGGAGGCCCACTTTCACCTGGATCTGGTCTCTGTTTCCTCTCTTACTTAATTTGGATTCTACTTCCAGCAGTTTCTCCTCAGTGTTAACCTTTGCCCTGAAAGGAAGTTTTAGCTGATTAGTTTCCAGAGTTTAAAAGGCCCACACTGCTCCATCACCATTTGACCTTATTGTGGTTCTATTCCATTACCCAGCAAATTGGAGCCCATAAACTTCCCACCCATTTTTGGCTGCTGTACTCAGCGTGGCCTATTGAGCATTCTAGTTAGCAGTGTTGGTTTTCTGGGTCTCATGGCCATCTGAAATCCTCTTCTTTTCTGTTTCTTCTTTTACAGTTGCTGAGGCCACATGGATCTTGTTGTACTGGTAGCTTGTAGCTCCCAGTTTGTGTTTTTAGGTTTGGAGGATGCCTTGCAGCTACATTTTTCTGGAAGTAGTGTTTGGGCTTTTGGTCTTATTATTCTAGCTGTTCTGTCAGTTATTATGCAGAGTGGTGGGACTCAGACATATTCAGAAACCTTGCCACTGTTATCACTTTACCAAGCTAGTGTTTTAAACATACATTTTACTCAAAATTTCTGATATGGAAAAACTATATGGAAACTTTCCATCATGAACTAAATCAGAGTTTTACTATGTAAAGAAATATTATATTTCTATTTAAATTAGCTATACAAAAGCTTCTGCAAAAATAGTGTTCTAGGAAAAAATAAGAATAAATCAATCCTGCACTTTAGTGTGGGGTAGTGGAGAACACACGGGCAATATCGTTAGGCTTGAATTTGGCACTCACCAGTATCACTGAATAGTTTACCAGTAATTGCCTTTCTGAGCCTCAGTGTCAGTGCTAGTGCCTAGCACATAGTAGGTAACTGATACATTTCATGAATAGATAATTAATTGAATTCATTTGATTCCTGGTACCTTCCTTGTCAGATTATTATGAAGTTAACAAACGATAGGTGTAAAAATGATGGGATCATTACTTTCCACACCACACATATCCATTTCTTGTCATTTCTTTGTTTTTCCTCTTAGTTATATTTTAGACCTTGTATTTGCCTTTGATGGGATTTATGTTGTTTTTTCAGTTGTGGTATAATTGTACTAAACCATTTTATTCCTGTGTGTTCATGCATGAGGCTATCGATATGCTCATTTGTGAGACCATGTACACGTTCACGTGTAAGGACTGGCTTGTATTCATACATGACAAGATGTGTGTGTTCACACAGAGAGTGTGTGTATGTGTTCATGAGGCCATGTGCCTGTGCACAGTATCCTTCTACGCTAATTATCTACATTTATTGTAGCCTTATATGGTAATATTTAAGTGAATTCCAGGTATAAAAAGGGTTAGAAATAAGCTCTGGTGACTCATTTATTTATGAAACTGCTGACAATCCTAGCTTTCTGTTGTGGGGGATTCTGGTTAGTAGATTATCATTTGACCTTAGAAAAATCTCAGACAACATCAGCAAGGCTTGGAAACAGCAAGAACACTTAACTGAGGCTTTTGATGCAGGCTTAGCTAGAGCAATGATAAGACTGGTGATTAGGAACAAGCAGAGGAATAAAATGCCAATTTTTAGAAAAGATCAACACTCACAACCATCGAAAAAATGAAAGCTGACAGGCAATTGATTGCTTCACTCCATTTCCACTAACCATAAGGGCAATAAAACTGGATAGAGAAAAACAACTGATGGCTGCCTGGGCTTTGCCTAATAAAGAGAACAACCCATTTACCTAATAGAAGCCAGAAATATCCTTTCTCTTTCTCAATATTAGTTTCTAGATTCTTAGACCAGGCTCGGATCAAGCAAAAAGGTGAGCAAACAGCTGCCAATGGAGAAGATGCTGCTTTTTAAGGTAACCAGGGCATTGTTCTCTGTTTCATGACTCCAAATTTCTAACATCCATTTGGAAATTAATTTCAGCAAATAAACAGGGTGGGAAGTAGGGAAGACTGGTAACTCTTTAAGCATCTTGGCAGCTGTAACCACATCAGATATGGTGCTCTAGGTAGGGGCTGAAATAATAAAAATCTTGGTAGCACTGTATGCTGAGGATTTGAGTTTTCATGTACTTCATAATTTCAAGGTTTTAGAGATCGAAAAAATTGGCATGGAGAAAATTATGCTTAGCATGGTAGAATGTATAGATGAATGCCTGCTAAACACTGAAAATCAAAAAACAACCTGGGCTCGTAAATTTGTCTTCTGACTTTAAATCAGAGAAAGGATGTTCCACAAGCACCTAAATGGATATTGAACACAGGCATTGTCTATCCTGTCTGCTGGCAAATGTTAAGTTTGGGTAGAGTTTTTAAAAAGCATACAGGTAATTACATAGGGATAAAATTCCAAACAAATAAACAAGTTGAGTCTATAAAAAGAGCAACAACAAGTGACAGCAACCACAACAACAGATCTGCAAAATAAGAGAATGGGAATAGCATTTTAATTATTTCGAAGAGTAACACTGAAAAGGACTGATTTTTAGAATTCACACAGGAGCTAGAAAAACAACAATAGTAATGTCCTGCTTCAATAGTGTATTTGAAGGAAAGGAGAGATTTTTGTAAAAAGTGGAACAAAATGAGGTAAAAAATGAGATGGTTAGCAAAGGAAGAAGTGTTACAAAGAAATAATGTAATAGCAGAATTAAAACTTACTTATGCATAGTAGAATGGCATTGTTGGAAATACAATCAGTATAAAACAAAAGTGAAGTTATCCAAGAATATAAGGGAAAAGTATAAAGAGATTATCATGATAGAGATCATAATAGCAGAATAACAGAGAACAAAGACATATTCTAAAAAGTAAAGGTATTTCTGAATTAAAATAAAAACAATATTTAAGAACATAATAAAAAAATCTTTACTGAACCAAATAAAATATCTGAGGATGCAAACTTAAAAGACTTCCCATAATTGAAGTAAAAATCTAAGGAAAGAGATACATCTCTAAACCTATGCCACTAAAAGTTTTTAGGAAAGATTAAGAAAAAAATTAAGCCTTTATTGAGTTAGATTATTATTGTCTACAAAGTAACAAAAAAAAATCCAGTGGACCTTAGACAGCTCTTCTGCAATGTGACATGCATAATAATAAATAAAACAGAGTATTTGGAAAAAGTTAAATTTGGGGGAGAGAATGGGGATGATTTAACATATAGTGATTGTCTTTTATTTGTAAAGGCAAAAGGAAGTGTCAATAGGTATGCAAAGATTGAGGAGGGAAGATATATTATCCACTATTATCCATATAATCTTCTTAAAGACCACTGAACATAATGCTTACTCAAAAATTAAATAAATATAAGAATATCAAGCTCACTTGAGTTCTTATTTGATACTAAATTAAGATATATGATCAAATTAGGAGTTGTCAGATCACTCTGTAATCTGGATTCAAATCTGAGGTCTGTATTTTACGAAATCATTCCCCTTTGGATTCTGAACATGTTTTTATACCTTAAATGCTAAATCATGTGATTGATTTCATAGTTAAGGTATAATCTCTTGCTTTCTTTGAAGATCGCCTAAAATAATTTGGTTGTAACTATCAGCAGTATATATACATAAATACATAAATAGATAAGTGTATATAAATACAAATATATAAAGAAATGTCTGCATATTTTTATAGGTGTCATGAACACAAGGGTTGCTGCCTAGAATTGAGTGGTTATGCCTCCACACACGTGACTAAAATGTTAAGAGGGAACTGAAATTTGGTCCTTGGTTCTCTCACAAGGCACACCCTAGCAGGGAGCTGTTCCTCCCTGGAGAAAGACAATGAGGTAACTTTTCTTCATGAGAATTCCCTGTCTTGTGGCCCCAGGGCTGTGTCCCACTGTAATTCATTTACCTAGGAAGGATGCCATTTGCTACTTCTCCTGGAGGCACCAAAAGGGCTACCAGTATGATACACCGTAGACAGAATTACTAAACAAACTACTGTGTCTCTTCTTCCCACAAAAGTTGTTCAGAACAACATAAAGGCCATTTTGATTGTGAAAGACCTTGAATAATGACTTTCTCCATCTTCAAATACAGACTGAATGACCTGGGTCATGCTATTTAATTAATAAAAAGTGCTAAATAAGCCAGTGACAGATTTTTATCCTATGACCAAGCTCCTTAACATATCACAGTTTATCTAAGCCCAGTAAGTGTCCTTGAGATAATAATACTTGAAAAGAATCAATACAGTGTGCTACATGCACTAGCACATGGGCTAAAAACAGGCTCTCCCTTAACAAAGGGACTTTATTGAATTTAAGCCCTCTGGTCTCACTTGACAAAAGTGACAGAAAAAAAGGGACATTTAAAGAAAGGAAAGATTGAGGGTGAGAAGGGTAGAGGAGGTAGATGGAAGGTGGGGATGGGAAGGAACATTACACATGGTACCAAAAATGCAATGCTGACCCTGATAAAAAAAATCTACATGGAATTAATAAAAATATTATCAGTCCTTATTTGTGAAGTGAGGTTCTTAAAAATTCCTATTTTCAAATTTTGTATAAAAGTGAATGTATATCATTTTATAGTGTACCAATATAAAATCATGCCACGTGATTAGAACTCTGGGAGAAATATTTTCAGAACAAAAAGATTATAAGTAAATACTTCCATGGGTGGTTATTTTCCAAAGTGGCAAGACAATTGGATATTTTATTTTCTTCTATATTTCTGTAACTTTAAATTGTCTATAATTTGCTACATATTATTTTTAAAAAACAGAAAAATAACCTAGTATGCTTCATTCAAATTAAAAATATAGGAAATTTGTAACAAGACCTCAGAAATAAAGCCAATTCCATTTCACAGAACTGATGTGAATACTCTAGATCCGGTGCTGCTCTTCTGTTGTTATTTGTACAATACTTAGCTTATGACAATTCTTCATTTACAACCACAAAGAAATTCTATATAATGAAGCTCTTGTGCAAATATTGTCTTCATAAAATACTAGTTGAGGTTCTTTTTTTTCTTCAGATTTAATTAACTTTGGCTCTTTGTAAGCATGCTGATAATATTTTCATCTGTAATTTATAGGAAACATATTTGTACTTAAATGCTATTTTTTCTACATCAAAAATACCTAGGAAGGTTTTATAAATATTACCTATTAATCTTGACTACATTTTTGTGAAGTATGAAGCAACAGTGCTCAATCTCCATTTTAACTGAGCCAAGTGAGAGTTTAAAAGCTTTGCCTCAGTCAGTGGAAGTGCTGAATGGGGGCTTTTAGTCTCTGGCTACTAGCCATGTCATGAATGTGCCTGGAGAAATAAATCTGAAAAAACTATTTTTTCTTAAATTTGGTTTTCAAGCTCTTCAGGGACAGACTTGCTCAGGAGTCTTCTGCAGCCATCACCAGTGAGCTTCTGCACCACTTGAGTGACCAAGACAGACTTACCATTCCCCTCACCTTGACTGAACTTTAGACAGGTTTCTTTCTGACTCTAGGTCTCTGGCCTCTCTTTCCTTACTGTGTTTACTTTAAAAAATCTGCTATTGTAAATTTTTTCTCTGCCCAGTTTGAGATGTAAATCTTCTACAACCCAGGAACGTCTTTCTCATGAACCTGGGACCCATTCCTTTGAAATGTGATCATCAAGAAAGATGATGCTCCCATTTCTCAGTCTCTGTGGGAAGGTAGGAGACTAAATTCAAGAAGCTCCAACTGGCAAACACAGATGACCTAATCATGCTGACTCACTCTGCCTTTAACATCCTTCAGTGCTTTTCCACAAACTCACTGTAGAGCTTAAAAATTCTCTTTCCTGTTTCCGTGGAGTTCAGTTCAATCTCTTCCCCTATTGTAATAATCTTGAATAAAATTTTCCTTGCCTGTTTTAACTCTGCCTGGTATGATTTTTCTTTGACATGCCATATAATATATATTTATCAGGCCTGGAATTGTTGCATCAGAAATTACTAAGTCTAAAGCTTCAATTATTCTCTGAAACAGTATGTTAACACAATAATGAAAGACCAATTTAATTTCCAATTGTGGGTCACAGCAGAGCCTTGTAGATTAAAGGGTATCTAAGGTGCATTTGCTGGCCACTTAGAACCTGCTTTCTATCCCTTCTTTACACTACTTACCATCCTGTTTTCATCAGAAGTCAGGGTTGCAGGAATAAAATGTTATTTCAATGTGTTCTTTTTTTTTCAGTTTCTCATCCTTTGCTCTTCAGTAACATCAAACCTGGTCTCTACAAGAACATCCCCACTTCCAAAAGACCACTGTATATATCTTCTAGGACTGGCACATGCTTTTGAGCTTAAAAAAGGTATAGGTTGGTAATTAACATACCCTTTTAAATGTGTCCCCTCCAAAGTTCATGAGTTGGAAATTTAATCCCCAATGCACCAGTGTTGGGAGGTGGGGCCGAATAAGAGGTGATTGGATCATGAGGGTAGGGCCTTCATGAATGGATTAATGTTACCTCAAGTGTGGAATAGTTATCATGAGAGTGGGTTGTTGAAAAGTGAGTTTGGTCTCTGGTGCCTCTCTGTCTTGTCTGTCTTTTGTGCCCACTTCTACCTTCTGCCATGAAATGATCCTCACCAGACACCAGTGCTACTTTTTGGATTTCCCATCCTTCAAAACTATAATCCAAGTAAAGTTTTTTTCTTTATAAATGACATTTTATTTATAGTTTATTTACAATTTATAAAGAAACTTCTTTATAAATTTCTTTCACATTTCTTTATAAATGTCCCAATTTGTAGTATTCTGTTAAAGTAGCAGAAAACGAACAAGACAATGCCCATCTCATCTAGACTGTAAACCTTATGAGGACAGAGATATTGTATATTTTTGTTTATTTTGACTCAAGCAATGTCTTCTCTAGTCCCACGTTAGAACAACCATCCATCTGAGATTTTGAGATTCTGTTAGGTCCACCCTCTCTGTTAGGGCTTTTTTGATCCTCTTTAAGGTCCTTTGTGAGGTCTAAATTTGTTCCAAGAGCACTACGAATGTTTGCACCATTGGTGATTAGGTCAGTACATTCTCAATGCTGCTCCATCTACAACTCCCCTTTAAAGTCTCCCAGAGAATTACACACCTAGGAACATATGTCAACCTATCTCAGTGGATCTCTTTAAGCTCCTTCATTTGGATGAAGGTGAGTAGGAGAGAATCTCCTTTTGAAGTAGAAAGAACAGCCCAATGGTATGTCACTATATTTCTTTAAAATACAAACACACACACACACACACACACACACACACACACACACCCTTATATATACTTAAAATCTCTATATATTTCTACTTTATAAATCTTTTAATATATATATCTCAATATAATATCTCTATGGAGTCTTTATATAATCTATATAAAATATATCTCATAATCTCATTGTATATAATATGGAATATATTTAACTAAATATATATTCTATTAAGCTATATATAACTAGATGTATTTTACTTAAAAGCTCTATTATATTAGTTATAGATTAATTTATATAATCTATAATCTTACTCTGCATGGTATACTATATAGTATATGCTATATACTCTATATTTTTAGTGAATTATTTAGTATATATTATGTAGCATATATTATACAATTTACATGTATACTTGTATACTAATATATTTTCAATAGTTATTCACTATATGTTATATACAAAGTATCATTAATTTGTGACATATACATAAAAATATCTATTTCTATATATTATATAATCTTTATTACATAATACATCATCTATCTCCATTTTTATCTTGTTGAACTGCTTGAGAGTAGTTTACAGGCATCATGACACTTTGTCCTAAATACCTCACATGTATCTTCTATCTATGAGGATGCTCTTCTCATAGGATGCCCTTGATCGTTTTCACACTCAAGAAATTTAATAGTGATATAATACGATTACATAATATACAGCCTACATTTCCATTTCTAAATATCCAATAATATTCTTCATTGCTATATTTTTAAAAGAAAATTCAGAAAATAATAAAAATAATCACTCACCAAATTTAGTTGTCTGATCACTTTGGTCTTCTTTACTCTCTTTCTAGGACAGTTTCCCTTCTTGCCCGCTTCCTGCTCTTCTTTTTTCCTCTAAGACATTAATATTTTTGAAGGCCAGTTATCTGGATCTGACTTATTATTTTCTCATGTTAAGTTCCAAGTAAACTTTTTTGTCAAGAGTCCTACATAGATAACTGTGTGTCCCTTCTGTGGCATCACAGTAGGGGATATATAATGTCAATTTTCTTCAATATTGGGGAAGCTCTATAACATCACTTGGTAAGGTGGTATCTACCAGATCTCTCTATAGTGTAGTTATCTTTCCTTTTGTAATTAGTAGGTAATCTGGTGGTTATAATTTAGATGGTGTGAAAATCCTGTTTCCCAACCACCATTCATCTAAATATCTTAGCATCAACTTCTTGTCTGAGTCAGTTATTAAGTGACGGCTACAAACTGGGCTCCATCCTCTTTGCTGAGAATGGACAGTCCATTACTGTCATCAGTAATCTAGCATTTGGGTTGTGGGCACTTTGGCACCTATTTCTCGTTCTTAGTCTTTGGTGTCTTATCCTAAGTTAATGGAGATAGAATTCCAGCACGGCATCCTGATACTATTGTTATTATTGTTATTCTTTTAGAACAGAGACTTTTTGCTAATTTTCATTATATACACTGCAGATGCCAGCATAGTTCCTTCAAAATGGTATGTGTCCAATAAACTACATCAGTTCAACTAAATGTGAAAGATATTGTGCATGCATGAATATATATCTTTACATTAGAATATCACATTGGCCCTATAGAATAGAAAATCCTGGATTAAAAGAATACATCAATTTGACATTTTAAGCAACTTGATTGTGCCTAAAATATTTGGCAGTTGGGAGGTAGTATAATGTAATGGTTAAATGTAGTCTTTAGATTTAGACAGCTGTGTGACTTTGAGAAAGCTCTTTAAATTTCTGTGTCTGATTTTCCTAATACTTAAAATAGGACTAACAATATCCATTTCTCAGGGAAATTTTAAGGTGAAATGATATAATGTAGAAATCATTTGGCATAATGCCTGATACAGGCCTATATCTGAAACAAGGCACTTGGTAAATGGTAGCTAATGTTATTGTTTCTACTGCTTTAATAGAATTTAATTCTGAATTATAGTTAAAGTGTTACTTCTCTGTTAAATATATTATTTATGCATCCTTTTGAGTATGTACAAATACTATATCCAATTAACAAGTAAAATATAAGCCAAATGTTCAAATTTGACACTATCTGTTGGCTCTTCTATGCTGCAGACATTTGTGAGTATTCTTTATGGCTTTTGTTTATAGCAGATACTTACAAATTTTAAAGAATCACATTGTAGGTTCCTAAAAATACAGCTGATTCTCTTTCAAGTCATGACATGTAATTTTTTCAAAAGCCTTTCTAGAGAAACAAATGTAGGTTGTTTGGGGCTTATTTTCCCAAACATGGTGTCTCGTTTTTTTCTGTAACTTCACTTCTCATGATGGCCTTTTTACCTTCCTGACAGACTGCCCCAGAAAGGTCTGCTCCTTTGACTCTCCTTATTCATCTCTTTCTTTCTTACTAAGACATCCGGATTCACTTTGTCGCTTTCTTCCAGGAACACAGCACTCACAATTTTCTGTAGCTCTTTTACTTCTTCTTTAGCAATTTCACTTTGCCAAGCTGTGTGTACTGCTCTCTGAAGAGTTAACACAGAGTCCATCTGGTACCTCATAACAGCATGCCTTTTAGTCTACATTTTATCATAAATTATCTTCTCATACTGCACAGAGTCCTTGCAGTGTTCAGCCAAACTGAAACAAGCTTTCTGAAGCCCATCCTGGGTTGCCTGTTTTTAATGGTTTTGTCTTCACTTTGAACAGGGTTACTGCACCTTAGAGCAAAATCAGCTTTGAAGCCATGGAATTTTTAATGACTCCTAATGTAATAGAGAGTTCACCATGAAAACTTGAATGGGAATATTTATACACATTTTATTTAAATTAAGCTGGTTACTCAGCTTATAAAAGTTTCTAGAATCATCCTCTGTTTATTTTCTTCCCTCACGAGGTGATCTGGGATAAAAATAAATCTTCAGAGACTCGGGTGCTCGTGGGAAATGAGCATGAGAGAGTCCACCTGGAAATCGGGAAATACTGACAAGCAGAAAGAAGGAGGTTCTGAGAGGAAATGTCATTTAATTTGCCTCGTCTTTCTTTTCTTTTTGTCCTGATTTTCTTTTGGGGAAACCAGGACTCTATGCACATAATGTAAAAGAAAAGACAGAAAAAAAAAACATTTTGGAAAGAAATATACTTGTATATGTGTGTGGTACATGTGTGTGACCACAGCAGGATGTTAATATACAAACAACTCTCTACCCCAAGAAATTTTCTATTAAATATTTGTTTCACTATGATTTGCATGTATCTGAACTAAACCTTATCTGTGGTTTCAATTACCTGTGGTCAACTATGGTCAAAAATATCAAATGAAAAATACCAGAAATTCACAATACATAAGTGTATTGTGTATTGAATTGCATGCCATTCTGAGTAGCATGATGAAATCATGTGCCACCGTGCTCTGTCCTGCCCGGGCTATGAATTATCTCTTTGTCTAGTGGATCCATGCTGTCTATGCTGCCAGCCAATAGTCACTTAGTAGCCGTCTAGGTAATCATATCAGCTGTCACAATATCGCAGTGCTTGTGTTTAAGTTACCCTTATTTTACTTAATAATGGCCTGAAAGCCCAGAGAGTGATGCTGGTAATTCAGAGCTGCCAACAAAAAGCTGTAAAGTGCTTCCTTTAAATGAAAAGGTGAACATTCTCAACTTAATAAGGAAAGAAAAAAAAATCAATTGCTGAGGTTGCTAAGATCTTTGGTAAAAATAAATCTATGTATGAACAGTATGTAGTTATAATTGTTCCATTATATTATTAGTTATTGATAATCTCTTACTGTGCCTAATTTATAAATTCTTTATCATAAGCATGTATGTATAGGTTAAAAAAAACAATAGTATATATAGGGTTCGGAAATATCCATGGTTTCAGGCATCCACTGAGGGTATTGGGACATACACCCAGCAGATAATGGGAGACTGCTATACTACAGAACTTACGTAATCAACTACACACCTTTGAAAACATATATTTGTTGAGAGTAAACAAAGTTCTAACTTATTGGCACCACCTTATGCTGGCTGTCTGCTCTGGAGACCCAAGGCGAGGCTGCCTGTGAGTGAGTTGATGAGTGGATAATACCAAATTATGCTGAAGAGCTGGGTTCTGCTGTATTAAAATTTCTTCTAGACTAGGGCAATAAATTCTCCTAGAGGAACCAATACATGATTTGTGTATGTGAAAACTTGGGAACTTGAAATAATCTTTTTGATTAGGTTGTATTTATAATGTCAAACTTTTCTTTCAGTCCCAGAGTTAGTTTAGACCAAAAAAAAAAAAAAAAAAAAAAAAAATCTACTGAGTGGCTTTCCATCAATTTCTGACAGAAGTATGGTTGGCTGTCTCAGGCCATGATTTTGCTTAAGGTTTTCATGCCGAAAATGCTTCCACCTAGAGAGTGATCTGAGGACAGTCACCAGGCACTGTACATACAGGGAGCACCTTGGTGGACAAATGTCCAGCTGTCTCACCTAGGCTTTTCAACTTCCTTGAATTGGGCACCAGGGAAGGAGAAAAAGGAGGAAAGGCTAGAGTTTTGGTGAGTTTGGGCCCAGCAAGGGGATAGGGGACATCAGAATGGCAGCATCTTAGCAGTGGTGTTTCTATGTACATATACTCAACCCTGAGGGTAGGCAAAGATTTTGTTGTTTTGAAAGGTGACTGATCTGAACCTAAGACATTTCTCATGTCTTCGCTCCAACCAGTCTCTCTGGTTTACCTATTTGATTTGATCACTGCCTTCTCTTGTCCTGATTTGGTGCCCCTTTCTTTCTCTTCTCCCAGCCAGTTGTCATGCATGGTTTTGTTATATGCTTGGCTTGTCTCTATAGCCTGAAGGTTTCCTTCTCTTGGTTTCCATCCTGTAGATCCCAACCTTGATCTGCTTTAAGTCCTAGGTCAGAGCCTGGTTGAGTCACTGTGTCTCTCTAGTAAGGATGTGTGATGTTGGGTGGTAAAATTGGGTCAGATGTCCTTTTTCCTCGTGTTCAGATAGAAATTGGCATTGCTTGCATTTACATTGCCAGTGCTCTGGCTCTGAAGACTTAGATTCTGACACACACACACACACACACACACACACACGCAGAGGTTTTACAGAAATATGGAAATGTTGGGTCTAGTGCCAGTATTTATGTGATGTTAGAGTATAATTAAATTATTAACTGAAGTAATAATTGGCTACTTTGTCAGATCTAATGGACACTGGACCATTTCTTAACTTCCCACTCTGTTCTTGGTCTGCGCTTTTTTTCTGTTGACTTTTGTGATAACACTTTCATATTTTCTCCTATCTCACTTTTTGCTAGCTTCTTTTTCTCAACTGGAACATTAAATATTGTAGAGCCTGTGGGCATTGTCCTAGGTTCTTTTCTTTTTATTGTCTCTTCCTATCTCATCTCATTCTCTCCTAGGGCTCTGCAAGCTATCTATGCCCATAGCTCACAGATTTTTGTTTCCAGACAAGACTATCCCACTGAATGGCTCATCCTAAAACCTAAATCCTATCAATTTTTCTCTTTTCCTTACCACCTACATCTATCTATGAACAAGTCCTGCCACTTCTCTGCCCACTTCCCCCTGCATCAGCCCCAGACCATCCCATTCTCCCCTAAAACACCATCATCTTTCACTAAAACTGCTGCAACTGTCTTCTAACATGTTTTCTTCCTTTTATTCTGTATGACCTCCAATAGCCATATGAAAATAAGTGATTAAAAATGTATGTAGATTTATGGAACTCTCCTATTTAAAACATTTTACCGAGTTCCTGTTTTACCTAGAGTAAAATACATTGTTGACAAGGCCATGATCTGACTCCTACCAACCTTGTTGGTTATATCTTGCAGTTCTGTCTCCCTAACTCACTCCTGTTTAGGTGCACGACCATCCTTTCTGGCCTTTAAATTTATCAAACTCTTTCATACTTGTCTTTGCACTTGAAATTCCCTCTTTGGAAAGCTTGGCTCTTGGCTTAGTACACTGTTGTTTCTCTTTCATCCATCTTCTTTCATCACTGTTGTTTATTTTTCATCCTTAGCACACTGTTGTCTATCTTAATACACTGTTGGTTTTCTTTGTCCAGCTTATCCAAAGTGTACCTCCACTTTGTCAATCTCTATTCTATCACTAACCTTTTTATGGACTTCATACTTATCACTCTTTCTAATTATCTACTCGCTGTTTATTTTCCATTCATTCATCTCCACTGTCCTGTCTTCCCATAAGGCAAGCATTGTGAGCACAGGGTATTTGTCTGTCTTGCTTATAGTAATATTCCTAGGGATAGTAGTTTCTTGCATCTATAAGGTACTCAATAAAATGTTGATGAATGAATGCATGAGAAGTTAAGTATAGCCACTCTGGCTTCTCAGGATAACAGACTTTTTTTTTTTTTTTTTAGGTAAAATTTTCCTTTCTTTCTTCTTTCCTTTTTTTGGTAGAAGGAGGAATTGCTGAGAGAGTATTAGCAAACAGACAAGGGTAAGAGTCCATGGAACTCTTTGTCATGCTAAAATATATTGTAGCCTAAATATATTTGGAAATCTTTGTGTAAGGAGTTTCTTGTTCACCTTTACGGTGAGTTTTAGTGTGTTTCCTGTTATTTCATCAGATCACAAAAATGAAAATTCACAGCTTTTAGAAAAATCTGAAACAAGGCTAGTTTTTTTTATGTGCTGCCTCCAGTTATATCAGGATTTTACCGCAAGAAAATAATGATGAGAGTTAATGAGGAGTTAACAGTGCAAGCCAATCTGAATAAAAGCCAAACACAAATACCTAGCATAGGTTTTTTGTAAATCCAAAATTCAAAAATCTCTGAAAAGTGAAAAGATTTTTTAAATGTTCGTGGCAAACTCTTTTTGTAAAAAATCCTGACCTGGATATAGAGACCCTCCTGGCTAACACAGTGAAACCTCGTCTCTACTAAAAATACAAAAATTAGCCAGGTGTGGTGTCGGGTGCCTGTAGTCCCAGCTACTCGGGAGGCAGAGGCGGGAGAATGGCATGAACCCGGGAGGCGGAGCTTGCACTGAGCCGAGATGGCACCACTGCACTCCAGCCTGGGCAACAGAGTGAGACTCCCTCTCAAAAAAAAAAAAAAAAAAAAAAATCCTGACCTGAACTTACAAGAGGCAATTTCAAGTCTTTATTTATCCCCAAATTCATATTTCCCTGGAGAAATGTTAATGTTTTTAGTCAATATAATAAGATATTTATAGCTTATGTGCATGAAGATCCACATCTCCAGGGTGCTTTGAGGGCCTTCCAAATAAAGGTGTCATGCCTCCCGGGCTAAACTCAAGATTGGTTCTTCTGTGGTGTCCCAGAATTACGTTGTATTATTGGATTCAAAATATGTGCTACTTCCTTTCATCACTTATTATATAAGTAAGCACTTGTTAAGGTGAGGGACAAGTGTTTTTGTCCAGGAATTGAAAACATATAAGCTTCTAGTAGCAGTTATTTGGAGCAAGAAAATAAGTTTCTTTTTAGTAATGATATGCAGTGCTTTAGAGGAGATTGTAATGAATAGAATGAGATGGTGGTACATGGAATGAACAAATATAGGCAGTAATAAAACATACCTTACAGTCTTAATGGTTTTTTAAATGAATAACAAGTGGTGACAAGGTCTGGGGTATGATCCAAGTTGAATTGGCCATCACTGATTACCAGGTATTTTTTGTTTGTGCTTGGCTTTCATACAAATTGGCTTGCAATTACGCCCAGATTCAGTCAACTGCAAACTCAAACTCAACAATTTCCAGCATGGACAACTCTCCATGCACTCTGACCATCATTTCATTGCAGCTGAATCCTTGTCTATCTGGAGGGGATACGTGGGGAACCAACCTTGTTTCAGGTTCTACTGAGGGATATTTATGTCCTGAGGTGCTGTCGCCACAATTAGTCAATCCCATGTTTGGTATTTTTTACTTCTAAGGATTCAGGACTACATGTTTGATGGCTGGTAGATTGTTTGACCTCTGGTGCTATTGAAAGCAGTATTAGTTCCAAGGAAAAAAAAATAGACTGTCAGTGCATTTTATTTTCTTTCCTACATCTTGTGCTTTATTCCTTTTTTGCTTCTTCAATCTGTCCCTAATGGACCCTGGTGAACTTAGAAACCAAAAGTTAAAAATAGAAGCTTTCAGTGACACTAAGAAAAATGACTCTGGGTTGGTAAATATTACTGTCCTAAAGAAGTGAGAGTAAAGTGCTTGATTCAAAACATTTAAATAGAATTTGTGAGTTCTCAGTGTGTTCAAGATGATGATCTCCTAGATGGGAAATATCACCTTCTGAATAAAATAATCAAGAGCAGTTTACTATTTCCTTTTCCCTACTGTTGTATATTTTATAGGAACAAAGAAAATAACTTCTGTCAGTAATTTCAAATACTACTTTTTGGAGGTAAAATACACATACAGTTAAATGTATATATCTCAAGTGAATAATTCTATGAGTTTTGATAAATGTGTACACCTGTCTAACCCACACCCCTATCAAGAGGTAGAATATTTCCATCAACTCAGAAAGTGTCCCTCTGTTCAATAAATTTTCCACTTTCAAGAAGCAAATGCTTTTCAGATTTTTATTATGATAGATAATTTTTATCTATTCTTGAACTTTATGTAAGTGGAATCATTATGATATACAGTGTTTTGTATCTAGCTTTCTTTGTTCAACATGTTTTGAGATTCATCCATGTTGTTTTTTGTAGCCATACTTTTTCCATTTCTATCGCTGAGAAGTATTTTATTGTGGGAATATAACAGGTCTATTTTTTTAAGTCTATTTTGTTGATGGGTATGTGGGTTAGAATTATTTCTAACACAGACTTTATTATGAATAAAGCTGCTTGAGCATTCTTGTACAAGTCTTTTTGTGTATCTGTGTTTTCATTTTATCTGTATAAATATCCAGAAGTAGAACTGTTAGGCAATAGAATAAATGTGTGTTTAGCTTTGTAAGAAACTGCCAAATAATTTTCCAAATTGGTTTCACCATTTTATTTGCTTTCCAGCAGTGTATAGGGGTCCCCGTTGCCCAACGTTCTCTTAACAGTGGCATGATTAAACATTCGAGTGTTTTTATAACTTGTTAGTTTTAGTTTGCACTTCTCTGATGACTAATGAGTCTAGGATGGCTCCTACATTCCTACCTTGATATGGGGTTTGGGTGTGGTGAAGGAGGCAGTTCACAGAGATAGATAATACAAGAGGAGAAAAAGGGAATTGATAGAGTATTAAGGTTTGGGGTTGTTAGAAAGAAACATGAACTGAATTTTAGAAAAAGAATTTGGAGAAAGCACAAATTTAAAAATCAATGAGAGATGACTTTGGGCAGATGGTGGAATAGGAGGTCACCTGCTCATCTTCTCTCCTTCTGCACCAACCCACAACAAAAATCTCTTTGTGTGAGTCTAGGGATTCAGTTACAGCCTGTCTCAGGCACAAACTGGAGCCATACAGACATCCTGGGGATCCATCCAGTGACCCATCAGGAGCCCTCCCAGAAACCTGAAGGAAGCCATACCCATCAACACACCTTGGAAGGAATATGGACATATTCTTGGGAGAAATATGGACATACGTATTCAGGAAGCTCAAAAGACCTTAACCAATATCAATTTAAAAAGGAAACTCTGAGACACATTATAATCTGATTATCAAAAATCGAAGGCAAAGAGAGAATCTTCAAAGCAGCAAGAGAGAAGAAACTGTCAAATATAAAGGATCTCCCATAAGACTATCAGTAGACTTCTCAACAGAAACCTTGCAAACCAGAAGGGTATGGAATGACACATTCAAAATGCTAAAAGAAAAAATTGCCAGCCAAGAATACTATACACTGAAGAACTGTCTTTAAGAAATGAAGGCGAGATAAAGAAATTCGAAAACAAGAAAAGGATGAGGCAGCTTATCATCATGAGATTGGCCTTACAAGAAATATGAAAGGAAGCTCTTACAGTTGAAACAAAAGGATGACAAGTATCAACATGAAGACATATTAAAATATAAAACTCACTGATAAAAGCAAATGCATAGTCAAATTCAAAATACTCTAATACTGTAAAGGTGCTGTGTAAATCACTCTTAACTCTAGTACAAAAGTTCAAAAACAAATGTATTAAAATAACTATAGCTACAAATAATTGGTAAAAGATATACAATAGAAATAAATATAAAGTATTCCATCAATAGCATAAAATATGGTGGTGAGGAGAAGTAAAATTGTAGAGTCTTTGTATGCAATTGAAGTTAAGGTATTATCAGCTTAAATTAGGACACGATAAGATGTTTTATGTATGCCTTATGAAAACTGCAAAAAAGTCTAGTAGATACAAAAAAGATAAAGAAGAATCAAAGCATAGTATTACAACAATATAACAAATTATAAAGGCAGCAAAATTGGAAGAGAAGAACAAAAGAACTACAAAACAGTCGGTAGAAAATTAACAAAATGCCAGTAGCAAGTCCTTACCTATCAATACTTACGTTTGACATAAATAAATTAAATTCTCTAAAAGAAACAGTGGCTAAATGGATAAAGAGACTCATTTTAGCCTGAAGAGCACATATTGATTGAGAATGAAGGTTTGGAAAAAAATATTCCAGGAAACTGGTAACCAAAAGAGAGCGAGCATGGCTATGGTTATATAAAACAAAATAGACTATAAGTCAAAAACTATAAAAAGAGACAAAGAAGGACATTATGTTATAATAAAGGGGTCAATTTATCAAGAGGATATGACAATTTTAAATATGTATGTATCCAATATTGGAGCTCTTAAATATATAAAACGAATATTAATAGATCTGAAGGGTAAGGTAGACTATAATACAATAACATTGGAGACTTCAGTACTCCACTTTTAACAATGGACAGATCATCTATACAGAAAATCAATAGGGAAATAGTGCCACCCACCCTCAAGAGGAGGACATTATATACAGCATGTTATACCATGATGCAGGAATCATGGGAGCCTTCTTAGAATTCTGCTTACCATGTTGTCTCCAGATGGCTGGTTGAATGACTTTTCTTTGTTTAATGGATGCAACTTACTGATGACTCCTAGGTGACAAGTACTCAATAGACAGGTAAATAACTGTTAGTCTGTATCCCATAGTGTAGATATAGCATATTTCTCAACAAATAAAAACATGGCTGGAGTCAACTTTTTTATTTTGAGGAAGCATCAATTGCTTTTTATCTCCTTAGAAGTAAACCTTATACCCTCCAAACAATTTACTGTAAAAGCAAAAGAAATTTAATACTAGAAATATGACAAGATATTTGATATTTCTTATGTTAGTATTTGTGGGAAACTATTTTTATATAACTAACTCCTGCTGTAATTCTTATTTGACATCAGGTAGTTCAACCCCACAAATTGTTCTTCTCACTGAAAAGGCAGTCTGGGCCGGGCACAGTGGCTCACTCCTGTAATCCCAGCACTTTGGGAGGCCGAGGTGGGCAGATCACGAGGTCAAGAGATCGAGACCATCCTGGCCAACATAGTGAAACCCTGTCTCTACTGAAAATACACAGTTTAGCTGGGCGTGGTGGCACACGCCTGTAGTCCTAGCTACTCGGGAGGCTGAGGCAGGAGAATCGCTTGAACCCAGGAAGCGGAGGTTGCAGTGAGGTGGGATTGCACCACTGTACTCCAGCCTGGTGACACAGTGAGATTCCATCTAAAAAAAAAAAAAAAAAAGGCAATCTCCTTTAGGATGGAAATCAGGAAATACCCCTAATTACGGATGCCTATTGACATTTTTAAAGAAAACTGGATGTTTATATGGTTTGCCTAGGTGAAAATAATTTTTTAGCATCTTTAAAACATTCCCATTGATAGTTTCTTGATACTTACTTTTAAAATGTTCAAGCACTTTATAAATGCATATTACATAAGTAAATATATAGAACTGAACATACCTTAAAGTTGAGGGTAAAGGAAACAGTAAAAATCAGTGATGCAGAAAGAAACCAGACCTTTCATTTTTATTCTTGTTTTAAATATATATGTTATGCTGATTATGTATCTCTTGAATATGACCTTTTTATTAAATAGTTGAGTAGGATGATGAAAATACTGATATTTGGAAGAATTTTGAGTAATGCTAATTTCTTGGTGGTTTTACAGGGTTTATTCATAGAAGAACTCTTAAAACTTCACTGTTTATATGATTCGCCTCATAAGACAGAACTTTAGCTTAAGAGAAGGCAACAAAAATCAGCAATAAACATGTGAAATAAGTAACTCATATAGTTTTTAAAGTCTTATACATAACACTTTTAACAGGTTTAGGGAAGGAAATAAAGGTACCTGAAATAGTATTCACTTTCTTTCTTGTCCGTCTGCCAGGGCAGCTCACATCACTTCTGTAACACAACATAGTTGTAGAGATTCATTGGCCTGTATTGTGTGTGTATGGGGTGAAAGGGGATAATTAAATATTTCAACTGAGAATCATCACCATTAAGAGTACTGCAGTGTTTGCTAGTGGCTTCCATGAACAGTGTAAGGCAATTTTTAAAATTTAGTTTCCTGGAGGAAAATAAAAATAGACGAAAGAAGAAAAAGAAATGCTAAAGGAAAGGAAATGGGAAGTTTTGCTATTTTTCCCTACTAAATTGCAGGTATTTAGGGGTATTTACTAGTTATGGAGAATCAGAGACCCAGAGCAGACCCAACAAGGTAGAAATGAGTGTGGATTTGGGAACTGGAAGCTTGACATGCAAACAAAAATCCTTGGGAGTGCTAGGATAGTTAGGGGCTAGATAGGAGGGGACCTCCAGGAACCTCAAAGGGCCTGGGCAGAGTAAGTCCTCTGGTAACTCCAAATACAGATGGTGAAGCAGGGGGTATGTTGCTTCCAGCAATTATTTGTAAATTTCTACTTGATATAGTCAGAGTAGATAGAGCTGGTAGATATAGTGTATAATTTTATTAGTGTTTGAAAAGAGTAAAGATTGGCAGGGTGGCATAGTTTGAGATTCTTAACTTGGTGAGCAGGCTAGGAGGCATGTCTGTTTCCTTGTAACTGGTGGCAGCACGATAGACTCATCCAATGGTGTTTTTTAGTTCTTTGCAACAAGTTACTATTTCAGTAACAGATTAGAACCCCAAAGTTGATTTTCTTTGGAAATTTATTACTGAAGAAATAAAATACATTCATTGTAATAGACTTAACATAAAAGATTATCCTGTAGAAACTATGGATATGATGCAGTATGTGGCTAACTGGGTTCCAAAGTGCTTGTCCTATCTTTCTATGAAATAGTAGCTTAACCCTGGAAAAGCTTGAATTGAGAAACAGAAAAAAATAGTCTTTTCATCGACATTTATTGAGCCATTACCCTGGGCATTGTTTGAGGAACTGAGAATAAAAAATTAAAAATCCAGATTTCCTGCCCTCAAGGAGGTTATAGTCTAGTAAAAAATGCTACACAGTACCTATGTGCTCTTATCTCAAAGTTAAAAAGCAGAATTATGAACTATGTGTCGTTTTGGAATCATTTGTATAAAACAGAACCACGAAGACAAAGAGACTGCAGAGTATAATTATATCTAATGCCTATAGAAAGTGTCCATACTCCAGCCATTGGTCTACATAATTTTATAGGTATTGTATTCTATACTGCTGTGCAATATACAATGACAGACTCTCAGAGACATACAAAGATAGGCATTTGTTCACCTCATTTATCTGAGCATTGGCTGGAATTAGCTAATCCAGGCTGCATTCACCTGGGCAGCTCTGTATCATGTTTCTGTCATCCTCCTCCTGGGACCAGGGGGCTGCTCTTCTCTGGGCATGTTTCTCCCAGGGTGATGGCAGAGAATAAGTACATCAGTAGGCACCATCACTTTTTCCCAATTCTATTAGCAAAAGCAGGTCATATGGCCCACTTAAGTCAAAGGGTAGGGAAAAAATTTATTCCTGTAGAGAAAGACACTGAAGTCATGTAGTAAAGAACATGGAGACAGGGAAGGCTGAAGAATTAGAGCGAATAATGCAATATACTACAGGTATTTACTTAATTCTGGCCACAGCTTCATGAGGTAGATACACTCAATACTCCTTATCTGTTAAAATAGAAGAAGGGTAGTATAGAGACTATTGCATCCAAAGCCAGACTGTACTGGCTCTATTGCTGGCTCTTCCACTTATTAGTTATATGACTGTTATCACTTACTTTTTTGTGCCTTAGTTTTCTCATATGTAAAATGGAGATAATAATTTTACTTACCCTATAGGGTGTCATGAGAAATAAATGAGTATGTATGTAACATGTTTAGAGCCATGTTGGACACATAATAAATGCTTAATAAATTTTGGCTATTTTACTGAATGGATAGCTAACATTTCTGGAAAGTTTTACTGTGGTCACAGAGCCATGTAACTCAGTGTTAACAACAACAAT
Source organism: Pan paniscus (assembly GCF_029289425.2). Classification (NCBI taxonomy): domain Eukaryota; kingdom Metazoa; phylum Chordata; class Mammalia; order Primates; family Hominidae; genus Pan; species Pan paniscus. The sequence goes on along the minus strand of NC_073255.2, from coordinate 147,408,895 downwards.
GAACAGCTTCTGCTCCTACTTTTGCCATGTGATGTGCCTGTTCCCCTTTTGCCTGCTGCAATGATTGGAAGCTTCCTGAGGCCTCCGCAGAAGCAGGTGCTGCTATGCTTCCAATACAGCCTGCAGAACTATAAGCCAGTTAAATATCTTTTCTTATAAATTACCCATTCTCAGGTAGTTCTTTACAGTGGTGCAATAATTGACTAACACAGAAAATTGGTACTGAGGAGGGCATTGCTATAAAGATACCTCATAATGTGGAAATGACTTTGGAACTGGGTAACATGCAGAAGTTAGAAGAGGCTGGAAGGTTCATAAGAAGATAGGAAGATGAGGGAAAGTTTGGAACTTCTTAGAGACTGGTTAAATGGTTGTGACCAAAATGCTAATAGTATTAGGTTGGTGCAAAGGTAACTATGATTTTTGCCATTCAAAGTAATATATGGACAGTAAAGTCCACGTTGTTGGGGTGTCAGATGGAAATGAGGAACTTACTGGGAAATGGAGCAAAGGTCACCCATGTTATGCCTTAACAAAGAATTTGGCTACATTGTGTCCATACGCTAGGGATCTGTGGAAGTTTGAACTAAAGAGTGATGATTTAGGGTATCTCTGGTGGAAGAAATTTCTAAGCATCAAAGCATTTAAAAGTTAGGATGGCTGCTTCTAAGAGCCTACGTTCAGACATAGGAGCAAAGAAATGACGTAAAGTTGGAATTCATAATTAAAGGGGAAGCAGAACACAAATGTTTGGAAACTTGGCAGCCTGGCTATGCGGTAGAAATGAAAAGCATATTTTCAGGGCAAGAACACAAGAGGGCTGTGGAGAAACTACTTGCTAGAGAAATTTGCATAACTAAAAAAGAGCCAAGTGCAAATAGCAAAGACAATGGGAAAAAGGCCTCAAAGGCATTTCAGAGATCTTTGAGGCAGCCCTTCCCTTTACAGGTCCAGAAGCCTAGGATGAAAGAATGGCTTCAGAAGCCAGGCCCAGGGCAGCACTCTTCTGTATCACCCAGGAGGCCGCTCCTTATATCCTGGCTGCTCTGGCTACAGCCTTGGCTTCAAGGGCCCCAGGTACAGCTCAGGCTGCAGCTCCAGAGAGTGTGATCCATAAGCCTTGGTGACTTCCATGTGGTGTTAATCCTGTGGGCATGCTGAGTGCGAAAGTAAAGGAGGCCAGCCAGTGCCTAGATTTCAGAGGATGTATAAGAAAGCCTTGGTGTCCAGACAGAAGCCTGCTACAGGGGTGGCACCCATACAGAGGACATCTACTAGGGCAGTGTGGAAGGGAACTGTGTGGTTGGAGGCTCCACATAGAGTTCCCACTGGTGCACTGCCTAGTGGAGCTGTGGGATAGGGGCCACCATCCTCCAGACCCCAGAATGGTAGAATAACCAGTAGTTTGCAACCTCAGCATGGAAAAGCCAGAAGGGTGGATTCTTGGGAATCTACCAAGGCCTTGGGATTCTACCCCTTGCACCAGTGTGCCCTGGACATGGGACATGGAGCCTACTCCTTGCATGGAGTCTATCCCAAGGCCTTGGTATTCTTCCCTGTGCACCAGTGTGCCCTGGACATGGGACATGGAGTCAAAGGAGATGATTTTGGAACTTTAAGATTTAATGACTGCCCTTCTGGGTTTTGGATTTGCATGGGGCCCGTAGCCCCTTTCTTTTGGCCAATTTCTCCCTTTTGAAATGGGAATGTTTACCCAATATCTTGAAAGTAAATAATTTGTCTTGATTTTAAAGATTCATTTGTGGAAGAAACTCATCTCCATATATGACTTTGGACCTTGGACTTGGGAATTTTGATTGAGTTGATGCTAGAATGAGTTAAGACTTTGGGGTACTGTTGAGAAGGCATGAGTATATTTTGCAATTGAGATGGACATAAGATTTTTGGGACCAGAGGCAGAATTATATAGTTTGTATGTTTGTCCCCACCCAAATCTCATGTTTAAATGTAATCCCCAATATTGGAGGTGGGGCCTGGTGGGAGGTGTTTTGATCATGAGGGCTGATTACTTATGAATGGCTTAGGCCATCCCCTCGGTGGTAAGTGAACTCTAGCTCTGAGTTCACACAGGATCTGTTTATGTAGAAGTGTGCAGCACCTTCCCTGCCAATCCTTGCTCCTGCTTTCACCACATGATGTGCCTGCTTTCCCTTTGCCTTCTACTATGATTAGAAGCTTCCTAAGGCCTCCCAGAAGCAGATGCCACTATCTGCATGCTTCCTGTAATGCCTGCAGAACTGTGAGCCAATTAAACCTCTTTTGTTGTAATTAAAAATGTAATGAACTCAGAACAATTGATGTGAAATCATATCTACTCTTGTTCTTGATCTTAAAATCACAGGCACTGTTCTCCACCTGCTATTCACAACTAGTGTTTTTTAATGAAACAATATTTTGAAGACATCCTTATCAGTATTGTTACATTTTACAATAGAATGAAACATATCACCCTTTTAGTTAAGGCTATACATTAATACAATAATAATAGTTACTGACAAATTTTTATTCACTATCAGGAAGTATTCAGGTTATGTCACTTAGTTTCCATGAAAAGCTCTATTTCAAAAAATATATTCTTTATCCACATGTTATATTTTTCATTTTATTTCTCTCAGATTGCTATAACTTTTTATTGCCATAACCCATTATTCATACATATGTAACTTAGAATTTTTGAAGTTGCAACAAAGGTATAAATATTTAAATCTGAGTATTCCGGGTTTTGTGTGAAGAGTTTTGTGTTTGAGGAGGGATCATCTTGTGACAATGTACTGAAGTAGATAATTATTTGGTTATGAAATATTACTTATATTCACCTCACAGATAAAAATTATAGTAGATACAGAGAATACAGATAAATAAGATGTGGTTCTTGACTTCAAGGGTCTATAGTCCAATGGTAAAAAGTAAACTATTACAGTGCAGTGTGGTAAATTCCAATAAGTATCCACACAGTACTCTGGACATCTTACCTAAATAAATGTCAGGGAGGGAATTAGTGAAGTCTAGGAGTAAACCAAGTGGAAAAGGAATACGCAGAGTGGAAAAAGCAGAGACTCTCAGGAAGGCAGCAGTGAGTGCAAGTTTACTGCTTCTGGCAATAGTTTGGAATGGATAAGGAATTGACTTGTACAATTAAAAAAAAAAAAGAAATGGGAACAGTAAGAGATGACTCTAGAGAAATAGGCATGAATCAGATCTTTAATGATCTTGGATGCCACTCTAAGGATTTCGGACTTTACTTGGAAGTATTGGGCAGCCATTGAAGGCTTTTACACAATCTCATTTAGATATGCTCATGCTCCTTCTGATAGCCTTGAGAGAAATGGTTTGGTAGAGAAAAAGAGAAAGCAGGGAGGAGGGCAAGACTAATTAGGAGGCTGTAGCCTCTGGGTGAGAACTGACAGGGCCAGACTTAAGGCATGGCAGTAAGAATGGAGAGCAGGAGGCAGATTCCAGAGATGTTAAGTATCTGGGCATGAAACATTCAATAACTATGTATAGGGCACTTCCTTACAGGGTTTGTTTCTTAAATAGGAAGATAATGAGGCTTTGGCTTTCCCTACCTCCCAACCTGGTAGAGTAAATACATTCATATATGTCAGTTGCAGCTGCACACACCTCCAGTTGCTTTTCCTAGCTCCACAGAGAATATTTGGGCATTTAGTAATAAGCACATGTTACCATAAACCAAAGGTGGATACATAGGCCATCTAAGTTGATTGAATGAAGATCCAGACCTATTAGGTGATAAACTGGCCCCAATGAAAAGTGTTTTCATTTAATCAAACTACACACGGTCACTGACTTAAGATGGTTTGACAGGAATTTTTAATTTTATGATGGTGTGAAGGTCATTCACATTCAGTACTTCGAATATGCATACAATTTTGAATTTTGATCTTTTCCTGGGCTTACAATGTAAGGTACGATATTCTTTTGTGATGCTGGGCAGCAGCAGTGAGCTACAGCTCCCAGTCAGCTACATGGTCACAAGGGTAAACAACTGATACTGTACTCTACAGTGCACAGTATATAACAATTATGAGATTTTCGACACTTTATTATAAAACTGACTTTATGTTGATAATTTTGCCAAACTGTAGGCTACTTTAACTAAGTGTTCTGTGCACATTTGAAGTAGGATGTGCTAAGCTACGATCTTTGGTAGAAGTGCATTTGTATTAAACGCATTTTCAGTTTGCAATATTTTCAACTTATTATGGGTGTGTCAGAATGTAACCCCATCATAAGTTGAAGAGCATCTGTAATTCATTAGAATCTTAGAATTTTAGAGTTTGAAGGTAACCACAAAATCCTGTTGCACAGTTGAGAATACTGAGATCAAGCGACGTAAGGACTTTGTCAGTGATAAAGTGGTGTTAAAATCTGGACAGTCTTGGTTTGCAACACTTTCTACCATATCACACAGCTATTATTATTATATTTTATTTGAAACTTATCCTTACTTAGATTAAATTGTTTTTCTTGTAATCTTTGAAAGAGTGGCAAATGATCTGTTTTTATTTAGTTTCAACATTTTATCCCTACTCACTTTTTTCATTTTGTATTTTTAGTTCCACTTGATGATTTTCCTTTAATGGAATAAAATTTTACTTCTACTTGGTACTGCAAAAGAAATGAACAAAAATAAAACTTTTTAAAAGAATAGTTTAAGCCTCAAATGCCTCTCCCAGTATTTTCATATTAGAGTACTTTTAAATAAATTATAGTTAATTAAGCATGCAAATACACTAACTACTGTAAGTACCCAATTAGCTATCTTAACTGAAATAATTGTCCTGAATAGCACATTTTTTCAAACGTATTTTTCAAGGTGTTACATAAATCTTTGTTTCTGGTGTGAAAAATGTAATTACTATTGGATGAAAGAATATGGTAGCAGTTGATTGTTCAGGAATACAAATGTTGTAGCATGAATTACTAGCCTCTCCAGACCCCTGTGTATTCATCTGTTAAATAAAGAAACTGACCTAGAAATTTACAGAAGTTTTCTCCTTCTCCAAAGTCTTGTAATCATGTATCTATTAACTGTGATCAATAAATTGCTTTGTCTACAGGCACCTATGCATTCTCCTAATTTTCACTTTTTAAATACCAAACTGCAACAATGTCCCTATTCCAGTCCTATTGCATCTTATTATTTTCTGTGTTCTGTGAGATCGTGAATTGCTTGGCATTTCTCCTTCATTATCTTAAAAAAAAAAAACTCTTGATTTCTGACCTGTAAGCATATCCTCAAGTATCTGTATGTCTGTTCTCTATTTTTTGTTTTCATTTAAGTTACTTTCTAATAACGGCTTTCCAGATTATCTATGTGACTCCTCCTGACTGGTTACTGCTGCAAGATTTCCATGCCTGTGTTACTTTTGTAAAGTCACACCAAAAGGAAGAATGAAGAGCACACCATCCCTTACCCTTAGGACTTACATTCTTTTCCCATCATTCTTTTAGTAGTACCTTTGAATATTCAATGTGCATGTGCACCTTGATGCAATCTAAAGTTAGCCATATCCCTATACTCCTCTCTAACAATTTAATATATTAGAATGCCTAAAATAGCATCCTTCCCTTTATCTAATTTGTTGTTATATACCTTTTCGGTTCTGTTTGTTTTAAAAATAAACTTCTGGGCCATGATTTACATAAAATAAAATGCATACATGTTAAGTGTACAATTGGGTGAATATTGCCAAATATATACACCCCGTTCATTTGACTTTTAACATCCTCAAAGTTAGTCATTACAAGTAAATCAAATCACATGTAATTACCAATAGGGTTCAACCAAATGTGTATTATAGTTGGATTTAAATTTACTTACATGCTTTTAATTCCTTTGCTCCTTATTGCTTCTTTCATTTTGTATTCAATTTTCTTTCAGAAATACAACCTTTAGGCAATTACATGTAGAATGCTAGTATTGACAGTTAATTATCTTTCAGCACATTAAAGTTAGTTTTTTCTGCTGTCCTCTTCCACTGCTGTTGTTAAGTCAGCTGTCGGTCTAATTGTTATCTCTTTTTAAGTGAATTATCTTTTCTCGTTAGCTGCTTTTAGATCTCCTATGGTTTCCCTATAATCATATTGTTGGGAATTTATTTTTATTTATTCTACCTTAGATCAAGTAAAGTTTCTTCAATTGGGAGACAGATATTTTTCATGAACTCTGAAAAATTCTTGTTTATTGTTACTTCTTGGAGTATCCTCCATTTTCTCTATCTTCTCCTTCTGTGTCTCCTATTTGGCTTGATATTAGACCCTATCATTTTATACTCTTTATTTCAAATTTTAATCTCTTTATCATTCTTGCTGCAATCTAGGTAGTATCCTCACTAATATATCAATATAAATGAGTTTATTTAGTTGTGCTTGACATAATGGTTAACCTGCTTATGGAGATTTTAATTGAGAACATCTATATTTATCCTTATGCAACATCTATTTTTTTGCAATGTCTTTTTTTCTTGTATTTTTTTTTAACATTTCTGTATCTCTTTACTCATTTTTAGCATACCTACTATAGTAGTCAGTTTTCACACTGCTTTAAAGAACTCCCTGAGACTGGTTAATTTATAAACAAATGAAGTTTAATTGACTCACAGTTCTGCATGGCTGGGGAGGCCTCAGGAAGCTTATAATCATGGTGGAATGTAAAGCGGAAGCACGACATATCATACATGGTAGCAGGAGAGAGAGATGGGGAGGGGGAACTGCCAAACACTACAAAAGCCATCAGATCTCATGAGAACTCACTCCCTATCACAAGAACAGCATCGGAGAAACTGCCCCCATGATCCAACTGTTTCCTACTAAGTCCCTCCCTCCACACATGAGGATTACAATTCAAGATGAGATTTGGGTGAGGACAGAAAGCCAAACCATATCACCTACTTTATAATTTTTGAATTGATTTTCTAGGGCTGCTTAACAAAGAGGCTTAAACAATGGTCATTTATCATTTCACAATTCTGAAGGCTAGTAGTCTGAAAAAAAGGTGTCAGCACCTGAAAGTTGTGAGGAGGAATCTATCTGCTTGTGCTTTGCTGGAATCTCTAGCCTTCCTTGACTTGTGGAAGCATAGCTCTGGCCTCTGCCTCCATGTTCCTGTGCTGTTCTCCCTGTGTGTGTGTCTGACTCTGTGTCTGCATTTCCTTTTCTTAAAAGAACACCAGTCATATTGGATTAGGTTCCCACTCTTTTCAGCATGACCTTATCTTGTCACATTTGCAATGATCCTACTTCCAAATAAGGTCACATTCTAAGATACTTGGAGTTAGGACTTCAACATATGAATTTTGAGGGGGAACACAATCCAATGCATAATTACCTCACTAAATTATGGTTCTAAAATTTGAGATCTTGGGGTACTAATTGCCTGGTTTTCGTGTATGCAACAAGGAAGCCCCTTGTTGCAGAAGGCTTCCTTTGGGGCTTTGAAATTTTTGAACGTGATTTTGAGTTTTCAATGAGGAAAATTGTTTTTTCTCTGTGGGATGACTACAAAGCTGGGTGGTGAAAGGTCCCTCCACAGCAGTTTTGCATGTATTTCTGCTACAGGCAGGCTTGAGTGTAGCACCACTACAGGGCCATTTTTGTTGTTGCTGTTATCAATTTCTGGCCTTGGAGTTTCCTGCACCACATGTCTAATGTAAATTTGCATTCCAAACTCATGAGAAACATAAAACTAGAGTTTACAATTCTCTCTAAAGGCTTTTATTTTTTCATCTAGAGCCAGGATACAGAGCAGTTTCCTTGTCTTTTCCTTGAGCTGTAGGTTTGAAGATGTATTAGGCCTTCCTTACTAGAATTGCAACCCTCAGAGGGGCCTAGATTTATGCAAGATTTTAATACCTACTTCTCCTCCTCAACACCCAAGGTCTCCTAATGTGTCCCATGGGGGAGTAAAAAGTTACCTCCTGCCATTCCTGAGACTCCAGAGCTGCCACTCTGGCTATCAACTTTGTTTTCTTGCTTGCTATCTGAGAATTTTGCTTTCTTTTCACCACCCTAAAAAATCTCAAGCATGATTCATAAGTTATATTGTACCCTGCATATCCACTTACCAGTAGAGAGAAAGTTTCCTCAATGGCCTTTGCTAGAAATTGAAGTTACAGTCCCCTCTTTCTGAAGAGTTGCAAATAAATACTCAACAGTCGAAGTGCCTCAGCTAAGGTCATGCCATTATTTAGAACTCTAGTCTTTTGACTTCCTGTTTGGTGACCCTATACACTCTCTCTCTTCACCCTCTCATTACTGTCTTTCTTACCCCACTATTATTACCTTACTCAATAAAGCAACTCACAGGTTTTTTGGGGGTTTCATGTAATTTCCCCTCAGATACTAGTCTACCTCCAAAGGGTTCTGAATCCCAGAAACCCCAGCAGTAAGTGGCTTGAACACATAGCATTGAATAATTTTAATACCATTAATGATTATTATATAGAAAAAAAAATCTCCTTCTCTTCTCAAGGTTAACCAAATGCCAAGTGACGCTATAATCCTGGCATTGACTAGTTCTCAATGGAGTGCGCTAGACCTTTACTATTAAATTATCCCATGCTATTTTAAGGTATGAATTTGTTTATTCAATTTCAGATAAGGGTTGTTTGAGCCCAAGTCAGGTTTAGGTGATTCCTTAATTAGAGCCTCACTTAATTGTCCTTGGGGAAATTGCCATAGATTCAGCCATAGGTGTGGCTTCTATCATGAGGCTAGCAGGCATGAGATTTTGTAGGGAAAATCTTCTGGAGGTAAGTATGCTTGAGAGTTAGATTTATTGGGGTTCCTGTCTTATTCTACAGTCTCCATGTATAAGAATATGTGCCAGTTTAAATCTCATTTCCCATTAGGCCAGACTGACTCTCATTGTATATCAAGACCTGACAGTCTCTCAGATGTGCCTTGCACTTAAGACTCTTGGATCAAAGTTCTTGGATTGCACATAGTAATTGATTAAAAATTGGAATTAGTGTGGAAAATTAATATTCAAACATTTTATAACATACACTTGCCCCATATTTTCAGCTTCATCCTCAAGAGATGGGGTTCTAGAATGAGTGGTTTTTAGAATGAGCCTAAACGTAATTCTGAACTGTGAACCATAGAGAGATTTAAAGAAAGGGGCACAGAAAAAGACAGAAAGCTGGAGTCCACAGTAGACAGACTAGCAGTGTATCTCACTAGATTTTACAATGGAAGAGTTAGGGATCAAAAGGGACCTGGGAAGTTCTCTTGTTTTTTCTGGGCTGTCAAGAGCTATGCATGTAGGTATGTGTGTATGCACATGTATGCACAGTCACATGTTCCTGCCCCTTGGGCTACAGTGCTTCCGATTGGCAAGCCCTTTTATTTACATTCCTGTTAGATGTCAATAGAATCTTGCTGTGCTGTGGCATCTACTGTATCAAAAAAAGCCAGCAAATAATCTGGTTGGTAGACTATACTTCCAAAGTTTTTTTTATTTTCGGTTGAAACCAAAGATTTTTTACGCAAAAGAAACATCAATGATTTTTGCTATTCTGTACAAACCTACCAGATAAACAAAAGTAACATTTGAGATAGGCTACTTTCCATTAAGCTATGAAACAATCAAAAATTTAGAAAAGAATTTATTTTTACATTGCAGTACAAAGCAGAAAAACCATTGCCTTAGTAATAAGTAGCATACGTATGAATTTATATGGTTGCTCAGATTTCAATGTGCTACCATTCTGAGAAAAAAAAGTGGATATTAGATCTCATGAAAAATCATGTCTTGTTTATCTAAAAGACCTAAGTAGGCTTTTAGGATCTTACTCAAGAATGTTTCTTTCATATTCATCATTTCAAAGGAATGTTAGTAATTAAGAAAAGACAAATTCATAAAGGTGCAGTTATTGCAAATGACTAGTCACTGTTTTTATAGTTAATGAATAGATACCTCCTATGTGGTACGAAAGTATTCATTCCACTTATAGTATTTTAAAATTCCAACGTCTGGAATAATCTGAGAAATATGCTTACCATCAGGTTCCACATTATATTTAGAATTCACTGTTTTAATGAGTATGTCTCTATTAGTAAGCTTTATTTCATTATTGGATATTTGGCATTTTACCTTTCCCAAATTAAAGAGTTTTATCCAAATGCAAAGGGAAAAAAACAAAAAACAAACAAACAAACAAACAAAACAAAAGCTTGCTCATCACAACAATAAAAAAGAATCACTTTTAACCCATCTTGCATTACGGTTTCTACTTTATCCACCAAATTCCTTTTACCTTTCCAAATAAAGTGTCTAAAGGGGATTTTGTAAGATAAATATTTCTTGGCTCTTTTATACTGGTGTTGTTTTCCTATAGGAGCTAACTGATGGGAATACTTTATGAGATATCACCAGTATTTTAGACTTCCTTAGCTTGTTTTCTTTTCCTCCTTTGACATTTGATGTATGATATATAAAAATTGATGCATTTGTCATACTCTTGGCTAGAGACAGAGACAAAACAAACAAACAAACAAATAAGCAAACAACCCAAAAAACCTCGATGCCTGCCTCTAAAGGGCATATAATATAGAGTAGTAAGCACTGTGCAGAATTTCATAATAGATACAATGCCCAAGGGGCAACTGGTGCCCAAAGGGGTAATTAACACACTTTGGTGGGGTCAGCAAAGTCTTCATGAAGGAGAAAGTCCCTGAGTTGAGATTTGAAAGACAAACAGAATTAATGAGAAATGGTGGAAGAGTATTCTAGATTGAGGCAGTGGTAGGTACGAAGTCACAGAGGCATTAAATAATATGATGTATCTGGAGAAGTTCAAATTAACTCCATATAGTTTGAACAAAGAATGTGAGTAGAGGAAGAGAGTGAAGCAAATCATGAAGGGGTTAGTGAACATTTTAGAAAGATCACTTTTGTAGCAGCGTGGGGAGGTTGCTAAGACAAGTTAGAGTGACCAGCTGGGAGCCAATAGAGGAACAGTGAAGACCTGAACTAAGGTTGCTGCAGTGGGATGAGGAGAAGGTAAATTATTTAAGGGAAATTAAGGAGGTAGATGGGCAGGTCCAGGTGACTGGATGGATTGGCACTGAGATAAGTGAGTTGAAGTCAAGGCTGATTCCCCAAATCATCTAGGCCAGATGGGAGAATACTGGAACCATTCACAAAGAGAAAATAGAGGTATAAATGCAGGTTATTTTAAAGTAATGCAATGAACTTGTCTTTAACTTGCAGAGTTTGAAATGCTTATAGCATATCTGAGAAGATATGGTCTGTACCTGTTGGATACAGAGGTCTGGAGATTAGCAGATTTCTGTTACTGATCCAGCTGTAGAAGTCTTCAATGTATTCTACCTGCCTTATGCATTCTACAGAGGTGTTTTGAGAAACAAGTAACATGGTGTTGGAAACAAATACATTGCTTTTCACAATTGTATGGTAGCTACAATCTATTGGGTGTATTGGGCTAAGTGCTTTACAGAAATTCTTGCTACAATCCTGTGGGATAGGTATTTACTCAGGTTTAAAGTCATTAAGTAACTTGGCCAATGTCACACTGCTTATACGTTCTAGAGAAATGATTTGAACTTGGGTCTCTGATTCAAAAGCCTGTCCAGTAGACCACTGGACTACCTGACTTTTGATTTATTTTACCTCTCCAGGTAATATAAATTATTTTCCGCTAGGCAGCTTAACATATACATTTAATGAAATTGGTCCTTCAGAAAATATAATTGTTAATATACCGGTAAATATTATTCAAAGTTCCATGAAAAAAGTATGTATTTCTTCATTTTGTCTGGACAAAGGTAAAGATCTTGTTGGAAATAGCAATTTATTAAAAACAAAAAACTGATGCCTAAAAAAAATCTAAATATAATGAACTTTCATTTGTACAGAGTGGTTGATGAAAAGGATGTCTTTCATATCTTTATAGAACTCTATAAGTTACAAAAATTTTGATACATCATTCATGATTCTTACAACAGAAACGTGAAACAGGTGTTCTTTTCATTTTCATGGCTTAAGAGACTGAGTCATTTAGACACATCAAATATTTGGACAATCATTGTTTCCTCTTTGCATATTAACATGACGTTGAAAAATGTAATGCTCTTACATTGATATGTTGGAAAAGCTTATCAAAGAAATAATGCCCAGTCAAATTGTTGCATGTTTTAATTTCCTAAAATCTCCCAAGTGGTCAATTTTTCTTTTCCTTATAAGAATGATGATTTTCCCTTCACAGAAGCTAAAAACTTAATTAAACCTTAGTTGCTGTTTAGCCAAACCACAACACAATTTCATTGATTAAAAATGATGAATCATATTAGTAAATTCAATAGCATTAGGAAATGAAAATATATAATGCAATATTTTAGGAAACGTCACTTTTATGGAAGGAAAGCGATCCTCCAATAAGGGTTACAAAAAGAAAAAGAAAAATTAAGTATAATATTTACAAGTTTGATAATTTTGTTTATGTACTAATAAGTAACTATCATCTTAATAAACCCATTTACTTGTGGATATTAGTAATAAGAGAGCCTGGCCAAATGACCCATCCATTCATACAAACAGCTAGAGCTTGAGGGTTGAGTAACATTTTTAACACTCAGTCTGGATTCACCACAGTAGGTTTACATAAAAATGCCATGAGTGGAATGATGTGTGTGTTCTTGCTTTCACAAGAACCAGGTCATCTAAAGAATTTTATATATGAAGCTGGAGTGTGCTAAAAAATAAATAAAAAGTAGAAAAAAATAAGGAATTTCACATAGGAGTATTCTTAAATTCCATGTTTATATTTAGGCAAAGCCCTGCTCTAGTAAAAGACACACTGCACTGTTTGGAAAAACAGTTTTGCATTATGTAAGAAGCAGATGAAAGTGATATTTTTAATATACTTTGCATACTTAATTCAGAATTATTTATAGAGATTATAAGTGATGTTAAGTGGCAAAAGATATAACTGAACTATATTCAGAAGAATTCAGTGGGGGCTCTGCATTGCAACAAGAACATGACTAGTAAAAAAAAAAAAATCATGGTGTCTTATTGTCATCCAAGTGAGAACAACCTAAAAGATAAGCATTTAAAAAATGGTTTCCCTTTGATTTGCTAACTGCATTGGAAAGGAGCACAACATGAAATGGCAAATTGAGAGTTCAAGGTTATTTTGGGCTTTATGTAAAGAGTGCTTTGGAATAAAAGTGCCAGTTCTTTACTCTGTGACTGGAGTGATGTTATTCATTGAGGAAGGGGGTCTCCTTTGGGATAAAAGAAATGCTGAAAAATAGTAGAATTAGAATTGAGATTTTAAATAGATCAGAGAATTGTTTTATGAAAAGAAAGCTAAAGTAAAATCAGGAACTAGGCCAGATGCCCATTTGCTTCAGAATCCTAGGACTTCTGGTTTTTAGTTCAGCAGAGCTTGAACAGAACTTACATGCATTGTCTAGTGCACACTTCCAGAGGCCCTGGTGCAATAATTACAGAGGACACCCAGATATGTCAGGTTGAGTCCATGTTCTCAAGGAATTTACCTTTTGTTGAAGGATGTAAAAGGGGCAGACATAAAAATAATATAAAGCACAAAATGAGAAATTTCTCATCTCAAAAATAGTACTGCACAGACTCAGAAAGGGAGAGATTTCACTTAACACAGAGAACAAGGAAGGGCTTTCTGGAGGATGGGGCTTCGAGATCGGTCTTAAAGAAGAGGTAGAATCTTGATAAAAGAGTTATATTGGGTAGAGTCTAAACAGAGATTACAGATTGCAATGAATTGAAAGGGTTGGGAGTGCTGAACTAGAATTGGATTCAATTGTAGGCTATTTAGAGGGCATCAGTGAAAAACCACGCTGGAAAGGTTTATTGGGACTTTGCAGTTGGGGAACTGGAGTGATAGGAAAGGAAAACAGGCAGGAGAGCCCTTGAAAGCTTTTGACAGGCGGATGATTTGGTACATGAGCGTGGGTATCTGATAGACCATGGATGTAAATCCATAGCCTGCTCTTTATGTGATGAATTTCCTTGAGCAAGATTATATTTCTTGGAACATTTATCTTCCTCTCTACAATAAAAATAAAGATTTTTAGTACCTACCTCCAGGAATTATGATAATCTGATAAGATAATGATGTTGCTCATTGTACAAAGTAGATGATCATTAAATGTTTATGATTGATGTTGTTATTGATGCTGTGATTAGGAGAGATTTATCTAACAGCAATGTATACAGTAGATTTGGAAAAGGATATACTAATGGTAGAAAGGCCAATACAGAAGCTAGAAAGAGATAAACAATGAGAAAATTGAATTTATATGACTTAGCAAAACAGATTTTTACAAGACATTGTGAAAAGAGAAGAGTCAAGGGTAACTCCAAAATTTGATCTTATTTGAGGAGGAAATATTACAAAGCCAGGTTAAGTTTTTCTCATGGAGAAGATGAATTAGATTTATGACATACCGAGTTTGTGGTTTGGATATTAACATATCACTTAGATATGTTCAAAAGGCAGCTGGAAATACAAGTCTGAGGTTTAGAAGAGAGGCTGAAGTTAGTGCAATGAGCTTGGGAATCATCTCCTGAGAAGTGATAGTTAAGGACTTTGCAGGGAATGACATCACCATGGGCTACTGTATAGAGACAAGAGGGCTGAGAACATAATTCTGGGGATCATCTTCATGTGGGGCCCATCAAGGAAGAAGGAGAACATACCAAGATAAACCTACTAACACAGTCTCATGAGAACCAACCAGAGAAACAAGGGGTTTGGAGAAAAAGGAGATGTCTACCCAAGACACAAAAATGTCAAGTGGATGAGGATTCCAAGAAACTTCCCTTAAATTTGGTAAAAAGAAAGGCTTTGAAAGTACAGTGCGAAAAAGCATTGGGAGTAGAAGTTAGAATGTAAGAGATTTAGGAGTGAATAGAAAAAATGAATATAGACTATTGGAAAGAAGGTTAGTAGCAAGGATAAAAAAATAGAACTTGAGTTTGAGATGATAGCAAGAAAGGGGAAGATTTTTAAACTGAGTGTGTGTGTGAGATGGTGACGGTGATGGTGTGGGATTGGCGTGTTGGTAGACAGAAAGACTGGAGAAGACAGAGCCAAATAAGAGAAGGAAAGGAAACCATTTCCTTTGCAGAAACCCTTAGAATGAAAGTAAGACCTCACGTAGACCAGTGAGATTTTGTGGCTGGTCCAGAGTGACATCTCAGATATTTAACAAGAATATTTTTTGGTCAGAGGCTCAGGCTACTTAATGGACCCAACTATATTATGGCTGAGGGAGTGATTCCATGGATAGAGTTATAGTGGACAGTTTGAGGAGGGACTGCACAGGAAACAGCAGTGCATGCTCTCAGAACAGCAACAAGATTAGATTCACAAAGGCCCAGGCTAAAACAGTGTCCTTACCACTTACTAGCTATGTGACCTTAGCAAGTTTCTTAATCTTTGGAGACTTCAGTTTCCGTATAAAAGAAAAGAAAAGGAATTTAGAGGTCCCCTTCTATGTTTGTTTTAGGCACACAGAAGTTGCTAAATTTAGTGTAAATTACCATGAATAATTAGATATACTATTTACATTTTAATTAATGTTGTAACTTTACTATTAATACTCTATCACCGTATTTTTTCCCAGTCATTAAGTTACTCCTTCATCCACTGCAGTAATAAGTTAATACCTGCTTCCAAGTGAACTGAGAAAATCACTGTACGTGCCTAAGAGTAACTGATCAATTTTCTTTCTTACTGTCATCAGGAATTAATCTAAGATATTGACTCAGCATTTACTAATGTGTATAATATTATGCAATAAAATATAACATGATTAATTGAAAGTGAAGAAACCCTTTTTTCTCATTAATGAAGTCATATATATAATTATCACCTTTTAATGTCATGTTCTATCATCTTAATTTTACATACATACACTGAGAATGAACTTATCAGAGCCCAGGTATTCCTCATGAACCTGACGGAGAGTGGTTTCCCCTTGTCCATATTGGGCTCTTATTCTGAGGGAATCTAGAAGACTTGGCAGACAGCCAGTTAATGTTCATATGTAGTACAGGTTTTGTTTTTTGTAAATCTTTCTTCATTTTGAATTAGAAAAAAGCATTCAACAACCTATTTCGAATATCCACATCATTAAAAGCCCATTCTTTCTACTCTTCCCACTTGCACATTCCCAGTAGAAATTCATGGATGGTGAAGTGGGTCATAATTTTGTAGAAGGATCTAAATTAGGCACAATCTAAAAATAATAAACTTCTAAGAATGAGGGCATCTGACATGCTACACACAGGGCCACTGGAAAGCTGCAGTGGACTGATGAAAATAGATTTATTTTCTGATACCTTTAAGATTCTATATTGGCTCTCCCTCTTTGATTCGTTCAAGGAGATGGCATTATTCAATAATGGATACTAACAGGCTTTTCTAATAAAGCGAGATTTAGAGAAAATAGATTTAATGTGAATTAGGATTTTCATGAGACTTGAAGATCCCCCTAATATTATAAAGCAGGAGTTTTTCTTCTTTCACTTTTTAAAAATGGGGAGAATCTATTACATATTCTAAATGAAAGCTTAATCCAGAAATGTAACAAATAAGATGGATTAAAGTGGTAGTGCTCTGCTAAGGGTTGGGGTCCTTTTGTCTACCTTCTGGACTTTAAACTCTTTGAAATTTAGGGCAGTGTTTGGGAAGCCAGTAAAACCATAAGAGGTTTTCTCTATAATGTTTTTACTATTAAAGATTACTCATTAGCATTAAAGTTATCAGCATTTTGGCAGGTAGTAAGTAGGGAGGAAAAAGAGGTGATTTAGGAGTTTGTCCATCTAAGTAATATAAAGTGACAGGAGGAAAATTTGCATGGGAAACTTTGAGTAACTAAAGACAGTAGGAAGCTCTCTGGTACTAAAGGGTTGGGCTGAAGCAGGGGATAAGGAAAGAAGAATTATAATAACGTTTACTGAAATCCTACAGGGTGCCAAACATGCTAGTAACATTTAATCTTTACAACATTGCTGTGAGATAGGCATCATATCCATTTTACAGGTTGAGAAGTTAAGGCTCAAAGAGTTTAAATGACTTGTCCATTGTTGGTAAATAGCAGAGTTTGGATTTCAGCCCAAGTCTGTTTAACTCCTGATCTCAGATAATTCACTAAGTAGGACAAAGGGTGGAGAGAAGGAGACATTCGCTGACTTTGAAGATCTCTATTGACATCTCAGTTTTGTCTGGTGCTGTCTCTAGATGTTGTGCCTCCTGGTGAGAGAATGCAGGTGTTACTCAGCAAATATTAGGCTAACTCTAGGCAGATGCCTCCTTGTTCCAGGCTGACAAGCCCGGGCTTGTGCTTATTTCACTGTCTAACCCTGCCCAGGCCCCGGGGAGAAGCCTGGTATTCTTCGTGTTTATTTAATTGTCAACTCTCTGTGTTCTAAGACGATACCCTGGCCTTGACTCAGTACAACCTAAGACTGTAAGTTAAACCTATTTTTCTTTTCTTTCTTTTTTTTTTAACATTAAAAAAATATCTTCTTGGCTTATGACTGAGTATTCAGGCTTACAGGGTAGAATGTTAGAGTTGGAAGTGTCTTCAGGGGTTATCTCACCACACCTTGGCTCAGAGCCCAGGATGCTGAGTTATCTGCTGTGTGGGGTAGTCAAACCAGGCATTTGGGGCTCTGTGAGCTCTGTCACCCTCTGGGTTGATGGCAAGAACACAGATCTAGCTGCAGTGGCCGTAGACACTGGGTGTGGGTCCAGGATTCGGTCTTGGTAAGAACCTAGCAAGAAGAAGGTGAGGCCCAGGGCAAGGGCCTAGTATATGAGACAATTTATTAGGGGACTTAGGCACAGGGAACAGGAGAGGGATCTGAGTGCCAATTCTAGAATAGAAAGGGGGCCTACGTTTTTTGGAAGATAGGGGTCTGGTTAAGAGTATTGCACGCCAAGGCTGATAAAACATAGCAAATGTGGCTCAATGATGAGTGTTGGGTTTGTTCCCTGAATTCCTAGACATCGGTTTTCAATGAAACAGGGCAAGTAGTTGGTGGCCTTAGCTTCCTGTTTACTTCTATTATCATGAGTGTGGGAGCCAGGCAGGGCCTAACATGACTTCTTTGAGGGCTAATGAGTACAGCTTTGATTCCAGGCAGAACAAGCCTCATATCCTACCTCTGTTAGTGGCAGAATGTATCTGTATGGGTCTGCAGCAACCTCAATTCTTGCCTCCTCAGAAGAAAGAATTTGACTGAGAGGCATAAGGCAGAAGGAGAGACCGAGGCAAATTTTAGAGCAGGAGTGAAAGGAAGTAAAGTACACTTGGAAGAGGGCCACGCGGGCGACTTGAGAGATCAAGTGTGCAGTTCGACCTTTTGACTTGGAGTTTTATATGTTGGGATACTTCCAGGGTCTTGGGTTACTTCTCTCCTGACTCTTTCCTTGGGGTGGGCTGTCCACATGCATAGTTGTGTGCTGGCACTTGGGAGGGGCTGCATGTGCAGTGTGTTTACTGGAGTTGTACGCATGCTCACTTGAGGCGTTCCTTCCTTACCAGTCTAGCATTCCTAGAGGAAGGTCATATACCTATTAAACTCTGCCATTTTGCCTCTTAATGCACATGCTTGAGCCCAGTAGCCCAAATCCTGAGATCTTATTAGGAAGCTGCTGATCACCAGTTTCAGGTATTTTCTATCTATTGGGAGACTGCCTTTCCCTGGAGCTGGCTGTGACCAATTATTACCTTAGAGAGACAGTTAACTGCTCGACCATCACCTAATGGTTGCCTGACACTCCTGGTGTGTGTGTGTGTGAGCCTTCTCCTGCCCTGTTCATGCCTGACTAGCTACCCACCGTAACACCTCTACCATTTAATACACACTTGGGGGATTATTTAATGTCTCTATTCCTCATTTCTCTACATACAGAAGAGGGATAATAACAGTACATCTTTCAGAGGGCTGTTAAGATAAAACAAGATGATACATGTAAAGTGCTTAGAATACATATGGTATTAATTTATTAATATTGTGTATTGATGACGTTTGTTATTGTTAACAGTGGTTACCTAGATCAGTGCTACACAGGAATGGTGAATAAATAACGTGCCCCACTCTTGTGTCTTGTACATACTTTGCTAAGAGGTTACGGCATGTGTTCCTAATGAACCTAGATGTAGCATCAGAATTATTCTCCATATTGAGGTTTAGGCAGTCCCTACTGATACAGTTTGGATGTTTGTCTCCTCCCAATCTCACGTTGAAATGTGATCCCCAGTGTTGGAGATGGGGCCTGGTGGGAGCTGTTTGGGTTGTGGAGGTGGATCCCTCATAAATGTGTTTTTTCTCTAATGAATGAGTTCTTGCTCTATTAGTTAGAACCAGAGCTGGGTTGTTTAAAAGAGCCTGGCACTTCCTCCTGTCTTTCTCTTGTTCCCTCTCTTGCCACGTGCCATGCCTCCTCCTCCTCTCTCGTCCACCCTGAGTAAAAGCTTCCTGAGGCCTCACTAGAAGCTGAGCAGATGCTGGTGCCAGGCTTGCACAGTCTGCAGAAGTGTGAGCCAAATAAACCTTTTTTTATTTATAAATTACCCAGTCGGAGGTATTCCTTTACTGCAACACAAAACAGACTAATACATCTACCATTCAATTAGGGCTGGAAATCTATTTGATATATTTGTCCCCTAACAGATGGACATCCAGCTTTTAAAGAAACTTTTCACTGTCAATGAACTTATTGCCTGAAAAAGCCATCCATTTTGTCATTAGATACCTCTAATTACTACACAGTTTGGGTGGGGACTGAATATCTACTTATTGACTTATTTAATAAAAATATAAAAATCCACAGGCTTTTCTCAAAATCTACAAAAGATACTTATCTTTACTACCATATTATATTCACAAATATATGTTATATCTTATATGAACACCTATCAAGCTTTAGGTTCATACTTATTATTAGGTTGGTGGAAAAGTAGTAATATTCAAAGAAATTGTCAGATATGTCTTCGTAGGTGTTAATTTGCATTTGGCAGCTGGCCTTCAACAAAAAGTTCAATATCCTTCTTGCAGCTATGACTTTGACATTTATTCTTGGCAAGATAAATACTGTTCTAATGCTTTCTCTTTTAAAAATATCACACTCACATACAAAAGTAGCAACAGCAGACAAGACCTGAACTTTCTATAAAATAATTTTGAATTGGTATACTATCTTGCAAATCTAAACATAAATTTCTAATTTAATCATGAGGTTCAATTACTTCTATAAAAAAAAAGAATAACTGAAAACCAAAACTTCAACAATAATAGACATATTTGAGCATTTTGGTTGGAATGCTTCAGTGGAAACATGGATTATCAGTTTCATTTAGATAAAATTGTTAGTATAGTCATCCCTCAGTATCCACAGGGGATTGGTTCCAGATTGCACCCCACCCTGAACACCCCAGGATACCAAAATTCATGGATGCTCAACTCCCTTATATAAAATGGCATAGTGTAACCTATGTATATCCTCACATATACTTTAAATCATCTCTAGATTACTTATGATACCATATATAATGTAAATGTCATGCAAATAGCTGTTATACTGTATTGCTTAGGGACTAATGACAAGAGAAAATATGTCTGTACATGTTCAGTACAGACTCAACCATTCTAGGCCCAACTACATTTTTGATCTGTGGTTGTGAAACCCACAGATAAGAGGCTGACTATATTTCAGAGGAATGAAAAACAAAAAAAGATACCTGCAGCCTTTGTTGTTGTTGTTGTTTTCTTCCTCCTTTATATAAATTCTGAATCTGTTCTTCAAATGTTTCAAAGAGATAATATGGGCAGAAGACTTTTTTTCCCCGTTTTATTTTGTTTTTGTAACCTCTTCATGTCCAGTCTAAAACAAACAATTTCCAAAATTCAGAGTCACAGTCTAAATCTATTCCCCCTTTGATGATTCCCCAGGAGGTCTGTGTCTACATGGCAAGAAAAGAGCCAGCTGATTTGACTTTTTCTGTAGAAAAATATAATATTTTATAATGGCATATAGATAGTAACAATTTTGGGATGCTGTAGATAATATTTTTTTCCAAACTAATGGGTTATAAAATAATCAATAATAATATACATTTATTAAATGCTTCTTAAATGTCAGAAGATTAAATCTTTATCTTGAATTATTTCACTATCTCTCCAAGGTGACCTGTATAAACTTAATTTTACAGAAGCGGAAACTGAGGCTCAGAGAGGTTAAGCCACTTGCCCAACACCTCTCTGTTAAAAAGCCTCTTTGTTAAAGAGTGGAGTCAAAATTTAAAGAGGTCTGCTTAGTGTTGCCAAACTTCACCTTCCACTGAACCATCCTGAGTCTTACCCAGATTGAAAGACTGTTTATTGGAAGTGAGAACTTGAGAGAAGAAAGGCATGTCAGGTCCCCAAAGCCTATTTTGTGTGGGAATTACAGTTGCTGCACGTCTGATTGTACATGCCATAAACACAAGGGAAAAATGCTTAAAAAGGGGAAAATACTCAAAAATGGAAGAAGACAGAGAGCTGTAATCAACCCTCAGTTTCCAGACCCTCAGGAGAGTTCTTCTATTCATTTTACAGCTATCTGTGGTTTTATTACACCTTTAATTGGCTAGAGCCTTTAATTATGGTTAGGTGAATCCATTTGTGTGAAATAACAAGCATAAACTTTCTTCCATTTTCAAAATGAACATTTGTGCAAATCCAGAATTTTTTTTTGTTTGCCACTGTATGTATTCTTTAGTCTCCCATTTCTATGTAATTTGTGGCTTTCAGACTTCCTATTATTAGCTGTGGAATGTGACAGGTAGAAAAAGGCACAAGGTCATTTCATTATTCTTTGAATCAGTTTCAGGCACATTACTTTCTTGGGTTAAAAAAAACCTGATAGCTTGTGATTTAATTTTCTGTCTTAAATATCTTCTTTCCTGATAACATTCCTTCTGTGGCTTGATTCAGCGTAAATGCTAAAGCAGATATCAAATTTCTCATTGCATTCTACATTTTACTTTAAAAAAATATAGATAAAAAAATAAAATTCACACCTGATTCTGGGAAGATAGCATCAATGGCAACATAATTTTTGGATCTGAATCCTCATATAGAAACAGAGAGACGGCCAGGCACGGTGGCTCATGCCTGTAATCCCAGCACTTTGGGAAGCCGAGGTGGATGGATCACGAGGTCAGGAGTTCAAGACCAGCCTGGCCAAGATGGTGCAACCCCATGTCTACTAAAAATACAAAAATTAGCGGGGTATGGTGGCACATGCCTGTAATCCAAGCTACTCGGGAGGCTGAGGCAGAGAATTGCCTAAACCCAGGAGGCAGAGGTTGCAGTGAGCCGAGATCCCACCACTGCATTCCAGCCTGGGCGACAGAGCGAGACTCCATCACACACACACACACACACACACACACACACACACACACACACACACAAACAAAAAACACAGAGAGACTAGAAAACGAAAGCAAAAAGCCATGTTTGATGCTGGCAACAATACTAGGCATCACCACAATCCCAAGAACCCCACAGCCCAAAGTACAGGCATGTGGGAACCAACCACCAGAAGCCACCAAACTCATGAGAAATAGGAATTTGTTCAGTGGAAAGTGAAGAGAAACAATGTGCCCAAACACAACGATGTTGTGCAATGATTCAGGCTTTCATGCTTTGAACTTGTGTAGGGAGAATAGTGTATACAAAGTCAGCGGAACTGGCCCGTTATTGAGTTTTATTGATCACTTCAAAGTGTTAATAAAAAGCTGAGGACAGTTGACAAATAATTTAAAAACTATGTAGTCCAAAAGGCTTCTTTGGTAGAGCTTATAAAGAGGCCAGTATTTCTTGCTACAGGAAAACAGAAAACCAACTGGAATCAAACCCACTCTCCCAGGGAAAGACACTCTGCCCCTCTAGGCTGCAAGAATCCCTCTTGACATCTGCTCCTTCTTTTTTTTCCTGGCTGCCCAATCAATAGCTGGGGTTAAGTTGCAGCATAGCCCAGCTAGGGACATGCTGGGTCTCATAAGAGGAGAATGGAGCTATACTCCAAAGGACTGCAAGAATTAGCCAGTATGTACTAGAAGAAGCTGCTGGAGAACCCACGGCACTGGATTTTGAGGGTGCTGGACCACAGGGATCAAAACATAAGACTGAATAAGGAAGACTTTATTGACTTGAGAGAACTCTCTTGGGATGCAACATGCAACACTGACAAGGACTTCAGAAAATGGTGCAAACTACTTCTTAGTTGCTCCTAAAAACCTAGAGAAAGTCATTGTTCATGTTGAGTGAAATGGAAATATCTCAGTTGCAATAGTAAAGGGCAGAGCAAGAGGTTTAAAATGTTCCCGGAAGTGGGCATATTGGAATGGCTATAATATGTGAAGCCAAAAGACCTGCTAGAGGATTATGTTCTACGGAAAGTCCCAGAGGACACACCACTCACCAAGTTCATCAGGAATGTGATGATGATAAGAGAACAAGCATCACCAAGAGATTCAGTGGTGGCTTTCCTCTGGAAAGCAGGACTGATGGTAGGAGACACTATTATAGAGATTGACTTGTTGATGATAGCAATGTGAATGACAGGGCCCTAAAGTAATAGAGGCCAGGTGGTGGCACTTAACCTCCAGATGTCATGAAGGGGCAGCCAAGTGGGCTTGACCTGCAAAGAATTGTAAAGATGATCAATAGACATGACGTTCTCAGGGAAAAAACATATGGATAGCCAATAGGTTCTCATGAATATACATAATAGCAAGGAATTTGATGGGTAGGAAGTAAGAATGAATGGGCAAGAGACTGAGAGAAAATTCCCCAATAAAAATTCATACTCTGTATCCAGTTTCCAAACCTAAGCCATTTTCCAGACCTAGAATTCATTGACTGAAGTGGTGGCTAGGTCTCCAAGAGGAAGGACCTGGCAACACCATGACAAATATATGTTGTAACGATTCTCCCAGCCTTTTACCAAAGGACTTATGGGCCAGTGGG
This sequence comes from Pan paniscus, assembly GCF_029289425.2. NCBI lineage: Eukaryota > Metazoa > Chordata > Mammalia > Primates > Hominidae > Pan > Pan paniscus. The sequence goes on along the minus strand of NC_073255.2, from coordinate 147,384,810 downwards.
TTTTAAGTCTAAAGAATGAATTTGTATTGGGGCAATAACAACAAAAACAAAAAAGCAAAAATCAACTTCCATCAGCATCTAAACAGCCATATGTTCCATAGGTCAAATCTAAACCTTGTACAAATTTTTCCAATTTAGTGTCACAGTGGTTGGTCCTGTGACAAAAATGGCATGGTTCATCTGATTGGATAGACTGTCAAGTGGCTCAGTGATCTGATATTTTGTAAAACACAACAACCATTTTCAGCCACTACTTTTCAGTATACTGCCTCTTTCCCTCTGTCTTTATCTTCATACTGAATCTGTAGAAGGCTCCAGCAGCAGATCCAGGCTCAGTCAATTGCTAAGGCAGTTCAGGTTGGAGTAGAAAGATGCTGGAAGTCTCAGTCTCATGCTAACATCTGGTGGGCCAAGGATGGCCCGGAAGGCTATGGAGCTTCTGAATTGCTCAACATTCTCCATGTTTTTCTTGTGTCTTTTTAGCCCAGTTCTACAATTGAACTTCAGTTTTTCCCCTAATCTGTTTCTCTCTGGCAAGCCTGCTCAGTTTTCTAGTCTCTCTCATGGGTTGGGGTCCCAACTTGAATTTGTTCCACTAATATAGTCTGGTTCTTGCTGGCCAATCTCTATCCTGTTCCCCAATTTATGGATGAGAGAGGTTATGTTTCTTGAAACCAATCCTCTACATTACAATGCTACTACCTGTTGTCTTGCCAGGAACCAGCTGCCCCTCTATTCCTCTGATAATCTGGGTTCCTCTACCCCTTTTGACTCTGCACCAAGTACCTACTTGTTGCCTCAGCTAGATGCCTTGATCTACTAATTGGGCTTTCTGGAATCCAATGCAGGTCCTGGTTATTTTCTTTACATTTTAGCCTGGTCCTAGTATGTTTCAGAAAGTAGTCTGGTATTTTTGTGACATATCAATAGAAAACAAAAGCTTACTATTTGTCTATGTTAATTTTATTTATTAGTACTATCTGTGTGAATAAAATTTGTCTTTTTATTTTCATACAATAGTGAAAAAAAATACAGTTTTGTGTGTTGAATTTGAAGACTTTCCCTGTCTCAAGAACTGTGATGTGTCTGAGATTTTACCCTACCTGCAAGCTAACATGTTTGCTTGCTATAGTTCCATGGATACTGGCAGAAGATGTGAGATTTGTGGTCAGAGACAGAGGCCTCTATTACTTATAACAATAGCAAGTGGAATGAGCATCCTATTTGCATCAGTTCCTCTCCTCTCCCTGTCCCATGTAGGTAATTCAAAGAGATCCAGAGGAATGCTGTAAACACAGGGGGCTTGCATCACAGGTGAGGAATCCTGAGTTAGGGAACTTGAATATTTTATAAGGGACAGTAAGCCTGCCTGTCCTTTTCCCCAGAGGAAGACATTATCTTTCTTTCTTTTTCTTTTTTTTTTTTTGAGACGGTGTCTCGCTCTGTCGCCCAGGTTGGAGTGCAGTGGCGAGATCTTGGCTCACTGCAAGCTCCACCTCCCGGGTTCATGCCATTCTCCTGCCTCAGCCTCCTGAGTAGCTGGAACTATAGGCGTGCACCACCTATGCCCGGCTAATTTTTTTGTATTTTTAGTAGAGACAGGGTTTCACCGTTTTAGCCAGGATAGCCTCGATCTCCTGACCTTGTGATCTGCCCGCCTTGGCCTCCCAAAGTGCTGAGATTACAGGCATCAGCCACCGCACCTGGCCAGAAGACATTATCTTTATTATACAGGGCAGTAAATAAACTTCCTGCTTGCTCTGGAGGGAGATACTATCACCATCTTCCAAGTGTGTTCTTTCTACAAATATCCTCGAAAAGATAGTTTGGGACTAAGTGCCTCTTCTCATAACACCAGACACCTATGGAGAAATGTCCCTCAACATCTCATACTTCAGTAGAAACACAGTGTACCTCATAATCAGTCACCCTATCCAGCTTGTCCAAAGACATCAAGAGGGCTACTCTTCCATTGGTCAGTTAATCCTTTTATTGTCCCTCAGAAGCTGCTAAGATACTTCTGACTTCATAATATGAGTATTTTTCTTCTATGATGATGAAGACCAAAACATCCAAGTGGAAGTCCTAGGAAAAATAATCTCTCTTTTTAACCTATGGAACAAGTCATTATCATCTCTTCTTTCTAACTAAGTGACATGGCTGCCTCCCTTGCCTTCCCTGTCAAGTACCCAAATCTCTTGGAATGGGAACATTTACTGCAGTGGAGCTGAATTCATTGCTCTTGATCCCCTCAGATTGACTGTAGGACTCTGAGAAGTGGAGACTTCAGTGGCAGGACTTTTGTGGCATGATATTTATCTTCCCTGGGTGGACTCTTTAATCTCAACACTGTCCTTATTTCCTCTGGAGCTGGGACTGCTGAGTGTGGTGTTTGCATTGACCCAGGTACCTGTTCTTATGAATTAAGAAGTAGTATTTATCTAACTCTGACACTATATTGCTCTATAATCTTAGGTAAGTCCCATCATGTCTATGGACTTCAGTTTCCAGACACGAAACACAAGAGGCTTGGACGAGATTAGAAATCCAGAACTCGAATGCGTATGGTCAGAGCCACGAGGTGAGTACAACTCCAGGTTCTGATATTCACATTATGGTCTATGTAAATGGAAAACCCTGAGGCACAACTATGTGAACATGGCCTTCTATAGGTGTACATTTTGGGGGCCCTGTCTATAGGAAAGTCAGGCAGTAACACCACTGTGCTAATAGGGCCAGGATGTAACAATCCAGTGTCATCAGAGAAGTCACATACATCCTACGGCAAGTCAATCAAAGTTTGAAGGTGCAAGAGTTTTCATTCTTTGGGGAATATTGTCTCTGGAATGCCTTCCAGGTCCTACGATATATGATTTTGTTGGTTTGTTGCTTTTTCAACTTTTGTTTTCCCTGCTTTTCCTCTGATGCATGGTGCTTTCTCTGATGGTCACAATTACTAGAAAGTGGTAAGGATGAAATGAATGGATACAAACAAGAGCTCAGTGGGGATAAACACCTTTTCTGCTCATGAGAGAGCTACAGTTCTGGTTTTCAAAGACACTAGCTGCAAAAGAATCACCTGGAGAACTTAATTAAAAATAATCAAAAAGCTTTCTCAGCCCACACCTACTAAATAAGCATCTCTGGGGTTGTAGGCCAGGAAGTTGTATGTTTTAAAGACTCCCTCAAGTGAGTCTAAAACTTAGCCAGGGTTGGGAACCAGTGACTGTGCAAAAGTGTATGGGAGGAGCAGAGACCTTTTAGTGGATCAACTTCTCACCTCCAATGTAAAGCTGCTCCGCCTCAGCAGAGATTAGATACTACGGCATGAATAGAATCAGATTAAAGACAGCACTTCTTTCTCTTAGACAGCTGGCTTAGGAAACACAGATACTGACATGAACACAAGTTTGGATATGCTTAACAAACTATATTTTGTGGCATTTAGCTTTAATGGGTGACTGAGATTTTGGAAGCTAAAGATTGGTTTAGGATTAGCAAAAGTGTTATAAATGCTCAAGTAACTGCAAGTGCTTCAATTAAAGTCAATTAAGTTCCTTTTGGGCCTCACTTTTTTTTTCTTTTTGTAAGTTTCTAGTTAATCTTGTTGAGATTTGATTCTTAATAGGGTATATGCAGACTTGCATTGAAAAGAAAATGTTCCAGTTCAGATAAAAAATCAGCAGAATTCATTCTTTTACCTCTTATATGTGGGTCTATATAACACAGATGAATTGGGTACAGGGCCATACTGCTAGCCCAGGAGTGTTCTCTGGAGGGTATCTTGGTGGTAGATAAACATCAGCCTATTTATGTCCCTTACCTCATGGCTTTCCTCTGAAGGGTGATTCAAAGTGGCACTGCTAATTGTCCAGAACCACCGCACAAAATGACCTGTAGTTGTGGTATAGTGGGAAAAGTGTGGAAGAAGGGAAGAGACCACTTATTCGACCTTGAGGAGATTATTTCCTATCTCTGGGTTTCATGTTCTTCGCGTGTGAAATGAAAAGGCTAGTTCCTTTTCAGTGTTTCTTCTTTTTTATTGAGATCTTGCTCACGTATGGCTTTGTTGTACCAGTTAGGGGCATTAGCTCATGGCTGTTGGGTAGTTTTAAAAAATGTAAGCCAGGCTGGGCGCGGTGGCTCACGCCTGTAATCCCAGCACTTTGGGAGGCCGAGGTGGGCAGATCACGAGGTCAGGAGATCAAGACCATCTTGGCTAACACGGTGAAACCCCGTCTCTACTAAAAATATAAAAAATTAGCCGGGCGCGGTGGCGGGCGCCTGTAGTCCCAGCTACTCGGGAGGCTGAGGCAGGAGAATGGCGTGAACCCGGGAGGCGGAGCTTGCGGTGAGCCCAGATAGCGCCATTGCAGTCCGGCCTGGGCGAAAGAGCGAGACTCTGTCTCAAAAAAAAAAAAAAAAAAAAAAACACAAAAAACAACAACAACAACAAAACAGTAAGCCAGCTCATTCTATACGTATTGTTACTTTCTCAGGTTAACCCTAGATGATCTCTAAGGTGTCTTTCAGTTTTAAAAGAGCAATATCTATGACCTTATATACTGAATGTTGTGATTTTATAGCTTAGGCTTCTGCTGTATAAAATAGATTTTCCGCTGTATAAAATAAATGTGGAGATGGGTAGAAGTAAATTTTCATGAAACTCAGAATTGGATACTTAGAACAGATTCTTCCTGAGAGAAGGAATTCTTTTGCCCTGAATTTCCCTTCCTCTCCTTTGGGGGAATCTTTTAAATTCTCCGAAATATAGAATATATAATGTTTTACTTTCTGACTGGATTACATTTAGCCGTTACAGTGGCTGACCAACTTCCAAACAGAAACACTTTCAAAGGTGAAAGTTGACAAAGTATGCAAACATATGGGAGGCTGAACTTGGCCCAACAACTTATCCAGAAACTCCCCCTTGCCTCAATTAATCATTGACCTGAGGGCCTCTTCTCTCTGTTGTGGCGAAAACCCCACCCAATGCTTTGTTTGAATGACACACTTTGTTGAGTAGGTCTGTTTACAAGGGAGCTAGCTCCCCTGGAGGGCAGTGTCACTGTTTACACGTCTGTTTTGACAACAGAGAGCAGACATAAAGCGCTTACGTAGAGTTCAGTCTTTTTTTTTTTTTTTCTTTTTTCCAGAAATGATCAGTTTCAAGGCAAACAAACCTATCAGCTTCTACTGTGGGTAAAAAAACTGATCTTAAACTGCCAAAACCTTAAAGTTCTCCCTTTAAATCTAAAGAACCATGAATAATCCTTTTTGAAAGATGTTGTGCATGAACAAAGTGCTGTGCTCTTTGAGAGTGTGATCCAAAATACAAAAGGTGTTATTCATAATACCTCTTTTACTGTAAAAAAATGCATGCTTGCTAACTTGGGCTTCAGCTGTTGTTAAAAGAAAACCTGCAGATAGAGCGAAAGGGCAAAAGGGTGACATCTGGCATAACAGACTTTCTAAGATGGTTTTGGCATACAGCCTGCATTAAACAGCAGAGGCTAAAAAAAAAAAAAAAAAAAAAAAAAAACTATTGAAATAAAGAGAAAAAAAAATGAGGACAATACAACATTGACTTGCAATCTTTAGCAAACTTATTTAAAACCAGTGCAACCATTTTGTTCTTGTTGTGATCGAAAATGGGCCATCACCTCTAATATTGGCTCTGACAGAGGAGAATAAGATTGTGTGATTTTTCTCAAGTGGAGGTGGTGAAATCTTGTCATAAATTCAGAGACACTGTACACTTGACTTCACCTTTTCACCTGGGTGAGTAATGCACAGAAACGTCCGCATTATCATGGGTTCTCCTCTGCTTGACTTGTTTGGATACTTGTTAAACATAGTGCATCAAGTGCTGCTTGAGGTAATAAAGAATATATTTTATCTTCGAAACAACAGTGGCATGGAAATTATGATTCCTGTAGCTTGAGAAGAAAATAATATACTGCTTGATACAAACAACGGACAAATTAGGATAAAGCTTCTAAATCCTGTAATTACCCAAGACACTGAAAGATAAGAATCACTGTAGAGAATTACCTTTGCAGGAAGCAGGTTTAAGACTCGCAATTTCATGGGCTTCTATTTTGCTTAAACTAGAGTATTTTGCCTGCATCTGCTCAGCTTGGAGGTGAGTGGGTGAGAGGGAGGTAGGAGTATAGCTATTGATTCTGGATGATCAATAACCTATTGTTTGACAGCTCCAAGACGGTAATTCTGCTGGATTCCAAGTGAGTGAATCCTTTGGTTAGTTCTGATCTGAGCAGTCTCAATCAGTTTGTGCTTGTTGCTTTGATATGCATGCGCATTTGGGAGGTGACCAAGCCATGGCAACAATTCTGTTAAAAATCAGCCTTTGTGTTTGGCCTTGGACCCTATTCAGTTACACTGGAGCTTGAACTTTACTGATGTAAAAGACTTATGCCTCCACTCTAGTTTCTCACATGGAGATGAAAGCGAGAATATTATCCACGGTGTGACCTTGATCCGCACATGGCTAGATCTCCGTGGGAGTTTGGCATGTGAATGGGGGACACAATATGGCCTTTGAGAGTTGTTTATAAATAGAATCTGTGTTGCCTTACATGATTTATAAAGCCGTGATTCCAAAGATTGAGTAATATTGGTTGTTGGAGGGAGAGGGAAAGTAAACAGTAGTGACAAATAACTAAATGGCACTTTTATTTACCAGCTATATAAAAATTTTTCTAGGGTAGGGTTCCTCAGCCCAGACATTAAATTGCATGAAGTTTTATTCCTAATTATTCATTAATTCTAAAAGTAATAATGTGGACAGCACTATTTGGTTATTTTAAGTCAAGGAGAATTGCAAATGAAAGGAAAAGGTGTTAAATGAAAGGAGAATGGGATGCTGAGAGCTTCATTTAGAGGGGCTATATCTTGAGCAACAATGAGGAATGCAATTTTCTTGAGTGTGAGGTTGACCTGATGATAAAGGACCATGGATTTATTTTTTTCTCTTATTTATCTATAAGAGTGATTATTCGTTTTATGATTTGTCTAGTGTTCCAGGGCCTTACCTCTGCTCTGTCAGACTGGGTTTGGATATACAAGCAGTAGATCCAAAATGGTAAAGAATCAGTCAGGCATGGATGGATGAAAATAGTTGAGAATTAAGAAAGAAATAGAGAAGAATGACTGAAGACAGAGGCTCTGAAATCAGATTGTGTTTCTAATCCTAATTCTGCCACTTACTATCTCTGTGAGTTATTGTGCCCTAGAATTCTTCTTTGCAGCATGGGGATAATGTGGATTGATATGGTGAATTGGTACTCAGATATAATTCTAATCTCCTTCTGATCTGCCTTATATAGCGTTGAAGACTAAAAATGGTATTTCTGAGTTTGTTTGCTTCTTTCCATGAAGGATTAATGTTTACAGATATTGTTCTTATGTCATAAACAATTAGAAAAATGGACAAAACTTATTTAAAAAACCTGTTTTCCTAATTTAGACAGTAGCCACTTTAGAGTCTGAGAGAAGGAAAGCAAATGGGGTGAGTCTTACAATTTCCCTAGCTTACCGCTTGACAAGACTCCCAGGCCACAGTGTTGGGAGGGGAACCAAGGAAGGCCTGGTGGCCTTGCCCAATTGAGGAGGTAGAGTTAGGTACAGGGAGGCAAAGGCAGCTATACTTTGCAAGGCCAAATCTAGAAAGGAGAACGTGTTTAGGGCTTTCAGAGGAAGCACAAGATCCAGAGGAGTCCCCTTAGTTTTTGACTGAATACTGATTTGTGTAAACATGAGGTGAAATTTCATGAGACTGAAAGACAAAAAAACCAACACTTGGAAGTTAGTAATGATGGAGACAACAGGCCATCTGGAGCAGTTGCCACCATCACACTTACTGCAGCAGGGAAGCGCAGCCGGGGCCACATGCTCCATGGAGCTGGCGGGAGCTGGGGACAAGCAGGAGCCCTGCCCCTTCCCTGCTGGGGCAGGAGCTCCCCAGCTGCCACTGCAGCCACCCAAGTCATGGCTGCGGACCCAAGCACCCCTGTGCTCTCAGGGCTGGGAGAAGGCAGCAGCCCCACCCTCCCAGATGCAGGTGCATCCAGTCGCCTAAACCGTGGTTGCAGACCCAGGCCTTGTGTTCCATGGAGCAGGCAGGAGCTCCAACCCCAACTCCAGCTGCAGCCACACAAACCAGGCTATGGACCCAGGCATCCCTGCACTCTTGGGGCATGAGAAGGCCCCCCTGCCCTCACAGGTTTGGAAATGCCTGCTCCTGTTGCCTGGCTTCTCCCTTCTGTGAGCCCCCACTCCAATCTTGGAGCAAAGTCAGAGCTGAGTGAGCCTGGGTGCTGTCGTGGCCTGGCCAGGTGTGCACACACTTGGGGCAGTGCTGACACACCAGCCCCTGCTGCTTTGGCCCCCTCCGGATTTTGAGTGCTGATGAGCATACATAGGAAGCTGATGGAGGGCTGAGGGCAGCTTGGTGCTGGCCTGCAAGCATCCCTTAGCACCCACAGCCTGGGTGCCATAAATGGCAGCAGAAGGCAGACAGGTTCCTGGGTGAAAGAAGGCAGGTCCCTAGTAAGGTTCCACCTTCAGTCCAGGGAGGTCCTGAAGGCAGGGGGCTGGGCTGTCAGTCCCATGGACTGGAGTGGGAATTTGTGATGCCATTTCCAGGCCTGCCTGTGGCCACCCATGGACCAACCTGCGCATACTCCTCTCCGCTGAGGCCTACAAAAGCCCTGGGTTCAGCCAGAGCTGAGCAGACATTGGGAAGACTGGCTGCCAAGAGAGACTACCCACTCACGGCCTCCTCTCTGCTGAGAGCAGCAGACATCAGATGACCAGCTGCAGAGAGGAGATACCCACTCCAGGGCCTCCTCTCTCCGGAGAGCTGCAGAGATGACAGGATAACCTGCCTGCTGAGAGGAGCTACCCACTCCAGGGCTTCCTCTGAGTTATTGTCACTCAATAAAGTTCCTCTGTCTTGCTCACCCTCTACTTGTCTGCATACCTCATTCTTCCTGGGCACAGGACAAGAACTCAGGACCCACTGAATAAAGCTAAATGAGCTGTAACACAAATAAGGCTGAGACATGCCCCTTGCTTGCCACGTTGTGGTTGAAGAGAAGGAAAGAGGAGCTGTGGCCCTTCAAGGAACCAAGACCTGGGAACTCCCTGAGCCAGGGCTGTGACTCCCTCTTTGTGGCCCTGTGGTTCCTGGCATCTCCAGGCTTCTGAGTGCCACTGTGTTCCCTGGTGCCAGCTGTGGAAGCTGCTTGTGGTGCCCGTGGTCCAGCTGCAGCCTTGTGGAGAGCTAGCGCCCATGCTGACACCTGGAGCTGCCCGCCCCATTGCAGCAGCTGGCATGTCTGACTGCATAGTGGCCGGATCCCACTTATATTCCACTTATAAGTGAGAATGTGCTCACACACCCATTGCTGCTCCACACAGTCTCCCTTGACAGGCATGGGATCCAGGCTGATAGCATGAGCTAAGTGCAGCCTACCAGGCTGAGTGGGTGGAATGAGCCCAGTGGGCCTGAGCAAAACTTGAGGAAGGGCACCACTGGCCACAGAGCCTTCTGGCTAGAAAAGTGACACCCTAAAGATCCTGCAACAGTAGGCCAAATAAATCCAGGAGTATATAAGACTAGCAATACCCTGCATTTCTTCCAGCCAGGGTCGCTAAACTTCATAAAACATGAGCCATTGAATAGAGATCTCAGGAGACACATAATCCCAAAGGGAAGACATGTGAATGCCAGAGAAACAATAACAACAACAAAACCCCCAAAATAAGCAATTAAAAACAAACAAGACTTAAAGCCACAAAAAGATCAATCTAAAACTGGAAGGCGCTTTACTATAGGCCAGAACAAAGTTGGACAGTCCTTAAAATGATACAGTAAAACTCAATAACTTTAAATTCAGAATTTCTGCCAGGTGCAGTGGCTCATGCCTGTAGTCCTAGCACTTTGGAAGGCTGAGGAAGGCAGATCACTTGAGGTCAGGAGTTTGAGACCAGCCTGGCCAACATGGTGAAACCCTGTCTCTGCTGAAAAAAAATACAAAAATTAGCCAGGCATGGTGGCACATGCCTGTAGTCCCAGCTACTCAGGAGGCAGAGGCAGAGGTTACAGTGAGCCAAGATTGCACCACTGCACTCCAGCCTGGGTGACACACCAAGACTCCATCTGAAAAAAAAAAAAAAAAAAAAATCACTATTTTTGGCGTCCGGTGAAAAAATTTCCTGGCATGCAAGGAGGTAGGAGTGTATTACCCATTACCAAGAGAAAAATCAATAGAAACAGATCCAGAAGTGACAGAGATGATGAAATTGACATAAAAGGACCATAAAATAGCTATTATTTATCCTATAAATTCTTCAAGGATATAAAAGGAAAAAAATAAACATTATTAAGAAGTAAATGAGAATTTGAAGAAGACCCCCAATAGAACATAACGCATTGAAAATACAGCAGTTGAAATGAAGATACACTACAGAGTATTAGTAGCACTTTAGACAGGGCAGAAAAAAATGGCCAGTGAATTTGACAACATAGCAGTAGACACAGTTGAAAATGAAGTATGGGGGATGGGGAATTGAACAAAATTTTAAAAGGCATCAGCAACCTGTGGGAAAATATCAATGTGTCTGACATACATTTAATTTGAGGCTCAAGGAGAAACGGTAATGAGGGGAAAAGATTGGGCAGAGGGAAGAAGTAATATTTGAAGAAAATGTTGGCCAAAATTTGTTTTCTTTAACTTTTATTTTAGGTTCAGGGGATACATGTGCAGATTTGTTACATGGGTAAATTACATGTCTCTGGGGTTTGGTGTACAAATCATTTTGTCACCCAGGTAATGAGCATAGTTACCTGATAGGTAGTTTTTCAACCCTTACTTTCCTCCCACCTTCCACCCTCCAGCAAGCCCTGGTGTCTATTGTTCTCCTTTTTGAGTTTGTAAGTACTCAATGTTTAGCTTCCACTTATAAATGAGAATATGTGGTATTTGGTTTTTCATTTCTATGTTAATTTGCTTAGGATAATCGCCTCCAGCTACATCCATGTTGCTGCAAAGAACATTATTTTGTTCTTTTTTATGGCTGTGTAGCGTTCCATGGTGCACATACCACATTTTCTTTATTCAGTTCACTGTTGATGGGCATCTAGGTTGATTCCATGTCTTTGCTATTGTGAATACTACTAAGATGAACATATGAGTGCATGTGTCTTTTTGGTAGAATAATTTATATTCCTTTGGGTATATACCCAGTAAAGGGGTTGCTGAGTCAAATGGTAGTTCTGTTTTAAGTTCTTTGAGAAACCTCCAAAGTGCTTTCCACAGTGGCTGAACTAATTTACATTCCCATCAGCAGTGTGTGAGCGTTTTCTTTTCTCTGCAACCTCGCCAACATTTGTTATTTTTTGACTATTAAAAAATAGCTTTCTGGCTGGTGTGAGATGGTATCTCACTGTGGTTTTAATTTTCATTTTTCTGATGATTGGTAATGTGGAGCATTTTTTCATACACATGTTGGGCACATGTATGTCTTCTTTTGAGAAGTGTCTGTTAATGTCCTTTGCCCATTTTTTAATGGAGTTATTTTTTTGCTTGTTGATTTAAGTTTCTTGTAGATTCTGGATATTAGACCTTTAGTTTGCATTTTTTTTCCCCATTCTGTAGGTGGTCTCTTTACTCTGTTGATAGTTTCTTTTGCTATGCAGAAGCTCTTTAGCTTAATTAGGTCCCACTTGTTTATTTTTGTTTTTGTTGCAATTGCTTTTGGAGACTTCATCATAAAATCTTTTTGCCAAGGAATATGTCCAGAATGGTATTTCCTAGGTTTTCTTCTAGAGATTTCATAGTTTTAGGCCTTATATTTAGATCTTTAACTCATCTTGAGTTGATTTTTCATATGCTGAATGGAAGGGGTTCAGTTTCAATCTTCTGGATATGGCTAGCCAGTTATCCCTGCACCATTTATTGAATAGGGAGTCCTTTCTCTATTGCTTATTTTAGATAACTTTGTTGAAGATAAGGTGGTTGTAGGTGTATGGCTTTATCTCTGGGTTCTCTGACCTCTTCCACTGGTCTATATCTCTGTTTTCATACAAGTATCTTGCTGTTTGGTTACCGTATCCTTGTAACATAGTTTGAAGTTGGTGATATGGGAGTGGGGCCAGGGAAGTGCTGGATAGAGAAGGGCAGCGTCCCTGTGAAGGGCTCCACCCTCAGGCCCGTGCCTGTGGACCTAAGTGAGAACAGGCATTTCTGTTTTCGTGCCCAAATGTTGCGTTTTCCAAGACTACTGTGGCCCACCATGCCTCCCATCCTGTGCCCATATAAACCTGAGACCTTAGTGGGCACACACACAAGCAGCTGAACATGGAGAGGAGCAGACTGTCAGACCTGCAATGGTGAAACGCTGTGACAGAGAAAGAGAGAAAGGAAGGACGTCTGGATACCAAGGGGATTTCAGCTGCGGGCAGTCAGAGAAGAGTCTGGCCGCTGAGTGGCCCGACTCCAGGGGAAGACCACCTTTCCACTCCATCCCCCACTTCTGGCTCCCCATCCATCTCACTGAGAGCCACCTCCATCACTCAACAAAACCTTGCACTCATCCTTCCAGCCCACATGTGATCTAATTCTTCCAGTACACTGGGCAAGAACTCAGGCTGTCACACTGGCCCCCTGCCCTTGTGATAAGGCAGAGGGTCTATTGAGCTGATTAACACAAGCTGTCTGCAGACAGCAAAGCTGAAAGAACACACTGTAACACACACCCACTGGGGCTTTGGGAGTGGTAGACACCCACCCAGATGCAGCCGTGGGGCTAGAGCCCAAAAGCACTCCCCACAGCTTTTGCATCTGCCCATCTGCATGCTTCCAGTAGGGATTTGAGCAGCAGAGCAAGCCACACCTATATCACACATTCTGCGAGGGGAATGAGGGAACTCTCCTGTGATGGCTCCAGCTTTATTCTTTTTGCTTAGAATTGCTTGCTCTTTTTTGGTTCCACATAAATTTTAGAATTTTTTTTTCTAATTCTGTGAAAAATGATGTTGTTAGTTTGATAGGAATAGGATTGAATCTGTAATTGCTTTGTTCTGTATGACTGTTTTAACAATATTGATTCTTCCTAACCATGAACATGGAATGTTTTTCCACTTGTTTGTGTTATCTCTGATTTCCTTCAGCAGTGTTTTGTAGTTCTCCTTGTAGAGATCTTTCACATCCCTGGTTAGCTGTATTGCTAGATATTTTATTCTTTTGGTGGCTAATGTGAATGGGATTGCATTCCTGATTTGGTTCTCAGCTTGGATGCTGTAGGTGTATAGAAATGCTACTGGTTTTTAGACATTGATTTTGCATCCTTGAACTACTGAAGTTGTTTATCAGTTCTAGGAGCCCTTCAGGCAGAGACTATGGCATTTTCTAGGTATAGAATCATATCGTTTGTGAAGAGAGATAGTTAGACTTCCTCTATTACTGTTTCGATGCCTTTTACTTCTTTCTCTTACCTGATTGCTCTGGCTAGACTTTTCAGTGCTATCTTGAAAAGGAGTGGTGAGAGTGGACATCCTTGTCGCAGAAATCACAAAGGTGACATTACCACTGACCTCATAGAAATATAAAAACCCTCGGAAACTATTACAGACACCTCTATGCCCACAAACTAGAAAACCCACAAGAAATGGATAAATTCCTGGAAATATACAACCTCCGAAGATTGAACTGGGAAGAAATTGAAGTCCTGAACAGACAAATAATGAGTTCTGAAATTGAATCAGGAATAAAAAACCTACCAACCAGAAAAAGCCCTGGACCAAATGGATTCACAGCCAAATTCTACCAGACATATAAACAAAGAGCTGATACCAATCCTATTGAAATTATCCCCAAAAACTCGAGAAGGAGGGACTCCTCCTTAACTTATTCTATGAGGCCAGCCTCATTCTGATACCAAATGAGACACATAGAAAAAAAGAGAACTTCAGGTCAATATTCCTGATGAACATAGATGCAAAATGCTCAATAAAATATTACCAAATCAAATTCATCAGCACAAAAAAAGCAAATCCACCAGGATCAAGCAGGCTTTATTCCTGGGATGCAAGGTTGGTTCAGTATACACAAATGAATAAATGTGATTTATCCCATAAGCAGAACTAAAAACAATAACAACTATGATCATCTCGATAGATATGGAAAATACCTTCAATAAAATTCAGCATTCCTTCATGTTTAAAACCCCCAACAAACTAGGCATCAAAGCAACATACTTCAAAATAATAAGAGGCATCTGTGACAAACCCACAGCTACCATCATACTGAATAGGCAAAAGCTGGAAACATTCCCCTTAAAAACTAGCCAAAATTCTTTTCAAGATAATGATAACTTGAACTCATGGATCCAAGAAGCTCAAAGAATCACAAGCCTAGTAAAAATGCATATGGCTACACAAAGGCACAAAATTTTTTTAAAAAATGTGATAGTGGGAAAGTCTTAAAAGTAGCCAGAAAATATACCTGTAAAATGAAGGCAATATGACTGTAAAATGAAGGCAAAATAAAGATCTTTTTCAAACAATTGGAAGCTCAAAGAATTATTTGCTAGCAGACCTGCACTTCAATGAATGTTAGAGGAATTTTCTCAGGCAGAAGAAAATTGGTATCAGATAAAATTTGGGTGGATGACAATAAAGATTGTTTTAAATTCATGGTAGAAATCTCTTAAAAGATAAAAAAATTAAAAGCAAAAATAGGATTGTATTGTGGGGTTTATAACACACGTAGAAGTAAAATTTATGGAACACTTCACCCAACAACAGCACAGTCACATTGTTATAATACACATGTAAATCAGTGCATGTGGAAAAAGCCACAGCAATTTCAATGAGAATTGAATGAGAGGGAGGAAATAGAAGTATACTGCAATAATGGCATAAACTATAGCAGTTATTTTTGAAGATAGACTGTAAAAATATAAAGGTGCCTATTTTAAACTATATAGTAAAAACAAACCCCTAAAACAAACAAATAAAAATATGTATAGAAAATAAGCCACTAATGGAGATAGGTAGAATAATAAACAAACAATCCAAAAGAAGGAAAAGAGAGAAAAAGTAACAAAGAACAGATGGGACAAATAGAAAAACAAATGGTGAAATAGTACATGTAAAATATCTGCATTTATAATCATAATAAAAGTGAGTGGTCTCAGCATTCTAATTAAAAATAGACAAAGGATTGTCAGATTGGATAAAAAAGTAAGACAACTATATTCTATCTAAAGGAACCCATTTTAAATGTAAAGAGAAAAATAGATAAAAAGGAAAATAATGGTGAAAGATACATTATGCCAACCATAGCCAAAAAAAAAAAAAAACTGAGGTATCTCCTGTAATAACAAAATGGACTTAAGAACAAGGAATTTTACCAGAGATAAAAAGTGACATTGCATAATTTAAAAAGGGTCAATTAAATATAAACGTGTAACTTTTTGTTATAGTTTGGATATTTGTCCCCACCCAAATCTTATGTTGAATTCTAATTCCCAGTGCTGGAAGTGGAGCTTGTCGGGAGGTGTTTGGATCATGGGGGCGGATCCCTCATGATTTGGTGCTGTCTCTGTTATAGTGAGTCCTCCTGAGATGAGATCTGTTTTTTAAAAGTGTGTAGCACTTCCCCTACCATGCTCTGTCACTCTCTCTCTTGCTCCTGCCTTTGCCATTTGACATGCCTGTTCCCCCTTTGCCTTCTGCCATGATCATAAGCTTCCTGAGACCTCCCTAGGAGCTGAGCAGAGGCCCACACCATGCTTCCTGTAAAGCCTGCAGAACCATGAGACAATTAAGCCTCTTTTCTTTATAAATTACCCAATCTCTGGTGTTTCTTTATAGCAATGCAAGAATGGCCTACCCAGCACACTGTCTAATAACAGAGTTTCAAAATATGTGATCTAAAAACTGACAAAATGGAAATAATAGAAAAAGAAATAAGGGACATAAAGATTGATAATAAATAAAATTGATTTTAATAGAAGATAAACAATTGACTAAAATAAAACTTAATGAATTTATATAAAAGCTACTGGAACTAATAAGTGTTTAGTAAGATCAATGGTTATAAAATGAATACACAAAAATCAACAGTGTTTTAATAGACATTTTAGCAATGAATAATTTTTAAAATAGCATTTATAATGGTATCCAAAAATATGGGATG
This sequence comes from Pan paniscus, assembly GCF_029289425.2. NCBI lineage: Eukaryota > Metazoa > Chordata > Mammalia > Primates > Hominidae > Pan > Pan paniscus. The sequence continues at coordinate 147,368,581 of NC_073255.2, read as the reverse complement.
CTTAGAGAAAATTTAACAAAACGTGCAAAAACTGTATTTTTTACACTGAAAGCTATAAAACATGGCTAAGAAAAAATAAAGAAGATGTAAAAAAATGGAGTCCTCTACTAAAATCTCTCCAGATTGATTTAGAAATTCAACAAAATCACAATAAAAATCCAAGCAGATTTTTATTGGTGGAAATTGACAAGCTGCTTCTAAAGTTTATGGGGAAATGCAAAGAATCTAGAATAATATAATTAATTGTAGTAGTCAGAATTATACCTTCCATCACCACCTTCCCAAAAAAAGATGTCCATCCTCTAATTCCTGGAACCTGTGACTATATTATCTTACATGGGCAAAAGTGACTTCGCAAATGTGGCGAATGATATGAACCTTGAGACGGTGAGATTGTCCTGGATTATCCAGATGGCTCTGTGTATATGGGTTCTTAAAGGCAGGAGACCTTTCAATGTTGCATCAGATAGATGAGACATGAAAAGGAGGAGGGATTTGAAACATGGGAACCAACTCTTGCTGGTTTTGAAGATGCAGGATGAGACCACAAACCAAAGAATAAATGTGGCTTCTAGGAGCTGGGAACAGCCCTCAACTGAAAGCCAGCAAGGAAATGGGATCGTCAGTCTTTACAAGGAATTATATTCTGCCAACAACTTGCCAATGGGAAATAGTTTTGTTTTTTGTTTTTTTTTTCCCTAGAGTTTCCATAAAGGAACACAACCATGTGGACAACTTGATTATGCCCTACAAAACTGTAAGATAAATTTGTGTTATCTGATATTTTTAAGCTGCTTTAAAAAGAAACAATAAAAACAATATAATCATGTTCTAAAAGAATGTCATATTTGGAAGGCTGACATGATCTGATTTCAAGATTTACTGTGATACTAGATTAATCAATACAGAATGGTATTGGCATAGGAGTAATAAATGTCAGTGTTTCTTCAAATTCTTGCTCTCAGAATCCCTTTACACTCCAATGAAGTGTCAAGTTTTTGTTTATATGAGTTATATGGGTTATATATGTTGATATCTACCACATGTTTTATATTTAACTTTAAAAAATAAATAAATTTTAAACATAGAATTTTATCTATTTATTTTAAATGTGCACTTTAACTATAATCTCATTGTTGAACTATACATTTTCATAAAATAACTGTAAATTCCCAGATGCACATCCAAATTAGTGAGAAAAGTAGCATTATTTTATATTTTTGCAAATTTTAAAAATAGCTCTTTATCAACAGCTGGATTCTCATTTCTGTTTCTGCATTACATTTGCTGTAATATCACACATGATCCTCTAGAAAAGTCCATCCATTGAACATTTGAGAGAATGAGAGAGAAAAAAGTAAACAATGTTTTAGTATTATTATGAAAATAAATTGTAGTTCAAGGACCCTTGAAAGGATCTCTGGGAGTCAGACCACACTTTGAGAACCCTGATCTGGATTAATGGAACAGAATATAGTCCAGAAATAGACCCATTAATATATATATTCAACCGATTTTGAACAGGGATACGAAGCCAATTCAATGGAAAAAAGGATAATCTTTTCAACAAATAGTGTGAAACAACTGGACAGCATATTCACAAAAATGAACCTCAAAATTTCCTTTATATTACATTCAAGCTGAGGTGGGCAGATCATGAGGTCAGGAGATAGAGACCATCCTGGCCAACATGGTGAAACCCCGTCTGTATTAAAAATACAAAAATTAGCTGGGCGTGGTGGTGCGCACCTGTAGTCCCAGCTACTTGGGAGGCTAAGGCGGGAGAATGGCTTGAACCCAGTAGGTGGAGGTTGCAGTGAGCCGAGATTGCGCCACGGCACTCCAGCCTGGGGACAGAGCGAGACTCCATCTCAAAAAAAAAAAAAAAAAAAAAATTAACTCAAAATTTATCAGAGATTTAAACATAGGAGATAAAACCCTAGATAGAAACATAGATAAAACTTTGTGACCTTGGGTTAGGCTAAGGTCTTTTAGAAAGAACTCAGAAAAAGCATGAAACATAAAAAGAAAAAAAGATAAATCATCCAAACTTTTGCTCTTTGTAAGAAAATGAAAGGACGAACCATAGACTGGAGCAAAATATTTGTCAATCATTTATATAACAAAGGACGCCTATCTAGAATATATAATCAACATTTTCAGAAGAATACTAAGAAGACAAATAACATGATAAAAATGAACATAACATTTGAACAGATACGTCACACAAAAAGTTATGTGACCGACATATGAAAATGCCATAAAAATTCATCATCATAAATCACTAGGAAATTGCAAATTAAATTGGAACATATCACACACTGACTAGCTTGAATAGGGGAAGAATTACAATATCAAGTTCTGCTAAGGATATAAAGTTTCTGCAAATCTCATACATTGCTGATGGGAATGCAAAATGGTGTGATTCCTTTGGTAGATAGTTTGACAAATTTTTATAAATTTAAATATACAAACATATGTGTACTTGTGACCCAACAATCCTATTTCTAGCAGTTCATTCATTACAAATGAAAACATATGTTTATGGACTTGTAAGTGAATGTTCATAATACTATATTCTTGGTAGCCCCAAACTGGAAACAATCTAAATGTCCATTTAGGTTAATGGATAAACAAATTGTGTTATTTCCATGTGACTGAATATTACTCAGCAATAAAAAGAAACAAACTACTATTGATTTATGCAACAGCATGTAAACTTAAAAGCCTTATGCTAAGAATAAATGCCAGACACAAGACTGTGTAAGATATAATTGTATTATATAATATTATGGAAAAGCCAAAACTGTAGTGATAGAAAGTAGATCTATGGTTGTCTGGGGCATGTCATGGCAGGCAATAATTGACTGGGAAGGAACAATAATTGATTGGGAAGGAACACTGGGAAGGATTATCCTTTTTTCCATGGCCTGGCTGTGTCCCCACCCAAATGTCACCTTGAATTGTAATAATCCTCACGTGTCAAATGTGGGGCCAGGTGGTGATAATTGAGTTATGGGAGCTGTTTCCCCCATACTGTTCTCATGCTAGTGAATAAGTCTCATGAGATCTGATGGTTTTATAAAGGGGAGTTCCCTTGCACATGCTCTCTCTTGCCTGCTGCCGTGTACGAACTGTCTTGCTTCCCCTTCACCTTCTGTCATGATTGTGAGGCCTCCCCAGCCATGTGGAACTGTGAGTCAATTAAACTTCTTTCCTTTATAAGTTACCCAGTCCTGGGTATGTCTTTTTAGCAGTGTGAAAGCAAATGACTACAATCAGGGAACATTTTAGGGCAGTGAGCATGTTCTATGTTTTGATTGTGTTCTACATACATCTTGAAAATTAGCTACATAACTGTAATTTCTCAAAAGTCATTGAACTCTACATTTATAGTGGGAGAATTTTGTTTTCTGGTAATTACATACTAAGGAGGTTAATTAAAAAGCACTACAACTCTCATTCTTGCAGCTATGGGTCCGAATAAGTTACAATGAACTGTCTTGAGGTTTGAAAGGCTAAAGTGAGGCAGATGATGTATTTTTGCAGCTTTTGCTTTTTTTTTTTTTTTTTTCTGGTAAAGAGGTAGTAGAGGCATTTAGCTTGTTCTGTGGTAGCATTAAGCAGAGTTCACCATGTCTAGTCATTTGCTTTGTAGAGGTCAAGAGGCAGGACATGAAACATCCATTCTGCTAGTGCAGATTGTAGCTAGCATGGAACATTCATAAGCTGGCAGCTATAGCAGCTTCTGGTTGATAGAAGTTCTCTGATTGTGGCAGCCACCTGGCTGTTGTGACTTCCTAACCAGTGTTAGTTTTGGCACCAATGGCTTTCTGATCTTAGAAGAGGCAGCACTGATTTTATGGTGTGGCTTTTGGAACTGTTCCCTTTAAACTCAACTCTGAATCTGTTTCTTCAACTCTTACCATGATTATGCAAGCTATATAATATTCTATAATGAAATAATTCTTCATTTAAACTAGCTAGAATGGAGTTTGTTCTTTAAGTGAATGCTAATATACTGGCTTGTAGGCATATTATGAGAAATCAATGAGATTAGGTATGTAAACAACTTAACAGCACCTGGTACTTAGTAAAAAAAACCTCTATAAATATTTAATGTTATTGTTACTATCTAATGCTAGGTATATACATAGTGAGCAAACCAGCATGGGAGTATAAAATTGAGAGTTGACTTGATTGCTCATTTATTCAGACAGAACTGAAATGATGTAATGGTTTGATGGCTCTCTAGATATGCCTAGTTTTTCAGTTTATGCTAATTTGCCTACATGATCTGGCCCTTCCCCATCCCTAATCCCATCGTCTATTGCTCTCCAGCTTGCTTATTGGAATCCAGACAAACTGGCTTTCTAATGCTGTGTTTCAAATAAGTTAAATTTATATCTGCCTCAGGGAATGAATGCAGAATATTAAGGTAAGAGTCCTAAAGATCTCACTCGTGCATCTTAAGTTCAGGATGCAGATGTCTTATATACATAATCTTCAGAAAACCTGGAGATATGATTGTTGGTATTTGATAAATCAAAAAGAATAAGAAATGTTCCAGAGGCAGAAAATAGGCAAATCCTGCTCTATTTTTTTTAATAGGAAAAGAATAATTTGGAAAATTGTGGAGTAAGAATCCTAATGTAAATATGTAGCAAAATGATTTAATAAATGTTTTAAATGGGTTTTGAGTTATTGGAAATAACATATTAGTAAGAGGCAGTATTAGTTTATGGAGAATAAGTTCAATCAAGTGAAATGTGCTGTTTCTTTTAAAGGATTTCATGACTGTCAGATTAAGGAACTACTGTAGACACACTTTAGTAAGGAATTTGACCAAGTTATAATATTTTTAGGAATAAGGCTGAGAAATGTAAACTGCTTATGACACAATGCAATGACCTATCTGACTCAGTGCATCTAATGTGGGACCAATTAGTGAGTGCCCACTGGCAGGCTCGACCCCACCTGAGGCTTTGAGACCATTCCTGACCCAAGATATGATTTAGGTCAGGAACTCCACGACTTAGCATGCAAGTCAGCGTGATCCTTCATTTTCTCAGATATCTTGCTTGAAATCTTGATTTGGGGTCTTGAAGTCATCCTTGACATCTCTGTCACTTCTTACATTCAATTATCTATTAAAATTGATTAAATTTGACTTATCCCAATCATCTCTACCACTATTTCTTAGTGCCTATCCTCATCTTTGTTCCCCTATGGCAACAGCCTTCTAACCATTCTTTCTACCACATTTGCTCCACTTCTCCCCACTAAAACTCCACATTGTGGCCAGCTATCTTTCTGAATGTCAAATCAGACCACGTCACTTTCTTGATTACATATCCCAAACAAAAAAGTTGAAATTTCTTCGCAACATGACCCAGACCTATATTTAGAGATTCATTTTCTGTGATTGCCTGTCCTCACTACTCACTTTCAAGAACACTTCAAGTTCTCTTGTAAGCTGTGCTTTGGGCCTGCTGTTTTCACTGCCTCTTCTCTTCTATATCCTCACTACTTGATGAGACTTTGTCTTTTAAGGCCACGGAAATTTGAAAAACAGTGACTCCACTTATCATGGACAAGTCTCACAATTCCTGGGGCATCATTCACTTGGTATTTTATGTGAACGATATACTGCACAGCCCCTGCAAGCAAGCTCTTCATTTAGACTTCAACGCGAATGATAACCCCTGGAAGACTGAAACTGGGTGGCCGTGAAGATAATGTGTGCAGTTATATGCTGAAAAAATTTCTAATTGTGTATAAATGTAGGAGCATAGGGGAATCTTGTTATAGTGCCCCTATGTTCTCCCCTCCCCTCCCCTTTCAAGAAGTAACTACTATTACTTGTTGGGTTATGTTATTTTAGACATATGCCTAAATGTATTTTCATATGTATAAATACATACTTATGTAAGTGTACACATGAAGTACAATATTTTTCTTATGGGAGAAAGAACATAATACACATTTTGTTCTGTAACTTGCCTTTCATGCTGTTCAGTATGCCTTGGACAATGTTGCTGGTCAATATATATAGATCTGCCTCATTTCTTTTTAAGTTGAACTCATTTGTCAGGATTCAGTTCAAATTGAGTCTATATTTTTGCCAAACTCTTGGCAGCTCTGTTACCATTTTTGTGTGATTTCTTAACACTGCATATTCTTATATAATGGTACTTATTAGAATGAATTATAATGATGTCTTTACAAGTCTATTTCATTCCTAAATAAACTCTGATATCCTCAAATAGACCCAGGTTCTTGGAACATTTCAGTGGATCAAAATAATTTCTGTTGAGTGACTTCATTATATTGGAGTTTTCCTCATAAGTCCAGTACTAGATAGATAAGGTGAGAAAAACCAGTATCATACTCCTTAGACACCTCCTTGGATTGAAATGATTAACTCCCACATCTCTGAACTGTCCAAGGAGAGGTTCCTGTTTGCCTTATTTTCTAGGCATTTTGAAGGCCTTCCTTGGTAATATTTTTGGAGCATTCTGTGCTTTGTTGTGAAATACAAAATGGACATCAAAATATAGAAATTAAGGAAAAATTCCTATTTTTCAGGTTATCAGTCTCTCCAGGCTCAAACTTGTATATTTTAAACTAGGCCTCAATTGAACCAGAGTTTTTCCCTAGCTCTTCTTTCCTCTTGCAGATCTAAACTGAAACTTACTTTAAAAGCCTATTCCCTATTACTTAACTTTTCTTTCTTCAAACTTCTGGGACTTCTTTATTTATCCAACCTTCAGCGAGTTATGAATAGAGAGTTGAATAAAGAGATTCCTTGGAAATTGCCTTTGCTGAGCAAAACCATCTAGGAGTGCCAACTCTACCTTGTCTGGTTCTCTCTCTTTTTTCTTTTCTTTTTTTTTTTTTTTGCCTTCCTATTCCTTTTCAACTTTTCTCAATTACTTAACTTATCCACTTTTGTTAAAGATAATTGTGAAGATTTGAAGAAATAATGGCCCATAGAACAAACTAATTATCTTATCTCAACAAAGAAGAATCTTTGTAAGTCAAACAATATTTATTGTACTTATTAAAGTAAGTATCCTATTCCTTGCCATGCAGGGGATACATTTAATGTCACATTAGTAGTAATAAATCAAATTTTTATGGTTTATTGTCTCCATCCCTAGAAAAGACCTTATTCCATGATCACATGTATAATTTTTTTGGCACACATGGGATGCTCCATTTCATAGACTGTTATAGATAAGCCACTTCTCTTTGACACTGCTGCTGGTGCCGACAATACCTGGTACCGATACACTTGGTACTAACAATACAAAAGTTACATGGATATTTGTAATAAGGGGATTGTCTTGGTAGAAATCCTTATGGAGGCTGTTGGGGAGTAACATATTATTGAAAGCTAGAGGAAAGGGGACTTTTGCTGTGTGTAGTGGTAGATACCTGTTATTGTAGTGTTACACGTAGTGGTAGATACGTGTTACCTGCTGTTATGTGGAAAATATAAGATATACCTAAGTAACCGATAGACTTGGCTCAGGAGATTTTTAAGCAGAACGTTGAAAGTAACATCTGGTTTCTTTTAGAGGGAAAAGTTCAAAAATAATCTTTAATTTTCAAGCAACAGCTAAAGGAAATATAAAGGAGTCAAGACTTGGGGGACACTTAATGGTAGTTTAAGTCCACATGAAGACGTGCAAAGCATTGATAATGGTAACTACATAGGGATATATAAACAACAGTATAAATATATTTTATGGTAACACATTTCTTCTCCTATCTGATATAAAAGACAACTGCATAAAACAATAATTATAAAAATGTGTTGATGGACTTATTATGTATACAGATATAACAGGTATAGCAATGATACCAAAAGGAGGGAGGAGAAAATGGAGGTATCAGTATAAACTAGATTGAGTTAAGATGCTAATTGTAATCCCTAGGAAAATTACTAACAAAATAACTAAAAAATATAGTAAAAGCAGCAAGGGAATTAGAATAGGACACTAAAAAATATTTGTTCAAAAACCAAAGAGGGAACTAATAGAGAAGAAACAAGAAAGACGAAGATATATAGAAAACAGATAGCAAAATGGCAGACATAAATCCTACTTTACCAGTAATTATATTAAATATAAATACACAAAAACCTTCCATGAAAAGGCAGACAGAAGAGTGGATTAAGAAAACATGACTGAACTATAGGTTGCACATGAGAAAGACTGAGATTCAATACATGAGATAAATTGAGATTCAAAGACAAGAGTAGATTGAAAGTAAAATGATGGGAGAAGATATGTCATGCAAGCTGTAACTAATAGTGACAATACAAAAGTCATACAAAGTAGACTTTAATATGGCAGGATTCTGGGAAGAAGGCAGAGTAGGAAATACCAGGAATCCATCTCTTTACCTAGACAGCAGTTGCACTGACAGAATCTGATATAACTGTTTTGGAACTGTAAAGTCTATTAAAGGCTTGCAACTTTCAGGGGAAGAATTGGGTGGTAAATTGTGGTTAGTTTTGGACAAATTTCAACTCTTAGCACAGTAGCAGTTACTCATTTCCTAGTTCCAACCCCTTGACAAACAGCTGTACACATACATGTTCCTAGAGCAACCTTCACACAACTTGGGAGAGCCAGAGTGGCTAAAAAGGACTTAGTCAAAAGAGTTACAGTCAAAGAGGTGGTACTCATTGTTGTTGCACCTCCTGTAATTTTTGCAAACTCCTCCACCTCTAGCTGCAGTGGCTTCCAGGGGACTTAAGCCCAGTGCCCTGTTTACTTCCTTCTTCTTTTTTTTTTTCTTGCTTTCTGAGAATCAGACACCAAAGACTACGGCATTCGAAAGCAGCTGCATACATGGGGAAATTAGAAAGTGACCTCAAAAACTGTAAGGCATATAGAAAACAAACAGCAAAATGACAGAAGTAAGTCCCTTCTTATAAGTGATTACTTTAAATGTAAATACATTAAATTCTCCAATCAAGAGACAGATTGGCAAGATGGATAAAAAATATTCCAACTATATTCTGTCTACAAGAGATTCATTTTAGATCCAAAGACACAAATAGATTGAAAGTAAAAGAATGGAAAAAGATATTTGGCACAGTTGGTAACCGAGAGAGCAAGGGTGGCTATACATCAGACAAGATAGATTTTAAATCAGCAAAGATTACAAGACATAATGAAGGATATCATATATTAATAAATATATTAATAAAACAGTAAGAAGGTATAAAAATTATAAACATGTATGTAATATAAGCCTTCATATATATATAAATCATATATATATATGTATACACATATATAAAGCAAAAACTGACAGACTGAGGGGAGAAATAGACAGTTCTACATAGTAGTTGGAGACTCCAGCACCCCGTTGTTAATGATGGATAGAACAACCAGACAGAATAAAATAAGAAATCATAGGACTTAATAAGCCACTAGATCTAACAGGTATGTACAAAACACTCTGCAAAGTAACAGCAGCATACACATTTTTCCCAAGTGCTCACTGGGTTCCCGAATAGACCAGGTGTTAGGCCAAAAGTTCAATCTCAATATATTTACAAGATAAATACTATATATGGTATCTTCTCTGACCACAACAAAGCAAAGTTAGAAATCGATAAAAGAGATAAAAGTATCCAAAATTGAAGAAATTAAACAACATACTCTTAAACAACCAATGGATCAAAGACAACCAATGGAAATTATAAAATATGTAGAGATTAATGAAAATGAAAACACAATATACTAAACCTATGAGATGCAACAAAAGAAGTGCTAAGGAGGAGATTTAAATGCTCACATTCAAAAATAGAAAAGATCTCAAATCAGTAGCCCAACTTTACAACTTAGGGTACCAGAAAAAGAACAAACTAAACTCAAAGCTACCAGAAAAATAGAAATAAAGATTAGAGCAAAGATAAATGAAATGTAGAATAGAAAGAAGATAAAGTCATGAAACCAAAAGTTGGGTTTTTTGAAAAATTTAACAAAGTTGACATCTTTCGCTAGATGAACTAATTAAAAATGGAAGAGACTCAAACTACTAAAATCACAAAGGAGAGACATTACAACCAATTCTATAGAAATAAAAATTAAAGAATAAAAATAAAAATAAAAATGTTTTTCTGTAGAATTAGTTGTAATGTCTCCCCTTTATGATTTTTGTATACTCATTATACAAGAGTACTATGAGCAATTGCATGCTGAAAAATTTTAGAATGTAGATTAAATGGACAAAATCCTAGAAACCAAAACCTAACAACCTATTTGTACATTGAAATTCTAGCCCCCAAGGTTATGGTATTCAGAGTCAGGACCTTTGGGAGGTAATTAGGTCATGGGGTGGAACCCTCATGAATGGGATTAGTGCCCTTATAAAAGAGACCACAGAGAGATAGTTTGTCACCTCCACCAAATGAAGACACAGTGAGTGCCATCTATGAACCACAAAACAGGGTCTCACCAGACACTGAATCCGACAGCATCATCATTTTGGACTTCCCAGCCTCCAGGACGGTAAGAAATAAATTGCTATTTATTAATATAAGCTACCCAGTTTATGGCATTTTGTCATAGCAGCCTGAATGAACTAAGACAGACACTATAAGAAAAGAAAAGTACATACCAATATCCCTTACAACATTGATACCATGTTTCCTCTACAAAATACTAGCAAACCAAATCCAACCATGTATTAAAAGGATTATATGGCATGAGCATGTGGAATTTATTTTTGGAATTGAATACAAGGATGTTTCAACATACAAAAATCTAAAAATGTACTATACCACATTAACAGAATGAAGAGGGAAAATGCATGATCATCTCAATTGATGCAGACAAAGCATTTTACTTCAAGTCCATTAAGATGACTATTATAAAAAAAAGAAAATAACAAATATTGGTGTGTATGTAGAGAAATTGCAAACTCTTGTATACTGTTGTTGGAATGCAAAATGTTATAGCCACTGTGGAAAACAGTATAGTGGTTCCTCAAAAAATTAAAAATAGAATTACCATATGATCCATTAATCCCACTTCTGGGTGTATAATCAAAATAATTGAAAGCAGATTTGCAAAGAGGTATTTGTATACCCATATTCATAGGAGCATTATTTACAATAATTGAAACATGGGAGCAACCTGTGTCCACAGACAAATAATGGCTAAGTAAAATATCACACACACACACACACGCACACACACACACTTACAATGGACTATATTATTCAGCCTTAAGGAAAAAGGGAATTCTGACATATGCTACAACATGGATGAATTGTGAGGAAATTCTGCTAAGTAAAATAAGCCAGTAACAAAAAGATAAATATGGTATCATTTTACCTATATGAGGTACTTAGAGCAGTAAAACTCATAAGAGACCAAGAGTAGAATATTGTTTGCCAAGGTCTAGGGGTAGGAGGATATGTGGTTTATCTATGGAATGGAATTTTTTTTTGGCCGTACTACAAGTCTGTACACATGATAAAACACACTAAACAACAGACTTTAAATGAATGGAGTTTATGGTATGTGAATTATATCTCATAAAGCTATATAAAAAAAGAATCTTTTACCAAAGTGGTTAACAATTTGGAGAAAGAAAGGAGGGGTAGGGAAAACACAGTCTTTAAAATATTTTTCTTCTCATTATGTATGTTAAAATGGAGAAATACAATGAAGGTCCATGTAAACTTATTTTAATAAGCTCATGGTATTCAGCTTTCTGCTAAGTAAGCTTCCTGGCCTCTTACTGAAGACAGATGCAAGCTATCTTCAATAACAAATAGCTGATAAAGAACAAAAAACTTCAGCAAATGACGTAATTTTCTGCACAGGCAAAGACAGCTTCCTATACTGTCTCGATAACCTACAAGGCCAAGAGTAGGCCTATCATCTAGGTATTAATTCAGTATTTCATGCATTTCAATTCTCAAAGTTTACAGGATGTCTTCAAGTTTCAGTTAAGTTAAAAATCATCTTAGAGATCCAACCTAAGATCCTCTCATGTATATTCAAGGCTATTCATCGCAGCACTATTTGCTAAAGTAGAAATAATCCAAATATTCATTAACAAGAGACTGGTTGAATAAACTCTGCTACATACACACAATGGAGTATTAAGCAGCTATAAAATAGAAAGAAATATCTTCATGTACTGCTGCAGAGCTATCTCCACGGTATATTCTTCAGAAAAAACAACCTCAGTAAAAATTGTGTGTATAGTGTGTTATTGTTTAAGAAAGAGGGAGAGACAGATACCATTGTGAGGAGCAGACAGAGCTAGTTTGACTTCTTTCAATATATTTTCCTTTGTAGATTTGACTTTTGAACTATCTACATATTTTACCTAATTATGAAATAAAATTAAATTCAGAGGCCAAACTTAAAGAGCAAAAGTAAAATAAAATAAACCAACAAACTCTTTAATTGCATTAAAATATTTATATTTTCTAAACTCTCCAGGAAAAAAACAAAACCACTCTTACTTTAGAGGATTCTAGTTAGGCATTTTTGGCATCTCTTATCTGACTTTCGGTGGCTTGTTCAGTGACCTGGAGATATTTATTTGATACCTTCATCAGTGTTTTGTAACTTTACAGAATACTTATGTGGCTACGTAGTAAGTACTAAGATCTTTACTTGTCATTTTTTTTGACCTTTACCATGACTCAGATAGGTATTCTGACCTGCTCTGTACAGAGGGATACTAGGGCTTTGGGACATTAAGTGACGTGCTCAAGATCATTTTGAGTCACGCAAGGTAGGCAGCTTGACTTCATAATCTATGCTCTTACCCACGACTATACTGCATGTGATTAAATTCAAATTAATCTCAAGGATATGTAAGCATCGTAGTAGGAATTAATATTTGGAAAATGCTGCTTCATTTTTATTATCTTTTCCATTAAGGAAAACTCTGCATTTTGCACATCAGTGCAAGTAAGAGTTGATTCGGCTAATTCTTCTACCGTAAAACAGAAAAGTGTGAAATTTAAATATATTTGTAATGTTCAAAAGCATTTTAATTTATGTCAGCATGTTATTTATTTTAATAAAAGGAGGCATATAATTTAAAACCAACAAATGGTTAGTCTTAATAAAAGTAGCATAAATAGAACTCTGTTGAATTATTTTTTAATTACTATTTACTACAAAGTTCAAGAGGGATAATTTTGGCCATTTTATAGATATGTTTTGATTAAGCTTCTTGGAGAAGTGCTATTTAATCTAAATGTGTATTCTCATAACACTTATTATAATGCTTTATTTATTACAGGCAATAATTAACACATAAAACTTTCTACAAATAAGAACAGAATCCAGATTCCGAAAGAAAAACTAATCACCTTTTAAATGAGTGAAGTTGTTAACTAACCAACTAAAAATGTCTGTTTTTCTCATTTTTATTTTTCTATTTGCTTTATGTAATAATTCCTTCCACGTAAATTTATTGAGCCCCCCAGTGCATCAGGCCCTGTGTATTGGCTATCTCCCTGCGGAGCTCTCTGCCAGCTTCACTTCTTCTACCAGATAGGTGTTCTACTCTGCAGTCCTTTGAGGCCATGCCCAAGAGAGTAAGCTTAACAAAAGGTGGGATCTCCTTTTGCTGATACTTTCAGAAAGAAATCACCAACTCAGATGCATACAGGGACCTGTCAGAAAATCTAAATAAATGCAGTGTGCCAGGTAAAGAGACAATAAGGAGTGGTGAGGTCCCAGCAAACTGTGGACAGCAATGTCTCAGATCTCTTTGTTATCATTACGGAATGTGGGACCCAGGTTGCAAGAACTTCCAAGAAAGATGGAAAACAGGTTTTTTAAATATGAAGTATCATAATTTAGAAATGTTTGTTTCTAGATAAATAACTCAGTGAAAAAAATAAAATAAACTATAGAGTAGAAAGCAAAAAAATAAAAAATAACCTGTGGGCTCCTACATGGGGCTGGTTGAATAGAACCTGTTTATTGACTGAATTTGGCCTTTGGGTCAGCACTACATGCTCTCTCCTTTACAGTATTTTCTCTGAGCTTCATATCGGTGTCTGATAGTCCATCTCTTTTCAAGAGGATTGATATTGGGAATGTTTCTACCATTCAAAAAAGGCTCCAACTGCTACTCATAGTCATGGTCTTACCCTAAGACCTCATCAGGACAACATGTTAAAATATAATACAATAAGTCCAAAATGTACATAAGAGTTGTTTTACATATTTCTACTTCAAGATCCAGAAATGTTACCATTTATAGCCTCTTCACATACATGTGTTAAAGTTGTTTCTTTTATATCCCTCAATATTTCAGGCTTTAGCTTCAATCATTTGCATTGTATTGACTGTGCCTGAGACTAAGCACCTTCATACTCAAACCTGAATTTTGTGAAAAATGACTGGCTTTGCCTACCAAGATTGAACTATGAAGAAATCCCAAAACTGAACAGACCAATAACAAGTAATGAGATCAAAGTCCTAATAAGAAGTCTCCCCGCAAAGAAAGTCTAAGACCTGATGTCCTCACCACTGCTTTAAATTGCCAGACATTTAAAGAACGAATACTAATCCTACTCAAACTATACTTAAAAAAAAAAAAATTGAGAAGGAGGGAATACTTCCAAACTCATTCTATAAGGCCAATATCAACCTGATACCAAAACCAGACAAAGACACATTAAAAGAAAGAAAATTACAGACCTGTTGAATTTGGTTTGCTAGTATTTTGTTGAGGATCACTTTTTATCAGGTCTGGCCAACATGGCGAAACCCCATCTCTACTAAAAATACAAAAATTATCCAGGCGTGGTGGTGGGTGCCTGCAATCCCAGCTACTTGGGAGGCTGAGGCTGGAGAAATTGCTTGACCCCAGGAGGCAGAGGTTGCTGTGAGCCAAGATGGCACCATTGCACTCCAGCCTGGGCGACAAGAGTGAAACTCCAACTCAAAAAAAAAAAAAAAAAAATCAATGGCATTTCTATATGCTAACAGTGAACAATCTGAAAAAGAAGTCAAGAAAGTAATCCCATTTACAGAGCTACAAAAAAATAAAATAAGATACCTAGGAATAAATCTAAAAAAGTGAAAGATCTCTGTAATGAAAATTACACAATATTGATGAAAGAAACTGAAGAGGACACTAAAAATGGAAAGATATTCCATGTTTCATGTTCATGGATTGGAAGAATTGATATTCTTGAAATATCCATACTACTCAGAGCAATCTATAGATTCAATGCAATCCGTATCAAAATACCAATTACAGTCTTCACAGAAATAGAAAAAAAAATCCTAAAATTTATATGGAACCACAAAAGACACAGAATAGCCAAAGCTTTCCTGATCAAAAAGGACAGAACTGGAGGAATCACATTACCTGATTTCAAATTATATTACAGAGCTATAGTAACCAAAACAGCATCATACTGGCATAAAAAGAGACACATAGACCAATGAAACACAGCAGAGGACCCAGAAACAAATCCATACCCTCATTTTCAACAAAGGTGCCAAAAACGTATACTGAATAAAGAACAGTCTCTTCAATAAATGATGCTGAGGAAACTGGATATCCATAGGCAGCAGAATGAAACTAGACTGCTTTCTCTTGCCATATACAAAAATCAAATCAAAATGGATTAAACAATAGGAATTGATCTAATAATTCAATTAAAAATGAGCAAAAGATCTGAATAGATATTTCGCAAAAGAAGACGTAGAAATGGCAAGCAGGCATATAAAAAAGTGCTCAACATCACTGATCAGCACAGAAATTCAAATCAAAACTGCAGTGAGATATCTTTTTACTCCAGTTAAGATGTGGCTTCTATCCAAAAAACAGGCAATAACAAATGCTGGTGAGGATGTAGAGAAAAGAGAATCCTCATACACTGTTGCTGATAATGTAAATTGGTACAGCTACAATGGTGAACAGTTTGGAGGTTCCTCAACAAACTAAGAACAACCATATGATCCAGCAATCTAATCTCACTGCTAGGTATATACCCAAAAGAAAGGAAATTAGTATATCCAAGACATATCTGCACTCCTATGTTTATTGCAGCACTATTCACAATATACAAGATTTGGAAGAAACTTAAGTGTCCGTCAGTAGACAAATGGATAAAGAAAATGTGGTAATTATACACAGTCAAGTATATTCAGCCATAAAAGAAGGAGATCCTGTCATTTGCAACAACATCGATGGGACTGAAATCATATTATGCTTTGTATACATGTATTAAAATATCTCATGTACCCCATGAATATATACACCTGCAATGTATCCAAGCGACAAGGTGAGACTCTGTCTCAAAAACAAATAAAAATAAAAAAATACTGGTTTTGGAATACATGAACACTTCTAGGCCAATGGCCTGATTTCTAATGCTTACTTGTTTGAGGCAAATGTAGTTTTATTGTCTCTTAGAACTAAGGCTCATGACCATCAGTTTTCAGATGCTAGGAAGGTTGTAGTTGGTCCTTTATGCTCAAAAATAAACTCTCAGAACCTATTTACCGTTACCTGGGGATGGGAGTCATAGGCAAATGGCAAATTTCCTTCTCATGTCACTTACTTGCATAAATAACATCTCTTGAGCTAGAGTAGGAAATTTGAACTTAAAGTTCCTCCTTGTACTTTCCAATTTGGAGGGCATGTTACTACTCAGGAAATACCCCAATAAGAATGGGGAGTGTAATCTCTGGAAGTCACTGGTCAAAGAGACAATATTTGCTGATGGAATAATCATCAATCTTATTACCAGAATATGGGTAGAACATTGTGGTAGATATTGGCCCGTTCAATATCCAATTTATTCTATTTCTAGTGTCTGCCATCTGTACTGCAGATGCTGGAAAGTAAGAATTCCCTCAGTGCTAGGGCTCAGGATGTGACATGAAATCTCCCAATTAGATGTACCTTCATGGGACTTGAATTGGAATCTGTTGAGTCTGGGATAACCCTGGCAAAATAAGTATGGTTCCGGAGCTAGTGGCTATCCTGGCAACATCTTAATTACAGGGGCAGCTTCTGATTGTAGCAAATGTAGAAGTTACCTTGATGGTCCTATTCTGCAATGTTGTTTGGGAGTCATTCCTAGGAGCTCAAACTAGAGTCTGTTTCTTCAACCTTCTCACTAATCCCATAAGTCATTTGACCTGTAATAAATAAAATCCAATAGACAGCAAAGTTGGAATGAAATGTTTGCTACCTTTTTTATTGGCTAAACTGTCTTATAGCTAGGACAAGCATTAAGTCTTAAAAATCATGACTCCATATCTGCATAAGGTATTATGTAAGTAGAGAAAGATAATTTGAAAATGAAGGAAAAAGTTTCAAGAGAAAGGATTACTTGACTAAGTGTCTTACTGCTAAAGCCACAGCTGCTACTGTCAGAGGTATTATTTTCAATCATCCAATCATGTTAGAATGGACTCCCAATCTTCTATTGGCAACATATAGTTCTCCAAGAGATTTCAGTGGCCTGGGGATGGAACTGGGGGGAGATTAATTGCAATTCACCAGTGAATGGCAAGTCATACACCACACAACATCTTCACATGCTGTCAAGTTCAGGGGATCCAGAGCTCTTTCCATTTCAAAACACTCTAGGGATTGCTTTGATTGTCTGAGCAGAGACTCCTATACACTCATTTGAGGAAGCCTCAGACATTACCCGGTGCCTCAGCTTGATCACTACTGGGAAAATGCTATGCCCAAATTACATTTAGAACCTTAAGGCTAGGAATCGCACTTTCTCTCATATCCTTGCCATTCTGTCATCACTGACTACTATCGAAAATGTAGCTCTGTTTACTTATCTTTCTTCTTTCAGAATTATATTTCCATTTCCTGTGCTCATTTTTTCTGGAACTACCATTTTGCTGGTTTATTCCTCCACAGTCTTTCGTATCATTTCTTTCGGAAAATTCAATCAGTGATGAAGACACTCCTATATACTCACAATATCTTCAGCTGACTTCTTGCCTTCCCTGGAACCCAGCTCTCTCTAAAGGGCAAAGCTTCTTCTGAATATCTCTATTGTGAAAGCTGCTCGTTTTCCTGGGGTCATCTTCTCAGCATTTTCCTAACTCCACAATGCTGTTTACAAGTCCTTTCTCTTCAACACTCCTGTAAAAACCACTCCTTCACTGACGTTTATGCCACTTGGTTATGGCATACTTTACCCCTTCTATGTGTTTACTCATATATATATTGGGCTCTTGCTCACCTCAAATGTATCAAAGATTTTACACCTGTTCACAGCCTTTCACTTCATCCGAAGCCTTACCATCTGCCTGGGTCCAAGTGAGCAGCTCATCCATCCTTTTTCCATCAGACTTTCTTGACCTTCCTAACACTAGCAATTTTCATCCCCAATCCATTTCTGTTGTTTCACTGTGGCCCTGGTTATCAGCCATAACCCCTATCTCACTGAAATTGTAAGGTATAATATCCTACTCCTTCATAGCTTTTCACTCCATTAGTCCCATTATATCCACCTTCTTTTACTGGTATTTCCAGATTTTAGATTACATACTACACCTTCATCCAATCTATTATGCTATTCAGAAATTCATTTGCTTTCCCATTTACCCAAATCCAATGTTTTAGTCACCCTCATCCAAGACCGTGCCTACCCTGCAACACCTGGGTTCTGGGATAAACTGTCTGCCTCTGATATTTTATTTATTTTTAATTTTTGTGCATACCTAGTAGGTATCTATATTTATGGGGTATATGAGATATTTTGATACAGGCATGCAATGTGTAATAATCACATCAGGGTAAATGGAATATCTATCACCTCAAGCATTTATCCTTTCTTTATGTTACAAATAATCCAATTACACTCTTTTAGTTATTTTAAAATGTACAGTACATTGTTGTTGACTGTAGTCACCTTGCCTTTGGTATTTTTGACACCTGTACTGCAGCCCAAGAAAATTATAAATTGAGCAGATTTGTACTCTACAAATTTGTAGCCTCTAACCTTGGATGGGCCATAGCTTCACCTTGTGTACCTGGCTTAGGGTACCTATTTTTTTTCACATAATTTAAAATTTTCACCACTCTTTTGTAATGCCTCAACCATGCATCCAACTTTATTGAGAAGCTTAACGGCCCTTTAATGGGGGCCATCAAGAAGAAATACTTTAACCTCTTACCTTTCATCATCTCCACAAGTTTTGTTGCATCTACTCTCACTCTCTTCATCTTTGCCCTTCTCCTTTCAGATTAAGAAGCCTTTTTCCTACGGGCCGGGGCCAAACTCTCCACTTACTTTCTGCATCCCACCCCTCGCATCTCTGCAGAAACCTGCTTCAGCACCCATGCTCTCCTTCTTTGTACCTAGCCACTCCCACACCATGAGCTCTTCCTCCCAACCTGTAAATATGCTTAGTTCTCTGCCACATTAAAATGATGCAACCTGTCCTGAATGAATACTAAATATGGGCCAATATTGTGCCTTTTTTATGTTTAAAATGCATAAAAGTGCGTGGGGTATCCTGACAGAGATAGTTGGCCTTCAGAGTTTTTTAAAACCTGAAAAATAAAGACTAGAAACTCTTGTTATTTCAAAATTGCAAGCAGTTTTATTTCTCTACCTACAAAATAGAATGTTCTTTTGTTCTGTAAAAAGTATTTAATTGGACCTTTTTATTATATATAAAGCAAGCATTCATTTATTGTTCCTGTGGAGAACAGAGCACTATTAACCCAAATCTGATTTTTTTTAGACAGAAAAATTAAGCATTCTGTTGGTAATAGAAATTGTTCTGTATTGCTGGAGCAGATTAACATCTCGGAGATTTTTTGTGTGTGTTTGTTTATGTGTTAGGAGGAGATTAGAACTTTTTTTTGGGGGGGGCTACATAAATGTATAATGCCCAGGTTTGCAAAGTATTGTTTATTTGTGGAGGAGTTGTGTGAATTTTCATTCAAGAGGTTAGGGAAGAAGATAAGTAATCAAGGCAATCAGACACCTGTAGAAAGAATATGGAATCAGTACCAGGTGCCCCTGGCATGAGGAGTAGTGGAGAGAAGGAACTAGACCAGGCTAATGTCCAGTGCACAGTATGATATAAATTTGATTGATGAAGAAAGTACTGATGTTGAATAAATTGTCCATAAGGAAAGGTTATGCTCCAATGAATGGGCAGGATATTTTCTCTGATGCTGGTAAATGTTCCTCCATCAGCTATCCAAGAAAGAGACATAACTTGGCACAGGAAATTAGGGTTTAGGAGCCTGAGCAACAACACTACAATAGAAAGGGTACTATGATCTGGTTTCTACATACCATTCGCTAAAAGGAACCAGGACTCTGGAAAAAGTTTGTCTCCAGGGCTAGGAGAAAGAAAGGTATAAGATGAGCCTGGGGATTTTGTTTTGTTAGAAAGCAAGAATTGCTCAAAGAATGATACGGACATGTCAAAGAACAGAAAAGCCAGGTTCAAGGGGCTCTCAGTGGCCAAATATTACAAAATTTGAGCACCAAAAAAAATGATGGTAGTACAGATCATAACTAATTTAATAAAATAGGAATACATTAGCTTATATTGATATAAGTAAGTGACATTTGTTCATCAATGGGATATAATATAGTCAAAAAATACCTCCCAATAAAACACTGATTGATTATGAAAAGAGTAACTTCACTGTGGCTAACCCAGACAGATACCACCTTAATCAAGAGATTAAAGTTAACATCACCAGTGATGGGAAAAATTAAAATCATGTACCACCTGGCAGATGCAATAAGGGCAGAGCATCATCACTTCTGTGATATTCCTGCCCAAGATGCATAGCCTGAATTGAATCATGAGGAAATAGAAAGATAAACTCAAACTGAGGAACATTCTAAAAGATAGCCTGTAATCTTCAAAAGTGTCAAGTCCTTGAAAGCCAAGGCAAGACAAATTGTTTCAGATGAACGAAGACTAAAGAGAAATGACAGCTAAACACATGTGATCCTCGACTGTGTGTTTTTTGTTTGAAATGATATTATTGGAGCATTTGTTAAAAGTTGAATGGGATTTGAACGTCAGATGGGAGTACCTTATAGATGCTGATTTCCCAATTTTGATGGTTGTTTTGTGGTTATATAAGAGAATGACCTTATGTTTAGGTGTAATAATCAGATTGGGAACTTATTACATGATTTAAAGGGGGAATAATTCTTTAGTTTTCTGTAAATTTGAAATTGTTCCAAAAGAAAATTTTTAAAAATCAGCAAATAAAACAAAAAGTTTAACATCATCTCATTTCATCTTCAATGGTTATTAAGGCCTGGCTATTTGTGTTAGAAAATGGTAATCTATAGTCATTGCTTAGTTTTTTAACGCTCATTCTTGTTGTAGCATAATGTAATTTTTCCACTTGTTTTCCTTCACTCCATTTTAACAGTTCACTAAAGACTTCAGTAAAATCTTGGTTGACCAATCTTGTGCCACTTAGTGTCTGTGTAACCCTAGAAACTTAATTTACTTTGTCAGCTGAAAAATATCACAAGATATATACATTTAGACAAGAAGACTTTCTTTTTGTTTTCAACTTTTAAGTTCAGGGGTACATGTGCAGGATGTCCAGGTTTGTAACACAGGTAAATGTGTGCCATGGTGGTTTACTGCACAGGTCAACCCATCACCCAGGTATACTTTTCTGTCAGGCAGATTTCTCTGCCTATAAGATCTGAACTTTCTAGAAGCTTCAGGATCCTACCTATATAAAAATATCTTTTAACTCATGAAATATATAAATTATTATTTTATTATAACTTTTCAGCTAATCCATTTTTAGCATGTATGGCAGTGGTATTGAAATAGTTCTCCTACACCATCTAAGACCATTGAGTTCTTTTCTATATATTTATAATCACCCAAACCTCAAATGGTAACAAAAAGCAACCTGAACATTTTATGCAGCAAGAGTTAAGAGTTCATAAAACAACAAACATAAAACAATGAATAAATCCTGAAAGAGTCCCTTAAAAGTCCTTCACAAAAGCTCTGAGGAATATCTCCAGGGAAATGCAGACATAGTTTTTATAAAGTTCTAGATTTCCAGAACTTCCTTGGGCATTAATTAAGCTCAATGGGTTTAGTTTATATGTTGAATCAGATATGATCAAAGAGATTTTTGTTTATCTTCATAATTTTTATGACCCTAGGATTACATATCTAGCTTATAGGGTAGAGGAAAATAAACTATTAAATCTGGAGTCACCAAGGACTTCAACAGCAGATATAGTTTCAGCATTTTTGCCCCAATAATATACAGACATTTAACTGATAAAAATACCTTCATGTCCAAGATTCTTAGATTCTTTTAGGATTCTTAAAAAGGATAGCCTCCATGGGTTACCTCTGTGTCATCACTGTAACACAATCACTCATGCTGGATCCCAGAAGAATGAATCTCACTAAACAAAAGTTGGACATATAGCACAACGGTAATACGCTGTGACTCCAGTTAACTTTGAGATGATGCCTCTATCATTTCATTTACATATCAAAGATTAATGTTTCACTTGGGCCCTGGGTATCTGAGGCACTAGATGTTATTTAAGACATCAATGGGTCATTATGAAAGCAGAGCTGATAGAGAAGAAAGGTAGATGCCATTGTAATCTAGTGATCTTTACAGCACAACAAGGTCCCCTGAAGTTGGAAATCTAACCACGTTCCACAAGGAAAGCACATGGCTTAGGGAAATTGGAAGTCCGCTGGCTCCAGAAGGACTACAGTCAGAGGTAACCACATTGGAACCTGTTTACATGGTCACCAGCCTGCAAATGAGTGTTATCTAAAGAGAGAAGATGCTTGAACTATCAGAACCATCAAAAGCTGAAAATAGCCCACAATTCGTCATAGGATTCAAGAAGAGGAACCTACAAATAGCAAAGAACAGGTTAGGAACTTTTGAAGTTTCTTCCTGACTTAATGTACGAGGCCAGCCCAAAGTGCCCATGATACCCTCTTAAGAATTTCCACCTTGGCTGGGTGTGGTGGCTCACGCCTGTAATCCCAGCACTTTGGGAGGCCGAAGTGGGCAGATCACGAGATCAGGAGTTCGAGACCAGTCTGACCAATATGGTGAAACCCTGTCTCTACTAAAAATACAAAAATTAGCCAGGTGTGGTGGCAAGTGCCTGTAATCCCAGCTACTCAGGAGGCTGAGGCAGGAGAATCGCTTGAACCGGGAAGGTGGAGGTTGCAGTGAGCCGAGATTGCGCCATTGTACTACAGCCTGGTCGACAGAGCAAGGCTCTGTCTCAAAACAAAACAAAACAGGATTTCCACCTTTAGGTAGAAACCATTAGACAGATTAAACACTTTGTGCCTTTAGCAAGTCACTTACTCTCTTTGAAACTCAAAAGCAAAGTAGGACTCATTAGTAATGCATCTCACAAGGCCTGATTACACAATAAGTGCCCAATGAATGGTAGCCTTCATTATTACTATATGTATACTTTGGTATGCATTTTTTGAAATACTTTGTTAATTCTCAAAGCCTGTTAAATAGGAGTACTTATTATTAGTACTTATAGCCTAATAATTGTTGAGTAATCATTTACACAAAATTTCTTGTAAAGCTTTTGCAACTTGTTATACATACAAGTTGGTTTCACAAATAAATACATGAATGGTCAAAATAGCTACTGGAGGAAAACCATATTTACCTCTACCTAGAATAGAAAAGATACAAAAATAGAAAGGATGCAAAATAAAAAAATCCATTTATTCATTTAAAATTCTTTCTTGAAATCTGTCTATATGCCAAGTGCTGTTGTTAATGTCTGCAGAGCAGAGAGGATGTTCCCCTTATGAGTTTGCAGTCTACTGAGAAAAATCAGACATTGTTGTGATAAACTGACTAATACAAAATTTAATAACATAATTATTTCAAGTTACTAAAATTCATTGCAATCCTTTTCAGTATAAACATCAAAGGGCTAGGGATTTTTGTGTTGGTTTGTTTTTAATGTTACAATCACAAAATATTTCTGATATCTTGGTAATATATAAGAAGGATTTTATGTTCAAAGGTGAAATAAGAGGTCAGATCGGATCAGGATATTTTCTACTTAAATCAAAGTTTTGAATTTTTGAGATGTGGCCTCTTGCATGGTCAGAAAAATCATACATTTTTCCAGAAAGCCTACTTAATGCCATTTGCACTTTGTGGATTACTGCATGATAGACGCATATATGGCCATTGGGATACCACACCTCAAAATACATTGCATTTACTGTAGACTTTTTTTTTTTTTTCTGAAGGGAAAAAACCAATATTGTGTACCAATGTATATCAGAAGCCTAAGACACAAAATTAGCAAGAAACTTGAAGACCATCTAGTTTAATCTTTCAAGTAATAATGGGTCTTTACTACATAGTTTTTCTGACTATGATTAGTAAAAATTAAATCATGTTGGAGGCTTTGGCTTGTAGTTATAAATGCAGATGGCTGGACCTTAAATTTCTTTTAAGAGACTTGTATGTATTTTAGGAAAAATCTAGAAAAGGAGAAGATGACTTTGTCCCTATGCTAATAGGCCAAATAATTTCCATCTCATCTTAAATGTTGCTTAGAAGGATCAAGTTTTCTGCAAATGTGAAAAATATATCAAGAATTACAGCAATATTGATTTAAAAACAATTAACCAAAAAGCAAAGTGAGAAATAGTTTACCATTAGTGAATGAGTAGCACTAATCATAGTGATAAGTGTTTTAGATTTATTTCTCTCAACAGTGGTATGAGGGAAGAGGTGCTAGTACTGCTTCTTACAGGTTATGAAACAGAGACTTTAGAAGGTGTTGAGTTATTAATACTTGCCCCATTTAACATGGCCAGTAAGTGGCAGAACTAGACTCTAAATTTGTCTGCTTGGCTCGAAAGGTCATGATCTTTCTCACTGAGCCATTTGTTGCTTTTACTTATACTTTTTCCAGATAATTCAACTGAACAAAGTCAAAGTTATCACAGTTCTCTTAAATATACCATGCCCTGCCCCCCCCCCCCCGTCATCCATCTTAGCATTATGGAGAGTCATAATTATGTAATGGAAGAGCATGTGCTTCAGAATCAGATCAGATCTCTTACTTACTCTGTCTATCTTTGGAAAAGATAATTTATGTTTTGCAATTCAATTTCCTCATCTGTAAAATGGTTATAAAATAATCTACCTCAGTAGCAGATGTTGAGTTTGTCTTCTACTTATTTTCAAACTAGAATGAGAGTGGTGGAGTTCCAGTGGGTAGAAGGAAGTAGGAAACAACTTTTTTTCTCCCTATCCCTATATTATATGAACTACCCTCAATCCTACACAGCTGCCTTAGAATGATCTGGAAGAGACCTTTGAACCTGAGGCACTTTAATATATAACAAAGACAGATTAATGGCAGTATTAAAGAAAAATGAAATTCCATAGTTCTGGTTATGCAGCTATTAAGTCAATTCCAATAGTTCTAGATATTAATTACGTAGAAACATTGTTTGAGTTCAAGCTGTTATGACAAAATAGTATCCTAGGTGGCTTATCAACAACAGAAATTTATGTCTCACAATTCTGGAAGTTGGAAGCGTGAGATTGGAGTGCCAGCATGGTTGAGCTGTAGTGCAGGCCCTCTTCTGGGGTGCAGATGGCTATTTCTTGTCATATCCTCACATGGCAGAAAGGGCGACAGAGCTTTCTCAGATCCCTTTTATAAGGGCACTAAATCCATTCATAAGGGCTCCATACTCATAATCTAATTACCCCCAAAAACCCCACCTCCTAATAACATCATATTGGTGATTATGTTTTCAACATATGAATTTAGAGAGACACAAACACTGTGTCTCCTGATTCAACCAATGCCCTATATTGCTAATTTTCATGAAAATATTCAAGACTTGAATATTAAAATTTTTAATGAGAAGATGCTTAGCTTTTACTTAAGAACAACTTGATTGAATATTAACAATGTTTTTTATAGCATATTTAATTCCAAGCACAGAGGAATATTTTTATTATAATCAAAGCATTAATCACCATGTTTATTCAATTATTTTGAATAGGTTAACTGGGGTTGGTTCTACCATTTTATTGCACAGTCTATTAGTGGATGAAAAAACTATGCATGTCTCCAACCTTATTTTATTGTTTTACTTTTAGTTCCAGAGTATTCAACCTTTGGACTATTTTTTACGTGTTATATACTCAGTCCTTTGTTTCTTCTTAACCAATCATTAATCTGAGTTTTTCCTTTTAAGCTTCTTATTGTGCTACTAGTTTTATTTTCATCTAATTCTCTTGAGATCAACAGATTTTTCATGTTTATAGTTCAATACCAAGACCAGATATGAATTAGGCAGAGATAGTGGATACTGTAGCTTAGACAGCATGGCTACTCAATCCCATCCAAGGGAGTGGTTGTGATTTGAGAGCAGTGGAGGATAATGGGAAGAGCTCTGGGCTGGAAGTGATCTATATCTAAATTGTGATTCTGCTTTTATGTCTGTCCCTTCACTTTGTAGGGGCACAATTTTCTTATAAAACTCATGGAATTGGGTTGGCTTGGCTCTTGGTTCTGTCCTACCTGGAAAGTCATGGGATTCTATGGTTTCTGTGGATCCGTGTAACTTTTTAATACCAATACATCCCCAGGGACACTATAAATTTCTCTTACTATGCTCTTTGTGTAAGATCTTTTCCAGTACTCCTACACATAAATGAATCTGGCATAATTTTAAAAATATTCTAGTTTATCAGCTCCTCATTACTTTTGGGTAAGGCTGGTCCCCTAGACCAGATGAGATCCAGAATCTTGCATGGGTAGTTCAGGATGATTTGTGGAAGTGCTCACCAATTTTTTTTTTTTTCAGAATGCAATAGCAGGTGCTGTCCATCACTTATTTATTCCTTTTTTTTCCCCTCAGAGATGTGACTGAATACTTAGCACCTAGTGCAGGGCAATGATTACATCTATGGCCATTTCAGAAGATAAATCAAAGTGCTTTTCTTCATTCTACCTGCAGGGAAAATGCTAGAGTAGCAAGAATCTATTAAAGAAATAGCTTGGAAGAAGTCCAACCATTGTTTACAAGTTTATAGTAACATGAATCCCAGGTCTGTCACAAATTACTTATGGTTACTCTTAAATCTTCAGTATGCATCATTCTTCATTGAAAAGAAGCAACCAGAATAGCGGTTCCTTTGTTATTTTTTCTCTAAGCTCCTTACTCTCCCTCAACCAGTTGTAATATCTTGTCTTTACTCATGTTTTCAACATTTCCTACTTTAGTATTAAAACAAATCTAATTTGTGTTAATCTCTTCCACTTCCTTAATAAGTGTTTTAAATTTTTGGACTGAATACTACCGTTGCAGTACCCCATCAGAACACATCTCCCAGAGATGAGTTCTCATTTATCACTGTCTTTGATTTTTAGTCTTTGAGACACTTAAAAAATTCCTGCATAGCTGTGTTCTTAGTAAACATTGCTTGAGTATATTTTTGAAATAAAATATATTTTATGGGGCTAATGTTTTGCATTTTAATGAACTGATTTAAAAATGAACTGGTATAATTTTCTAAGAGTAAACTCAGCCTGCTCATTCCCCCACTAATTTATGATATTCTAAGCTCATACATTTACTTCTTACTTTTATTTTAATATTTTTTTCAGTTGCTTTGCTCAGATTCAGAGGATGTCATTTACAGGAGTCCTCACTTGTAGGAAACAATTATCTATAGATTGACAAATGAATGTTTAAAAGAACCATGTATTTTCTTTCTCTCCTTTTTTGAATTGCCTTCAGTTACGTCTACGCTCATTTTTACTGATGTTACAGAGTGATAGATGAAAGAAGAGGGTTGTCAGTTCCTTTTCCTAGAGGACCAAAATTATGTCATTCATTCATATTCTCTACTGAGGTTTGAATATCAGATATTTCATGATTTTATATATCCCCCAGCGGAATGCAAGCTCTATTAGGATGCAGAGCAGTGTCTACACGGAGCCCACAGTGCCTGGCACATACTGTTGGTCTCTTGCTCTCAGTCTATGTATTATTCATATACATATATGTTTATTTTAAATTTTTAAATTGATGTATAATTTATTTTTAGTGAAATGCACAGATCTTAAGTGTATAATTTGATGAGTTTTGACAAATACACATATATGGAACATACAGTCTATCAAGATACATTAAATTTTCATTATCCCAGAAAGTTTCCTCATGTCTCTTCCCAGTCAAACCTTCCCCCGAAATGCAACCACCCTTGTGATTTTTTTCAGCACACATTGGTTTTCCCTGTTATAGAACTTCATCTAATATGTACTTCATACAATAGGTATTTTTATTTCTGATAGCTTTTACCAGTGTTTAAGGTTTATTCTTGTTGGTCATTCATCATATAATGTGTAACATGATACATGTCTGTTTCTTAATATTAATGGACATTGAATATATAATAATTCTTTAATCTATTTTCCTGTTGTTGGCCATAGATACTGCTTCTGGTTTGGTTTATCATGAATTACACTGTTATGAACATTCTTGTACAAGTCATTTGTTATCATGCATTAAACTGTTATCATATTTGGGTTATCATGAATTAAGCTGTTATGAACATTCTTGTACAAGCCATTTGCCTAAGATAAATAAAAACAGGTTCTCCCCACCATACCCACACAATGTGTTGTGTTATCTGTGTTATTGAGAAACAACAAGAAGCCTTGTGTGGGTTTCTGGGTGGAGTGAACACAGCCAAGAGAATGGTGGAAGATGAGGTTGGAGAAGAAGGCAGGGACACCATTATGTACAGTCTTGGAGCCTATGAAAAGGAATGTGTGTGTGTGGTGGGGGGTATACCTGTTTTGATTTATCTTAGAGAAGTACTTAGAAGTAGAATTGCTGGATCATAGAGGTAGTTGTATGTTTGACTTTATGAGACACTACTGGGTTGATTTCTATTTTACAATCTTACTAACAATGTATGAGAGTTCAGGTTTCTTCAAATATTTGTCAACATTTAGCATTATCAGTCTTTTTAATTTTATTCCTGTGGGAATGTAAAATGGCACAGCCACTTTGTAAAACAGCTTGGTGGTTCTGCAAGATGTTAAAGATAGAGTTACCATATGAACCAACAATTCTACTTGGTATGTGCCTGATATGGTTTGGATCTGTCTCCACCCAAATCTCATCTTGAATTGTAGCTCCGACAATTCCCATGTGTCATGGGAGGAACCCAGCGGGAGGTAATTGAATCATGGGGGTGGGTTTTTTCCTGTGCTGTTCTTGTGATAGTGAATAAGTCTCATGAGATATGATAGTTTTATAAATAGGAGTTCTTTATAAAACCCCTGTACAAGTTCTCTCTCCTCACCTGCTGCCATCTATGTAAGATGTGACTTGCTCCTCCTTGCCTTCCACCATGATTTTGAGGCCTCCTCAGCCATGTGAAATGGTGAGTCCATTAAACCTCTTTTTCTCTATAAATTACCCAGTCTCGGGTATGTCTTTATCAGCAGCATGAAAACGGACGAAGACAGTTAACTAGTACCAGTAGAGTGGGGTGCTGTTATAGATTCCTGAAAATATGGAAGTGACTTTGGGACTGGGTAATAGGAAGAGGTTGGAACAGTTTCACGGGCTCAGAAGAAGACAGAAAAATGTGGGAAAGTTTGGAACTTCCTAGACACTTGTTGAATGGCTTTAACCAAAATGTTAATAATGATATGGACAATTAAATCCACGCTGAGGTGGTCTCAGATGGAGATGAGGAACTTGTTGGGAACTGAAATAAAGGTGACTTTTGCTATGTTTCAGAAAAGAGACTGGTGGCATTTTGCCTGTGCCCTAGAGATTTGTGGAACTTTGAAGTTGAAGGACATGATTTAGGGTATATGTAAGAAGAAATTTCTAAGCAGCCAAGCATTCAAGAGGTGACTTGCATGCTGTTAAAAGCATTCAGTTTTATTTTATTTTGAGACAGAGTTTTCCTCTCTCACCCAGGCTGGAGTGCAGTGATGTGATCTCAGCTCACTGCAACCTCCACCTCCTGGGTTCAAGCAATTCTCCTGCATCAGCCTCCCGAGTAGCTGGGATTGTAGGCATGTGCCACCACGCCTGGCTAATTTTTTCCTATTTTTAATAGAGACAGGCTTTCACCATGTTGGCCAGGCTGGGCATTCAGTTTTAAAATGGAAAAAGAGCATAAAAGTTCAGAGAATTTGCAACCTGATAATGAGATAGAAAAGAAAAACTCATTTTCTGAGGCGAAATTCAAGCCAGCTATAGAAATATGCATAAGTAATAAGAAGACAAATGTTAATCAGCAAGACAATGGGGAAAATGTCTCCAGGGCATTTCAGAACCTGTCCTGGCAGCCCCTCCCATCACAGGCCCAGAGGCCTAGAAGGAAAAAATGGTTTTGTGGGCTGTGCCCAGGGCCCCCTTGCTGTGTGCAACCTGGGGACTTGGTGCCCTGCATCCAAGCTGCTGTAGGCATGGCTAGAAGGGGTAAAGGTACAGCTTGGGCAATGGTGTCAGAGGGTACAAGCCCCAAGCCTTGGCAGCTTCCACGTGGTGTTGAGCCTGCAGGTACACAGAAGTCAATAATTGAGGTTTAGGAACCTCCATCTAGATTACAGAGGATGAATGAAAACATCAGAATGTCCAGGCAGAAGTTTGCTGCAGGGGCAGGCCCTCATGAAGAACCTCTGCTAGGACAGTACAGAATGGAAATGTGGGGCTGAAGCCCCCACACAAAGGCCCCACTAGGGCACTGCCTAGTGGAGCTGTGAGAATAGGGCTCAAAGCTTGTAGGAAAAGCTGCAGACACTCAATGCTAGCCCATGAAAGCAGCTAGGAAGGAGGCTGTACCCTGCAAAGCCACAGGGGTGGAGCTGCCCAAGACCATGGGAACCCACCTCTTGCATCAGTGTGACCTGGATGTGAGACATGGAGTCAAAGGAGATCATTTTAGAGCTTTAAGATTTGACTGCCCTGCTGGATTTTGGACTTGCATGGAGCCTTTAGCCCCTTTGTTTTGGCCAATTTTTCCCATTTGGAATGGATATATTTACTCAATGCCTTTACCCCCATTGTATCTAGGAAATAAGTAACTTGCTTTCGATTTTACAGGCTCATAGGTGGAAGGGACTTGACTTGTTTCAGATGAGAATTTGGACTGTGGACTTCTGAATTAATGCTGAAATGAGTTGAGACTTTGAGGGACTGTTAGGAAGGCATGATTGGTTTTGAAATATAAGGATATGAGATTTGGGAGGGGCCAGGGGCAGAATGATACTGTTTGGCTCTGTCCCTACCCAAATCTCATCTTGAATTGTAGCTCCCACAATTCCCAAGTGTCATGGGAGGGACCCAGTGGGAGGTAACTGAATCAAGGGAGTGGGTCTTTCCCATGCTGTTCTTATGATAGTGAACAAGCCTCATGAGATCTGATGGTTTTATAAAGAGAAGTTCCCCTGCACAGGTTCTCTCTTTTTGCCTGCCACCATCCATGTAAGACATGACTTGCTCCTCCTTGCCTTCTGCTGGGATTGTGAGGCCTCCCCAGCCATGTGGAACTGTGAATCAATTAAACTTCTTACCTTTATAAATTACCCAGTCTTGGGTATGTCCTTATTGGCAGTGTGAGAACAGATTAATACAATGCCCAAGAAAAAATGATAACTTATGTCCACACAGAAACTTGGACATACAGTTTATAGGAACATTATAAGTAATCACCCAAGATTGGAAACAATCTAAATATCCATCAGCAAATACATGGATAAATATAATGTGGTATGTCCATATGATGGAATATTATTCAGCAAGAAAAAGAATGAAATATTATATGTGTTATAGCATGGATAAATCTTGAAAACATTATGCTAAGGGAAAGAAGCCAGTCGTAAAGACTACACATTGTGTAATTCCATTTATATAAAATATCCAGAATAGGGAAACATATAGAGACAGAAAGTAGATTTATTCTTGCCTAGGGCTAGGAAAAGTAGGGAGTGACTGTGAATGAATATGGGATTTCTTTTTAGGGGGCAACTGTTCTAAAATTGATAGTGGTGATGGTTATATATCCCTGTGAATATACTATAAAACACTGAATTGTACATTTTATATGGATGAATTGTGTAGTATATGAATTATATCTCAGTAAATCTCTTTTATGTTTTTTGAAGGAAATAGTGGGAGTAACTATTTTGTGTATTTTGTGTATTATGTTTTTTGAAGGAAATAGTGGGAGTGCAAAGATCCTGAGACAGGAACATAATTGGTGTTATTGAGAAACAACAAGAAACCTTGTGTGGCTTCCTGGGTGGAGTGAACACAGCCAAGAGAATAGTGGGAGATGAGGATGGAGAAGTAGGCAGGGATCCCACTATGTAGGGTCTTGTAGACTAGGATAAGGATTTCAGATTTTATTCTGAATGTGCTAGGAAGTCACTGGAGGGTTCCAAATAGAAAACCAGAATGAACTGAAGTTATTTTATAAACATCACCTTATGGCCGATATGGGGTGGGAGCTACAGAATGGAAACAGGGAGAACAATTAGGAGGCTCTGGAAGGAGTCTGGAGGAAACATGGTTGTGGGTGAAGCCAGGATGAAAGCTGTGAAGGTTCGGAAAGTGGTTGGTCTTGGGATGTATTTTGAAGTCAGAACTGAGAAGTGACTACAATACTAGACGTTTAATGTGAGAGAAAGTTAGGGAGAACCAGGAGGATGTACATATCTGTGTGTGTATTTGTGTGTGCATTCCACTTCATAATGAAGAAAAAGCTGTCTTCACTATTTTAATTTGTTCTAAAGGCACAACATTTTATTTAGAAGAGAAAAATTAAAGGGTCACATTTTTGTTCCTGCAAAATATCTTACAGTTTATACGTAGGATGTGTATGTTCAAATAAACCCAAAGAATGTTACTATTGTTGATTTAAGAAACAAACTGCCCATAAAGTAAAAAAAGATAGCGTTTTACATATGCGGTAATGATTTCAGAGAGTGCTCTGTGAAGTCACATAGGTCTTGTGACACTCTCAGGTTTTAGTGCTGTACTGAATGTTTGCAGTTGATGTCGCCTTTTTGATTTTTTAATTATATTTTATTTTATTTTTACTTAACCGTTAGATAAGTGTTTAGGTTTGGGGGAGAATTTTCTGTTAAATATTTTCTGTAGCCATTTTTACTTTTTCACATTTTTAAAATTTCTCCCATTGTTTATTTATTTATTTATTTATTTATTATACTTTAAGTTTTAGGGTACATGTGTACAATGTGCAGGTTTGTTACATATGTATACTTGTGCCATGTTGTGCTGCACACATTAACTTGTCATTTACATTAGGTATCTCCTAATGCTATCCCCCCCTCCCCCCACCGCATAACAGGCCCCAGTGTGTGATGTTCCCCTTCCTGTGTCCAAGTGTTCTCATTGTTCAATTCCCACCTATGAGTGAGAACATGCAGTGTTTGGTTTTTTGTCCTTGGGATAGTTTGCTGAGAATGATGGTTTCCAGCTTCATCCAAGTCCCTACAAAGGACATGAACTCATCATTTTTTATGACTGCATAGTATTCCATGGTGTATATGTGCCACATTTTCTTAATCCAGTCTATCATTGTCAGACATTTGGGTTGGTTCCAAGTCTTTGCTATTGTGAGTAGTGCCGCAATAAACATACGTGTGCATGTGTCTTTATAGCAGCATGATTTATAATCCTTTGGGTATATACCCAGTAATGGGATGGCTGGGTCAAATGGTATTTCTAGTTCTAGAATCCTGAGGAATTGCCACACTGACTTCCACAATGGTTGGACTAGTTTACAGTCCCACCAACAGTGTAAAAGCGTTCCTATTTCTCCACATTCTCTCCAGCACCTGTTGTTTCCTGACTTTTTAATGAATGCCATTCTAACTGGTGTGAGATGGTATCTCATTGTGGTTTTGATTTGCATTTCTCTGATGGCCAGTGATGATGAGCATTTTTTCATGTGTTTTTTGGCTGCATAAATGTCTTCTTTTGAGAAGTGTCTGTTCATGTCCTTTGCCCACTTTTTGATGGTGTTGTTTGTTTTTTTCTTGTAAATTTGTTTGAGTTCATTGTAGATTCTGGATATTAGCCCTTTGTCAGATGAGTAGATTGCAAAAATTTTCACCCATTCTGTAGGTTGCCAGTTCACTCTGATGGTAGTTTCTTTTGCTGTGCAGAAAGCTCTTTAGTTTAATTAGATCCCATTTGTCAATTTTGGCTTTTGTTGCCATTGTCCTTGCCCATGCCTATGTCCTGAATGGTATTACCTAGGTTTTCTTCTAGGGTTTTTATGGTTTTAGGTCTACCATTTAAGTCTTTAATCCATCTTGAATTAATTTTTGTATAAGGTGTAAAGAAGGGATCCAATTTCAGCTTTCTACATATGGCTAGCCAGTTTTCCCAGCACCATTTATTAAATAGGGAATCCTTTCCCCATTTCTTCTTTTTGTCAGGTTTGTCAAAGATCAGATGGTTGTAGATGTGTGGCATTATTTCTGAGGGCTGTGTTCTGTTCCATTGGTCTATATCTCTGTTTTGGTACCAGTACCATGCTGTTTTGGTTACTGTAGCCTTGTAGTATACTTTGAAGTCAGGTAGCGTGATGCCTCCAGCTTTGTTCTTTTGGCTTAGGATTGACTTGGTGATGCGGGCTCTTTTTTGGTTCCATATGAACTTTAAAGTAGTTTTTTCCAATTCTGTGAAGAAAGTCATTGGTAACTTGATGGGGATGGCATTGAATCTATAAATTACCTTGGGCAGTATGGCCATTTTCACGATACAGATTCTTCCTACCCATGAGCATGGAATGTTCTTCCATTTGTTTGTATCCTCTTTTATTTCATTGAGCAGTGGTTTGTAGTTCTCCTTGAAGAGGTCCTTCACGTCCCTTGTAAGTTGGATTCCTAGGTATTTTATTCTCTTTGAAGCAATTGTGAATGGGAGTTCACTCATGATTTGGCTCTCTGTTTGTCTGTTATTGGTGTATAAGAATGCTTGTGATTTTTGCACATTGATTTTGTATCCTGGGACTTTGCTGAAGTTGCTTATCAGCTTAAGGAGATTTTGGGCTGAGACAATGGGGTTTTCTAGATATACAATCATGTCATGTGCAAACAGGGACAATTTAACTTCCTCTTTTCCTAACTGAATACCTTTTATTTCCTTCTCCTGCCTAATTGCCCAGACCAGAACTTCCAACACTATGTTGAATAGGAGTGGTGAGAGAAGGCATCCCTGTCTTGTGCCAGTTTTCAAAAGGAATGCTTCCAGTTTTTGCCCATTCAGTATGATATTGGCTGTGGGTTTGTCATAAATAGCTCTTATTATTTTGAGATATGTCCCATCAATACCTAATTTATTGAGAGTTTTTAGCATGAAATGCCGTTGAATTTTGTCAAAGGCCTTTTCTGCATCTATTGAGGTAATCATGTGGTTTTTGTCATTGGTTCTGTTTATATGCTGGATTATGTTTATTGATTTTCGTATGTTGAGCCAGCCTTGCATCTTAGGGATGAAGCCCACTTGATCATGGTGGATAAGCTTTTTGATGTACTGCTGGATTTGGTTTGCCAGTATTTTATTGAGGATTTTTGCATCAATGTTCATCTGGGATATTGGTCTAAAATTCTTGTTTTTTGTTGTGTCTCTGCTAGGCTTTGGTATCAGGATGATGCTGGCCTCATAAAATGAGTTAGGGAGGATTCCCTCCTTTTCTATTGATTGGAATAGTTTCAGAAGGAATGGTACCAGCTCCTCCTTGTACCTCTGGTAGAATTAGCCTGTGAATCCATCTGGTCCTGGACTATTTTTGGTTGGTAAACTATTAATTATTGCCTCAATATCAGAGCCTGTTATTGGTCTATTAAGAGATTCAACTTCATCCTGGTTTAGTCTTGGGAGGGTGTATGTGTCCAGGAATTTATCCATTTCTTTTAGATTTTCTAGTTTATTTGCGTAGAGGTGTTTATAGTATTCTCTGATGGTAGTTTTTTATTTCTGTGGGGTTGGTGGTGATATCCCCTTTATCATTTTTTATTGCATCTATTTGATTCTTCTCTCTTTTCATCTTTATTAGTCTTGCTAGTGGTCTATCAATTTTGTTGATCTTTTCAAAAAACCAGCTCCTGGATTCATTGATTTTTTGGAGGCTTTTTTTTTTTTTGTCTCTATCTCCTTCAGTTCTGCTCTGATCTTAGTTATTTCTTGCCTTCTGCTAGCTTTTGAATGTGTTTGCGCTTGCTTCTCTAGTTCTTTTAATTGTGATGTTAGGATGTCAATTTTAGATCTTTCCTGCTTTCTCTTGTGTGCATTTAGTGCTATAAATTTCCCTCTATACACTGCTTTAAATGTGTCCCAGAGATTCTGGTATGTTGTGTCTTTGTTCTCTTTGGTTTCAAAGAACATCTTTATTTCTGCCTTCATTTCTTTATTTACCCAGTAGTCATTCAGGAGCGGTTTGTTCAGTTTCCATGTAGTTGAGCAGTTTTGAGTGAGTTTCTTAATCCTGAGTTCTAGTTTGATTGCACTGTGGTCTGAGAGACAGTTTGTTATAATTTCTGTTCTTTTACATTTGCTGAGGAGTGCGTTACTTCCAACTATGTGGTCAATTTTGGAATAGGTGTGGTGTGGTGCTGAGAAGAATGTATATTCTGTTGATTTGGGGTGGAGAATTCTGTAGATGTCTATGAGGTCTGCTTGGTGCAGAGGTGAGTTCAATTCCTGGATATCCTTGTTAACTTTCTGTCTCGTTGATCTGTCTAATGTTGACAGTGGGGTGTTCAAGTCTCCCATTATTATTGTGTGGGAGTCTAAGTCTCTTTGTAGGTCTCTAAGGACTTGCTTTATGAATCTGGGTGCTCCTGTATTGGGTGCATATATATTTAGGATAGTTAGGTCTTCTTGTTGAATTGATCCCTTTACCATTATGTAATGGCCTTCTTTGTCTTTCTTGATCTTTGTTGGTTTAATGTCTGTTTTATCAGAGACTAGGATTGCAACCCTGCCTTTTTTTTTGTTTTCCATTTGCTTGGTAGATCTTCCTCCATCCCTTTATTTTGAGCCTACGTGTGTCTCTGCACGTGTGATGGGTTTTCTGAATACAGCACACTGATGGGTCTTGACACTATCCAATCTGCCAGTCTGTGTCTTTTAATTGGAGCATTTAGCCCATTTACATTTAAGGTTAATATTGTTATGTATGGATTCGATCCTGTCATTATGATGTTAGCTGGTTATTTTGCTCGTTAGTTGATGCAGTTTCTTCCTAGCCTCGATGGTCTTTACAATTTGGCATGTTTTTGCAGTGGCTGGTACCGGTTATTCCTTTCCATGCTTAGTGCTTCCTTGAGGAGCTCTTGTATTCTTGTATGGCAGGCCTTGTGGTGACAAAATCTCTCAGCATTTATTTGTCTGTAAAGGATTTTAGTTCTTCTTCACTTATGAAGCTTAGTTTGGCTGGATATGAAATTCTGGGTTGAAAATTCTTTTAGGAATGTTGAATATTGGCCCCCACTCTTTTCTGGCTTGTAGAGTTTCTGCCGAGAGATTGGCTGTTAGTCTGATGGGCTTCCCTTTGTGGGTAACCCGACCTTTCTCTCTGGCTGCCCTTAACATTTTTTCCCTCATTTCACCTTTGGTGAATCTGACAATTATGTGTCTTGGAGTTGCTCTTCTCAAGGAGTATCTTTGTGGCATTCTCTGTATTTCCTGAATTTGAATGTTGTCCTGCCTTGCT
Source organism: Pan paniscus (assembly GCF_029289425.2). NCBI lineage: Eukaryota > Metazoa > Chordata > Mammalia > Primates > Hominidae > Pan > Pan paniscus. The sequence goes on along the minus strand of NC_073255.2, from coordinate 147,330,778 downwards.
CAGCTGGGGAAGTTCTCCTGGATAATATCCTGCAGAGTGTTTTCCAACTTGGTTCCATTCTCCCTGTCACTTTCAGGTACACAAATCAGATGTAGATTTGGTCTTTTCACATAGTCCCATATTTCTTGGAGGCTTTATTCATTTCTTTTTATTCTTTTTTCTCTAAACTTCTCTTCTCACTTCATTTCATTCATTTGATCTTCCATCACTTATACCCTTTCTTCCAATTGATTGAATTGGCTACTGAAGCTTGGGCATTCATCACTTAGTTCTTGTACCATGGTTTTCAGCTCCATCAGGTCCTTTAAGGACTTCTCTGCATTGGTTATTCTAGTTAGCCATTCATCTAATCTTTTTTCAGGGTTTTTAACTTCTTTGCCATGGGTTTGAACTTCCTCCTTTAGCTCAGAGATGTTTGATCTTCTGAAGCCTTCTTCTCTCAACTCGTCAAAGTTATTCTCCATCCAGCTTTTTTCCATTGCTGGTGTGGAGCTGCGTTCCTTTGGAGGAGGAGAGGCACTCTGATTTTTAGAATTTTCCGTTTTTCTGCTCTGTTTTTTCCCCATCTTTGTGGTTTTATCTACCTTTGGTGTTTGATGATGGTGATGTACAGATGGGGTTTTGGTGTGCATTTCCTTTCTGTTTGTTAGTTTTCCTTCTAACAGTCAGGACCCTCAGTTGCAGGTCTGTTGGAGTTTGCTGGAGGTCCACTCCGGACCCTGTTTGCCTGGGTATCAGCAGCAGAGGCTGCAGAACAGTGAATATTCGTGAATAGCAAATGTTGCTGCCTGATCGTTCCCCTGAATGTTTTGTCTCAGAGGGGTACCTGGCCGTGTGAGGTGTCAGTCTGCCCCTAATTGGGGGTGCCTCCCAGTTAGGCTACTCTGGGGTCAGGGACCCACTTGAGGAGGCAGTCTGTCCATTCTCAGATCTCAAGCTGCGTGCTGGGAGAACCAGTACTGTCTTCCATGCTGTCAGACAGGGACATTTAAGTCTGCAGAGGATTCTGCTGCCTTTTGTTTGGCTATGCCCTGCCCTCAGAGGTGGAGTCTACAGAGGCAGGCAGGCCTCCCTATGCTGTGGTGGGCTCCACCCAGTTTGAGCTTCCTGGCCACTTTGTTTACCTACTCAAGCCTCAGCAATGGCGGGTACCCCTTCCCCAGCCTCACTGCTGCCTAGCAGTTTGATCTCAGACTGCTGTGCTAGGAATGAGCAAGGCGCCTTGGGCGTTGGACCCTCCGAGCCATGCGCAGGATATAATCTCCTGGTGTGCCATTTGCTAAGACTGTTGGAAAAGCACAGTATTAGGGTGGGAGTGACTTGATTTTCCAGGTGCTGTCTGTCACCCCTTTCCTGGGCTAGGAAAGGGAATTCCCTGACCCCTTGCACTTCCTGGGTGAGGTGATGCCTCGCCCTTCTTCAGCTCACACTCGGTGTGCTGCACCCACTGTCCTGCACCCACTGTCCGACAATCCCCAGTGAGATGAACCCGGTACTTCAGTTGGAAATGCAGAAATCATCCTTCTTCTGCGTCGCTCATGCTGATGGCTGTAGACTGGAACTGTTCCTATTCGGCCATCTTGGAACCGCCCCCCATTGTTTATTTATTTAAGAGAATTCTACATCTAAATCCTATCTAAATTAAGCTTTTGTTCTCTTTGCATAATCATTCATAGTTTGCCTGTTTACAGTAATGAATTTATTTTCTAAAGAGCATTTTTTAATTTGCAATTTATATTTGTAAAAAGCATCAGCAATATTTAGATTTTGTACTTTAAGTAACTGTTTCTATGAATATTGTTCCTTGTATGTATGGTGGTGAGGCCAGGAGAAGATACATGGTTAGCTGGCCACAAAATCCATTAAGTGTAGAGCTGACTGCAAAAATCAGTGAGCTGTAAGCTGGTTCGGTTGTATTTTCATTAGGTAGGATATAATGATTTGCATAATTATGCTATTATTGAGTGGTGGCCTACATTAAAGGAGACTGTGATTGTTGCCTAAGCCTGTTATCAACATAAATAAAGGTCTTGAATATTCAAAATAAATCAGTCATTTTGAGATTCTTTTAGTGAGTGATTACCTGCATTTTAAAAAGTTCCTTTCTCTCTATTTAACATTCTTCTGCTTTATCTTTCTAGTTTCCTATTTCCCTAGTGGGTGGTCCAGGGAGTCCTTTTAGTAGGGGCTCTTTCTAGTTTAAATGATAACAAAAGGTTTTCTAATGTCTTGAGTGGGTGATATTATTGAATACAATTCTCACCTACAAGAGACTTTGGAAATCCAGTGATCTAGCCCTTAGTCATTCTCCGTGGGTCAGGTATAACCTTTGCAATCAATCATACCGTATGGCTGACTTAAATACTGCCCTGATGACAAGTCTCCAGGGGCTCCCTTCTCCATCTCTCTCTCTCTTTCTCTCTCTCTTTCTTTCTTTCTTTTCTTTTCTTTTCTTTCTTTCTTTCTTTCTCTTTCTCTTCCTTCCCTCCTTCCTTCCCTCCTTCCTCCTTCCCTCCCCCTTCCCTTCCCTTCCCTTCCCTTCCCTTCCTTTCTTTTTTTGAGGCAGACTCTTGCTCTGTCATCCAGGCTGGAGTGCAGTGGCACCATCTGACTCACTACAACCTCCTCCTCCTGGGTTCAAGCAATTCTCCTGCCTCAGCCTCCTGAGCAGCTGGGATTCCAGGCACCCACCACCACACCCAGATAATTTTTGTATTTTTAGTAGAGATGGGGGTTTCACCATGTTGGTCAGGCTGGCCTTGAACTCCTCATCCCAGGTGATTCACCTGCCTTGGCCTTCCAAAGTGCTGGGATTTACAGGCCCATCTATTTTTATTTCTTCACAGGGGGTCCTTTTCAAGGATGAGGAGATTATGGTTGGAGGTTGTGACTCCCAGGGCATTGAAGTAAAAGCTGCACGTGCTCCTAATCTAGTTCCAGGGACAAACAAGGTTGGGGATAGTTCCTATCTCCCACAAAGAATTTTAACTGGATGTAGGTGTCTGCAGGCTGAATCAGTCAGGGAAGGCAGATGCTGGAGATTTGGAGGAAAATGCTAAATAAAGAGGAGAAAATCCCCAAGGAAAAGAGAGTGCATAAGGACAAAGGGGAAAGTGTTCTCTCCTGTACTGAGTAAATATTGTGCCATGCTTCCTGCATGTTGCCAGGGGCTGCAGATCAACCATCAAAACTGCAAGCAAAATGCTGACAACTTGCCTGACTCAAACAGTACTCCATAGATGCTCAACAATATAAGCAACATGTATTGTTGTTTGTTATTATATTAAACCTTATTTTTCCTTGCAATGGAGATAAGTTGCATTTTTAAAATTGCATCCCATAGTGACTAGTGGCTGACATATCAGTGGAGTCAGCTGCTCAGAATGCAAACTGGTCACAGTTTACCACAGTAAAAACATTTCTAACTGATCCATGTAGGCATCTAATCCTGCCCCAACTTTAAGTCCAGTCATGTTCCGCTCTCACAACTGAAGGGGAGGGCAGTGTTACATGAGAAGGGGCTGCATACTTCTAAGATATTAGGTTGTTGCAAAAGTAATTTTGGTCATTAATGGCCCGCAATTACTTTTGCACCAACCTAATACTTAAGCACTAGGGAAGGGCAGTGCTATATGGCTTCGCTTTCCACAGTATGACTCTTTCCCTACCTCCTGCCACAGCTAATTAGGCCGGTGGTGGACAGCCAGTTAATAGGCTGCTCAGGTGGCCCACACCTGTAATCCTAGCACTTTGGGAGGCCAAGGCGGGCAGATCACAAGGTCAGGAGATCAAGACCATCCTGGCCAACATGGTGAAACCCTGTCTCTACTAAAAATACAAAAATTAGCTAGGCATGGTGGTGCGTGCCTGTAATCCCAGCTACTCGGGAGGCTGAGGCACGAGAATCGCTTGAACCTGGGAGGCAGAGTTTGCAGTGAGCCGAGATCATGCCACTGCACTCCACCCTGGTGACAGAACGAGACTCTGTCTCAAAAAAAAAAAAAAAAAAAAAAAAAAAAAAAAAAAAAGGCTGCTTAGGAGACCATCATGTGGCCTCACACAAATAGGTAACTGGGTCAATTATATTCTACCTCATCGAAATTTTACATGGGAATTTTTCTGAGATTAATGTCATGAACAGGGAGGAAACTAAGCTGAATGAGTATATTGCAAAAGTCGTAACGGAGAACAGGAATATAAGAAATGATGACAAATCAAAGGATGAGAGAGAAGAAGCCATTAGTTCAACAGAGACTTTGAAAATATATAGTGTATAGGTTGCATTATGGTTAGGAAGAAGAGTTTTGGGACAGATACCAAGAGGAGTTAATACTACATGTCTCTACTAGTGGGATTTCTCGATTTGCTTTGGGTCTGGAGTGCCCAAGTCTACTCTGGTTTCTGTCTCATGAAATTCTATCCCACCCAGTACTCCACATGCATCCTTTAATAACCTACACATCCAACCTTTACTTTAGCTACCTTATTGGAACCGAAGGCCTTAAACAAAACAATACATGTCTACTTTCCTCCATTTTATCTTTTTTATATTGATGAAAAATTTAGTTTTCATCAATTCAAGTTCAGTTTATTCAGTTCAAGTTCAATTTCTAATAAAACAAACAAAAAAACTGAATGATTTCCATAAACTCATAAAAGGAAATCTCCTTTAATGCAGTTAGTTGAGTGAAATTTAACCTTCATTTAAATTAATTCTATTATCTAGTTGTCCACTTAATTGATCATGTTTGCATTTGAATTAAAAGTTGTTGTATATTTCAGAGGAGTACTTGTAATACAAGAAGAAAAAATAAAAAGTTTTTATTTACATACTTCAGACTACAAGCAGCTTGCCAGCTGGGATTTAAGAGTTGTTCTCCAGGTATTCTTTTTACATAGTAGTTGGCTTATGAGTTCCTTAGGCCTTCCTCAGAGACATCAACATAGGCCTCTCTGGAAGAGTAATAGGGATTTCATTTGATATATTTAGCTCGATATCAAAAACTATTTTAAATTATGCAGTGTACATTTGCTTTACTTTTGTTTTTGTCTTTGATCTTAATAAAACAGATTTAAAAATTGAATAAAAAATTTGAATTCTATCTTTTCTTCCCAAAGACTTCCTTTGGAAATACAGTAATTTAAATCCTATAAATATAGTACCTTAATGTTTCTATAAAGTGTCATTTGGCCAACAAGATCTCTTAAGTCATGGGCATCTAGTCTTGAATAGCATTTTTGGATGATATGCAGAGTCAATATTGCAAGAAGAGCAAAAGAAATAAAGTTCACAGAAATTTGACCTACCTCACAGGCCAATTGTTTCATTGTCACAAACACCCAAAGGCAAAGGGGATGCTCAGGTGAGTTGGTGGTGACCTGACAATGTAGGTAGAAGAAAAGGAATCTTATTTATTCATGACACAGAAGATTGGGACTAGAGGGAGAAGGGTTAAAAAAGAGAAAGAAAAAGTAAAAGAGGAAGATGAAAGATTTGGAAGCAACTGGAGAAACTGAAGAGATTCTGAGCCAAAATAAATACACTTGAAGAAAATTATATGCTGTGTCCATAAGCCCACCCCACCAATACAAGGAAGGAAATATTAATCACCCTTTGACATACCCCATGGAAAGCTCTTGGATTTGTCAACATTGACAAGAATGTTCATGGAAGCATTAATTAAAATGCCTAAAATTGAAAATAATTATAGACCAAGGGAATAAACAACAAATTAAACTATAGTCATGTAATAGAATTCCATAAATTTGTAAAAATAAATGCAATAGAGCTGTCTATACAAGTATGGATGAATTTAATAAAAAATGCCGAGAAAAAAAACAAACCTCAGTAGAGTACATAAAGTATGATAGTATTTATATGAAGTATGACATCTTCTACATGAAGTTTAGAAACATGCTGTCCAATACGAAGCATCATTTAGGGATAATTGTGTCTGCAATAAAAATACAAAACAAAGTGTGAGAATAATACCTTTTATATTTAGGATGATGGTTTCCTCTGAAGGGAAGTAAGGTGTCAGAATAAAAGCATACAGGGGGGTATCTACTACTTTATTAATGCTCTACATTTTAAGACATAAGCAAGCACCGGGGTGTGTTGTAAATAATTCACACTAATTTTTTAAGAAAGAAGGGAAAGCAAACCATAAAATCATGGCTAAGAGTCAAAGGGATTATGGGTCTTCTAGTCCAACATTCATGCATTTCAGTAATAAACTTCCCATGAAGAAATGTCCCTTCTGTTTCAGCTTTACAATAGGCCAAACTCTGAGTTTTCTGAGGACTCCTGGAGAGCTGTAGGACAAGTCCTTATGCTGTGGGGAAACCCACCTCTCTAACCCCCATTCTTTGACCATTATATCTCTTCCTCCAGAGCCACACAGACAATTAAAATTCATTTTCTCTTCTACAGAGTGGGTGTAAAATATTTTGTCACAATTATTATTTCCCTTGTCTTATTTTTTGCCAACATAAATATACCCCGCTTTTTCAATCATTTCTTATTATCCTATATTCAGTTCCACTCTCTTTGCTTTGAACACACAACGTTCCTCTTATATTTCCTAGAATTAAGCAAATTAGTTGTTTTACTGCTGCATGTGATAAAGACAGAAGCCTAGAATTAGTTTTGTATGATTGCTTCATAGTGCAACACATTACAGTACAACAATGGGGTTACCCCCTGCTGTGAACTAAAGTCCATTGAAAAGACAGATGATTTTTGTGAGCTAATACAAGACTGCACTGTGACAGCTCTTGTAGTGATAGCGATGACATTGAAAAATTAGGCACAACATTCTTGGGCTATATATAACAAATGAATTTCATGAATAGCTCACAATTGTGATTATTACGAGTGCTTACCATCCCCCAATTTATTTACAATGCCGATGAGACGGGTCTTTGTAGGTGACAGCATCTGTTTTGGGTAGCATGAGTAAATAGGGGCCCCGAGTTTAGTTGTATGAAGAAAAGTATATCGTTTTTATCAGTGCTAGTTTTTCATAAGTCTGTTATGTAATTTTGGGATGGAGAAAATTTTTCTACTGGAATGTTAGGTGCTGTCCCACGTTTTATTTGAATTTGTTAACATCCGAACACAAAAGGGAAGAAAGAAATAGTGCAAGTAGTAGAGCAGCTTTTATTTGTAGGTAGCTTAAAGGCTGACATGTATTTCTCACAGTACATAACAATCTCAACCTTAAATTAATAGAAGCTAAGCAGTAGAATTGAATGTTGAATAAGACTCTGGAGACTGGTACCCAAAGATGAAGACAAAGAGCCAGTAAGCACTAAACAACTCGGGCCATAGATGCCTTCAAAGCTTGTAATGAAGCTAAATCACTGTATTACCCTCAAATATTATTCCTATTCCTAGTTTCTGTAAGCAGCAAACAGCACTGAGAGGCGTAAGTCCATAGTACAATAAATGGTTGGCCTAGGAGTCTTTTCCTTCTCTCCATAGATGGGGCCTGCTCTATAACCCCTTCCACCACAACTCCCATACAACTAAGTGATGGAGGTTCTGAGGAATGATTGCAGATATTAGAAATGCCTATCAAAAGAGGAGGCTGGCATCTCGTTTCCTGTTTGCACGTCTGCTTATGCAGCATACATTCTACTATTTTCTGTGCATATCTTACTGGATGTGGAAATGGAAAGAAAATTGGAGAGAGACAGTGGGTATAGATTGGAACTGTAGAGCAGGCTGCTTTCCGACTGCTTGATGTAGTATGAGTAGAGGAATTCTTCATGTGTCAAGCAGGCACAGAAGAAGTAGCTGAGTTTGACTCATCTTGTAGGTATGTTATTTAGGAGAGCTGACTGCTGATATGGATGGGAATAATCCCCTAAGAGAGATGTAGTAAGATATACTATTGGGGGTGAGAGCTGAGGGATAAGTAGTCAAACTGGAACATATACCTCTCCCTTCAGGGAAGAAGGTAATGGAAAGGACCTTGCAACAAGAACTCATGGATGCTTCTCACAATATCTGGATATTTGGATAAGGAGAACATCAATTTTTGGTGAATATTGCCTCTTTTCATGTTTCTTGTTTTTTTCATTCCTATCAAAATCCACTGGGGAGTGCTGAGAAGGGAAAGTAGACCCAAAGGTGTGACGATGTGTCTTATAAGCAGACCATGTCCAAGAAAATGCAAAGTAAAATTTAAAAACAAGGAAGACATAGTCATTAGACCAATAGCAGTTTCACAAAAAAAAAGGAAGAGGGAGGCAAGGTAATCAGTAAGCAAATAAATAATTAAAGAAGAATCCTCTCTGCTCAAAAAGGACCCTAAATACATATTTTACTTGTGGGGAGAATTATTGAGGAATTTTACTTCAGGCATATCCTGGTAAAATTCTGTATTTCTATAGAACAATTCTATATTTATATATACTATTTTTATGTACAAATAAACAATTCTATAGTTCTAAGCATCACCAGGCATATCCTAGTAAAATTTCAGAATTTTAAGAATAAAAGGAAAATAGCCTCCAAACATAAATAATATGTTATTTAAAAAGAGAAGGAGACAGCAATCAGTCATCTCATTTGTAACATTGGAAGTTAGAAGACCATGGAATGACAACTACAGACATGAGTGAGAAGGTCTGAAACCTGAGAATCCATTATTCTAACCAAGATAGCATTCATCTGTAAGGAGAAAGGAAGATATTTGCTGATATACAGTATTTTAAAATTACATCCAATTTTTATGAGCAAAACACTTTGGAAGGGATTCCTACCAAGTGACAAAAAAATCTCAAGAGAGTTATCAAGAGAGAGAAAAAGAGAGAACACACTAATCAGCAATGAACCAATTCCTCTCATATGTATGTAAATAGATAAATCAGTGTATAATGTTAAATAATGATGCAGCAATTAAAAAATTTAAAAATAGTCTGGGACCAAAAGAAGTAGGGGATTTTGTCAAATTCAATAAATTGAGGTAGGAAAAGGAATAAAAAAGTAAAAACCTTTTCCAAAGGTAATTTAGAGTGAAGCAGTAAAGACATTTTACAAGTTTCATCTTTTGGGCCTGAGGGAAGGCACATTGTTGGAGGAGAAATGGTGGCTGTGTTGTTTTCATGTAACAGTTGAGAATAAGTACTCAATGATGCGTTTCATTAGGATCCTATTATTAACACTTTGTAGAAAAGCAAAGAACTTTCAAAGAAACAAAGGAGATACATGAAATAGTGACTTTATATCAGCAAACATACAGATCTGTAAATAGAAAATCATGAAGAATAATAAACAGTCAACCATAAATTAAAATGGAAGAAATAAAACCAAGTATATCAGATACTAAACTAAACATGAATGGCTTCAGATCCCCTTAAGTCAGAGACTCAGTTTGGACTACAACCCAGAACCCAGAAATAGATGCATCACAGGAAATACACTAAAAAATAAGTGATAAAGACTGAAAATAAAGAAAATGGATAAAGAGAAATCAGACAACTGCTAATAAAAAGCTAAGCAGTAATAACAATATTAACATTAGACAGTGCAATATAAATTAAAAATACTAAACGTTACGAAGAAAGTAGTAGAAAATGATAAAAATGTGATTCATGGAGAGGACATAACATACACAATTCTATATTTCTAAGCATTACAATTGACAGAGAATAAAACTAGTCTGAATATAAGACTATCTTGCAAAGTAAAATTATGATGAGATATTTTAATATACCCATTTTATAGTCAAAAACACATAACATACACATTTTGGTAAAGGCATAAAAATTAAATGAAATCATACATATATATTACATAATACTTCATTAAGATGTAAAGATCATATACATATATATGAAATGATAATATACATCTGCATGTATCCATGAACAATTACAAAACTATATGTTTTTACTTAGAAAACTTTTTACAGCCATAGTTGTTTTTTATAAAAGCTAATAAAATGTAAAGTAAATAATAAAATTTAATAAATGATAATAAAAATTCTAACTCTTTAGAAATGAAGAAACCTGCTTCTAGACAACCTTTGAATTACAAAACGTAAAAATGAAATTACTTACAAGCAAGAAAGTCATAAAAAAGAAAACATCTCATCACAAATTATAAAGCACTGAGAGAAACCTGTAATCAAAAGAAAATAAGTTTAAATGCCTTCATTAAACTAAATAGAATATTACTATTTATCTCAAACAAATGTAAATTATATAACAAGATAAAAGGAAACTTAGAAGAGGAAACTAATAAATATAAAAGCTGAAATTAGTGAAATATAAACAAAAACAAAGAAAAAATAACAGTACAATGGGGAAAAAAGGGTAAAGGGTAAATGCTGTATTAGGCTGATTAAGAAAGAATAACAGTAACAAAGCAAAATAATGCAAATATTGAGAATTAGTAGATTGTAAAAAGCTTTGCCATTCTGTCAAGATATTTTAAATAAAGGAAATGATCAAACATAACCTCTAAGGGAAAAAATTCTTGACTAAATGAATTAACATAAAAGAGATTATAAAAGTGATTCAGGTGATTAAAGATTGCCATTAAAATGAAACATGAGGACAGGTGGAGTTACCTCTAATTTGTATCTAAATTTAAAAAAATGAATTTCATGTTACTTAACTATGTCAGACTATTGAAAGTGATGAATAGTTCTGAATTATTTTATGAAGACAGAATAACTTGAATATAAAAAATAATATATGTAATACCCCAAAGAAAACTATAGACAAAACTCTTTGATGGATATAGTTGCAAAATATGTTATCAAAGAAAATCCAATTATGCAAAGGAGGTTTAATAACAGTATTTCTGTGAACATAATGCAAACTATCACTCCATTGTTGGAGAAAAATAATATAATCATACCAATAGATTATGAAAAGTCCTTTGATAAAAGTCAGCAGTGAGTCCTAGTAAGAATCCTAATTAAGATAAAAATAGGATAAACTACTTAAAGGTAATAAAGATTTTTTTAACAAAAACGTATACCATATTATGAAAATGTCATTGTTATCCAAATTATATGTAAATTTAATGGCATTACAGCTAGAAATTTATTTTTAATGATTGGATCATATGATTTACAATTTGTATCAATTCTTGAAGACAATTAAAACAAAAGTAATAATAGAACACTTGCCTTTCCAAAAAGCAGAACTATAAAGCTACTATAATAAAATTGGTATGACTGGAACAAGAATTAGCAAATTAAAAAGTACAACAGTGAAATACTATCCAGAAATAGCTCACAGTGTATATTAATTTTTTATCATAACAAAATTGCTATTTCAATTCAATATGAGAAAAATGGTTAATTTAGTAAATGATGCTGGTGCAGGTGAATATCTAATTTAGGAGAAAATAAAATTGAACTTCTGTCTCACATCATATATTAAAAATTAATTTCATGAAATTTTTAATGACAATTTTATTTTTTAAAAAAGAAAAGTATCTTAGCAAGTTATTCAGATATTCAGTAGCATGATAGAGTCTGCCTCATAACAGCTCATTTGAGACAATTATGTGCATTTCTTCCTAACAACATATTCAGGAATATCATGTTGATAGCTTGAAACTGACCATGGTGGGAGGATTTATATTGCAGACATCATCAAATTCTACAAATCAGGGTTTCTTCTCCTCCTCCACCTGAAGTCAGTTGTTAAACATTTATCAGCTCACTACTGTGTACATCAAATCTTTCATCTAGGGATTAAAGAATGTCTGTATATATTCCCATTATCTAAATTTCGTAGATACTCTGCACTGAAACAGGAAAAATTCAAACTGGAAAAAAAAACTTGTCTATTTCTCTTTTTAATTTCATTAGTTGGTACCACATATTTTGTTATTGCATACCTGTTTAGGATCGTTGTGTTTTCTTGGATAATTGACATCTTTATCATTATGTAATGCCTCTCCTTATCTCTGATAATCTCCCTTTCCTGAAGTCTGTTCTGTCCAAAATTAATATAGGTGCTCCAGCTTTTTTCAATTAGTGTTATCAGGCTATATATTTTTCTATCCGTGTACTTTCAACCTATCAGAATCTTTATATTTAAAGTAGGTTTCTTGTAGCAGCATATAGTTGGGTCTTGTGTTTTTATCCACTCTGACAATCTGTCTTTTAATTGGTATATTTAGACAATTCACCTTTGAAGTGATGATTGATGTAGTTTGATTACTATCTATCATGTTTGTATTTGTTTTCTATTTGTTGCTTTTGTTCTTTGTTTCTCCCTCTCCTCTCTTTTATTGCCTTCTCTGAGTGTAATGAAGCATTTTATGTTATTCTACTTTAACTCCTCTTTTAGCATATCAATTTTATTAAAAAAAATTTTTTTAGTGGTTGCCCTAGAGTTTACAATGTGAATTTTTAACTAATCAAAGACCACCTCCAATAGCATTATACTACTTCAGATGTAGTGCAGGTAACTCTTATCCCTTGCCACCTCAATGCTATTTATTTTAGTTACCCATTGTTACTAATATTGCTTTAAACAAATAGGTATCTTTTAGATCAATTGAGAAGAAATAGGCTGGGTGCAGTGGCTTGCACCTATAATCCCAGCACTTTAGTAAGTGGAGGCAGGAAATTCACTTGTGACCAGGAATTTGAGACCAGCTTGGGCGAAATAGCAAGCTGTGTCTACAAAATATTTAAAAATTTAGCTGGATGTGGTGATGAGCATCTGTAGCCCCAGCTACTTCAGAGGCTGAGGTGGGAGGATCACTTGAGCTCAGAAGTTTAAGGCTGCAGTAACCTATGATCCCTCCACTGGATTCTAGCCTGGGTGACAGAATGAGACCCTGCCTCCAAAAAAAAAAAAAAGGGAAAAAATAAAAATATAGTTGCTTCCACTATTATTTCTCCTCCTTCTCCTCTCCTTCTCCTCCCCTCTCCTCCTCCCTCCTCCTCTTCCATCTTCCTTTAATGCACATTCAAGTTTCTGATCTATGATATTTTTCACTGCCTGTCTCTCCATATTTGGGGGTAATGGTTTGTCTGCAACTCCAGTTCTCTAACAGATCCAGAAAAAGTTGTTGATTTTCAATTTGTATTGCTTTTTCTTGAAAGAATGGGAGTGATGGCTTCCAAGCTCTTTGCATGATGGAGCTTACACTGAAAGCTGTACGATTAAAAATGTTTGAGCATGTAAAAACATGAAACTTTTGTATGGCAAAAAGTACAACGGACAAAATCGATTAAAAAAAACAGATTGCAGAACTATCTATTTGTAGCCTAGATGGGAAGTAAGGGGTACATCTCTGTACAATACAAAAAAATTTTAAAGAGAGATGAGATAAAGATTTCCACATGAAACAAAAAAGTCTTACAGACAGACAACGTAAAGACAAGGCAGACAAGAGAAGCAAAACACTGGAAATGTGATCAATTCACAAAAAACCAAATGGCCAATAAACACACCAAAATTATTAAATAAATGGTTAGGAAAGTGCAAACAAAAGCAACAAACCTTCAAAATTAATATTAACAAACTTGGGTACTCATATATATTCTGACAGAAATATGAATTGTTGTACCTATTTTGGAAAACAACCTGGCAGCAATCACTAAAATAAAAAGTCTTAGCCCTAGACAATTCACAAGTCACTATTGCATAACTATCCTACACAAATAAAAGCAAATAAAGATATTCTTTTGGATGTTTTTATTAGCATTGTTTTAGTGGCATGTAGCAATATGTTGCTCAGTGCTAGGGCAATGCCTAAATAAATTATAAAATATCCAAACCATGATTTATTTTAGTTATTTAAATGAACAAATGAATTAGAGCTATGCCAGTTGGCTTGGAGGAATTGATCTAAAGAATTTATGAATGACAAAAGCAGAATGTATGAAAGTATGTCAAATATGATTTCAATTGTGGAAAATAGTAAAAAATAATATGTACTTATATCTACATAAATATTTTGCCAAAGTTGCAGATCCTATTTGCAGTATGATTTTATTATGTTAAAATGAGCAACAAAGCAAAGGGAATTAAAAAAACCAACCCTATCTATGCATGCAAAGTTTCGTGTAAGTTTTAATAAACTAAGTGAAATGTTTAGAACGATACGCACCATATTGTTGACATGGCTTATCTCAGGAAGGTGCAATAGAGGAAGTGTCATGATACAGATGATAAACTTTTTTCTTGTACACCTTTGTATTCACTGATTTCAAACATATATTAAAGTGGTAATTTGAAAAAAATTCAAGTATACAAGCTCTAAAGAAAAAAAACCAATGTAAGGAAGGGGTCCAGTTTCAGTTTTCTGCATATGGCTAGCCAGTTTTCCCAAAACCATTTATTAAATAGGGAATCCTTTCCCCATTGCTTGTTCTTGTCAGGTTTGTCAAAGATCAGATGGTTGTAGATGTGTGGCATTATTTCTGAGGCCTCTGTCCTGTTCCATTGGTCTATATATCTGTTTTGGTATTAGTACCATGCTGTTTTGGTTACTGTAGCCTTGTAGTATAGTTTGAAATCAGGTAGCGTGATGCCCCCAGCTTTGTTCTTTTTGCTTAGGATTGTCTTGGCTATACAGGCTCTTTTTGGTTCCATATGAAATTTAAAGTAGTTTTTTTCTAATTCTGTGAAGAAAGTCAATGGTAGCTTGATGGGGATAGCACTGAATCTATAAATTACTTTGGGCAGTATGGCCATTTTCAGATATTTATTCTTCCTTTCCATGAGCATGGAAAGTTTTTCCATTTGTTTGTGTCCTCTTTTATTTCCTTGAGGAGTGGTTGATAGTTCTCCTTGAAGAGGTCCTTCACATCTCTCGTAAGTTGTATTCCTAGGTATTTTATTCTCTTTGTAGCAATTGTGAATGGGAATTTGCTCATGATTTGCCTCTCTGTTTGTCTATTATTGGTGTATAGGAATGCCTGCAATTTTTGCACACTGATTTTGTATCCTGAGATTTTGCACACTGATTTTGTATCCTGAGATTTTGCTGAAGTTGCTTATCAACTTAAGGAGATTTTGGGCTGACATGATGTGGTTTTCTAAATATACAATCATGTCATCTGCAAACAGAGACAATTTGATTTCCTCACTTCCTATTTGAATACTCTTTATTTCTTTCTCTTGCCTGATTGCCCTGACCAGAACTTCCAATAATATGTTGAATAGGAGTGGTGAGAGAGGGCATCCTTGTCTTGTGCCGGTTTTCAAAGGGAATGCTTCTTGCTTTTGCCCATTCAGTATGATATTGGCTGTGGGTTTGTCATAAATAGCTCTTATTATTTTGAGAGACGTTCCATCAATACCTAGTTTATAGAGAGTTTTTAGCATGAAGGGGTGTTGAATTTTATTGAAGGCCTTTTTTTTGCATCTATTGAGATAATCATGTGTTTCTTTGTCATTGGTTCTGTTTATGTCATGGATTACGTTTATTGATTTGGGTATGTTGAACCAGTCTCATATCCCAGGGATGAAGCTGACTTGATCATGGTGAATAAGCTTTTTGATGTGCTGCTGGATTCAGCTTGCCAGTATTTTATTGAGGATTTTTGCACTGGTTTTCATCAGGGATAGTGGCCTAAAATTTTCTTTTTTTGTTGTGTCTCTGCCAGGTTTTTGTATCAAGATGATGCTGGCCTCATAAAATGAATTAGTGAGGAGTCCCTCTTTTTCTATTGTTTGGAATAGTTTCAGAAGGAATGGTACCAGCTCTTCTTTGTACCTCTTAGAATTTGGCTGTGAATCCTTCTGGTCCTGGGCTTTTTTTGGTTGATAGGCTGTTAATTACTACCTCAATTTCAGAACTTGTTATTGGTCTATCCAGGGATTTGACATCTTCCTGGTTTAGTCTTGGGAGGGGTATGTGTCCAGGAATTTATCAATTTTTTCTAGATTTTCCAGTTTATTTGCATAAAGGTGTTTATAGTGACAAGGTGGCATTCTTAGCTTCTAGTTTAATGTAACCATTGTTTTAACTCCCTGTAGAGGCCTTATTTGATTGGAAACTAAGCTCTCTATACCAGCAGAAAACTGTTGGGCAGGGAAGGCAAAATCAGATCCAGCATACATGTCTATTTTGGTATGAACAAATGGCTGCCCTTTTCATGAAAGAAATTTGCTAATGTAATCAACTTGCCTTCAGATGGCTATCTGGTCACCCTTTGGAATGCCATTGTATCAGGGCTTCACAGTTTGTCTCTACTGTTGGCAGGTTGGGCATTCGATATTGATGTAGCCAGATTAACCTTGGCAAGTGGAAGCCCACATTGCTGAGTGTATCCATTCCAACTTTTCATTTTAGAACTAGGAACATGACTACAAGGTGGCTTGAGGGACCCACTGTAGATGGGCTGAGCCAAAATGACATGAATCGCCTGGCTTTCATATATCCCCTTTCTGAATGGTGAATCACTTTGCTGTTTTGTGTCTCCAAGAATTTGTGTCAGCTCAAAGCCAGTGTCTAGCAATCCCTAAGATGTTCAGTTATTTTTATTTCCCTAAAGCACAAGCACCCTGGTAAATGGTTTCAGGTTCTTCTGGAAAAGGCTAAATGGATATTTTACCACATACATTTTTGGCAGTGTGGCAGTATCCTTCCTCAAAGGGTTCAAACCTTCTCTTCATTTAAGCTGCTCTAAGTCTACAAACCACTCAAGTCTGGGAAGTGGTTAAGGAGCATGACTCTATTGTAGTGATTGAATTCAGGGCTCCATCTACCAGTCCTAACAATTTTGCTTATAAAAATAAAAGTAGACTTGATTTAGTAGGCTGTTCACCTGTATTAGTCCTAAGAATATAATTATTTAGCCTCAAAGATCTCTGTAGGTCATACTACCTGACTACTATCAGATCAATGATTGTTGTGTATTATGGTAACAATGCCCACCTTGACCTTGTCAATTAGTGCCAGTAACTATTACTTGGATCATATGGCCCCTGCCACTTCAGAATCCCACCATTCTCATTGCCTTCTAGGAGTCTGTTCCACTGATACCTCTCCCAGCGTCATTCCTGGCATGCAAAAAAAAAAAAAAAAAAAGCCATTAAAGAACCTTTGAAGGCTGCTCGTTTAATCCTCCCGAATGTATTTCTGAAAGACTTCGAGAAGGAGTAGATGAGTAGTGGAACACAAAAAAAATCCACTCTAGCATCCCTGTCTCCCTAAGCCTTTGGATACTGCCTTCTTCAGATCACTTTGGCCACCACAGGGACTCAGTTACAGTCAATCAGCTGACAAGCCTGTGATGGTTAATTCTAGATGTCAACTTGACTGGATTAAGATATACCTAGATAATTGGTAAGGCATTATTTCTGGGTGTGTTTGAGAGGGTATTTCCAAAGAAGAATGGAATGTGAGTTGATGGACTGAGTGAGGAAGATTTTTCCTCCTCAATGAAGGCAGGCACAATCCGTTTGGCTGGGTGCCTGGATAGAACACAAAGACAGAGGAAAGGCAAATTCTCTCCCTCTTCTCTCTTCTCTCTCTCTCTCTCTCCCTCTCTCTCTATCCCCTTTTCTCTCCTGGAGCTGGGACACCCTTCTTCCTCTGCCCTGAGACATAAAAACTCCAGGTGCTCTGGACTTTGGACTCTGCGTCTTGCACCATTGGTCCCCTAGGTTCTCAGGTCTTTGGACTTGGCCTGAATGATACCATTGCCTTCCTTGGTTCTGAAGCCTTTGGACTTGGACTGAGCCATGCTACAAGCATCCCTGGATCTCCGTCTTACAGTCAGATTATCTTGAGACTTAATATCCATAACAGCATGAGTCATTTCCCCTAATAAATTTTATATCTATCTATCTATCTATCTATCTATCTATCTATCTATCTATCTATCTATCTATCTATCTATCTATCTAATGTTTGTATCTACCAATCTTCTGTGGGTTTTGTCTCTTTGGGAAACCCTGAATAAAACAAGGCTATTAGACTTATTCCTAACAATTCAAAATAACATATTGAATCCAAAATTACTTGTTAGTGCACTCATATAAATAAACCTAGCTGAATCCAACAGTGTATTTCTTTCTCCTTGTTCTAACACTCTTACAATCAATTCCCAAAGATATTCTTCTAGTTTTCACTAACACAAATTGTCAAAATATTAAAATTCTTTTGTGTGTATAGTATATCCTCCAGGATTAGACTTTGTATTTTTCTTAAGGTTTGAGTTCAGTTATAGGTTTAGAAGCAAGAGAGTTGATGGGGTGGCACTTGAGAGTCAGCATTCTTCCATAAGTCTACAGGTTCTTCAGTAAGGGAAGGTGAGTTTACTCTGACAGCGTAGGTTTCTACTGAGTGGAATTTGGGTGTTCATTTCAATTTATCTAAATAGCTCTATCCCAATCTTTAGGGTCTCATTCTTTCCCCATCAATGTTACAGATAAAGTACTGTAAGAGATTCTGAGGAGCCATACGTTTGATTTGCATTTTAATTCATCACTTGTAGTATCAGACTTTGGGTTTTGTTTTCAAAAACTTCAAACCTGCAGCTAAAAGTTATAAGGTATATTTTTCAGGATAGTCGTAGATATTTCACTTTCATTACTCAGAACTCAAGATAGAAATAGAAAGCCCTGACCTCATCATTTGCTTTTTCTGGTACAGTTAAAACTGGCAACCATCTCTTTCCTCTTTTTTTTTTGAGATGGAGTTTTGCTCTTGTTGCCCAGGCTGGAGCCCAATGGCATGGTCTCAGCTCACTGCAACCTCTGCCTCCCAGGCTCAAGCGATTCTCCTGCCTCAGCCTCCCGAGTAACTGGGATTACAGGTGTGCGCCACTATGCCTGATGAATTTTTATATTTTTAGTAGAGATGGGGTTTCACCATGTTGGCCAGGCTGGTCTCAAACTCCTGACCTCAGGTGATCCATCCATCTCAGCATCCCAAAGTGCTGGGATTACAGGCGTGAGCTACCATGTCCGGCCCTCTTTCCTCTTTGTCCTTATAATCTGCATTTTGATTATAACTTTTTAAATTAAAAAATTAGTGGGCCAGTTGCGGTGGCTCATAGGCTCACACCTGTAATCCAAGCACTTTGGGAGGCTGAGATGGGTGGATCACCTGAGGTCAGGAGTTCAAGACCAGCCTGGCCAACATGGTGAAACCCCGCCTCCACTAAAAAAACAAAACAAAAAAAATTAGCTGGGTGTGGTGGTGGGCAGCTGTAATCCCAGCTATTTGCGAGGCTGAGGCAGGAGAATCACTTGAACTCAGGAGGCAGAGGTTGCAGTGAGCCAAGATTGTGCCACTGCATTTCAGCCTGGGCAACAAGAGCAAAACTCTCTCTTAAAAAAAAAAAAAAATTATTGGGTAGCAGTAGGTCGCTGGTATGGTCCGAATGTTTGTGTTCCTCCAAAATTCATATGTTGAACTCCTATCTTCAAGGTGATGGTATTAGAAGATGGGGGCTTTAGGAAATGATTAGGTTATGAGACTGGAGCCCCCAGAAGGGTATTCATGCCTTCATAAAAGTGGCCCCCAAAAGCTCCCTTCCTCTTTCCACCATGTGAGGACACAATAAGGAGGCACTATCGGTGAAGAACTGGTCCTCACCAGACATCAAATCTGCTGTGCCTTCATCTTAAACTTCCCAGCCTCCAGACTGTGAGAAATTAAAGCTTGTTGTTTATAAGCTACCCAGTTTATGGCATTGTGTTATAGCAGCGTAAACTAAGATAGTCACCCAAAGCATAGGCATCCAACTCCAGGTAACTCCAGGTGATAATGCAAGAAATTAGTTTTCAAATATCATGGTCTATAAGTATCCTATTTATTACTGGCAATGAGGTTATTAGTGCTTTTAAATCTAATCACATTTTAGAACCCATTCCAGATTCCCATCTTTAAGATTCTGTACCCCTGGATCCACTTCAGTGCCAAAAGCTATGTCAGTCTGGGTTTGTTCAGAAAAGCTAAGGGACTACAAGGATGACAGAAATAAGTGTAAATCAAATTTATAAGTAAGAATTAATGTGTACACAAATTTGTGTGTAGCTGGTAGAGATTTGTCTGGAGGCCTGCAACTGGAGGATCAGAGAGACTTCCATTAATCACATCATTATTAAGCTCTGGCACTGGCATGAGTAAAAAAGCTTATAGGAGGTTTGTGAAACCACAAGGTGGGAGCTCGTGAGAGGTGTTTGGAAGTACCACAGTGACTGGAGTCATCATGTTTGATTTCCACAGTTTCCTTAGAATAATGGCTTCTGTTTCACTTCTGCCTTCCAAATAATTTATGAAGTCCTCTCATTGGCAAATTTTAATCTAATAACACACAGGGAAGGAATTTTGTGAAACAAAGTTTTCAGACTTGAATGGGAATAGTAGAAGTTGTATCAGGGTGTCAACAGACAATCCAGAACACCTAGTTCTTTCCTATCTCTGATATGGTTTTTCAAATGCTCAAATTCTAAAAAGTCCTTAGAATCACTCTAATATTTGTGTGTTGAATTTAACTACTACTTGTTGGGTGCTCTGTTTCATACCTTTTACTGAAATATGGGAATGCAGTGATGCACAAGTCACATTTCTTGCATTACAATTTCATAAGCTAACAGGGAAGAAATATTTGGCAACAAGTAAGCGGTATTCATTTAAAGAATGCTACAACAATGGTATCCACCAAGATAAGCAAGAAAAAATGGATGTTTGTTAGGAAAGTAAGGTTAAGAATGTCATTTTAATGAAAAGAAACAGGATGTAAATCAGCATGAGTTCTCAAAGATGACAAATTTAGAAGAAATTTAAGTAGATTTTATGGCTGGAAATTGAGTTCAAGAAGACAGCGGGGGAGATTATGTTGGAAAAGCAGACAGAGGTAAAGTCAAGAAGAACATATACGGAAGATTGAACTGTTTTGTTGTTGTTGTTGTTGTTGTTTTGTTTTGTTTTGTTTTAGCAAGTGGAAACCAATAAAGGGATTTAAGTCCTGGAGACTTGTTTTGTATAAAATTACTCTTTGTAGCAACATAGCGGAGGAGTTCAAGGCCAGAGGTGGAAAGGCATTTTAGGAGGCAATTGCCATAGCCTAGGTGAAAATTATATAAAAGCTGTGTTAGTTGAAGTGTAGGGGGTGGTTTCAAATGGGGATCCACATAGTTGATGGGATCTGGAGTTGTGCCCAGAGATGATCTGATGACTTTTCTCTATTTCTGGTTTGGTTGACCAGTTAAAAGGTAAAGGTCATTAACCAAATAGGGGCTCAAATTAATATGTACTTTGTAAAAACTGAACTCTGAAAAAATATGATACTTTTTGTTACTTTTAAATGGAACTATGTTTACAATTATAAAATGTACAAAGTATTCCTGTGTCTTCATGGCACATAAAAGAAAAATACTTAATGTCAAAATAAGAAATGCATGTGCAAATTTAGGTGCTCAACATGACCTATTATAATATCTGTCAAATAGAAAACCCTGGTAAATAGTATGCTGTGAATGTCACAAACCGTAGGCAAAGGTGTGGAAAATTTTTGCAATGTAATCTGATCCTTTCATTTTATAAAGTTATATTGTATTTTAATTCTTCATTTCTAGTTTTCCTTGTTCTCTCTCTCTCTCTTTCTCTGTGCTTCCTCATTTAATTTGCAAATTCTGAGTTTACAATTTGTATGTTCATTTCATAGTTTTCTTTCTACGATAATCTGTAGTTTTGTTCAGAAAGTATACTTTCTGGGAAAATGAAGGAATCACTTAATCAGTAAATTAACCAAATAGAAACAACTGTGCTATCAGAAAGTAGTGATTACAGCACCAGATTAGGGTTAGGAGACCTGGGTTCTGGCCTCAGTTCTGTCACTTCAGCAGGTGACCAAATTCTCTTTGGGCTTCAGTTTCATTTTCTGAATGATTAATTACTTCTATTTTTGAACTTATCAGGCTGTATTTTAATACTTATCAAAATATTTATTTTCAGGAATGCTTTACTGGACAGTCAGCTTTTGGGGGGCAAGAAATTCATCCTAATTATTTTTGTGTTCCTAACATAGCCCAGTGCCAAGCATATGCTTAATGAATAGTGGTTGAAAGATTAAATAATTGATTAATTATCAGGAGCATGAAGGAAGGTTAAGGTCTGGAAGGTGCGGTCCAAACAATATCTGGAGTATCATTAGTACTCAAGATCAAGAAAAGACCAAAAAATGAGGTTTGAAAGAAAAATAAGAAAATCAGTAGTAAATTTGGATTACCTCAACTCCAGTAGAGCAAGTCAGCTGTTGGTATTAAAAGGCAAAAGTAGGCTTAATCCTGAGCAAAAGTAGTTTGCACCTGGCCAATTTTTGAGTTTTCACCAGTTGTGAGAAGTTCTAGGTTTGATAATGGAATGTAAAAAATAATTATTTGGAGATTCACTGGGATGAATTCAATAAATAAGTCATGAAGCACCTTTGCCATCTCATCATCTACCACTAAACCACAAATAGGCTTAAATATGTGAGAACATTTTGATATATATGTGATAACATTTTGATAGATTCTGGGATGTTCCCATTTGTTAGGTGGTCCTAGTGATGCATAGGAGAGTTAATGAATTGGTTTAGGCTGTTTTTCTTTAAACTTTTATTTTAAATCTACCCTTCAGAGTCAGAACCATTCTATGGTTAAATATCTAGCTAGATGCTATGGTTTGAATGATTTTGTTCCCTCTGAAATTCATGTTGAAACTTAATCCCCAGTGCAACAGTATTAAGAGGTGTAGCCTTTAGGGGGGCTTAGTGATTGAATAGGGCTCCACCCTGATGAATGGGATTAGGTGCCCTTATAAAAGGATTTGGTGGAGGAACCCCATTTTACCCTTCTCCCATGTTAGGACATAGTGCTCCTTCCCTGCAGAGGATGTAGCAACAAGGCACCATCTCAGAAGCAGAGAGACAAGGCTCTCACCATCTGATACCTTGCTGTCAGACTTCTCAGCCTTCAGAACTATGAGAAATAAATTTCTATTATTTATAAATTACCCATTCTGTGGTATTTTGTTGTGGCAGCACAAATAGACTAAGAACCTAGGCTTCCACAAATAATTATTTAGATCATACCCTCGTAAGGGTATCTGGCTGAGGCTTAAGGACCTACTTCAGACTCTGTTTGCCAAGTCATGACCATGGGAAGGGGAAAGGGGAAGATAGTCAGAGGAAGAGTTGTGTTTTGGAGCTGGTCTCCCCAAAAGGGACCTTTTTCTAACTTGCATAAGGGTACAGAGATCCTTGCCTTAATGGTACCAAAAGAATATCTAAAAATAAAAAAACAAGTCACCAGAGGAGATTCTGACTACAAAAAGTGCTCTAGGTTTTTTTCCATAGAATGCTCTTATTATTTATTATATGCCAGGCTCCCCAAGGCTAATGCTTGAGAGTATAATGAATCATTTTCAGTAGCTTTATGCATAACCTCTACATTACAACTTGGTACTCAATGCATTTTTCTGAAGGATCCACTGAGAAATAAGAAACTCATAAGTATGCATTGACCTGCTACCATGGGATATTACCCCTTGATCTTTGTAAGAAAACCTCTCCTAATTTCCATACCTTGGAGACATGTTAATGAATAAATGACTGATTAAAAACATTTCTTATTGAATTTATGTACTTCCTGAAATATTAGTTAGGTTAAAATTTTAGATGCTATTGAATATGTGATGATTTGGAGACTTTATAGGTGGGGTTGATTTGCAAACGTTATTCTCTCCAGTTATTAGTCTATGTCTAATTTTTGTGTTTCATTTTGATTTAAAAAATAGAACAGTTTCAAACCAGACAAATATATCAAAATGTTCTCATGTATTTAAGCCTATTTGTGGTTTAGTTGTAGATGAAATGGCAAAGATGCTTCATGACTTATTTATTGAATTATTATCCCTATTTAAAACAAGGAATCTTAGAACTGGGAAAATCCTAGAGGCCATGTAGTCTAACTTCCCACTTCATGCAAGGACCATGTCTTTGTCCCCTGCCTGAATACTTTTCCATGAAAGGAGTCGGGAGAGGTTAGGTCACTTGTTTGTTCTCTGTTCTACTGCATTGTTGGACACTGATAATTCCCAGAAACTTCTTATTTTGAATTGAAATTCTGACTCACTGGAATCTATTATATTAGATTCCTCTTTGTCTCACTTCCTATTCCAGGTAGTACCCTGAGGTACTGGGCAATATTATCAAAACATGTAATATTTCACTAGGTCAAAACAATTCTAACTTGAGTTTTGTCTCTTCTAAACTAAATGGTCTTAGATCTGCTAACCATTCTACCATTTAAATTTCTGGCAACTCACACTTGTTTCTCTTCCTCTTTCTAGTCTTTAGTTTTGCAAAGACCCCTTAAAAGACTGCCTATGTTTGAATTCCAGTTCCTCTTCTTAGTAGCTGCATGAACTTGGACAGTTATTTTAACCTTTTTTTTTTTTTGCCTCAGATTAGTTATTATAAGTAAAGCATTCATTTGTTTACCAAATATTTATTGAATATTTATATACCATGAATCACACAGTCTTTTAGATGGTTGAGAAACATCAATGGCTAAAATAAATATCCTTGCCCTCATAGAAGTTGTATTCATTCTTAAGATGGTTCCTGGCATATAGTAAATGCTTTGTGATGTTTGCTATGTGTGTATACATTTGTGTGTACCTGTGTATGAATATTATGTCCAAAGTAGTCAAAATATGACAGATACACTCTCACTAGTGCTGAAATACATTAGGATTACCACTTTATTTAAATTGGATGAATATTACCTTCTTTTGACATTATTTTAGTAGGTGGTTAATTAGTGCTTTTGTTAAGGCTAAGGTCAGCAGATTGTTTTAGCTATTATTTTTTCTAAATAACATTGAATGCTTTTATTAGCAAATATAAAAACTCATCTGTGTGTGGAATGCAAAGGTGTGGAGAAGACCAGAACCCTGTCTATGTGTTTTTGTGTATAGGACAAAATTTCCTTGACATAATGTCTACCTTTCTGCGGGCTCTCCTTTCTGTCTGCTTTGCCTTGATCCTACTGCCCACTTCTTCCCAACCCAGTTGATAAGCTGAGACCAACTGTTGAGCTGATTGTTAAAAATTCAGGAATTTTGCAAGCTGGTTGCAAGCTACTGTTGGTAACCTGAAAATGGCCACACTGGGAATATTTCATAGAAATCAGCAAAATCTACACATGAAAACTTTTCTTTTGCACCAGTTTACTCGTGCACCACTGCCCCAACCTGATGAGACTTGACCAGCATCTCATTATTGTGGTTTTAGTTACCAACTGAGCTTTACTTGGAAACTTACTAATAATTAGGCTCTTGTTTGGTATGTGTAACTGTATTTTCCATCTAGAATATTTGCATTTTAAGCAGAATTTTCTTTAAAGATGAAAAAACTTACAAAGCATATAGGAAAAAGGCTATGATGATGGGAAGAAGTTCCGAAGAATTTTCGTAAAGATATGAATCTTTGCTTTTGTTACTGATGTTTCTCAACCACCTAGACAATTATGTGGTATATAGTGAGTGTTCAATAAATATTTGTGAAACATATGAATGCTTTACATGTAAAGCATTTACATGTAATAAGTACTGTTCATTGAAACATAAAGAGGTTAAATAACTGATATCATGCAGCTAGTAAGGAGTGAAGTGGGAATCCAAACATAGGCAATGTTTTAAGGGGTTCTTTGCAAAATTAAAGGAATTGAAGCAGGTGATCTGTGTTTTGTTTGTGTTCTATTCTGTGTGATATCCCAAGGGGAAAGAAAAAAAGGCAGGTGATCCCATCAAATCTCTTTGTCAACTGGAACCTAGAGTATATAGAGTAATAATATTACCCAAGGAAAAGAGACTTTATCTGTTTAGTATTCCTATGAGGATGTTCCCTACAGGACTGCCCCTAGGGCATTTGAAGCCCCAGGTAAATATTTTCTGGAGATGCACTGGGGGTGTACAAACAATTTGATTCAATATATAATGTATTACAAAATTAATACATATATGTAAAATATAGAGATATATTGACGAAAATGTATAATAATGAGCAGAGAAGTGGTACTGAAATATTTGCTTATTTTCTGATCAGAGCACGTTATAATATTTTATAATGCCCAGTCATCTTTTCTTTTTGTTCAATTCCAGAAGCCATGTTCTTCATGTGCTTTCTTGTCAAATGTGTCCTTCTTGGCAAATTTTATATTTTCTACCACAAGAAAAATGTGCTTGTACTGTTATTATTCACAATGTCATGGATCTTCAAACCTATTTGTATTGAAACACCACTGATCTTCTTGGTTCTATAGTTCCCTAATGCCATCTTGTTAGCGATGATTATGTTATTACTCAGGGTGCTGCATTCTCCATCATACCACCCAAGAATATGGAATTCTAAGGACTGTCTCAAATGTTATTACTGTGCTTGGGGGCTGATGACCACAAATGTAAATCTTTCACAGTGTATGCAAGAAAATATGAATAATAACATATTTTCTGGTTATGTTAAATGTATTATTTAGAATGTTATAGCGTAAATATAGAAGAACATATTCCAACCATGTTAAACTCTTCAGGCAATCATCACTGCGTTCCTATGACATAATGTCTTTCAATGTTGATAACATCTCTGCTTTCCACTCGCCAACAACAGTAAGTAAAAAGCAAGGGACTCATGGGCAGAGCAAAAAGAAGGATCTCATTTGTACAAGGGATATTTGTCCTTTGTCCAGATCTGCTTAAGACTGACCCTGGAGAAGCCGGGCGCGGTGGCTCACACCTATAATCCCAGCACTTTGGGAGGCTGAGGCAGGTGAATCACCTGAGATCAGGAGTTTGAAATCAGCCTGACCATTATGGTGAAACCCCCTCTCTACTTAAAAAAAAAAAAAAATACAGAAATTAGCCAGGCATGGTAGCATGCCCCTTTAGTCCCAGCTGCTTAGGAGGCTGAGACAGGAGAATTGCTTGAACCTGGGAAGCAGAGGTTGCAGTGAGCCGAGATTGCGCCATCGCACTCCAGCCTGGGTGACAGAGCAAGACTCCGTCTCAAAAAAAAAAAAAAAAAAAAAAAAAAAAAAGACTGACCCTGGAGAACACGACATCACCACATTAATTGGAGGTGAGACAGGTCATTAATTAAAATTGCCCACTGGTGTTGCAAAGCAATGCTTGAAAAAAATCCTTAGAAGAGATAGATGTGGCCACCTTGGAAGTGTGGAGCCTGCTGAAGAGGTAGAGTGATTGCCTTGAGTGCTAGCACTAGAGGGGAGGTACACAGGGTAAGGGATGCCTGCCACCACCTCCACCACTCTTGGGTACTAAAACTATAGGGAGCACCACTGTCAGTACATGCACAGGTGAGAGCTGATAATACAGGCCCAAACAAATGGCTTATCCCCAAGGGTTTGTGTTGAACTTTCAGAAATCCAGAGTCCTGAACTTGTCCTCTGTCTGACATGAGTGAGAACCACAAAAAAATCTGTGTGTAAGCACATTCTATGACTGAATCTCATGAGATCTAATAAAAGAAATATTAGGGCTTTCTGTTGGGAGTAATCTGCTTTTAATGCTGATTTTCTTGAATTAGAACCGTGCCCTTGAACCACACAGCAATATCAAAGATGCAAGTCCCAGAGTTCTTCCAGGCAACTGGTCAATTTCACGTATAATATGGAGGATCAGAGAGTGCCTCAAAGAGAAGAAATGGAAAGCACAGCACATGTGGCACCCTAACTACAAAGCACTACCAACTCCAGGAAGTTCCAACTACCAGAGGGGAACTCGGACATTTTTGAGGACAGTATTTCTGGCAACGTGACCCACTTAGGATCTGGTGCTGGGAAGTAACACCTTGATGAGATAGCACAGTTGGTCTAAGCCAGCCCTGGTGATCAGAGAGAGACTCTGAAAATTTTGAGGCAGGTGCTTCTGGTGACCAGGATCC
Organism: Pan paniscus; assembly: GCF_029289425.2. Classification (NCBI taxonomy): domain Eukaryota; kingdom Metazoa; phylum Chordata; class Mammalia; order Primates; family Hominidae; genus Pan; species Pan paniscus. The sequence continues at coordinate 147,302,879 of NC_073255.2, read as the reverse complement.
ATGCAGGAACAGGTTTGAAGGCACTCTGCTGGAGGGGTGTGAGGTTTCAGGGTACCATGCCTGAGAAGCTAACTTCGGACAGTACCAAATTGTAGAGGAGGACTTAGAACATTTCAGTGAAGGGATTTCAAAGCATAGAGCCCTCCAGGACCACCTGAGGAGCTGGTCCTAGGTCAGGGTCCCTGCTTGGCTGAGTCTGAGAGTGGTACTGTTCCCTGGCTAATGAATTATTTAAAAGACTTTAGAATCTATGAGGCATGTCATCTTGGAGAATGCCATGTAAGTTCTACAATTCTCTAGGATATTAAATGGAGATGTTTCACAATTAAAGACTCCTGCTGCAATAGGAGGTAACCCTGGAGACTTCACTTTTAGAGATCTCATCTATTATTCTGGGCCAGAAGTCCATGTTTCGCATGGGAAGATAGGACTTGGAGAACTGCCCTTAAAGCCCTTGATCTTTCTGCTGTGTCTGAGTCTGTTGATTACTTTTGTCCTTGAAATTATTGTAAAACTTAATATCCATTAAGATCTCTGGTTTGTTTAAGTCTGATTTGCCAATCTAAACTATACGTTACACACATGGGGGACTGGGTTGATGTTTGGGGGCATGAACCATTTACTTGGTGTCACATTGATTGCTTCCTCTTTTCCTTCACTCTGAAGTTGACAGACAGGTACTGAAGTAATAATTTTGGTCCCTTTTTTCTTTTTTGAAGGGGGATGGCTGGGTGGGAAGGCAGGTGGAGAAGAGCTTTCTAATTTTAAAATCCAGTATTCCGGGAGGAATGTAGTATTTTCTATTTACACAGCTAGCTAGCAAATAAATTTGGGAATACCTATCAATAGTCTATATTAAGAATAGAGACAAAGCACTCAAAATTCAAAGCATGCATCAACTCTATCAGAGTAAGTTATGTATTTCTTGTACTCCAGCCCTTCCTCTGTAAAAGAGAATTATCACAAGAAAGCCCACATTTTTCTAAATATTTTTGTTTTCGAGGCTACATATTTCAAGGACACATCATCTAAACAGAGGAATTGATTTGTCTGAATAGAATTCAGCCAGGATCTCAGAGTTTATTTGACTTCATAGAAGTCAGAGTGATCATATTTGGAGACGTGTGCAAAATCTTACGGCAGTGGGTTATCTTTTTTAATCCCAGAAAATAATTTACTAATGGGGTTTACCTGATGTGTAGTGTCCATTTTGAAGAACTGGCCTGAACCATAGTTATTAGTCATTATTTAATTTAGTAGTGTTCGCTGTAAAGACAGCTGTCATTTATTGAAAACTAACCATGTACCAGGCATTGTTTCAAGAACTTTATGTGGAATATCTCATTTTATTTTCCTAGCAACACTGGAGATAGATACCATTATCCCCACATTACAGGTGAGGAAACTGAGATACAGGGAAATTAAATACTGTAGATTGCTCATTGTTACATACTTAGTAATTACTATGAGTCAAACAGTTCAGATTGATTTCAACATGGATCCAAACTTCAAGATCAGAATGGATGTGATACCCCAGACGTAACAACTAGATAATTATAGATGATTCCTCTCTAGCTATTTGCTTCTAGGCTCTAAGCTTAAGAACTGGATTCAAAGATGCAGGAGGGCTGAAAGAGTGAACCCAGGCCATCCTACTATGCAGCCATAAAAAAGAACGAGATCACGTGCTTTGTAGGGACATGGATGGAGCTAGAGCCCATTATCCTTAGCAAACTAATGCAGGCATAGAAAACCAAATACTACATGTTCTCATTTATAAGTGGGAGCTAAATGATGGGAACACATGGACACATAGAAGGGAAAATCACACACTGGGGCCTATTGGAGGATGGAGGGTGGGAGGATGGAGAGGATCAATAAAAAAAACTAATGGGTACCAGGCTTAGTACCTGGGTGATGAGATCATCTGTATAACAAACCTTCATGACACAAGTTTACTTATGTAACAAACATGCACATGTACCCTTGAACTTCAAATAAAAGTTAAAAAAGAAAGAAAGAAAAAGAACTCAGGGTATTATTTTTAGCTGCTCATTTTGGGGAGTATGGACTTAGTTATAAATAATACTTACTTTTATTTTTTTCTTTCAGGTGTACGACTTTCCCCCTCCAATTTTCAGGTTCACACTATATTCTAGAATAGGTATAGGAGGGATGGCTGGAAGGTGGTGGTAGGCAGTGAGTTGAATTTTGTCTTTTTCTCTTGTTCATTGGTCAATCACTCTTATTAAATACCTACATTATAAAATAATAGGGAGCTTTCAACATTTGATACAAAATATGATACTGTCCCAACCTTTATGCATTTAGAAATAAAAATAGAGAAAAAGTAAAGAGTACAGGAATAAAATGTTATGAATTTCTAAGAGCTGTATCCTAAAGCAATCCCAATATATGTCTAGAAAAAAATTTTCCTCATGGCTAACATACATCTTAGTATTATTTGTAGCCCACAAATATATTTAATTGTGTAAATATATAATTTTACAAACTTATAGGTTAGTATTTATCTTAAAGTTATTTTATAATCCTGTAATTTCACTTAAATTATGCATATTTTTATACTTTTGCAATAGCAACAGTATTTTTAATCCCTTCTAAATAATGTGCCTTTATTTATTGAAAAGCAAATGTAGTCTCTCATCAGTTTATAGTGGGTGAATGCTTTGTATTACATTTTAAATGTTGCTTTGGAAACAGGCAATTAGTTATAAACCAGGCCTGCCGTTGTCATTTACTGAGAAGAAACACTGATACGGAGTTCCTTCTTTTGTAAATTTGAGATAAGCTGTCCTCCCAAAGACATCAAGATAAGAGGAATCAATGCACATTGTCATTTTGACAGGCCGTATTCTCCTGTTAGTTTACACATCTGCTCAAGGAGGGAAAACTATCAGATACTTTTGCTGATAATGATGAACAAGAGAGGGAGTCTTAGGTTGGTATCTGAGGACAGCCTGTCAAGGCCCAGTAGAAATGCAATCACCTCATTCTAATGAGTGCCATTGCCCTACAGGGGGAGCCACGATGACAGCTGATCCTTCCCCTGCAGTTTGAAGTCCTTGTTAATGACCTAACTGTAATTCTCAGACCTGTCAACAAGGCTGCAGCACGATTTCTCAGTCCAGTGAGCTATTTTCATGTATGTGTTTTCAGGCCCTTCCCCTCTGTTTTGAAGTGACAAGTCTCTGTGGTAGTAGGAACACCAAGGACAATTTGGTTGCTCCCAGATGGTTTGGAGAAAGGGCTCGTTTATTTTAGAAGCTGAGAATCCCAGCTTGTCATCTAATTATCATTAAATAGCTCCCCTATTTCTGCCTACTTTTTCTTTCTAGGAAGTTAACTAATGCTGAGATTGGCTGAAAAAAAAAATACCCTATTACATACTTTCCTATTTTCTTTCCCTCTCGCATGTCAGAAAATATCAAATATTTTCTATTTGTTATTACATTAAAGAAATGCTGATGTATTTTCACAGACTTAATAATTAGAACTAATGTGTCGAGACCAAAGGGATTGATTTCTTATTTTTATGTTTGACTTTTTATTCTTAAAAAAGATAATTTTAATACTTAGCAATTAAAACCAATACAAGTATCACTAGTAACAAAATACGATTGCCTCTAAGAGAATTTAGGTGAAACATAGACCATTTTTATCTAGGCAAAATAAAAACCAGAGATGAGGAGGGATTATTAGAATAATTAAAGAATCAAAAATTACATAAATACTTGAACTTTCCCTTGTAAAATAGAAATGTTGGTATGTTTAACTTGCAAAATAACTTAGACTTTCCCCTTTAAAGGCTAAATGAAATAACATGTGATAAGATTAAATAGTAAATGAAAGTATATCATCCCAGTGCTGAAACTTAGTAGGTGCTAAATAAATGTTGATAAAAGAATGATGGCCTCTAACTTCTGCTATTTTGGCTAAAGGTAAGATCTTAATTTATAATGTGGGTACTGCCTGAGTTTTATTGTGTTGTTATGGTATTATAGGACTAAAATGACAAGGGTATGGAAAACCCAATGTTGCTGTTGTGGTTTTTATAAAGTAACTTGGATTTCTGGGTCATCAGTAGAACCCTGGCTTGTGTGAGTACTGACTCTGTGGACTGAGCTTGTCACATTCAGTGTTCCATCTCGTGGCCCACGGAGCTGAGAAAGTCTATGGCCTTTGGAGTGTAATGTCTTTTGGAATCTGATAGAAGGCTAAAAAAGCCCATGCTAAAGATACCTATGATAGAAGTGTGACAATATTATTTTTGTTCCTCCACATTATTGTCCTTCTCATTTGCATTAATTCTGTTCAGAAGCAAAATATGGTGTAAGGAAGAAACCAATAATTGATTTTCAGTGTGTTTTGGACAATTACTACTAAAATTGATAAATTTATTATTTTGTCAGTATATTTGGTACTTCAACCAATAAACCCTATTGGATAGGCTCCAATAGGGATGTGCTTCATACCAATATTCAGTCCTTGAACACCACACGTTTACTAAAAAATAAAAATCATCCTGACAAAGAATCACCCTGATCTTTCTTTTTTCTTTAGATTACTGATATAAGGTGACTATGGTTTCTGAACCTGAATTTTATTTGGCTTTAATTCATTTTTGATAGCATAAAGGAGGAAACAGTTCTTTCTAAATTATTCATCGTGTTGTTTAACAAGTAGGCACCATACAATGTGATGGCTCCTGAAACTCCATTAGTCTATTGTGAAATACGTAATTATACACTATTATGAAAATAAGAAATTTGTATTACTCATATGTATCTGACAGCCTGCAATTAGTTTAGACTCTCTAATTAACATATGTTTTACTTAATGGTGAGTGATTATGGATTATCATTTAATTATACATAATTTCAAATACTCATCTTTTTTTGTGAATATTAGATACAAAAATAAGTGTTTGTCAAGAGCAAAATGATCATGCTTTTCTGTTTTGTTTTTGTCCAGTACCAAGAACATTATTATAAAATAAGTAGTAATAAAACAGCTTTCCTTTGAGTAAATTGCTGAATATTTTTTGCCATATATATTCTGCTATCATATTTATGGATGCCACTGTTCTTTTATATGAGTTGTTCATGAGTAATTTTTCACATAAAGAAGAATCAACAGTACAAAGAACTATGGAAGCTGTTGTGAGTTGATTAATTGAACCATTTTTTTTTTCTGAGTACTCATTCTAAATACCTGGGTTTCATCAATCTACCTTAATTAGAAGAATATATTTGTATAATCAGGTTACAGAACCAATTTTAATTTTTAATGTAATGGTGCCTGATCATCTTTGAATAGGTTTTTTTGTTTTTATATAATGCTTGATTAATTCATACAAGTTTTACTACTTGGTGGTTTTGCCATATCTTATAGATACATTTCACTGTTTAATAAAAGAATGCTGGAAAATACTTGCAAATTATGCATCTTATAGACAAAGGTCTAATATCTGGAATCTATAAGGAACTTAAGAAAATTTACAAACAAAAAAACAACCACATTGAAAAGTGGGCAAAGGACATGAAGAGACACTTTTCAAAAGAAAGCATACATATGGCCAATAAGCATGTGAAAAAATGCTCAACATCACTAATCATTAGAGAAATGCAAATCAAAACCACTATGAGGTACCATCTCATACCAGTTAGAATGGCCATTATTAGAAAGTCAAAAATAACAGACGCTGACAAGGTTGCAGAGAAAAGGAAATGTTTATAGACTGTTGATAGGAATGTAAATTAGTTCAGCTGTTGCGGAAAGAAGTTTGACAATTTCTCAAAGAACTTAAAACAAAATTGCCATTCTATCCAGCCATCTCATTATTGGGTATATACCCAAAGGAATAGAAATCGTTCTACCATAAAGACACACGTACATGTATGTTCATCACATCAGAATTCACAATAGCAAAGACATGGAATTAACCTAAATGCCCATCGTTGTTAGACTGGATAAGGAAAATGTGGTGCACATACACATGGAATACTATGCAGTCATAAAAAGGATGAGATCTTCCCCTTCCTGTGTCCATGTGTTCTCATTGTTCAATGCCCACCTATGAGTGAGAACATGTGGTGTTTGTTTTTTTGTCCTTGCGATAGTTTGCTGAGAATGATGGTTTCCAGTTTCAGCCATGTCCCTACAAAGGACATGAACTCGTCATTTTTATGGCTGCATAGTATTCCATGGTGTATATGTGCCACATTTTCTTAATCCAGTCTATCATTGTTGGACATTTGGGTTGGTTCCAAGTCTTTGCTATTGTGAGTAGTGCCACAAGAAACATACGTATGCATGTGTCTTTATAGCAGCATGATTTATAATCCTTTGGGTATATACCCAGTAATGGGATGGCTGGGTCAAATGGTATTTCTAGTTCTAGATCCCTGAAGAATCGCCACACTGACTTCCACAATGGTTGAACTAGTATACATATGTAGCAAACCTGCACATTGTGCACATGTACCCTAAAACTTAAAGTGTAATAATAATAAAATTTAAAAAAAGTTTTAAAGCAACAATAACAACAACAAAAGGATGAGATCATGTTCTTTGCTGCAACATGGATGGAGGTGGAGGCAATTGTCTTAAGCAAACTAACACAGGAACAGAAACCAATATCACATGCCCTCATTTATAAGTGGGAGCTAAACACTGAATACACATGGACTCAAAGAAAAGAACAACAGACACCGGGGCCTACTTGAGGGTGGAGGATGGGAGGAGGGTGAGGATCAGAAAACAGTATATTGGGTACTATGCTGATAACTGGGTGACAAGATAATCTGTGCACCAAACCGCAGCAACATGCAATTTACCTATATAACAAACCTGCACATGTACTTCTGAACCCAAAATAAAAGTTAGAATAGAAGAAAAAGAATGTATAAATAGGAACAACATGAAGCATAAAAATCTGTTTCTTTCTCTACTTGCTAAATGAAATGACCATCACAGTGGCAAGCCCTTTGAAATACTTTTGTTTTCCTTTCAGTAAATCCAGAGTGCATGGGATTAGTGAATTAATATTTCTAAAGCCAGAATATCTTTATTGAGGTTTGTAATCAAAGGAAAGATGTTTAGTAATTTCTTGTAAAATCAATGTTGGTATTTATGACTTAATTTGCATTTTTGACAGAATACATTATTTTTTAATTAAAAAAACACAAATCCACATAAAAGTAGAAAGATTGTAATTAAGTTGGGGCTGTGTAGGTGTTTACTGAAAGTAATTAATGCCCTACAGTAGATTTTTTTTTTTTTTTTGAAAGAGAGGGCTAGAGTAATCTGTTGTGGCTAAATTTGAAATGTAAGTAGCTTAGATAACTGTATTGCTTCTCTGTAAATTTTGATGAAACCTCAACTAGAATACTAGATTATTGGGATGTACTGAGTAACTTATTGCAGTAGGTGGAATAATGGCCTCTAATTATCTCCACACCCTAATTCCTGGAACCTGAGAATATGTTGTCTTACAGGCGAAAGGAACTTTGCAGATGTGATTAAGATGTAGGATGCGGTGATTATTTTAGATTATCAGGGTAGGCCCAGTGAAATGACAAGTGTCTTTTACAGTAGAAGAGGCAGGCAGAAGAGAGTCAGAGGAGGATAAGACTAGGGAAGAACTAATAGGATAGATGTATATATGAAAGGGAGTTATTAAGGAGAATTGACTCACATGATCACAAGGTGAAATCTCACGATAAACCTTCTGCAAGCTGAAGAGCAAGGAAGTCACTGGTGGCTCAATCCAAGTCCCAAAGCCTCAAAAGTAGGGAAGCTGACAGTGCAGCCTTCAGTCTGTGGCCAAAGGCCCAAGAACTCCTGGCAGCCCACTGGTGTAAGTCTAAGGGTCGAAAGGCCAAAGAACCTGGAGTCTGATGCTCAAGGGCAGGAAGCATCCAGCATGGGAGAAAGATGAAAGCCAGAAGACTCAGCAAGCTAGCTTATTCCACCTTCTTCCTCCTGCTTTTTGTAGCCACACTGGCAGCTGATTGGATGGTGTGGGTGGGTCTTCCTCTCCCAGTCCACTGACTCAAATATTAATCTCTTCTGGAAGCACCCTCACAGATGTACCCAGAAACAGTACTTTGCACTGTTCATTCCAGTCAAGTTGACACTTACTATTAACCATTACAAGTCCATCCCTTGTCAACTTGAACCCATATACATCTCTTGAAATCATACTTAATCTCCAAATAAAGACAATAATAAGGTCATAATTACACCTAACATAATACAGCTATCCTTCGTACAACTGGAAGCTCACTAATCCTTAACCTAAATGCTATTACATAAAGTTAACAACACTTAAATGCTGATATGAAGTCAATAAATCTTATGTCACATGATAAAGGAAAGAGAAAAGGAAGATATTTTCTTATGCAAGTGTATACAGGCACAAACATATTCTTAACAAAATAAGGAGAAAATGCTCGAGACAATTATAGTCCTTGTTTCTGCAACTGGTCACGTGGTTGTAGCTGGTATTGATTAATACCTTCCACTACTACCCATTCTGTATTCTCTTTGCCTTCAGCAAGCACCTCAGCTGGTCGTGGTTTTACCTGGTGGAGTGACTCAAATCTTCCTTGTTGAAGGGTCTGGGCCATTTGTAGTTCTACCTGGATTGGGTTGTTGTAGTTTCCCATTGACCTTAATCACAGGACATGGTAATACTAAGAGACACCCTAAGGGATCTCCAGTATTCCACACGTACTCTTCTTTACCTCCATTGTGGAGTAGTAGACTGATTTCATCTTGATAGTCCAGGTCAATCACCCCAGCCAACACTGTAACTCCCTTCTTAGCCTGTTGACATAGAGGTAGGAGGAGCCCGAAGTGGCCAGGTGGCAATGTTAACTTCCAGCTTAATGGAATCATTGTTGTGTCTCCTGGTGGCAGCATTCCTCCTTCTGGAACTGAGACCTCTAGGCCAGCAGAACATAATGTCATGAGAACAGAAAGCAAAAATTTTGCTAGTAGGTCACTGGGGATGATGGTCACTGGTGCCACTTCCACTTCCATCCGTTGGTTCCTGGACCTATGAATCCTGGCTATGGGAGAAAAAGTACCATATATTGGATGCTGATTCAGAGCATCCACAGCCTTCTGGAGAACTCTACCACAGCCCTCCAAAGTATTGTCACCTAGTTGGTGTTGTAATTGTGACTTCAAAAGGCAGTTCCATAGTTATATCAATCCAGCTGCTTCAGGTTGTTGGGAAACATGGTAAGACCAGTGAATTCCATGAGCATGAGCCCATTGCCACACTTCTTTGGCTGTAAAGTGAGTGCCTTGGTCAGAGGCAATGCTGTGTGGAATTTTTCTACTTGGTAAGATAGAGCCTAAAATGAAATCACAGGAGTCTTTATAAGTGGAAGAGACAAGCAGATAACAAATAATAAATCTGTGTTATTTAAAGCCATCAAATTTGTGGTAATTTGCTACTGCAGCAATAGAAATCTAAGACACTTATTAACCACAATAATATGACACTTACTACTAGTAACAGTAGAACAGCTGATATTTATTGACCTCTCACCATGTGCCCACAGCATAAGAATTTCACAAAAATTATCTAATTTAAATCTTCCAACAAAATTTTGAAGTTGGTGCTAACTTGTTAGCTCCACTTCAGAGATGTGTAAGTTGAGTCTTAGATTAAACTGTAAGTAAGTGGGTAGTGTATAAGCATCCAGGAAGTCTGAGTTCAGTAACTTCTCTCTGAACTACTTTCTATGTCCTTCCTGTCTGATTAATTATGGGTTAAGCAGAATATTCTTTTGGTTCAATTCTGGTTATTGTAAATCGCTCTGAAAGTATGTAGAATGATTTTCTAAGTTTAATATTCACTTAAGATTAGTAAAATATAATAAAGGTAATCTCCTTCTTTTATAAATGAGCATTTCATAGTACTTCAAGATTATAATTCAAATCATAATTTGTGTGGGACGTAAATGTCAGGACTGGATTGATACTGCACTGATACTAACTCAGGATTGGGTTGAGTCTTAATCTTCAAAAAATCATCCTTTTGTAGTGATGTTGTTTGCAAAGGACTTTTTCTTTTGCTTAACTTCTCCTATATTTTTCTTAAAATCTCTACATTTTTTAATCTTCCAGAGTTTTCTATTTTTACATACTTATTTGCCTTCTAAAGCTGATTAATCAAATCTATGTGCTTTCTCTAAATAGGCTCCCCCCACCCAGTTTATATTGTGTGCAGTTGTGGACTAAAGTTATTTTTCTTGGACTCATTTCTCATTTTCTCTATACTTTTTAATGTGTTAATATCATTAAACTCCTGTTTTTCATTTAGATACTTATCTGATGATGACAGCTATTCCCGTATAAATTGCACAAAAGTTGTTCTGAATGTATCTTGATGATGTTCTTGCTGTACAAGGCAGAATGTAAGGTTTGTCCGTGTTCACTGAATTCTTCCTCTACAGAGCTTAAGGGAATCACTGATTCCAACTTCTTAATACTCACAGAAGTAAACAATAAACAAATCAATATGGCTAGGTGCCGTGCCTCAAGCCTGTAATCCCAACACTTTGGGAGGCTGAGGCGGGAGGATCACTTGAGGCCAGGAGTTTAAGACCAGCCTGAGCAACATGGCAAAACCCATCTCTACTGAAAATACAAAATTAGCCTGGTGTGGTAGTGCACGCCTGTAGTCCCACTTACTCAGGAGGCTGAGGTACAAGAATTGCTTGAACCCGGGAGGCGGAAGTTGCAGTGAGCCACTGCACTCTAGCCTGGGTGACAGAGTAAGACTCTGTCTCAAAAATAAATAAATAAATAAAAATGATCAACTGCAAATGTTGTGTCTTAGAAGTTAAGGAGTGATGATAATAATTATGTATTATGTTACATATACTGTATAATAATAGTTATTATTATTATGAGGGGAGTCAAAAAACCTACATTGCCTAATGTTGCTCATGTCTCCAAGGCTCAAAGATATAAAGCAGTGTCTAGAACTCTTACATGATTCTTCAACCAGCATCCTACCACCACTGCAGGTTTATAAGAAAAGGAGAATTACAAAGGAGAAGGGCAGGAAAAATGAAACAAAACAAAAACTTACAAATATTTTGTATTTCGACTCGAAATTTCTCTGTGGAAATCTAATTCTAATGAGTTGGTTAATTATTGGTTCTCAAAGTGTGGTCCCTTACCAGCAACATCAGTATCACCTGGGAATTTGTTAAAAACACAGAAGCTCCAGCTCCACATCAGACTTACTGAATCAGAAACTCTGGGGAAGAAGCTCAGAAATCAGTATTTTAACAATCCCTCCGGGTGATTCTGATGCACACTAAAGTTTGAGAACCAGTGGATTCCATGATGGGAGAGCCAGGAGGAGCCTCTGGCAAGAACTGAAGTCTAGTTTAAGTATTTTTTATGATGCTTCCCTTTCTGTAGACTGTACTCCAGCTCTCTGTTATCCTTCCATTGGAGTGACCTACAACGGCAGGGAAAGAACCTAAGAACAAGCCAAAACATACAAAAACAAACAAACAAAAAAATTTAAAAGACACTAATAAGAAAGACGTTATAGGCAGAAGTGCTTTAACTTCTTTTCACACTGGACTCTTTGCCCCAACACAATGGACCAAAAGGGTGCTCAAAGTTGGGACAGTTGGAGATGTGATGCAATCAAGTAGCCATTTTAAGACATGCTCTTAAACATTAGAGAAATAATTTAAAAATGCTGCCAATTAATTCAGATTTCCATAGTGGACAGTTTTACTCCTAAGAAAGTTATCACCTTTAAGTGAACAAACAAGGGAAAAATCACTCTCACTGGTGCCAATGTATCTTTAAGGAGTACTTTTGTGACTCTTCTTGCAGGTTACACTATACAACTATAGTGTACTCCCCAAACCCTGAGGCCAGTTCCTTGATAATTATAGTTAGCTCAAAATTTGAACCTGAATATTGCATGGCATTATGGTATTTACTAATTTAAGTATCTTTATTCTGCCCCTTAAGATGTTATCTGCTTTGAAAAATTGCAATCTGATGACAATTCAAATATTTAAAATGCTATTCTATGTTCAATGCATATAATAAATTACTTATTTTAAATTTAAATGGAACTGTACGATATTTATTAAAAGAAAATTTGTTTCTCACTGCCACCACTAAATAAATATTAAACATCTATTTTCAAATACCAGTGGAAAGGGAGTCACATTTTTAGCTTTTCAGAGATGTTCACGTATTTCCATTTGTCTTTGTCAGGGATTCCTGTGAGCATTCCTCTTCAAGATGGAAGAAAAAGGGAACATTTCACAGCCCCTATGGTGCAACGTCTGCCTATAGCCAACAATACAATCTGTGAGTCTTTTCTTGGTACCCAAATTGTTCTGTGGAAGACTTTTTCAAATTTTCAAGAAATAATATTAGCAAAGGACTTTCCCGTTTTGGCTGAAGTAATGCAATAGTTTCCTACTTGATCTCCCTTATCTCACTTTTTCCCCCTCTGATCCACCCTTCTACTAGATAAGTCTCTCTAAAACTTTTAAAACCTTCATCAGATCCTTAATAATTTTCATTAGCTGTGGGCTAAGCCATTTCAACTTCATACTGTTACATATAGGTTTTGAAAAGCCCATGAGCACAATATGTGTATTCATGACAGATGCAATGCTGTACCAGGAAGTACATAAAGCCACAGGATAAGCATGGTGCATCTTCTTGGACTGTCATTTTTATTCAATAACAAAAATCTAAAAATCATTTTTACATTAATACACATTCCGTTTTTTATAATGACTTTTTAAAATTTTTTTTTTTCTTTTTTTACTTTTTGAGACAGTCTTGCCCTGTCACCCAGGCTGAAATGCAGTGGTGCCATCTCGTCTCACTCGGCTCACTGCAACCTCCGCCTCCCAGGTTCAAGCGATTCTTGTGCCTCAGTCACCCAAGTAGCTAGAATTACAGTCATGCGTCACCATGCCCAGCTAATTTTTTTATTTTTAGTAGAGACATGTTTCACCATGTTGCCAAGGCTGGTCTGGAATTCCTCGCCTCAAGTGATCCGCCCACCTCAGCCTCCCGAATTGCTGGGATTACAGACGTGAGCCACTGTGCTCAGCCCACAATTACTTTTAAAATAAATCGAGAGCCTTTTATACTTGTGTAAGACTTCTTTGAGCTCTGTTTTACTTCTGTAAAAATGTGTGAGAAGAATGACACTGTACAAACTCTCCATTCTGGCTAGCCGTGCTGACTTCGGCATTATGTCCCGTTAAGGCTCTCTAGGCTCTGGTTCTCTTGGTAGCCTCCACTCACCAGTGTAAGTCCTTGATCTCTTCTTTATCAGGGGGATTTACCATACCTATACTGCCCAAGAGTAAGTGATTTGATCTAGAAAGCTTGCAGCTTCCTTAAACTCTTCTAGGTAGCCAGATTCACTTAACTTTCTCAATGAGCTTGATTTGGCCCTCTTGGAAAAGCTACCGAACTGACAGCTGCCATTGCAGGGGTGCGAATGATGCCTCCTAATTATTAAGATTCCTCCTCTGGATCATGGCTGGAGAGAATTCCTAAACAAAGTATACCAAGGTGTATGTTTAAAAAATAAGTTTAAATGTGTGTAAAAGAGAAGTAAGGTAAATTCCCAAACGAAGGACGAAGAGATAAGTACATCTGTAGAAAACATAAACATGCTGCCAGATATTTCTTCAAGGATTGATTAAAGAGCAAAAAACTTTTCTGAGAAAGTCACTCGCCATGCCATCTAGCTTATAACCAGGAGACAAAACTAGAGAAATATTGGTTAAAGAAAGATACGTTAAAACAGTGAGTCCTTTACCTAGGAGGAGAGTGCTGTGCTGTGGGGGTTATTAAGAGGCTTAAAAAATTCAACTTTATGAAAGTAAATCTGATCTACAACAAATATATCATGTTAAATATACAATTTGATGAGTTTTCCTAAATATATACACCCAAATAATCTCTCCCACAATCAATATGTATAATATTTCCATTATCCTCCAAATTTCCTCATCTGTTTTTGTAGTAAATCTCACTCTACTACAGATCCTGGGCAACTGTTGATTTGCTTTCTGACAATATAGGTTTTTTTTTTCTCTTCAAAAATCTCATTTAAATGGAATCATGCAGTGTCTGTTTTTTTGTGTCTGTCTTTTTTGCTTAGCGTAATGTTTTTCAGCTTCATCAATGTTGTTGCCTACGTTAGTATTTATTCCATTCTATTGCTGAACAGTAGTCTTTTGAATAGATATACCACAATATATTTAATAATTTACCTAGTGATAGATATTTGTGTTGTTTCCAGTTTGGAGCAATTATAAATAAAGTTTCCATAAATATTCATATACAAGTGTTTTGTGAACATATGCTTTCATTTATCTGTGTAAATATACTGGAATAGCAATATTGTATGTCATGTGTACGGTTAACTTTATAAAAAATTGTCGAAATATTTGCCAAAAATGATGTGCGAGTTTACACATCAACCAGCAATACGTGAAAGTTACAGTTGTTCCACATTCTTTGTAACATTTGATAGATATCATTAATCTTTAAAATTTTAGCATTTCGCCATGTTAATAGTATCTTTGGGTGGTTTTAATTTGCATGTCTTTGATGACTAATCATGTTGGGTACCATTTCATGATCTTATTACCCATTCAAGTATTTGCATGTGATATGATAATCTGTTCAAATCTTTTCTCTATTTTTGAATTGGATTGACTTACTTTTGAGCTGTGAGAGTTTTTAGAATATTCTGTATACAAGTCCATTATCAGATATATGTATTGTGAATATTTTTTCACTTCCTTACTGTTGTATTTTGAGGAATGGAGGTTTTAACTTTGATTAATCCCAATTTATCATTTTTTCATTGTACTTTATGAGTTCTAATAATTGTTTGCCTACCTTATGCCTATATGTTCTTCCAAAGTCTTTATAGCTTTACAATTTTAGGTGTGTGATTTATTTTGAATTAATGCTTAGAATGGCTCATTCCAGAATCATTTGTTGATAAGACTAGACTTTTCCCATTGAATTACCTTGGAACTGTTGTTGAATGGGATGCTATTTAGGTATATTTCTGAACTTTGTTTTGTTCCAACGATGAATATAAAAATCCTTATGCCATTGCCATATTTTCTTGATAAGTCTTGCAATCAGGTGGTACAAATCCTCTTCAGTTTTTAAAGCAGGTAGCATAAATGTATTCTTCTTTTCCAAAATGTTTTGACTATTCTACGTCATTTTGATTTCCTTATAAATTATGAAGCCAGCTTGTCAATTCCTTTAAAACTGTTTGTGTTTTATCTAGAATTGACATCTTAACAATGTTGAGTCTTAACAATACTGATCCAATACTTTGATATGTCTTTTCATTTATTTAGTTCTCATTTAGTACATCTCAGCAATGTTTTATGGTTTTCAGTGTAGAGGTCTTGGGCATTTAAAAATTATCTGTAAATATTTTCATGTTTCTGAATGCTATAGGAAATAATAAAAATTTTATTTTCCGTCATATAGAGTTACAATTGCTTCTTGGATTTGTTTACTAAAACCTTGGTAAATTCGTTTAGTTTTAGTAACTGTTTTATAGTTTTCTTTCCACATAAACAACCCTGTTTTCTGAGATTAATGACAGTTTTTTCTTCCCTTTGCATTTCATATGCTTTTATTTTTTTTCTCTTCTTGCTTAATTGTATTTACTAGAACCACCAGTAGAATGTGGAATAAAAGTGGTGAGAACAAACTTAAATTGCCTTGTTCTCAATCTTAGGGGAAAATCATTCGGTCTTTCACTATTAAGTTTGCGATAACTGCAGGCTTTTCATAGATGCCCTGTGTCAAGTTGAGGGAGTTTTATTTCATTCTTAGTTTGCTATTAATACCAAATTTATATAAATGGGTGTTAAGTACAGAGAAATACAGTTATGAAGATCATCATATTTTCCCATTTTATTTTGTTAATATGGGGAAAACATTAATTTTTAATTGTTAAGACATCTTTCAATTCTTGAAACAAATGCCACTTTGTCATGATATAGTATGTTTTTTATATATTGTGCAGTCGATTTGATGTTTTTAAAAGGACACTGACTGGTTTGTAATTTTCTTTTTTGTAATGTTCTTGTCTGGTTTTGGTGTTAGAGTAATTCTAACATCATGAAAGTATTTGGGAAGTGTTCCATTCTCCTCTGTTCTCTGAAATAATTTGTATAGGATTGTTATTATATTTTTCTTCAAATTTTTGATAGACTACATGTGAAACTGTGAATCTGAAGTGTCTTTATGGGAAAGATTTTAACTATTCTTTCAACTTTTTAATATGTATGTGGCTATTCACATCTTTGATACTTTCATGTTTCAATTTTGGTAATTATATCTTTCAAGGAATTTATTTATTATGCTAACCTGGCATAAAGTTGTTCAAAATGTTCCCCTAATATTTAATGTCTCTAAAATCCACAGTGATATGCCACCTTTTATTACTGCTATGGGTCATTTGTGCTTTCCTTATTTCTTCTTGATTTATCTAATTAGAAGTTTATCAGTTTTAATGATTTTTCTAAATAATAAACCATTAATTTTCCATTATTATTATTATTTTCTTAATTTTTATTTTCTTAATTTGCTCCTTTCTAAGCTTTTTAGGATTAAAGCTTAGATAATTGATTTTAGACCTTTTTTACTTTAAATGGAAATATTTAAAGGTTTCCCTTTAAGAACTGCTTTATTTATATCCTCTAACTATGAATTCTTCTTTGACCCCTGGGTCATTTAGAAGAAGGTTGTTAATTTTCAAAGTATTTGGCACTATTCCATGAAAATATAAACATTGATTTTTCACTTAATTATATCATACCTAGAGAACCTGTTCTGTGTGAGTTTAGTCTTTTTATTTATTGAAACTGCTTTTATGGTCCAGAAGATGATCGACCTATCTTGGTGAATGTTACATACGTATTTGAACTATTGTTGGGAAAAGATATTCTGTGAATGCCAATTAGGTCACATTACTTAAAAGTGTCATTCAATTCTTCTTTGTATTTAATGATTTTTTAAAATTTAGTATTTCCAACAATTACTGAGAGAAAAAGTGTTTAAATTTCCATTCAGAAATGGTACAAATTATGTCCTCTTGCTAAACTGCCTACCCCTTTTATTGCTATGGAATTTCTCTTTTTATTCCCGGTAAATTTTTTTGTTCTAAAATGTTTCTTTTAGCTAGGAGCAGTGACTCATGCCTGTAATCCCAGCACTTTGGGAGGCCGAGGCAGGTGGATCACGTGAGGTCAGGGGTTCGAGACCAGCCTGGCCAATATGGTGATAACCTGTATCTACTAAAAATACAAAAATTAGCTAGGTGTGATGGTGCATGCCTGTAATGCCAGCTGTTTGGGAGGCTGAGCCACGAGAATCAATTGAACCTGGGAGACAGAAGTTGCAGTGAGCTGAGATCGCGCCACCACACTCCAGCCTGGGCAACAACGTGAGACTTCATTTCAAAAACAAAAAACAACTTTCTTTGTCTGACGTTAATATAACCACTCTTGATTTCTTATGATTAGTGTTTTTGTGGGAATACCCTTGTTCACCCTTTTACTTTTAATCTATGTATATCTTTGTATTTAAAAAGCATTTCTTGTAGACAGGCAAATATCTTGGTCTTGCTTTTGACCGAGTCTAATAATTTTTACCTTTTAATTGGTGCATTTGGTCTACTTATATTTAGTGTAAAATTTGATATAGCTGAGTTTAAGTGTACAATAATATTTATTTTCTATTTGTACCATTGCTTTTTGTTGTTGCTCCTTTGTCCCTGTTTTCCTGCCTTTTTTGAATTGAGTAGTTTTTGTATTTCATTTTATATTCATTATTGAATTATGCTACAGGCCTTTATTTCATTTTTAAAAATTAATTGTTTTTGGATTTACAATTAGCTTCTTCATCTTATTAGAAGCTATCTCAAAATAATACTTCACATATATTGTAAGAACCTTAAGAAAGTTTACTTCTAATTTCATCTTCCATCCTTTATGTAATTGTTGTCATACCTTTTATTTCTACATATATTATAGTCCTGTAATAGTTTACTATTTCTTCATTATTTATCTTTTAAATAAATTAAAACGTGAATAAAATGTCATTTATATTCACATACATAATTAACATTTCTAAAGCTCTTCATGCTTTATGCAGATCAAAATTTCCATTTGAAATCATTATTTTTTCTTTCCAAATAACTTTTTTGCATTCCTTGAAGTGCATATCTGCAGGTGACACATATTTCAGCTTTTATTTGTCTGAAAATGACTTTTTTCTTAATATTTCTTTTGCTGATTTTTAAATTCTATGATAACAATTTATTTTTGTGTGTTTTGATGGCACTTTGAAGATGTTCTATTTTCTTCTGGCTAGCATTATTTTTTAACAAGTCCCTAGTCATTCTTGTCTTTTTTCATGTGCATGGAATATGCCTTTTTTTCTGTAATTGCTTTTAAGGTTTGCTCTTTTTTATTATGCCTTACTACCTTGATGTAGTTTACTTCATACTTCATTTTTTTCTTGCTTTTGAATGACTGAATTTCTTGGATATGCAGATTTATAGTTTTCTTAAAATATGGAAAGTCTCTGGATATTATTCCTTCACATATATTTTCCTGCTTATATCCCTTTCATCATTTCAAGTACACATATGTTAGACCATTTAAAATTGTCCCAAAAGTCACCATGGATTTGTTTATTTCCCCTTTAGCCATTTCCTCTCTGGGCTTCGGTTTGGATATTTTCTATTGCTATGTGGTCATATGTACTGATTTCTTTTTAGCCTTGTTGAATCTCCTATTAAGTTTGTTCAGTGAATTTTTCATTTCTATCTAGGGTATGCTTTCTTAATTTAGCTTTACTTCTACTGTACTCTGAAGAGGTTTCTCCATTCTGGCTGATTAATACCTGAGTGCCTTCCAGTCCAGTTTGATCTCTGGGAATTGTTCATTTTATAGCTCTCTATTGGCTCTTTGCTTGGCCTTTGAAATCCAATCCTATGTTTGACAGCTTAGTATTTAGAAACAGATTCTAGGACCTCCCCCCAAACCCCATGAAAGTTTCTGGAAGTCTCCATCTCTGTATCTTATTCCTTTTTGTATTTTGCCCGGCAAATTCTGGTGGCCTCAGCAAACCCAAACCTTGATCTCTGCCTAGTGAGTTCAGTGAGATCCCCAGGCTGCGCTCGGTTTCCCCACCATGTGCTGTGGGTTGTGATGTTCCTTCAGGCCAAAACCCAGGAAGATTGAAAAGCCTATCTCACGTGTTTTCCTTCTGTCAGAGATCATAGCGTTCAATTCCCTAGAGCAGTTGTTTTATATATTTTTATACATCCTCTCTTCCCACCAGTGTTCTGGCTGTTACAGAGGGAGGGCAAGACCAACTTACTGATTTTAATGTGGCAGAAGCTTTGTGAGCAATTTTAATTGATCTTTTTTTCTAAAATTGAATAATTTCCTAGTTAAAAATAATATGTGTGTATGTATGAAAGGACTTACAGTGGTAACGCATAAGACTTCTTTTAATGTCTGAAAGTGACATAAATGCTACGTAAAGGGAGAACTTATGTGTTTGGTAACAAACAGGAGAAGAAAACCATTTTATATTTGCATCTCTTCAAGTTGAGACTGTTTAGTAGACTGATCATTTAATTGAAAATGTTTTTTAGAAATTCCTTTTTTCTTTGCATTTGTAAAGGAAAACAATGGGAATGGAAATAAAAGTAGACTGGCCACTCACGTTTTTCAAATTTGGGGAAGACTGATATCCAGATTACTGATTTGTATTGGAGGCATCAACTTTTCTACATTCTGATTTGATTCCCTGATATGTTGGATGTACATTTTGTTTCAATATTTGCATCACTTCTGCCATGTTTTGTAATGTCTGATTGGATATCTGATATCATTTTGATGCTCTTTTAACCTCTTTATACTTTGAATCTCACAGAGTTGTTATTTCTAGGAATTGGTGGTGGGATCAATAAAACCATGGGAAATTTAGAATATTGCTTTTCTGTGGACTGTTCCTCCAAGGACAAGGAAATCAATCAAAATAAAAAAATTTCTTACCACATTTATCTATAAACAGAATGTGCTGAATTGGAATAAATCTTGGGTTAATTTAACTGAGACATTGTGATTCTGGCCTCTGAACTTTTGTCTATGAATTCTGTCTTTCTCTCACTCTTTGCAGATTTTAATTACTATCTAGGGCCCAGCTAAGCTTTCATTTCATCTTGTAAGACTTTCCTGACCACATCAGCGCACGTTGATTCTCTCCTCCTAAATTCTTAAAGGATTTATGACTTGTATAGAATTGACCATATATTAACTTGTTACATATTCTGCATATTATTTTATGTAGTGTTTTTGTTCCATCTTCATGTGTGTGAAGGTAATTACTATCCATTTTTTTTTCTCATTCACTGAATAATTTATTAGGCATCTACTCTGTACCAAGCCCTGTGCTAAGAGATAATATATAATGGCAAAGTAAATCGATATGGTCTCTGCCCTTATGCAGCTTAGAGTGGCAGAACTATGTTTCAAGCAGAATATCTGCAAATGTATAATAATATGATCAGTTATTTGATAGAAAGGAACTGGGTTTTATAAAAGAAGAATATTAAGCGACACCTGGTTAATTTGGGGTGGTTAGAGAAAGTCTCTTTATCAAAGGGATAGTTGAGCTGAGATATGAAGTCTAGGAGATAGAAGAGTATTTAAAAACAGAAAGACCTATGTCCTCAAGAGTATAAGGCGAAGGTAAAGATGTATCAGAATAGAAGCTCTCAAACTTCACTGTTAATCAGAATCATTTGTGCATTTATTAAAAATGCAGATTTCTGGCCTTCAACCTCAGGGATTCTGAGTCAGATTTTCTGCATTTTTATAAGTAACCCAAGTGATTCTTTCTGATGTAAGCAGCTGTAGCTCCTGTTTGTGAAATACAGGTCTAAGCAATCAATGTTTTTTTTCTTTTCTTAAAAAAAAGTTATTGGAGTAATGAAGCTGAGCAACTACATACAGGAGGAACAAGCAGGAATATAGATGACTCAATTGAATAAAATGTGTAATGCTCTTTTAGACCTATAAGAATTTGTTGTACAATAGAATATGGATGAAGGCCTGAAATATTAAAATTTTAGCTATTAAACTCTAAATTACAAAAGTCTCAACTTGGTTTCTTAACATCAAGGAAAACGTAACATGAGTTACCTTTGAAGACATTTACTATGCCTCATAGAACTTCCCATCCTGCACAGTGTTTTGTAGAGTACTTGACACAGAATTGATGATTTATAAATATTGAATGCATGAATGAATACATTAATGAATATTTTATGAATGCCTCTTATTTTGCTTTAATATTTCCCAGGACTCTTATCACCTTCTACCACACAGCTTGGAGGAGAGTGAGGGTCTTGATAGCTCTAATGACTGGTATATTACCTCTTGAAATAATTTGAATAAAATAATGTCTGGAAGAGAGCAAAGATTAACCCAAAGAAAATTATCTTTAATCTATATTTTCATAGCATTTCATCAATATTTCTATTATGCACATACATAAAAGTAACCAAAATATAGTCTAATATATGTTATTTCTTTCTAACTGAACTGTCAGCTCCTCAAGGGCGGGAACTATGCCTTATTTGTCTTTAATAAGTGTAGAGTCATCCAGGGTGCCTTTTTTAGTTAGTGATTAAAGAAATTTATGTTGAATTGAGTTTAATTACAATGTGATATTGTAAGTATTTTGGCACTTGGATTGGAACAATTTTTGAGATAAGAACCTTCGTAATAATTCTCAGTTCTTACAGTTGTGCTATTTTTTCTCTTCCTATTTACAATGGAATAGAAAGGCACAGAAGTTGACTGCACAAGAAGTATTTATGAGAGAGGAGAGTGCTCCCCAATTCTGGAGTTAGGATTTGGGATAGGAACAGGGTTATATGACAGATGCTGGGGTGCCACATTGGAGTGACCTCGAAACTAAGTTAGCATCTCAGATAAACTTAAGCTGGAGATTTGCTAAGTTCTCAACAACTTGGTGCCAACAGAAGAGAATGAGCCAGTTTTAAATGACAATAACTAGTGGATGAAAGGTCTGAGGAAAACGCAGGAGTTGATAAAGAATGATTTTAGAATTGCGAGCTGGGTTGTCCAAGTTATAATATCAGGAATGATTTCAGAGTTGGGCCAACTGAATCCAGAGTTCTAATCTGGTGATAATGGCAATGGAAATATAGTTAGAGGTATATGGTGGTGTCCAATTTGTAACTCACGTAGGTGGCGTTTGACCAATGGAGATTGGCCCACATGTGAATATTGGAGATAGAATTACACCGGAAGGCATGAGTAACAGAATGCAGCTCAGGTGAAGATAGTTTTTTAGGAGAGAGTCCATAAACTCTGGTTTTTATCGGGACCTCAGGCTAGAGGAGGATTGGGGCACTAGAAAAATGGCCAAACTGAGAAACTGTAGAAATTTTAAATTATAGAAATTATACCAAATCAGTGTCCAGCAGAAAACTTCTGGTTAATCTTACTTTACCAATTTATTGATATGAGTGTCACCTTATATATGTGGATGGCTACAGAGTACATCTACACAATTCACTTAAAGTGCACTGGATTTGATCATTGTATAAGACTGGCCTTGCTTGTTTTGAAGCCAAGCAGTAGGCAGAAGCAATATTAACTTGCTTGGTTAAGAAATGCATTGCCTTGGCAACATTGGTATTATTTTACAGAAAAGCTGCTCTCTTTTGATACCACTAAATCTTGTTTATAAAGAGCATTTTCAGTTTCTCTTTAAGAACATCTTAAATGGACAATTTTGAGTCAGTTGGTGCCTGGCTCTTCATCGGCTTCTTTTTAAATTTAATTTTCCTGTTTCCTTTCGTTGCTCCACTGAGCTCTTCCTTAATTATCAGATTACAGTGTTCAGCATGATTCCTGGAATTGTTCATTTCTGTCAACCAGAAAGAAAACAGACCATTGATATATGTAAGACTGTACCTTTGCATTTAATGATTCTCCAATTAGTGTCCCAGTCAATCTCAGGAACTGCATCTGAAATAATCAGTGAGCAAACTTTTCTTCTTTGCTGCTCTCTAATCATTCTTCCGCTACTGGCTTAATTCGTGAATTGTAAAGTAGGATTTTGCTGAATAGTCAATCTTATAACCTTATGTAAATATCAGATCATTATGGTTAGCTTCCTTATTTGGTGAGAGTTTGTTCCACTTTCTTTTTTTGTAGATTTCAGGGTGCACATGTCCTGCTGTTTGTCCCTGGGTCTGGCAAACTTAATTTCATTAATTAGTTAAGTAGACATCAGGCTGCTGAGGAGGCTTGAAAGTGCTATGGCTAAAACCCAAAGCAGTATGTCAGGGCTGGGTCATAGATGTGCAGTTTGTATAGCCAAAAAGGACCTGTGATCAGAAGGGCCCTGAAATTGATTTAATGCTCATTGTTATTTTGACATTCTTAACAGTTTTATCTTTAAACTTGTGTTCTGTAAGATAAGTTTGATGGGACAGTGGAGTATATGTGTAGGCAGAGGAGATAAGCACAAAATATATGCTTACCTTTCTGGCTACTGTATTTGCATGCAGTGTTTCTGATGTCCCATGAGCACAGAATTCTGGTGGGCCCACAATGTGTGGATGTTAGGCGAGTACAAGGTAAGCATGTTGTATCTATGACTGTGCAAGCAGGTGAACTGATAGCCCTGAGATGCTAAGCTTTCTATTTAAGCCAGAATTTGCTTTAAATGTAAAAAGAAGGAAATGGTGCTCTAGGACACATGAATAAGCAAGGAACCCTATCATTTCCTTACTTACTCGAGTTACTTCCCTGTATTAGACAACCACACAGCCTGAAAATGACACAGACGGAATGGGAAATAGGGCAGCCTATAGTTTCCCTATCACTCTGTCTCTACTCCTTAGTGAGCTAAAAGTAGAGTGTTGGTAGAATGTGCACATATCAAGAAGTGAAATAAAAATAGCTGAATTAATTTTGTGCAGTATTTCCACTGTTTTGCTAAGAACAACATGCCTGTGCATGTACTAGCTATGGTAATTTTGGTGGATTCTGCATATGAGTTTGAATGCTCATGTATTTGTATCTGAAATAGGGATTATGCAATATAAAGAGGAATGGTAAAATTTATGCTAATAATTGAAAACTTATTTTTAAAAAAAATTTGAATGACATTCAACAGCAAACAAAACACCATGACAAACCAAGAGAAAAGGAAGAAAAGAAAAAGCTTTATACTTTAGCATCATTAGTAGCACTTTTTTTCTACTTTTGAACAAGAAGACCCACAATTTCATTTTATTCTGGGCCCTGCAAATGTTGTAGCCTGCCCTGCAGAATGTTCTCAGGATCAATTCAATTTTCTCTTTAATTCATCATGGATTCCCTAAAAGTGTTTGCAGCCCTGGGAAGAGGCTGAGTGAGAAGATTCTCTGTGCGAACCCTCACAGTGCCAGGCCACGTCATATAGGCTGGCTTCTCCCATCCTTGGGGAGGATGGTCTTTGTAGAAAATCCCCTTCCACAGATGCAGGCTTCACAATAAGGTAGGCTTTGCTACGTGAGGAGCTACACAGGTCTTTTAAATTTTTCTCTCCTATGCCTTTTCTTCATCCACAATTAATGGAGGTCCCACGGTGTCTTGGTTTCCAGAAGCCTTTAGAGTAAAAAATAAAGGGGCTTTTTGCTAGTTTCAAATGATACATCAGTTCTAGGTTATCAGCAGCTAAAAATACATGGTTAGAGTGTTACAGTTACAGATAGTGACACAGCATAGCTTTTAGATGTCAAGGCATTGAGCCTACAGTAGCATCATTGTGTGTGTGGTGAGGGGTGGAGAGAGAGAGACGATTTTAGTAGTGGCAGGAGATTGTGGGTGGTATATCTTTTTCTTCCTCCCCATTTCTCTACAACAAGACTACCCCAAATTATGAGAAACTTCTGAAGATGATTTTCTTCATTGAAAGCCATAAATCTAATTTTTAAAAATGTTGATTTCTTCTAATTATTAAAATGTATAGGCTACTTGGAAAACACAGGAAAAAGTATGAAGATGAAAGAAAAAAATGCCTTTATAATTATCTCTTTACCATTCCCTCATATTTCATATACATATAAAATATGTATATTTGTGTGGGTATATATAATATATATATAATATATGTGTATTTGTGTGGGTGTGTATATATTATACATAATATACATATACATAATATATACACACTCACATAAACATACATATATAATAAATGTATCTCCTGTTTTCATATATATAGTCTCTTTTCACATATATATTTCCTGCATGTGTTGAAACACTGGAATATATACAAATATACATTTCCTATATATTTTTTCTCCCACAAAAAGTGGATTTATATTTTTTATATAGTTTTATCACCTGCCTTTTTCCTTATTGTGTGAGATTGTCACTAACTTGTCTCTAAAAACATTATTTTATAGGTAGCATCAGAATAGCACTTGTATGGAAATGCTATAATTTACAGATCAGTCTCTTATAGTTGTACATGTGGGTAATTTACAAATTAGTCTTCTACAGTTGTATATGTATCTTGTCTGCAACTACTTATAAAAATATTTAGAAAATGTTATAGAAACTAGTGACTTCTGTAATATTTATTGGATTACATCATGACCAATCTGGTATTTTCTGCAGTTTTAAGATTTAGATTATAGTTCAGTCAATTCAATCAATTGTGTGGTGACTGAGAATTTAAAATGACTAAAAATAGAATAGATCAAACCGTCAATTTGATTTCCCTGAATAGAAACATCTTTATCTTCAGAAGATTAATCAGTAAGGTGTTAACATAAACCAATAAAGCAGAGAGACTTTGGATTAAGAACTTTATATCATTTAAAGATTCAGCCCATTATCCTTTCCATGCAAGTGCCCTCAGGCTTTCAAATTAATTGCGTGTGGTTTAAGAAGATTTAAGATGAGGGTGATATACTCAGCAGAGAGTGAACTTGACCATTGCTATCTCACTTTAATTAATCTCTTTATTCTCTATCTTTCAGTTCACTCAACACCTGAATAAAAAAAAAAGTAAGATCAAGTTCTTTTGAGTTGAGGAAACAATTGAGTTACAAAGTAATCTGATACAGGGAGGATCAAGGACTGTAAAACTTAGAATTCCTAACAAGTGGACCTGAATTGAAAGTTCTTTTACACCTGGTTTTTCATGCTTCAGTGGCTGGCTTTTCTTCCAGGTTCCCTGGATCGTGCCCTTAACCCCTTGGGGTTTGTGAACATAAAGCTTTCTCCCTTTGACTTACAGCCTAGGCTAGCATTCTAAAAATGATCAGGTTCAAAAAGCTACTTCTTTTTAAAACTCTATAAGAATTTAAGGCTACTTTAGAAACCAAAATCCTCTCGGGCTGACTGAAAAGGGTTCTTTTTCCTTAGCAACTCTTACGTTGTATATTGGAAACTTGGTTAGGTTATGAATGCCCACACAGTTTTGTGTGGGTATTCATTCATTTATGCTAAGAATATTTATTGACTACTTATATGTGCCTTGCCCTGTGCTAGGGGAATAAAAACAACATTCTCTTTCCTTTGGGAGCTCACCTTGTAGGGAGAAACAGACATTAATCGTATGATCAAAGTAAAATTACAATGTGAAGTATGCCTGAAAGAGAGGTGGTTGGTGCTATAAAGGTGTATAATAGAGGGGTAATAGTTACTGAGTGCAATTGGAAAATCAGTAGAGATGTGTCAAGGGAAGAAGCAAGGGAAGAAAGAGCATTTCCAGAAAGAGAATTGCACTGGCAAAGTCTGTGAAGGGAAGCAGTGTAGCTAGTAAGAGTGTGTGACCCTGTCAGATTCACATTTGTACAAGACTGCACTGGCTGCAGTGAGCAAAGTGGAGGGGCTTCTAGCTTCCAAAACTGCAAGCTTCTTTGAATTGGTACAGTCCCTGCTATAAAGAAACCCCAGAGGTGGCACAAAGTGATCATATAAAAATGCTGTTAAGTCCATCCATTAATATGCTGTATTATTTACAGCTCATTTTACTTAAAGTATGAAAACAGAATTAAAAAAAAAAGACAATTGTAACATTAAAGATCCTATGAGACAGACCGCATTTGACAGAGACATAACTTAGGAAGTCTGGTAAGGAAAGAAAACATAGCAGCTTCAAAAATATTCCACTCAGCACGCAATGTGTCAGACTAGGATGGTGGTGGTGAAAAATATTTGAGGGAGGCACTGTTCTATGTACTGTGAAAGTTGCATATACCAGGATGAAATCACTTTTGTGAGATTCAGACAAAATAGGGTCAGGAAGGCACGAAGAGAGAAGGCTCATGCATATCTGAGATGAGAGCTGTTTCCAAGGACTTGTAAAATATCCCTCAAGAAACCCTTTCATGTCCTTCACACATCTTCTGCTTTGATGAAATTTACCACTAGACATTCTTTAGCACTGCAGTAATTCGGATAAGACGTGTATGGAAGAACACTTGCCCGGTAATGGTGTCTGGATTATAATACTTTTTCCTAATTCTTGAGTAAACCCAACATATTGAGAATTAATTTTTTCTAGTGTCTTTATTCAGGTTGATAAGTACTAAAGATGTTGTGAGTGATAAAGGACAGAGTCATTGTCCTCAAGGAACTCAGAGTCAGGAGGGGACACAGACATATAATCAAGCTTTTTTTTTTTTTTTTTTTTTTTTTGAGACAGAGTTTCACTCTTGTTCCCCAGACTGGAGTGCAATGGCACGATCTCGGCTCACCACAACCTCTGCCTCCTGGATTCAAGCAATTCTCCTGCCTCAGCCTCCCGAGTAGCTGGGATTACAGGCATGCGCCACCACTCCCGGCTAATTTTGTACTTTTAGTAGAGACGGGGTTTCTCCATGTTGGTCAGGCTGGTCTCGAACTCCCAACCTCAGGTGATCCACCCACCTTGGCCTCACAAATTGCTGGGACTATAGGCATGAGCCACCGCACCTGACAATCAAGCCTTTATAGTATAAAGTGACATGCCTTAAGATAAGTGAGCTCACAGAGCAAAGGACACACAGGGCAGAGCATCCACCTGGGTGGGCCATGGGCGTGGTTTCATGGAGAGATGATGCTGAATCTGAGTGTTGAAGCGGGACTGACAATTCTCCAGGTGAATGTGAGGAGGAAAAACCAAAGAGGCAAAGAAAGATAAGTGAAGGCAGTATGGTATGCTAAGGAAATTGCTAAGGAATAGAGAGCAGTGTTTTCCAAAATGGTTTGGGATTGCATTTTCCCTGCTCTATAAAAAAATGAGAAAAATAAGAATGAGGAAGAGCACACACACATTTTCAAAGACACACAGATTTTCCCAGGTGTTGGTAATAGGCAGTGAACAGAAGCTCTGCCCTTCTGAAGCTCGCATTCTAATGGGGGGAAGGCAACCCGTAAACAAGAGAGTGATGAGTGTTTTCAAATAGTGAGAAGGGCTTTGAACAAAAATAAAACTGTATAAAAGAAAGTGACTGGAGGTGATATTTTAGATACTGTGGTAGGCATTCGTGCTGAGGTGACATTTAGATGGAGACCTGAATTAAGTGAAAAAATGAGTCATGCCATGATCCGGACAATTATCTGTTGCTAGTCCAGGGAACAGGATGGGAAAAATTCAGAGGTAGGAACATGTATGGCATGTTTAAAGATAAAGAAGAACAGAAATACTGGAGTAAAGAAGTGGGAAACAGAGGGATACGGTCTGAGTTTGAAGAGAGAACTTGGGACCAGGTTATAGAGGTCATATTTCTGCCTCACATTTTCTTGTGAGGAGTCAAAACAAGGAACTGGATTTTATTTTGTATTGGAACAGCTCATTCTGGCTCTTTGTTTCCTTAATGTATTCTTTGTAACACCTGAGATGAGACGTTCTTTTAAAAAATAGTGCTTGAGCCCAGGAGTTCGAGGCTGCAGTGAGCCATGATTGCACCACTGCACTCCAGCCTGAGCAACAGAGTGAGATCCTGTCTCAACAAAAGAAAAAACAGCTTTATGGAAAAATAAATTATAAAGTTCAGTACACAATATCCCCTTGTGGCATATTCAGTATTTGTCTTAGCATAGTTCTTCCTAATAGAAAACTTGAGACAAAGAATTAGGTTCTGATTATTTTGAGGAGTGAGCCCAAGGAACAGGAATGAAGAACTGAATAATAGGAAACAAGGAATGCCAAACAATGGTGCTTTATTGAATTAATAGTCAAAAAATGGTATCTGGAACTGTGCAAAATCAAGGTTGGGATATAACCAAAGGAGAATGTTATCCCTTTAGGGTTGGACATTATTCTCCAGTTAATTTGATTGTTTTTTGGTAGTCACTTCACTCTTACGATCTTAGAGTGAATTAAAATTGCCCAGTGTTTGCTCCAAGGATGGTAATGTAGTAGGTTGGCAACTCACTGACCTGAGGCCAGAGACTTCATGTTAATGTCCTGGGCAGCTACTAGTAATTAAGGAGAAACCAAATGTACCTAAACAGCAAAAGAAAATTCTTAAAAAGTCCTCCAAACAAATAAATAGTATAAGATGCAATAAGAAGAAAGCAATTAGTTTTTTTATGGATAACCATTTTTATGAGTAATAGAGGCAAACATCAAGACATAATCTAATTAGTTTAAATCTAAAAATGCTTTTTCATTCTACATTTTCTCTTATATAATGAGATTTTTTTCAAGGAAGTTTACAGGAGTTTGATTGTTCTCCAGAGCCTAATATCTGCCAAACAGCTCCCCACTTTAAATTTGGTTATATTCTCTATGGAGTAGTAATATGCCACTGTTGACCTCTATTTTAATAGAAGGAGGATTTTATTAATACCTTTTCTTATCTGCTGTTCTAATTAAATGTACAAGTCAAAAGAGCTGATTTACACTACCTGGATTTCATAAAGAAGAGAAACGAAGCAGTCGTGAAATAAAAGCTTTATCTAAATACAAAGTAAGATGCTTAACAATGCATACAAAAAGTGAGATTCCCACAGGGGAATATCCAGCTAGAATTCTGGTGCCAAGCAATTCCACTGGCAGAATGTAAAGTTGTATTTTCTATCATCAGGAGGTTCAGCTGAAAAGAGAGTTTAACAAAATGAGAAGTGTTTGAGTGAAGGTCAGGTGACAAGAAGTGCAACTTGTATTTTATAGGGACTGTATTCAAACATTCCAACATGCTTTAAAAGCATTTCATTAACTCTGGCTTTATTTTAGATTCTTCTCTATGTCTCACAAATAAGTAATGGGAGAAAGATTGGTTATTCTTACTTCTTTTTATATTGTCTTATTTGGAATGGTATCTAAAGCAGATTCTTTCTTTTTTTTTTTCACCCTGAAAGTCAACTTGTGATACCAATCAAATAAACCTAAAATTTTCCAAATCTCAACTTCATTTTGTATTTTATAGCAACATCTGCCAAAGAAAACAATGAATATAAGGAAGATACAGAAATATGGTCTATGATTACTAAGTGAAGGTGAACATACAGGTTTTATTTTAGAGAAACTTCCAATAGTATTGATTTAAGAACTTACCATATACAATTTCCCTTCATCTGCCTCCTGAGAGCAGATACATTTATAACAATTCAAACTTCTTTGATTCCACATCCTCATCTGATAATCTGTGAAGGAGTCTTAAATTAGTTTTCTCTCTGAGATGGTAATCTCCCGTGGAATTTTCGTTTAAAAAAATCACATGAAAAACTCATTTGAATTAATTCATGTAGGTGTTCCACCACTTGCTGGGGATGATTCAAATGTGATACAAACATGACTTCTCTTTATGAACTGTACAAGAAAGATCAGTAAGGGAGAAAGATAAGCAGTAGAGATAAACCAGAATGTGCTAAACACTGTAACAGATACACTCGTAGTTGGAAGGAGTTGTAAGGAAGAGAGTCGAATCAGATAAGCGTCATGAAGGAAAGGACGTTTGAATGAGTCTGAAAAAGGTTTGGATGGGGAAAGGTCAATTCATGTAGCATAATCAGAGCAGAGGCAGAGACATTGGAATGTGTAGACTGTCTCTAGAGATGGGAAAATCTGGATTGTCTGGTTTTGAGGGGAAGACATGGGAAATAAAACTGAAGAGACCGGCTGTGATCAGATTTCAGATGTGTTGGAATGAGGCAAGGATGACTTGAATGTGATGAGAGTACAAGCAGATTTTTCTTCAAAGGAATGGCATGATGAAAGCCATGCTAGAGGAAGGTTAATCTGAAACTTGGACTCCAAAGGGGAAAGGTTATAACCGCAAGAACAGTTAGAAATCAATTGTAGTT
The DNA here is from genome assembly GCF_029289425.2 of Pan paniscus. Taxonomy (NCBI): domain Eukaryota; kingdom Metazoa; phylum Chordata; class Mammalia; order Primates; family Hominidae; genus Pan; species Pan paniscus. Next base: position 147,271,431 of record NC_073255.2, on the reverse strand, counting down.
TCAGGTGACAGTAATGAGAATTTTAGGCTGTGGAAAATGGCCCTGCGAATGATACCACCTGTATCTATTAAATTAGTGTAGCTTTACAGGCCTGATAAACTCATTGTAGAGAGGGAATTGTGAACATAAAAATGTTTCTTTTATTTTAGAGAATGAAAACTTAAAGAGATTTAACTTTTTTAGATGTCTTCCTCACTCTCTTTTTAGATAATCAAAAAAGTTCTCATTTTCTTATATGATATTTATATCATAAATACAACCCCAATGTGTCTTCAATTCAAAGTAAAAGTGTTATAGCTCATGATAAAAATGTAGTCCTTCTACTATTTATATGAATTTCTATATTTCTATGCAGGAAGCTTGAAGTACTCTTGTTATCACATCGTGTCTGCAAAATAAGTCTTGGTTTTGTTCTCTCCTAGGATTGATTATAGTATTTGAGGTATATTTTACCCAGTACCACTCAGTGAAAATTATATGCTGTTGGGAGTCCAACTGCAGCAATTTAAGTGACATTGATTGACTTGCTACAGGTTACTATGAAGAAAAGACTTCACCTAACTCAATTGTTCTGCTAATATTAATTTAAATACTAATACTTACAATGTTCACAAGTTGAGAATAAGTGAACCATTCTAAGATTTCATTATATTACCCAACTTATGGATTATAAAAGATGACTGATGCCATCCCTTTTTATTTAAATATTTATATGTAGATAATCATTGAACTAAATATATATCTGCTGTTACATTGTGACAGAATCGACATTCCTTAGAAGTTTCTATTAAAAAACTGTTTAAGTGGACTGTTAAACTTTGTCTCAAGGGCACAATAGCCTTCACATCCATGTAATTCAATCATCAGCATGAGCAAATAGAAAATTAAATTTGATGCTCAACACATTGGAATTCCTAACCTCATACATCTGATGACTATAGACTTTCTAAAATGAATTAATGTTATATATTGAAATGTAATACAAGACATAAACCCTTTTATGTATTATCTTATAACTTTATTATATGGAGATAGGAATGACCTCATTTTGCCTCTATCTAACTGGTAAATAATTTACTTCAGTATGATAGAAAGTAATTGTTGAATGTGTAATGTGTGTATAATATATACACACACATACACACACACACACAGAGTCATGCCTCATTTTATTGTACTTCACTTTATTGGGCATTGTCATTTTTACACATTGAAGGTTTGTGGCAACCCTTTGTCAAGCAAGTCTATTGGCACCATTTTCCCAACAGCATTTGCTCACCTTATGTCTCTGTGTCACATTTTGGTAATTCTCACAATATTTCAAACTTTTTAATTATTATATCTGTTTTGGTGATTTGTGATCAGTAATCTTTGATGTAACTATTATAATTGTTTTGGGCACCATAAACTATGACCATATAAGACGGTGAGATTCATTGATCAATGTTGTGTATGTTCTGACTGCTCCACTGACCAACTGTTGGCCTCTCTCATTCTCCGCAGGCCTCCCTATTTTCTGAGATACAACAATATTGAAATTAAGCCAATTAATAGCCCAACAATAGCCCCTAAGGGTTCAAGTGAAAGAAAGAGTTACACATCTCTCACTTTATTTTTTTGAGACAGGGTCTCACTCTGTCACCAGGCTGGAGTCCAATGACATGAAGATGGCTCACTGTAGCCTTGACTTCCTGGGCTCAAGTGATTCTCCCACCTCAGTCTCCCATGTAGTTGGGTCCACAGGTATGCACCGCTATGCCTGGCTATTTAAAAGCAATTTTTTCTTTTTTTTTTTTGTAGAGATGGGGGCTCACCATCTTGCCTAGGCTGGTCTTGAACTCTTGGACTCAAGTGATTCTCCTGCCCCGGCCTCCCAAAGCGCTGGGATTATAGGCGTGAGTCACTGAACCCAGCCTGTCTCTCACTTTAAATGAAAAGCTACATATAATTAAGCTTAGTAAGGAAGGCATGTCAAAAGCCAAGATAGGCTGAAAGCTAGGCCTCTTGAACCCAACAGCCAAATCGTAAATGCAAAGAAAAAGTTCTCAAAGGAAATTAAAAGTGCTTCTCCAGGGAACCTATGAATGATAAGAAAACAAAAGAGACTTATTGCTGGTATGGAGATAGTTTTAGAGGTCTGTATAGACCACATTTATTTAAGCCAAAGCTGAACCTAGAACAAGGTCCTAACTGTTCAATTTTATAAAACCTGAGAAAAGTGAGAAAGCTTCAGAAGAAAAGTTTGAAACTGGTTTATGAGGTTTAAGGAAAGTAGCTATCTCCATATGTTTCACAAAAGTGTAAGGTGAAACAGGAAGTTATCAAGAAGGCTTAGCTAAGATCATTCAGGAAGGTGACTACAGTAAACAACAGATTTTTGATGTAGACAAAACAGCCTTCTATTGGAAGAAGATGGCCTCTAGGACTTTCATAGCTAGAGAAGAGAAGTTAATGCCTGGCTTCAAAACTTCAAAGGACAAGCTGACTCTCTTGTTAGAGACGAATGCAGCTGGTGACCTTATACTGATGCCCATGCAAATTTACCATTCAAAAAAATCCTAGGGCCCTTATAAATTGTGCTAAGTCTACTCTGCCTGTGTCTGATAAATGAAGTAACAAAGCCTCAATGACAACACATCTGTTTACAGAATGGTTTACTGAATATTTTAAGCCTATTTTTGAGAACTACTGCTCAAAATAAAAGATTTTATTCAAAGTATTACTGCTTATTGACAATGCATCTGCTTACCTAAGAGCTGTAATGGAGATGTACATGATAGTGATGTTCTTTTTATGCCTGCCAACACAGCATTTATTCTGCAGCCCATGGATCAAAGAGTAATTTTGACATTCAAGTGTTAAGTAATACATCAAGTATTTTTTAAAATATTATTTAAGAAATACATATTTTAGGACATACATATTTCAAATATTGTTTAAGAAATATATCTCATAAGGCTATAGCTGCCCTAGATAGTGATTTCCATGATGGATCTGGGCACAGTAAATGACAAATCTTCTGGAAAAAATTCATCATTCTACATACCATTAACAACATTTGTGATTTATGGGAAGAGGTCAAAATATCAACATGAATAGGAATCTGGAAGAAGTTGATTACAACTCTCAGGGATGACTTGGAGGGGTTCAAAACTTCATTGGAGGAATTAACTGCAGATGTGATGGAACTAGTAAGAGAAGTAGAATTAGAAGTGGAGCCTGAAGATGGGACTTAATTGCTGCAATCTCATAATGAAACTTGAATGAATAAGAAGTTGCCTCTTATGGATGAGCAAATGACATGACTTCTTGAGATGGAATCTACTCCTGATAAGGTGCTATGAACCTTGTTGAAATGACAACAAAGGATTTAGAATATTCTATAAACTTAGTTAATAAAGCAGTGGTGGGGTATGAGAGGACTGACTCCAACTTTGAAAGAAGTTTTACTGGGGTAAAATACTATCAAACAGCATTATACGCTAAGGAGAAATCTTTCATGAAGGAGTCAATCAATGCAGAGAAGTTAATTGTCGTCTTATTTTAAGAGATTGCCACTGCCACCCCAACCTTCAGCAACCACCATCCTGATAAGTCAGCAGCCACCAACATGGAGGCAAGACCCTCCACCAGGCAAAAGATTTTGACTCTCTTAAGGCTCAGATGATCATTAGCATTTTTAGCAATAAAGTATTTTTAAATTAAGGTATGTACATTTTTTAGACATAAAGCTATCACTCATTTAATAGCCGATAGTATAATGTAAACATAACTTTTTTATGCACTGGGCAACCAAACAATTTGAATGGCTTTTTTTATTGCAATATTCACTTCACTGAGGTGGTCTGGAACTGAACCTGCAATATCTCCAAGGTACCTAACAGTTGGAAATGTGAGAAGTGGAATCTACTTGTACTTTACAGTTTATATAATATTTTATTTAACTGTAATAACAACTCCAGTGTGCTGAGCGGAATCATGTCCTCCCCAAAATTCATGTCTACCTGGAACCTCTGCATGTGACATTATTTGGGAACTGACATTTGTGGATAAAATCAGTTAAGATGAGTCACACTGAGTTAGAGTGGGCCCTAAATCCAATAGGACTAGGGTCTTTGTAAGAAAAGAGGAGTTTGTGACAAACACACAGGGATAATAACATGTGATGATAGAGGCAAAGAGTGGAATGATGTGTCTACATTTCAAGGAATGCCAATATCGTTGGCAACCAACAGAAGCTAGGAAGACGCAAGGGACAATCTCTGGCTAGAGGCTTCAGAGAGTGCATGGCCTTGCTGACATGTTGATTTAGGACTTCCAGGTTCCAGAACTGTGAGAGAATAAATTTCTGTTGTTTTCAGTGACTCTGTTTGTGATAATTTGTTATAACAGACCTTAGGAAATAAAGGGAAACTAATATATCTAAGAAGAAGCAAATGTTATCCAAATTTATTGCTAAAGCGTCTGTGGGGAAAATGAGTATATTTTGAGTGCTGGTGTGTGAGAGAGCTATATATAATTTATTTTGTCTGATCTTCATAATAATCTGTGAGGTAGATATTAGTATCTACACTTAAAAAATCAGGAATATGAGGATTGAAAAAGTTCAGGACATTTTTTATAGTCATGCATATCTTTTAGTTTCAAAGCTCAGGGTAGATCTTAAGCACTCTCATCTTCTCTCTCTCAAACCTCCCCCGCCCCCCCACCCCACACAGTGGTAACTGGGTGAGGTGATGGATATGTTAATTTGGTTGATTATGGAGGGTATTTCACAATGTTTATGTATATAAAATCATAAAGTTGTACAACTTAAACATACACCATTTTTAACTGTCAATAAATTTGGGAAAAGAAGAAAAAATAAATAAACAACCCAACACCCTGCAAAACAAAAACTGACTTCCTTTCCTTCAAGCTGCCCTGTGAGGTAGTACACATTATCTGGAGGAGTTCCAGTTACACCTGGGTGCTTGGTGTAGGAGCTGCTGTACAAAGAATTCATGTGTTAGGTGAGATGTTAGGTAAGATGACTTGTAAGTCTTTTTCAGTTCTGAAGTTTTAGAACAGATCCACCAGGTCACATAGAATTCCAGAATACTACTGCATTTTAGAGACTCTATTAGAACTCAGGGCTCTCTACCAAAACAAGTAGGCTGCATCCCCACAGAGTACATAAGATAGAGAAGCAGCACGTAATGAGGTCTAAGCAGTCAACCTGGCAATTTAAGCCCTGACCACTTTACTAGGCCATTGGTTACATTTCCAATTGAAGTAGTGAGTTTAAAAAAGGTCTTCAGTCTCTAAGTGAAAATTATTATTGCTATAGTCAATGTTTGTGTTCCCCCAAAATTTAAATGTTGAAATTTTAATCCTTAAGAAGATGTATTGGAAGATGGGGCCTTTTAGATGGTGATTAGGTTGGGAGGATGGATGCTCTGATGAATGGGATTTGTGCTCTTATAAAAGTGGTCCCAAAGAACTGCTTTGCCCCTTCCATATGTAAGTACACCACTAGAAATCACTGTCTGTGAGGACCCTCACCCCGCACTGCCATTGCCTTGATCTTGAACTTCCCAACCTACGTTATTGTGAGAAATTTTGTAAGTTACTCAGTCTAAGGTATTTTGTTATAGCAGCCTGACTGGACAAAAACACTCATATGTAGAAGTTCTTTTTTATTATATATCTAACAAATGTTAAAATTCTTATATATGTTTAATGTAAAAAGTACAACTGCAGTATGAGTCAGAAGGCCTAGATTCTAATTTTGGTTTTGTTGCAAAATAGCAAATGATGTAATTTCTCTCTACCTCAATAGCCATATCTACAAAAAAAGAGACAGAGATCATTGTTTACTTACTCAGCAAACAGTCATGGGCCCTTAATGTGCACCAGGACCTGGGTATGGAGTACCCTTAATGGAAGAAGGCATAGAATAGAAGAGACAAGTATGTTGATATGTGCTAAGTGGTGTCCCTAACTGTGGTACATTTTCCCAAATATTTCCTATACTAACATTCTGTAATACTTCATATATAGGAGAAAAACATTTTCTAATCTATATTCCACTCATATAATTTAACCATAATAATTTCAAAAATATTTCCCTCCATTTATTTTTCATTTTCATAGATACTTAGATAAGAAAGATAAGACACACTATAAATCACTGACAAGCACAAAGAAAACTTTTTAATTTGGCAGAATTAACACTTTAAAACTGGTATTTGAGTAAATATTTATACGGTATATTTATTTATACAGTATACACCAAGTTGGAGTGATAGCAATCGACTCAATTCCCAGATCAAAATAAAAGCCATAAAGAACTTTTAATTGCATCTGTAGACTCAGGCTAATATACAAAATGAAAGGATAACTTGTGAAATTTTGAATTAACACTTGAGATCCAATGGCAAAATTAGGGAAGTGTGGATCATGTTTAGGTGATATATTTCGTTATAGTTTTAAGATTCTTGGCAAGTGAAAAGGTTGAATTCTGGGCACCTTCATGAAAGTACAGAATAATATGAGGGTAGGAAGAAAACTCTAGAAAAGATCATCCAGATTTATTCCTCAGATAAAATGTCTGAGGACTAGAGTGAGTTAAAGACTTGCTGAGTGCTTCGCTCACAAAAGAGCCAAGAATGATAATGAAGAATATTGCATGTGTCTATTTTCAGGTTGAATATAATAATCTATTTTCTGTCCCTCAGTTTGGTGAAAGGCAAGAAGGTTGATTTTTTAAATCTCATATATCTGTATTTATCTATTCAGTGTTATATATTTTGGTGCTAAAATTCAGAGGACTCTTTTAGAACTTTTCCTAACTAGTACAATTTCTTGATTCCTCAGTCGGCTATATTATTAAGTTGATTTGGCTATATAGTTTATGATCTCTTCTATCTCTTTACCTGTAGTTATATATCCAGAACATAATATCTGTATTTCTACAACATGGTGTGGACCGTGTGGTGTTATTAATAAAACACAGAATACATCCTATTAGTGGTTAATTCTTTTCATTTTGTTTTCTTGTTAGTAGTCAATGCGTCTACATCACGTATCTCAAGGTGCTCAGTAGATCCTTGGTAAATGATGTTATTAATATTTACAAAGCTACTTAAAGGTATTCCTCCAAATATAATGACTTAGTTTATTAACAGTATACTGGATAATAATCCAATAATATCCGATGGACAAATTATAAAAATATTAACCCACTAAAAAGATACTTTGAATGGTAATATTTTCAGAAATCCCATTTCTGTGAGTTATACAGTTCTTAAACAGCACCTAATATTTCATTCATACCAATATATGAGAGTTTATCAGAATATATATAAGAAAAAGGTCAAGGTGCAGTTTGAAAAGCATAATTAATATTATATCCCTTTTATTTTGAAAAGGAATACCTATCGTTTTTATATGGCAATTTAAACTGGACAAAAATCTTTTTGACTTGATAGGAATACATAGAAAAGATTGATTTTCATTTAAGACTTAGGTGACCCCCCCCAAAATGTATATATAAATTCCTAAGCGTTTATAAAATTTCTATGCTTGTTCAAAGCAACTGCAGTTTAAAAAATGGTTGAGAACCCTGTCTCTCAGTTAAAATTGCTAAAAATAAAAAACCTTTAGATATAAAGTAGCTAAATCTTCAATGAACACTTTTACAAGTATGAGACAAACATTATACTTTTTATATTCTGCTTTTGACATTAACCATGTCATCCAAATAGAATTGGACTAACCGAACAGATTTCCTCCCTCTCTACTTCTCTTTCTTTCTTGTTTGAATAGATACAACTATTGTGTATGTTTCACAACCTCTTTGTCTTCTTCATATTTGGTTTTCTTCTTACCTCATATTCACTTTTGATAGTTTTCATTTTCTGCTTTAAAAATAATTAAATGCCATAAAAACCTATTGACACTGTTTTCCTGCTTTTTAATGAAAACAATCAGAAATCAGACAATAAATTCTCTGTCTTTAAGACAGTTTGACCTATATGATAGACCCAGAGGATTCAGATGGCTCAATAGTTAACCATATATTTTAAAATCTAAGGGAATCTGTGAAAAAATCCAGCTTAGGATCAGCTTGACTTTGCTATATTAATCAAGGGCCATATTTGGTATATAGATAAAAATCTCATGATTATGAAAAAGTTGTATCCAGTGAGAGGTATTGGCCAGGTGAGGTGGCTTATATCTATAATCCCAATACTTTGGGAGGCTGAGGTGGGAGGATTGCTTGAGGCTAGGAGTTCAAGATCAGCATGGGCAATATAACACCATTTTGTCTCTACAAAAAATAAATAAATAAATAAATAAAAAGTAACTGGGTACACACCTTGTTACTGGTTACAGGAAATACAGGTGTATACAACTACTTGAGAGACTGAAGTGGGAGAATCACTTGAGTCCAGGAGTTTGAGGCTGCAGTGAGCCATGATTGCATCATTGCAATTCAGCCTGACAGAGGGAGACCCTGAATCTTAAAAAAAAGTAATAAAAAAATTTTTTTAAGAGATGTTACTTGGATATTCATGAAAATCTGATGCTCAAAAGATTATGTTGACTATGTCTTACATATGAACACTTGTAAGACGACTTGTTGTCAACATAATGATTTTGCTGTGTATATTTTCAATTTATCTTTCTTTGGGGTTCCCCAAATCAACTGAAAGATTTTAAGTGTAGCTAGTCATTTCATTACCCGAGCTGTCACTTAAATTCACATTTTAAAGGAAAACCTGAATTTTGTCAAATCATTATGGATTTAGAATTTAGACAAACTTCCCCAAGCTTAATATGCTATTAACTAAATAAAGACTATTAATACTTTAAATAAGGTCTTTAAAATAACTGTTAAATAATGACAACATATTTAGATTGTCCATACTAGCTAAGGAATCATTAATAAACTAATCTTTAAATATCTGGATATGAAGTCAGATAATGCATTGCAAAAATAGAGTGGATTATAGATCTTACTGAAGTAAGAAGATATCAATAATATAAAATTTTTTTTACTCTCTGATTCTATGAGTTTGCCATTTCTTAAGATTCCACATATAAATAAGGCCATGTGGTATTTTTCTCTCTGTGTCTGGTTTATTTTACTTAGCATAATGTCTTCGAGGTTCACCCATGTTGTTTCAATGGCAGGATTTCCTTCTTTTTTAAAGCTGAATAATATTCCATTGTACATATTTACTGCACTTTCTCAAGTCATTCATTCATTCATTCACTCACAGACACTCAGATTGTTTCCATATCTTGTCTATTGTAACTAGTGCTTCAATGAACATGTAGGTACAAATATCTCTTTGAGATACTGATTTCATTTCCTTTGGATATATACCAGAATTGGGATTGCTGGATCATAATGAGGAAATGTTTGTCAAATGGTACAAACTTTCTCTTATAAGATGAATAAGTTCTGGAGATCTAATGTATAGCATGGTGACTATAGTTTATAATAATGTATTGAATACTTGAAACTTGCTAAGAGAATAGATTTTAAAAGTTCTCAGCAGCAAAAAAAAAAAGGGTAAATAGGTGAGGTGATGGATATATATTAATTAGCTTGACTGTGGTTGTAAGTTCACAATGTATATGCCTATCAAATCATCAGCTTGTTTACCTTAAATATATGCAATTTTTATTTATCAATCACATTTCAATAATGCTGGAAAAAAGATAAAAAGAATTTGACAATTAAAATGTTACATTTGATTGTAAGTCCAGAAGTTTTCTCATGCCTTGAAAATTATTGTTTATTGTTACAAGAGAAATGCAGTTATGTAAATTTGAACGTAATATTTTATTGAACATCCCTGAGCCTGGTTTATTATAAAATAGTTGGACTAGATAAGTGAACACCACAATCTCTCTCATTTCGAAAGACACAATTCAGTGCTTCTCTGTTCAGACCTCAGTAAATTAATATTCAGTACACCTTAAATTAAATGAACATTTCTCATCATGAAATAGTGCAAACATCAGTTCAGTATGAATAACATTTTTCATGAAAAGTGTTCAAAAAAGAACATTTTCCAGGTTAAATTTTTCTAATTCAGAAAGAGTATAAAGTTGACCCTAATAACCTTGCTGATCTATGTCTTATAAAATTCATGGACTGCTGGAAGATGTCAAGATTGATTATAATTCCACATTCCAGCTCTGTCATTCTGAGTGTCAGGCAAATTCTTAAACCTTGTGCTACTGCAAAATAGGTTTGATAATAACTCCCACCCACGTATCACAGGATTATTATAAGATGTATTGTGATACCTGGCACAAAATAGGTCCTTACTAAATGTCTCAGAAATATTGCTGAATGCATGTGTAAGAGGAAAAGGGTAAAACAGTATGCAAATAATGTATCTAGTTAAATACTTATCTGAGTGTTTTTTAACTGCTGAGCCAGACTATATGCTGCTTTATACCTGCTGAAACCCTCTTGAATGGATTTCTCTTAATTTCATATTTGAAGCAACAGCTGGAGATCCCTCCAAAAGCCACCCAATACCTGCATGGCCACAAAACTCCAGGGACGCCTACTTTCTTTCAATTTCCACTTGGGACCATGTGCTCAAGTGTAGAATTCAGTGATTTATAGCTAAGGTTAATATACCTGTGTTCTGGCTGGGCCAGGTGGCTCATGCCCGTAATCCCAGGACTTTGGGAGGCCCAGGCAGGAGAACTGCTTGAGTCTAGGAGTTTGAGACCAAACTGGGTAATGAGGAGAAACCCGGTCATTACAAAAAATACAAAAATTAACTGGGTGTGGTGGTGCATGCCTGTGGTCCCAGCTACTCGGGAGGCTGAGGTGAGGATCCCTTGAGCTGGGGAGGTGGAGGCTGCAGTGAGCCTAGATCACACCACTGCACTCCAGCCTGGGTGACAGAGTGAGACCTTGTCTCTCTCTCTATATATATTTATATATATTATATTTATATATTATATATAATGTGTTTATATATTATATAATATATAATGTGTTTATATATTATATATTATATATAATATGTTTATGTATTATATATTATATATAATATGTTTATGTATTATATATTATATATAATATGTTTATGTATTATATATTATATATAATATGTTTATGTATTATATATTATATATAATATGTTTATATATTATGTATGATATGTTTATATATTATATATGATATGTTTATATATTATATATATGTTTATATATTATATATTATATGTTTATATATTATATATATGTTTATATGTTATATATTATATATTTATATATTATATATAATATGTTTATATATTATATATTATATGTTTATATATTATATATTATATATAATAGGTTTATATATTATATATAACATGTTTATATATAATATATAATATGTTTATATATTATATATTATATGTTTATATATTATATATGTTTATATGTTACATGTTTATATATTATATATGTTTATATATTATATATAATAGGTTTATATATTATATATTATATAATACGTTTCTGTATTATACATTATATATAATACGTTTCTGTATTATACATTATATATAATACGTTTCTGTATTATACATTATATGTAATACGTTTCTGTATTATACATTATATGTAATACGTTTCTGTATTATATATTATATGTAATACGTTTCTGTATTATACATTATATGTAATACGTTTCTGTATTATACATTATATGTAATACGTTTCTGTATTATATATTATATGTAATACGTTTCTGTATTATATATAATACGTTTATGTTTATATATTATATATTTATATATAATACGTTTATATATTCTATATTTATTATATGTAATACGTTTATATATTCTATATTTATTATATGTAATACGTTTATATATTCTATATTTTTTATATGTAATACGTTTATACATTCTATATTTATTATATATATTACGTTTATATATTCTATATTATATAGAATACGTTTATATATTCTATATTATATAGAATATGTTTATATATTCTATATTTATTATATATAATACGTTTATATGTTCTATATTTATTATATATAATACATTTATATATTCTATATTAATAGATTATATTTAGATTAATAATATATTATATATTTATATTAATAATGTATATTTATATATTGTATATAAATACATATTATATAATATAAATATATATAATATATATAGTATATGTACATATGCACACACGTTTACTTGGCTCAAACATTTGAAAGTATGTGTTAAGAACTGTGAAGGGTGAGGTTTTATCTTATTTGAAAACTCACAAGTTAGCCTGCTCGAATTTCATGGATATTAGTGGAAGACATATGACTACTGGGTCAAGAACCAGAAATTGTTATTATAGCACAGCACGCAGCACTAACTTAAGGTTCACATTGGTTCCCCCGTCCTCCAAATTCTACAGGAGAGTTACAAAAACAGGCACACATGAATGCTGTGCATGCAGAAGGTTAATGTCACAGTTGAGGAGCCCCAAACTGTTGTTAGAGGGCTGCAAACAAACCTGCTTGACTTCTGTTCCGGAGGAAGACGTTATCTCTGTCTTTCAAGACTGTTCCCTAAGCAAATATCCTTGAAAAGATACGAACAGCAAACCCTGTTACTGCCTATGTTCCCAGGGTGTTCAAGAACCCAGTAGTCCCACTGAGACTATATTGTAGGAGTAGGTCTCAAAACACCTCATTCCTAAATACTTCAATGTGTTTCCCCTAAGATTGAGGACATTTTCTTACATGACCACAGTATCATTTTCATTCCTAAGAAAATTAGCACTAGTAATTAACTTTTTCTTCATTATCTGTTTACCTTCCTCTTATGCTAGAATATTAACATCTTAGTACATGCACGTATCTATGACAGTAAGTAATTTCCTAATTCACTAGTGTTCTATTTCAAATTCTCTAGTGAGAAGTAATCATCTATAAAATATATTTAAGCTCTCTGTTGCATCCTATGGGATCATAAGAAAGGATTGAATAGGCAAAATTTGTTTTCTTGGAAAAGAAAAAAATGTGTGATATGGAAACATGATTGCAAATACAATAATAGCAACATTAATAATAATAGCTGGCATTCATAAAGCTCTTTTTATGTACCAGGCAGTATGCCAAGAGTTTTACATCATTTGTTTAGTTAATTCTTATAGCGATCCCTTAACATTTTCACAGATGAAGAAAACTGAAGTAACTCCCTCAAGGTCAGTGATTAAATTGCAGAACCAGGACCTGAGCCCAGGTCTGCATGATTATAAAGCCCATGTTCTCAACACTGTTCAGTATTATGCTGTTCACTCTCTGCTGGCATGAGCTTTGTCACTGTGAGCTTGCTTGTGCTCCATTAGCACAAATCATTTCCACAAAGCTGTCCAGTCTTCAAAAGTCGGGCTATGTATCTCTTGGCTCGGTAGCTTTCTGCATCATTTAAAAGCATAACTGGCTGGATGCGGTGGCTCACGCCTGTAATCCCAGCACTTTGGGAGGCCAAGGTGGGCGGATCACCTGAGATCAGGAGTTCGAGACCAGCCTGGCCAACATGGTGAAACCCCATCTGTACTAAAAATAAAAAGCCAGATGCGGTGGCATGTGCCTGTAGTCCCAGCTACTTGGGAGGCTGAGGCAGGAGAATTGCTTGAACCCAGGAGGCGGAGATTGCAGTGAGCTGAGATCACGCCACTGCACTCCAGCCTGGGTGACAGACTAAGACTCCATCTCAAAACCAAGCAACCAACCAACAAACAAACAAAAAAAGCAAAACCATACTCAAGACTTTAACAAGAGGGAGGCAATGTGGTATCCAAACATACTGTTTCACAATCAACAGAGGCTTAACTCCTGGAGTCAGAACCTAATAAGATTCACATACTGGTTTATCACTTAACTGGTCTGGGACCAGGGCAGGTCAGCTAACCTCTGTATGATCACTCTTGTGTAAAATGTGGATGACAATGTTCAAATGTCAGTACTCAAAAAACATGTTGTAGATGAATCTTCATTCAACATCTGCCTCTGGGGAAGGCCCTATCTCAGCTGTTTTCCCTCGAGGAGAGTGAGAACAGCTAGGGCAATTTAAGCCCAAGGCTGCGGAGGTTGCTGTGGTCTCAGGACATTACACACACTCTAGAGGAGGAAGGGTCATGTTTAGCTTGTTCTTGGCTTCCTCCAGGTAGTTTACAAAATGGATGTGTAAAACGTTACTTATTGGCTGAACTGCTCTGACCTGACTCAGTGGGTGAATTGGCTGGAGTCCTATGCTCAGAAGTGTTCCTGACAGCACTGACTCAAATATTCCTTCCTCATGACTTTATTCTTGTTTTTCTGTGTTACATACCTTTTAATAAACTCTCTACACATCCCCTCCATTCCCTGATTTTGTAGGGTAGATGCAGCCCACAACTGACTCTGTCTGTGATTATCTTTCACATCATTTGCCGGTCGCTTGCCTCATGATGTCACAGCCATAGATTTTCGGGGTGTAATGCAGGCTCCCATTGCCAGTGCAACTGAGATCGGTGCATGGGCAGCATAGCTCCAGTTGGACCCCTGCTCCCTGGTCAAACTCCAGCCATGTTCTGGGCTTTCTTCACCTTTATGATTAATCAGTTCTGTACAGTTAGAATTATTAACATTAAAGTGAGGTAAACATTTCCTAATTTGCCTATATTTTTCCCTCTCCTGATCTTAATATTCAGGGATAGTTGCTCCTGAAGACTATTCCATTTGGCATGATTTCAACCACCTATGGTAAGAAAGGATCCCAGGAATGCCTCCTCACATAATAATCTCTAATAGAGTTTATTTTTGTCCATGAGTTGCAGGAGAATTCACAATTATTAACCTCAAACATGGGGTAACTCATGTCTCCTTTCCATCATGATGTCCTTCTAACATTCCTAAAAGTCAGGTGAGGAATTTTTTTCTCAAATGACCACATTCTAAACCTTCATGAGTTTCACATATTGTATTGTTCCACGATTTTCTTTCCTGAGATTCTGGAAACATTACACAAATGAAGTACACCACACTCAGCAACACCCATTTCCCACAACAACTTCAGTCACATATCTGCTTGGTATACATTTGATTACTTGGAATCCCGCTATGGACTTTTGAGAGGAAAGTAGAAAACCATGGTAGAACTGTGAAAATCAAAGTGTGACCATCTACTCTGATAGTCTTAAATATATTTTAGCCATATATTTCTCTGTTCAAACTAAACACATTGTGTGGAAGTTCAATAGAAAAATATATTAAAGAAGAGGCGCTCCAGTTGCAACAGGGGTGGCTGTAGCTCTGGTGATGACGAGGACCAGAACTCCTGCCTGGTCAGTACTCTATCTCTGCAATTCCACTACCGCCCCCTGCCCCCCACACCAAGCAAGTCCTGAAGAATTCCTAGGGTTCTATGGAACACAGTTTGAAAATTTAAGCCAATCATCTTACTTCAATTATAATTCACTAAATATTTGTTGAGCTCCTCCTACTTGCTTGACACTCTGCTTATTGTGTAGGATACAAAAGTAGCTGTGATTTCAACCTCCAAGGGGATTATATATTCTAGAGAGGATTAATTTTGTAATTTAATGTTGTCAATATTTGGATTGAGGTTGGCTTAGGGCACTGGGAGATGGCAGACAGAGGTGCAATCTGGGAGCTGTGAGGGAGGGCTTCCTGTAGAAGTTGATCTGATGATTGCCTTGCCAGAATAAAACCACACTGGAAACATAAAACACCTGGAATCTAATTAAGGGCTATAGAGTTAGCACCCCAGGTTTTAAGGTCAGGCTGACTGGGTTTCTCTCTCAGATCACTGTTTACCAAGTGGGTCAACTTTAGCTAGGTGGACTTGGCCTCAGTCCTCTTACCTGTAAAACGGTGATCAAACTTAACTTAGGGTATTCCAAATATTAAACAACGTAATGTGTAAAGTGCTGATTCTGGTGCTCAGAGTATGGTATGTGTTTGAAGACTCTTCTGGCATTTTATTCCCTTCCTGCCTCAATCTCATGATTTTGGGTGAAAGAAAGACTAGTTTCTAGGCATAGTGCCACTAAAGAGGAGACTATACTTTCTAAAAAATATCTTTAAGGTGCTGCTATTTCAGAATTTGCCATTTTATGGCCTTTGGGGCAAAGAATAAATGCTTCAAAAAGTACAGGCTTTTGGAATTGCTACTGACACAGCAGAAAAGCTTTTTAGCATTTACAATTTTTTACCTTCCCTCTAAACTTTGGTTGTTGGAAAATAAGCCTAATGTCATGAGTCATTTCTGCAATATTTTTCCTTATAATTTGAGAGACACATAAATTCAGGAACAAAGGTGATCCATAATAAAAAGAAGTGGTAATTGGTACACACACACACACCATTACTGCTTAATGCAGTTTAACTCTGACAGCTTACATAGCTTCCATTACAGGGCAATTTAAATTCCTTATTTATATATTTTAATCATGTCTGGTATAGATGAAACAGTTGAATTGCTATAACATTAAAAAAACTATTCACAAATAGGTAACAGGTAGATATAATAGGCTGTTTCAGATGGCAAAGTTGTCTTTTCAGTTATTCTAAATTTATTACCATGACTGAAAATAAAATTCTACAAAGAAGTCTTCCTTTATCTCTATGTGTATGGAGGAGGTGTCTGATATTTTCATGTTACTACTTTTCATGTTTCTTATGAGTGACTGATGAGGATTTCATTTGCTGTTCCTTTTCCCCCCAGTTCGCATCAGTTCGATATAGATGTTGAAACATGCCCCTAGGTATATCATAATTGTTTCCCGTCAACCACTTTGCCTTCAGGTTTCTGTGCATGTCCTTATTAAATAAATGTTTGTAGAAGTAAACTTACCATTCTGATTTTCCACTGTGACTTTACTAGCTAGGTTCTTCATCATTCATTATCATCTACCAAACATGCCTCAAGCTTTTCACTTGAATCCAAGGATGCTTGCTCGGGGAAAAATAAATGAACCTAGTACTAACAGAAGCTTTAAAGGGATATGACTTTATGTGGTGCATGATTTCTTCTTTGTGTTTTTCAGGAGACGGAAACAACCTGTTCTGGGGGGAATAAGCAGCTAGATTTTAATTTTCACCTCTTCCCAGAGTGCCTGGAAATTCACACCCCCTCACTGCAGTTTTCTTAGCTATATTTTAAAGACAGGGTTAGGAAAATTCTTTGTTTGCATTTCTTTTTCTGCTTCTATTGTCTGACCTAAATGACACAGAACAATATCTTAAGTGGCGACTCTCAGGTTCATTTCACAATGAACTACATTTAGCATCCAGTCCAATGACATTTCTGAACTTTTTTCATATTGATCTTCAATTTTGGATCATACAGCAACAGTATAACTGGGTTTATTCCAGACTATTCCAGGAAACATGGCCCCTAATCATAAATGGGCAACAAAGTACCTCTTTGCAGTAAATGCATATTTTGTGAATAGTTCATAAGCACTGTCAAAGTGGAGACAGAAAAACATTCTGATAAAAACATCTGTTCATCCAAAGGAATTCTCCTCACTCCTCTATAATTCCCACTGAGGATTGTTTGGAGAACTAGATTAATTTATTTCTTGATTGCCAGACACTTTCTCACAGCAAAATTGTGAGCCAGACTAAATTCTGGACTTCAAGAGTTCACTAGAAAGTACTCTGCACTCAGAATAAAGAAGCAGTCAGTTAACTTTTCTCATGCAGTTTTCTCCACCAAATTATTGTTGTTAGTGCTGTGCTTGTTGCAAACATAGGTAAAAGTCAATCAGTACATCCATTTTAAAAACCACCTTGAAATCTATTTATTTGGAAATCAATCTACAATAAGGTGGTATGAACCTTGAAGGGGAAGTGTTTTTCCATGATATGATGAACATTTTTGAATGGTCTCGTGCATTTGGAAATTGTTTTAATGTTTCCCCCATTTATTCCAATATAAAAGAAACAAATGTTGGGTTAATAGCTGTGACTACTTTTGAGGCTTTCTACTAACATGCTATGGTACTAAAAGGACACCAGTGGGATGAAGTATACATTAGCATAATTATATTCATTCCTTTATGCAACAAATTATGTTAAGTGCATACTGTGTACTAGGCACTGCATGAAATATTGGGAGAATAGATGTGGACAAGACAATTTCCTTCCTCAGGGATTTCTCAATTAAGAGAGACCAACAAGTCAACAGTGACCAAATAGTGTGAAGAATGTTTTGCCAGAGCTATGAATTTGTGAGAAGCAATTAACTCAGCCTGGGAATAGGAGCTCAGGGAAAGGAAAGCCAATGTTGATCACTCAAAGACAATGGGAGTTGCAGGGGTCCCTGGGGATATCAAGCTTTGAGATAATGTGAACTAGAATACAGAATATGAGGTGAACGGAATTGAAAATAGATAGGAGTTAGAGAATTGTGAGACATGACACAACGGGAAGACAGAGGCCATTTCCTGAAAGGGGACAAATGTGATTCAAAGATTTTAGGTATTATTGTGAAAGCTCTTGGGAGGCATTTGGGTCTGTCTGTCTCTCTCTCTCTCTTCTCCCTCTCTCCCCTACTGTCTCTTCCATCCTACTTCCCTTTTTTCTTCCTTCTTTCACTCTATCCTCCCTCCTTCTCTTTCTTCCATATTTCCTTCTTTCCTTTCTCACTCTCACTCTTTTTCTACATCATTATTAGGTATAATAAAACCACATATTTTAAAAATATACAATTTGATACATTTTAATAGATTTGTATATCCATAAAACTATCACCGCAATCAAGATAATGAACATATTCAACACCCTCAAAAGTCTTCTCTTGCCACACTATAATCCACTTCACTGTGGCTTAGTTTGCATTTTCCAGAAATTTATATAAAAGAAATTCTAAGACTTTTTCTGTGATCTGGCTTTTCACTCAATGTGAGTATTTTGATATGCCTCCATATTGTATAACATTCTATTGTATGAATATACCAGAGTTTTTTTATCCATTTACCTCTTGATGGACATTTGGGTTGTTTTCAGTTTGTTGCTATTGTAAATAGAACTGCTATGAACGTTCTTATGTATTTATGTGCAAATATGGTTTCATTTCCCTTGGGTAAATACTTAGGAATGAAACAGATGGGCAATATGATAGATAAATGCTTGTGATTTAAGAAAATGTCAATCTCGGTCCCAAAGTGTTTTGTTTTATGGTTTCTCCAGCAGTGTATGAGACTTCAAGCTGCTCCACAATCCCCCACAACACTTGGTACAGTCAGTCTTTTTAAATTTTAGTTATTTTAGTGAATGTGTAGTGATATATTATTTTTGTTTAATTTATATTTTCCTAATGACTAGTCATGTTGAAAATCTTTTCCTGTGTTTATTTGGCATTGATGTATCTTCTTTGGTGAAGTTTCTGTTCAGATCTTTAATTCATTTACTTTTCTTTTTCTTCCTATTAATTTTAGAGAGTTATTTGTATGTTCTCGATACACGCCCATTATCAGAAAAGTGTTTGCAATTTTTTCTCCTAATTTGTGACTTTTCTTTCTCTTGACAGTGTCATTTAGAGCAGAATTACTTAATGTTGAGTTCAATTTATCAGTATTTTCTTTTATGGATTGTGCTTTTGATATTATACCTAAGAAGTCTTTGCCTAAACCAAGGTCATAAAATTTTTCTGCAGTGTTTTTTCCAGAAGTTTTATGTTTTCCAGTTTAACACTAGGGTGTATGATCTATTCTGTGTAAGATGCCGTTTATCAGGTTGAAGAAGTTCTCTTCTTTTTCTAGTTGCCTGAGAGTTTTTATGAGGAGCAGACATAAGATTTTGTCAAGTGTTTTCTTCTGTATCTGTAGAGATTGTCATGTTTTCTCCCCTTTAACTCGTTGATGTGGTAAAATATGTTTATTTTCAAATGTTGAACTAGCCTTGTTCTTCCAAGATAAATTCAATTTGATCATGATGTATTTGACTTTTCATACGTTGGAAAAGCAGGTTTGCTAAAATATTAAATTTTTGATCTATGTGTATGAGAGGTTTGGGTTTGCAATTTTCTTTCCTTGTAGTAGCTTTGTCCAGTTGTTCTATTAGGATAATGTTGGCCTTTTAGAATAGATTGGAAAATATTATTTCGTCTTCAATTCTCTGTTTGTATAAAATTGATCATCTTTAGAAGTTTGGTTGACTAAAAGTTTGTTTGACACCACCACTGAAGCCATCCTGACTGGAGTTTCCTATGGGAAGTGTTTTAACTAAAAATTCATTTTCTTAAAACTTAAAGGGCCATTTAGATTGTTTTTTTCTTATTGAGTGGACTTTGGCAATTTGTGTCTTTAAATAAATTGGTCTATTTTATTCAAGTTACTGATTTTTCTCTGGTGTGTATTTGTTTATACTATTTTCTTATTTTAATATCTGTAGACTCTATAGTGATGTCACATCTCAAATTTTGCATACTGTTGTGTTTACTCTGTTTTACTCATTATTCTGTTTAAAAGTTATGAATTTTATTGATCTTTTCAAAGAACCACCTTTCAGTATTATTGATTTCTTTTTATTATTTATTTGTTGTTTTCTTTAATCTATTCTTAATCCCATTCAGTGTTTTTCTTTTCTGAGACATTGTGGTTTTCCGCTCTAGAAGTTAGATTTATCTTTCATACTTTTGTTTCTTTGCTTTCTTCGCTTAATATGTTCATTTTTTTTTACTTTCTAGAACACATGGAATATAGTTATACTAAATATTTTAATGTCCCTGCCTATAATTTCTATAATTTTTGTAATGCATGTTTTAATTTATTGGTTTTTATCAATGCGGGAAATATTTTTGTTTATTTTCATGTTTGGTAATTTATTACTAGACAATGTACATTGTACTTTTTACCATTTGGGGTGTTGGATAATTTTTCTTATAAAAATGCTCTTGAACTTTGTTCTGGGTAGTGATTCAATTGTGTAAACACATTTGATTTTTAGGGTATTGCTTTGTTAGACAGGGTCAGATTAATGTTTACTCTATTATTATTATTTTTTCCACTAGTGAGACAAAATCCTTTGGAATGCTTTACCTGATATACTGTGAATTATTACCTGCTCCACTACAGCTCATGGAAACAATGACTATTCCCAGATCTAGGTGTGCTCCCAAGATTTTTCCCCCTTTTATCCTTTCAGACATTCTTTTGGTAGCCTCGGGTGGTTTCTTTCTATGCGTACACTGAACACAACAACACTAGCTACTCATGGAGGCTCCTCTACAGACATCCAGAGTCCTCTCTCTTTGCAGCTCTCTCCTCTGTAATACTCCACTCTGTAAACTCCAGTTACCCTGACCTCCCTGAACTCTCAGCTCCCTCTACTTTCTTTTGTAAGACCACCAGGCTTTGCTTGTGTTTCCCCATCCTGTGCCACAGCCTGGAAACTCTCTTTAGGCAATAAAGGGAGGCAATCATAGGGTTAATTCTGATTTTCCTATCTCTGGCATAACTGTTTTATATTGTCTGATGTCCAATGTTTGAAAATACGTTTTACATATCTTAGAAATGTATATATAATACACACATATTTTACAATAAGTATATGTGTATGTATATATATATACACATACATATATATACACACACATACATATTCCAGTTTTTTAGTTTTTTTCAAGCAGAACAGTAAAGTAGGTCCTTGTTGTTCCATCTTGGTTAGATGCAGATGTCCCACTGTAGGTTTTTAAGAATGAAAGCAACGTAATCATTTTTAAATATCAATGCCAAATGTACCCCATTGTAGATTATAGAATTTAGAGAAGGCTTGTTAAAATAACTTTTACAATAATGCAAAAAAAGAGATGTGAACTTGAATATAGTTGGTTATAGTTGGAACATGAGATAATTATATATTTTGTAGCCATTGGAAAATAGAGTTTATAAAGACCAAAATGCATGACTGAAAGCGATGATATAATGTTACATTTTAAAAAGTAGGGTACTAGGGTACTAAATTATTTACAATATATTTTGCTAAGTGAGAAAAGAAACCTCCTATAAATCATTATATTCAGAAATAATAGCAGAAACTCACAGCATTGTACCCACTACAATGAATGATTACATTTCTTGCTGTTTTTCTGTATTTTCCAAATTTTGATAGATGATATTTTCATTATAAGAAAATAAACTTCTAAAGACTTTTAGAGGCCAAAATAAATAGCACTGGAGATTGACTGGTATTATTGGTATAATAGTAAATAAGTATAAAGAAGGAGTTTAGGTTAACTTTCTCATTTCTAGTTTGGGACTTTGATGGATAACTAAGAATTACCAAGGCAAAGCAGCTGTTAGAGGGAACATATTGAGTTTATTTTTGAATCTTTTGAATTTGAAGTATTTGAGGTATAAGTGTCTAATAGGGCATGAGTTTCAAGTCTCTGAAACTTAGAAATGAACTTTGAGCAAAAAAGATGCATTTAAGAGTCATAGATAGTAGTTGAAGCTGTAGAATTAAATGAGGTTACCTAAATACCTTAATTTTTATGATTTTATCATGATATTTCTCACATTACCTCCATAAATAGACCAACTACTCTATCAAAATCACAATTAAAAAAGCTTCCTGCCTCTTTGCCTAATAATAATAAATTATAGTATAATTGTATATTTATAATTTTAGATATACCAACATAAAGTCAATTGCTTTTGACAGTATAGTACTATTGGTACTATTGGTTAATGTTGGCCATTCTCCAAGTACTAGTACAATTCCAAGTTTAGAAACTGGGAAAATACTGTGTTATAGTGACAGATTAAAATTTTTGTATATATTAAATCTATGAATGCCGCTGTACTCTAGACTTACTGAAATTAATCAGGGTGTCTTGTTCATCTAGCACAGTGCCTGCTACATAGTAGAAACTATTAAATACCTGTTGAATGCATGACAGAGGCTGTATAACAATTGAATAAGATAGATTAAATATACAGGAAATGATGTGCTTCTGGCTGTTATTTCTTGACCACTTTTTCTCGTTCTTTCCTTTCTCATTATGCATATTTCCCTTCTCATTACACACATTATTCCTTCCTCATTACACATAATACTTTTTCATAGATCTACCTATCTATCCATCCCTGTATTCACCCTCAACCCATCTTATGGGCATTTCAGTGTAAATTGAAGGTAGTAGTTTACCTCCTATTAAACACTTCAGCATGAATATCTTTTAGCTAGAATTCAAATTTGTTTATAGTCTTTTAATTTCAAGATAAATTCTATGTACAATGAAAAACATATTTTAAGTGCATACTCCCTGATTTTTGACACACATATACCTGCAGAACCCAAACCACTATCAAAATATAGAATACTACTATCATTCCAGAAAGTTCTCTCATGCTCCTTCCCAGTCAATCCCCTCTACCACTGTCACAGAGGCAACTGCTGTCCTTATTTGTTTCCATTATAGACTAGGCTTAAGCTCTAGAACTTACTATAAATGAGAAAATAAATACATGTTCTTTTTTGTAAGTTTTCTTTCACTCAACATGTTTTGATATTTATTTATGTTGCATTATCAATATTTCAATCTTTTTATTGAGAAATAGTATTTCATGATATGAATATTACACAGTTTATCCATTCTCCTACTAAAGGACTTCCGGGTTATTTCTACTGTCAGGCTATTGTTATAAAGCTGCTATGAACATTCTTGTGCAAATTTTTTGTGGGCTTACATTTTTATTTCGCTTAGGGAAATAATGTAAAAGTGAGATGGCTGGGTCATAGGCTAAATATATGCTTACTTTTATAAGAAACTCCAGGTCTCCCATTTCTAAAGCACTTATACAATTTTACATTCCTACCAGAAATAGAAGAGAGTTCCAGCTAGTCCACATCCTCACCTGGCCTTGTCAAGCCCTTCTTCATTTTATTTGTCTTAATGAGTATGTAGTCATCTTATTGTGGTATTCATTTGCATTTCCCTGATGATTAACAATGTTGAGTCTTTTTTCAGGTTATCACTGGCCATTTGTATATTCGTTTTTGAAGTCTCTGTTAAAATATTTTGCCTACTTTTTACTGGATTGTTTGTCTGTTTTATTGAATTATGGGAATGCTTTGTAGTTTCAACCTGTGGTCAGGAATGTGTTTTGCAAATATTTTCACCCATTTTCTTAATAGTGCTTTTGATAGGCAAAAGTTTTAAATTTTGATAAAGTCTGATTTATTATTCTTTTCTTTTCTGGCTAAAGTTTTCTAGGTCCTATCTAAGAAATCTTTGCCTGCCCCCATGTCTCAAAGCTATTAAAGATGAAGCAATTTCTATTTTCTTGCTCTAACACATACACTTAAATTTGGATTTTAATAATACTTTTTGATGAAAATGACTTATTTGGGTAAAATCAATGGAATGTTTATTTCAGTTAGTTCAAAACTAAATGAAAAATATAGGAAGGAGGAAACACAATTTTATGCTTTGTGTTTCTCACTGAAACCAGTGCAGCATCTTGCACTTAATGAGTGCTCAAAATATTTGCTACTTGCTTTTAACTTGAAATATATGCCCCTAAAAAATAGACATAACCTAGAACTTTACACTTTGAAAAATACATTATGTGACTATTGTGCCTACAAGTTGCCATATCCTGCTCTCCAAAAAGTAATTACTTGGCTTATTCACTCGTGATTTGATGAAACTCTTTTGTTTTTACTTTGGTTTATCTCTTTTGTTAAAGAGAGCACAGGGAAAGAGAAGCAGGTTTTCATGTCTTTGAGTGGGTTCTGCCTGGGGTTGTAATTTCAATGCCACTATTAAAATCTTGGGGGAGAGAGATTTTTACACTCAGACTCCTACTGACTTTAGAGGACTGACTGAACTGTTAGAAATCACAGTGAAGTCTGGCAGTTCTTTGTAATTCAGCCATAGCCAGACAAAGAGGTTTTGTGTTAAATGAAGTTTGCAAGTCTTGACTGAAGGTTTAATTACCATAGTCATAAGCAGGGCACACTTTAGGGGGTTTGACCATAACAAATGAATAAGACATTGATGTTCATTCAATAGTGGCAAGTTTCAAACAGAGGATAGGTCTGTTAGTTGGTTTGCATTCTCTTTTGCCTTTCAGAAACCTGAAGGACAAAGTATTACATAATGTTTGGTGATATTGGTGATACTAAGCCTGGGCAGCATCATATAGTGGACTTGAACTCAGACAGTTGTAATGTTGGATCCTAGCTCTGTCACTTACTTGCTTTTTGGTCTTTGGGAAGTTACTGAATCTTTCTCGGCCCATTTCTTGAAGACAGGGAATGGGTCTTCCTTATATCATAGTGATGGGTGAAGATTACTGAGATGATACATGTAAAGAGCCTGATCTACCAATCAACATTCTGTAAATGAAAGCTACTATTATTTTATGCTTTATAGTAGTAGTAGCAACAATGCTAGTGCAGCACTCCAACTTAGAAATGGATGTAAACACCAAGGCTTTCCTAGAAATGTAGACACAATGGGAAAACATGTTCATCTTTCTCTTTAGTTAGGTAGGGATATATTGGTTCATCTTGAAGCCTTCCTTCCTTCCCTAGTCTCCAAATCATTTGCCATGACCATATGCTCTTCCTTATCACATTTTTTATTCCTAGACCTCTGTCTTCTTTGCTTCTGAAAAATAGCACTTAGAGAGTCAGCACCCCTAGTCATCAACTTGCATTGTCAGCACTTTCCCACCTCCAAGGATGATAAAATCCGAGGGAAATGAAAAATTGTACTTTATCAGGAAAACACAGATGCTCCTGCCATAAT
Source organism: Pan paniscus (assembly GCF_029289425.2). Classification (NCBI taxonomy): domain Eukaryota; kingdom Metazoa; phylum Chordata; class Mammalia; order Primates; family Hominidae; genus Pan; species Pan paniscus. The sequence goes on along the minus strand of NC_073255.2, from coordinate 147,245,632 downwards.
ACGCCTTCGGGTTTGCAATTATAAACCTGGCTTGAAGGAAAGGATGTTTAGCAGGAACCAGGAAAATTCTTCCAGGACTGGACTGTGGTCTTGTTATGCTTGTTTAAAGTAGAAGGAAAAGAACTTAAGCAAGTATTTTGAATGACCAAGAGAGGTAGGGAACAGCTGTTGGTTCAGAGGTCTCTCCACTTCTGGGCTTCCAGGGCTGGTGTTTTGAGATGTGATGTTGTCGATTCCACTTCTGATGAAGTGATAATCTCTGTATCTTTCCTTAAAACTAGGTGTTGATATGGTTAGGCTCTGTGTCCCTACCCAAATCTCACCTTGAATTGTAAGAATCCCCACATGTTGTGGGAGGGACCTGGTGTGAGGTAATTGAATTATGGGGATGGGTTTTTCCTATGCTGTTCTCATGATAGTGAATAAGTCAAATGAGACCCGATAAAGAGGAGTTCCCCTGCACATACTCTCTTGACTGCTGCAATGTAAGGTATAACTTTGCTCCTCCTTTGCTTTCTGCCATGATTGTGAGGCTTATAAATTACCCAGTCTTGGGTATGTCTTTATTAGCAGTAAGAGAACAGACTAATGTAGGTGTTAACTCTGTAACCCTGCAGGTGCCTGAAGTTTGACTCAGCAAGAGGTGGAGCAGCCTGGACATACATGTCAGAGGGCATCATAAACCACAGGGCCTTCAGGAATGTGTTCAGGAAGTGAGAGAGGAGGAATGACACATAGTCTCTGTTCCTTTGCTCTTCCCTGCACTGGGGTCATTATTGGGCGGAAAAAAAAATGTCACTTTCAATTCTTCTCCACTCAAAGGGACTTCTTAATACAAAAGCAATCTAATAATCCAACTGAAAATTATTGTGTCCATTAAAAGAAGAGGTTAATTCAAAAAATGTCTCCCAATAAATAAAACTACTCATGCTAGCAAAATTGTGTTTTCCTCTTTTATATCTTTTAAAAATAATATGAGAATTTTCTTTCTAACATCTAATTATGTTTCATAAGATTAGGAGCAAGGAATCTACTTTTTCATTTACTGATTCAGAATTTTCTATTATAGAATAACAGTGACTAAAAAAAAAGACATTGGTATTAGATAAGGAAGAAAAAAATAAGTTACATATTAATTTGGTCCTGCGCTTTTGATAACTTTGCCTAAAGGATTTTGGGGTTTAAGATAAAACAATTCAGTCATTAATCTAGTTTCCCTCTCCATCCTATTTCCCCTGCATGGTAGTAATAAGACCTACTAAAAGTGAAAAAGTTGATAAACTAAAAATTAAAGTATTTGATAAAGAATAATCCATCTGGAAACACAGTATTCCAGAAAATAATTATACTTCCAATAATAATAATTAAAGAAATAATATCCTTGGAATTACAATTATAAAAATTTTCCTGACTCACTGCATATTTTCTGCCCACCATAGTAAGAATATCAAGGACAGCCCTTTGGTTATGAAAACAGAAATGCACTTTGATCTGAGGGAATAATCAAGTTGCATGAAAACATTGCCCTAATGATCTTCTTCCTAAAGGGGATACTAGAGGCTTTTGTCTGCCATGAGGGTGGCATGAGTCATTTATTCATAGGCAGCAGGACTTCCCAAGATGGGGAGAGCTTTGAAGGCAGTGGGAATGAGATGGGAGTTTGGGGAGATAGGAAAGTGCAATTGTGCCCAGCAGTCACAGAAGCTCTATTGAGCTTCGGGTTTCCCTTCAGGTAGATTACCTTAAAGTTTAAGGAACTCCCACAGATCTCAGAAGGGAAAGGGGTTGCAGCCCTTCTTAATTTTCTACTCTATAACCTGGAGTTTTAATCAGTCCTATGGCTTTTGTTTCACTTTGTTCAGAAAATATTAATTTCTAAATGTATAATGACAATTGTGATTATTGTTGTTCTGTATATTGAGAATTAAGTGAAAGACAAAGCCGTAAGCAATATACCCTAAAAATAATTCTTGAAACCCTCAAAACACTTTTGTCCATTTGTACGTTTTAAAATAGTGGAGCTTTATTCTGACTTTTAAATTTTGTCGTGGAACTTACATAAGATTCACAAAGGCAGATAAGATAGCAATTATTGGCTGGGCATGGTGGCTCACACCTGTAATCCTAGCACTTTGGGAGGCCGAGGCGGGTGGATCACGAGGCCAGGAGATCAAGACCATCCTGGCTAACACTGTCCCGTCTCTACTAAAAATATGAAACATTAGCTGGGCGTGGGGGTGGGCGCCTGTAGTCCCAGCTACTCGGGAGGCTCAGGCAGGAGAATGGTGTGAACCTGGGAGGCAGAGATTGCACCACTGCACTCCAGCCTGGGCGACAGAGCGAGACTCCAGCTCAAAAAAAAAAAAAAAAAAAAAGATAACAATTTTCACTCATAATTTTAGCAAGAAATAGTATCTGTTAATATGTTGGTATACTTACTTCTAGTCTTTTATGTTTTATGCAGATTTAGACATGAAGTAGTCCAAGCTTAGAGTATGTATGTTAAATGTTTAATTTTTCTGCTATTATTAACAATCAACTAGACTATGTTGCCAAGTTTCTTAATAAAAACTTGTGTAGATTCCAAAACTTTCTAGTCATTTTCAATTATTAAAATTAAATATTGGGAAGGAAAAACAAAAATAAAAGTAGACCACTCTTCACTGTAGTTGAAGACTTTAATCTCACATCCTATTTAATCACGTTCTTGCCTCCATCTCTAACCAGTTTTTAGATAGAGAGGACATTGGGGAAGAATAGGCTTTGCTCTTCTTTCCCTTTTCTCTACTCCCTTACCACATAGGGAGAGATGTGTGATCTGCTCAAATACCCCTCCTTTTCATTCCTATATCTTGCAATTTGTATGGGAGCATTGTCTACCTCTGGACCAGAAAGAAGGAGATACAATTGATTGACTTTGCTTAGGGGATAAACATTCCCTCTTATCCGTGGAGCCTGCACTTCTGATGACTCTTCCAACTCCAGTAATTTTGTTTGTTTTGCTCTTTCTCCCTTATTCTTCCACTGTGTAGGCTGGTATTAGGGGGATTGAGGAGGGGGTAGTAAGGTGGTTGCAGTAATAGAGCATGGTCACCTCAATAAACTCCGAGAGAGGTTTCTGACTCATTGGTGTCTCTTTTTGGAAAGTGAAGAAAGTGAGGTAATTAGAGCCATGTCGTCCATAGTTTTGATGATAGCAGTCAATTCCAGGGCTATAGGGAAGGTCCCTCTTAACCCGCTGTTATGCATATATACAGGAAATGAATGTAATATGTGGAAACATGTTAAGATACTTTTCTCATTTGCCTTTTATCATACATGCTCTTTTTCTGCAGTCAGTTTAAGGCATCCTTCTGCCCATCTTGGTGCTGTGTATGTGGGAGTAGTGGTGGAATAAATTGTTACAGCAAGAATTCAATGAGAAAATTTTCAGCTTCTGACTTCCAAAATAGAATTTTACAATAAAACACCTACTTCGAAAGCCAAGCATTATATACAGAGAATATTCTAAATTTGTTGTATCAAGAATCTAATTATAAAGACTGAGATTATAGGGTGTCTTGCATAGTGCAGCCACCTATCATGGCCAGGGAATGAGAGAAATTGACAGAGGGAGAGCAGAAAAATTAAGAGAAAATAGAACCCTACCAGGACACAGAGGTTATGGAATGAAGAATGAAGATCCTACAAAGCAGAGGAAGAAGGGAATAAAGCACCTGGATCTCAATCCCCTTCCTTTGAACTTTGACCTGGAGTGTCAGAGGAGTTTAAGATAAATTGAGAAAAGTGCCAAGAGTTCTTTTTTTTAATTCCTTGCAAGAAGATTGTCTCAAATGATGCCTTTAGCAGTCTGAGGGTGATTACATAAAAGTAAATTCAATGGTGCTGTCTAGTTAGACAGAAGAAAGCTCACACTTGAAATTTCTGAGATGTTCTCAGTTTTTGCAGGGCAGGTATGGGATCCATACTTCCCACAGCCCCCTGACAATGACTGAGAATAGCTGTACTGAGAGACAGTGGGGCTCTGTGAAGCCTTCCATAAAGAGAGGCAAATTGATTTGGAATAGATTCTGTGAGGTATACAGTCTAGGACAAGAGAGACAGAGGAAGAGAAGCATACAGAACAGAAGGTTTTTCCAGGGCCAAGGAGCATTGACATCTGATCACCACAGCAAGAGAGGAAATTGGTCTTTGTAAAAATGTGAAGCACAGGACTTTAAATTCTACCAGCAGGACATGCAGTAGAGACTTCACTATGGGGAGTAATGGCATCCAAAGTAACTACCCTATTGAAAACTCCCTATCCACCATCCCCTTACATTCTAAGAGGTCACAATAAGTTCTACAGATGCCAGATATCATCCTGAGTAGATATGGTAGAGAGAGGATGACTTAAAACACTGGGCATTTAGCTAAAGGCCTGAGATAACTAGAGAAACTATTGATGTTATACAGAGTACCAGACCTGAAATCCAGTCTTTTTTCTTCAACAACTCAGCATGTGTTTATAGGTGCATAAGGGAACTGGGATTGTCCACTTTAATGTTATCTATGGTATTTATTACAAAAAGTTATTGTGGGAGATCAGCCAGTGTGGCAGAAGAAATTATAGGAATAGAAAGAAGCAAACCTTCTTGGAAGGCTGGGGAATTTTGCATAACTTCAGATAGTTTGGCTGAAGGCAGCCAGATTCTCTTTTCCGGAGCTAGAGAGCTTAGGGCACAGATACAAAGGAATGTAGAGTAATTTATATAAATAGCTTGTTTACTCATGTGGTCCTAAAATCAACCTTTTATCATTTGAGGGCAGGATGGCCCTCTCAGGGGTGGGGGCAACCAGGTTAGTTATCCACAGGTGTGTTGACTTAAAGCCTTTGTTGATTAAATCTGCACTAAATAAATGCAAGCACTGTCAGCTTGGAGGGGCTGCAAACTCTCTTCAGCCCCTAGTGTCAGCAGCCCCCTGGCCCGCTCTTTCACTGAATATCCATGTCTGAGTACGTGTCTCATCCGTCATGCAGCAGGGGTCTGCAGGACAGACCCCTGCAAGTTATACAAAGAATTTCTAATTTTATTGTTTTAATTACTCACTATTAGAAAAATGCTGTATTTAATAATGTTCTAAAAACACATTTATATATACATGAAGTATTTTATTAAAATGTTTCTTCAGACATAGAATTCCCAGCCAAAGGTTACACGCATTTGCAGTTTTGGTATATTTTGCCAAATTATCATGAAGACTGCACCAATGTTCACTGCTCACAATACTGTATAGGGCCTACTTTCCCATTTAGTCCTTTAAGCAATATCTAGTAAAGTTGAAAATGCTGATAGCCCAGAACTCAAGCTTACATTTTTAAACCTATAACTTTGAGAAGATTTTCCCTATATTTACAAGAAGACTTGCATAGAGATATTGACGGCAGTTTTTAAAGCATTAAATGTGTGCACTGTGAAAAATTGGATATAAAGCAAAATTTACCAATAGTTATTGATAAAGAGTGACACATTTAAACAATGGGATGCTATATAAAAGTTGAGTGTATCAGGATAACATGAAAAGGATTTCAGTACATAATAGGGAATTACAAATATGAGTTGCAGAAAGTTACTGCTATGGTTGTAAACTCATATTGAAATTTGGTCCTCAATGTAACAATGTTGACAAGTAGTGAGACCACTAAGAGGTATTTGGGTCATGGGGACTCTGCCCTCATCAAGGGATTAATAGCCACCTCATGGGAGTAAATTAGTTCTCATGGGGGGCGCTAATGGATTAAGGGTGTTAGTTATCACAAAAGGGAGTTGCTATAAAAGTGAGTTGGCCTTCCTCTGTCTTCCTTTGCCTCCTTTGTTACCAAGCGGTGCCTTCCACATTATAAAGCAGCAAGGAGGCCTTCAGCAGAAGCTGATGCCAGCACCATACTTTTGGACTTTCCAGCCTCCAGAACCATGAGCAAAAATAAACTCTTTTCCTTTATAAATTCTGTTTATAGCAACAGAAAGAACCTCAGGCATTCTGTTACAGCAACATAAATTAACAGTTACGTACTATATATTATTTATGGGTATCTATGTTATCAAATGGTAAAGAAAATAAATACTGGAGATATAGTCAGCATATCTACAGTAATTTTGCAGAGAGGTTGCTTTTACGTTGGGAAGGTAAGAACTGGAGGACCATACAAACAGGAATTCTACTTCATCTATTATGATTTATTTATTATTCCATATTATTATTAATCTTTAACAAAGTGACATTAACATTAATCAATTCTGTGTATGAGGTATGTAAATACTGATTTCTTCTCATATATTTTTTCATTTTCTAAAAAAGAAGAAATCCAGTATCCTTGGTTCTTAGCCTCTAAGATCACCTTAGCTCAACAGCATGTAAACTTCATGTTTATTTACTGTACAAATTTTACACACACAGTAGCAGAGTGTTTGAACCTCTGCATAATTCATAAGATTAATATCAACAATCTAGTCTTCCTGAATTGCTCTATTTTCTGGCCTATTTTTCTTTGCCCAAGTGATATTCAGAAAATCATTCAAAAAACTTAGTCATTTTCAATTATTAGTCAAATGATATGTTTAGAACATTTCCTTAGCATTATTAAATTAATAATGAAGAGTTGATTATTTACATAGTAGTCAAATTTTCACTAATCGATTAATTGGCTGAGTGAAGTTTTTAAAAGAAAAGCTTGTAATCAATCAAACTAGTTTTGGACTGGAAAGCCAAAATATAAGGGAACCTTGTGAAGTATCTATGGACTCTGACATGTGTGTTGCACATGAGAAAATCAAATTGCCAACTGTTTATTCTGTCCGATTACATTTTAAATTTATCAATCTATTTCTTTCATTGGTTAGGTTGCTTATGTCTTATATAAAAAGTTCTTGATTATGTCAAGGTCATAAAGTCTTCTCAATTTTTTTCTAATGATTTCAAAGGAGCTTTTGTTGTTTGTTTTGTTTTCATTTAGAGTCTGACCCAAATCCCCAGATTAATAAGGGCTCCCTCCAGTTAGAGCCTCCATATCACTAAGAGCAGTGTTTCTCAAACAAGCATTCATCGGAATTACCCAAAATGCTTGTTACAACACAAGTTACTGGGCCCCATATCCAACGTTTCTAATTCAGCATGTTTAGCGCAGGTCAAATAATTTTCACTTCTAATTAGTTCCTAAATGATGGCGATGCTGCTAAACCCGGGACCACACTTTAAGAATGATTAATTTAGAAAACAGTCTTTAACCTCAGACGTACCCAAAGAGCTGGTAAAAATTTGTGTGTCTACCTCTTGCCCAGATCACTTAAATTATCAGCCAATTGGCCCAGTGTGGGGGCTCACGCCTGTAATCCCAGCACTTTGGGAGGCTGAGGCGGGCGGATCATGAGGTCAGGAGATCGAGACTATCCTGGCCAACATGGAGAAACCCTGTCTCTATTAAAAATACAAAAAAATTAGCTGGGCGTGGTGGCACGTGCCTGTAATCCCAGCTACCCAGGAGGCTGAGGCAGGAGAATTGCTTGAACCACGGAGTCGAAGGTTGCAGTGAGCCGAGATCGCGCCGCTGCACTCCAGCCTGGCGGCAGAGTAAGACTCCGTCTCTGAAAAAAAAAAAAAAAAAAAAAGTCAGCCAATTTAGATAATCCTTCTTTGACTTTATCCTGTAGACAAAGTCTATAGTTACCTCTTATTATATGTGGGTATTTATGTGGTCCTATCTTGGGTTTTTGACAGTTTTTTAACTACTTATTCTGATAATCTTTACATTCTTTACTCCTATTCTTTATAGTTAGTGCAGAGTTTCTCAGTATCTTTATGTGGAGGAACAAGACTCATCCTTGCTGATCCTCTCTGGCACCTCTTGTAGAATGTATAGTTCTTTGCTTTGGTTTCAGAATCTATTAGAGTCCATCAATTTAAAAAATTCTGCTTATTGTTTGTATTAGAGACTTAGAGAAATACATGACAATAATAAAAACAGCAAATAATTATAGCTGAAAGAGTAGGTTCTTTTATTATCAGTTCTTTACAGATAAGTAAATTGAGCCATGGAAACAAATACTATGTTCAGGACTATGTAGGCAGTATGGTTCAGTCCTAGTTCCATATCCAAGCAGTGTGGTTTCGGAGGCTTCATTGAATGGACCTAGTAAACCTGGATTCACTGAGGGCAAATGGACAGAATGATCTATTTATTACGCTTATGTGAATTTTTTTACTGGGTAGCAGGCAGATAATATGAAAAATCACACCCTTGTTTATAAGCAGGAAGATCCTCTTAGGTGGTCTCATTGCACGGGGCGGGAGAGAGACAAGGCTAAACTTGACATTAAGACAGATGGATCCAAGAGACAGAAAAGCCCAGTTATAGCTTCTAAAAATTCCTCCACATTTCTGTTCTGCTGCTGATGTACTCTCTGAATTCCTAGAACAATTATGAAATTATACTTCTTCTTATATCACTTCCTTTACATTGTGGTATGTTGTGAGGGAAAAAGCTAAATTTGTGCTCAGTTTATTATCCTGAAAGGAAGAATTGCTGGATTTCTAGCTTTGATCCTACCATAAATAGCTCTATAACCTTTAAATAAATAACTTTATCTTGTTGGGCCTGAATTTTTCTTCTGAAAAGTTAGTAATTTGTATTAGGTGATTTAAAAAGATTTTTTCTAGTTCGTTCTAACAGTATAAAATAAAATTATTTAGCTCCAAGTATGACAAGATAAATCTTGTAGGAAGAATGAACTGTTCCCACATTGTTATTCTCAGAATTGTTAAGTGTCTCATCTCAGTGATTTATTGTGATCATACAATTTCCAAAAGAACAATATTTACCCAGTTTTCATGAAAAACAGTAAGGAAAAAAATCACTTCCAAATTCAAAATCAAAATGAGAGAGAGAGGGAAACAGAGAGAGAGAGAGAGAGATGTTGAGACTCTCTGATCTTGAGGTGCTTTTAGGCAAACAAGTGAGAAAAAAGATAATTTTAACTCACTATACTTTAATTTTGCATTTATTTATTTATGCATATATAAAGCATTTTGTGATGCATAATTAAAATTGCTATAGCTATGTCATATATTATCACAGTTACTGCCATTACTAGTGTATATTATATTATAAACCTCTCTTCTGTTTTCAGGGAGGTGAACTGACAGTGGCATACAGGGTCTCCAATAGCAGGCAACATTTCTTTGTGTTTAAAATACTTCATGAAAGAATCTCCAGCCAAGAGAGCATTTCAAAGCATAGTCACCTATGAATAGATACACCCTGCAGATATGAACTTGAAACACACACACACACACACACACACATTTTTTCCTTTCAGTAAAATACTTTGGTAGCGCTCGTTATTTCATTAATAGTTGAGTTGCCGTGGAAGTTAGAGAATAATTTCAAATACAACTGTCTTGATATCCTTCCAAGATATGTGCTTGCTCAGGTAATTATGTTATATACTTCTGACTTCTAAGACACATATCTTTTTATTTCTCTGTATGTGTTTGCTGTAGTTTGCAAAGTAGGACTTATATTTTTTACAGTGGTGAACCATTTTGTCTTGAAGATTAGTTGCTCATTTTAAAAAGTATTTTTCTTAAGGTAAACCGTGAACTGATATAGTAAGCAATTTGGAGATTAGATCAGAATTAAAATTTAAGTAGTACTAGTTAACAGTCATTCCTTTTGATAAGTCCATGTTATTGTTATTATGTTTAGGTGGCTGATACTTTGGCTGAATCTGTGGTTTCAATATTCAATTTTATTAAGCAACAGTTGTATGAATAAGGTCATGATATCTTAGGTTAAGTCTCCAGAAAACAAACCCTGAGATGGAGATTTGCATGCTGTAGGTTTATTGGCTATGTGCTCTTAGAAACAACACCTGGGAGGGATTGAGAGAGGCAAGACAGGTGGAGGGAAAACGTAAACTATGATGCAGTTGCAACAGTGGCCTTGGCCAAGTCCATGGGTAGCTCTGGAGGTGGCATGGCCCTTCAGGGTTATGAATCGAAGCAAGGGCTGTATCTTTGTGCCCTGCATGGACCAGTCATTGGATGTGAGCTGTCCCCCAAGGAGGGAATGTAATGTTATGTGAGGCAGCTCACTTCTGCAAACAATGACTTCTAAACAAAGGTCTGAAAACATTGTGTTTAAGACTAAAAAACTAATACTCTGAGACAGGTGTGGTATAAGAGGACCAGAGTTTTATGTTTTCCACAAATTATGGCAGAGAAATGCTATAGAGACTAAGGGTATTAGAAGCCAATGGTGAATTTCCATTTAGTAATTATACTTAAATATGAAAATGTATTCCAAAATTATGTGTATATCTAATATGCATTTCCTGAGGAACTCAAAATTTAAGTCATCAAATTTGTTTGATTTAAGATGTTTCTTTTAATGGTATAACTAAGAATAAATATGCAACCCGAGTAGGGAATGTAAATAAGTGTGGGAATGTATATGAATTTATATAGATCTTTTCACTACATATGTTTGCAGAAGACGTCATCATGTATCCTGCATGTCCTGTGAGTATCTAAAAGGGCTTTCTGATAATTGTTAGCTTGGCCTAATATTAAGTTTGTTTAAAGCCGTATGTATGCATGTATCTAGAATCCAACCCTGTCTCACAAGTCCATACCATCAACACTCTGGTACCCATCAACTCTTATTGCAATAAGCTTTTACCTGGCCCCTCGGCTTCTATCTTAGCCTCTTACCTGGTTCCCTTAGCCTTGATCATCATATGGTCTGGTTTTAGCACATCAGCCTGTGTAATATTGTTAAAATGTAGGTAAGATCATGTAACTACTTTGCTTAAAATCCTCTCCCAGTTTCCCATCTCATTTAGAGTAAAAGTTGAAGTTCTTACAATGATCCGAGGGCCCTACATAATCTGACCTCTAACCTCTTCTCCTCCCAACCTGCCATCACTTTCTCTGCCCTGTGTATACTGCTGTCTTTACTATTCCTTGAACATGCCATGCCTCAGGGATTTTGCACTTGCTATTTTCTCTGACTGGAGTGCTCTTTCACCAGATAAATTCCATGGCTTGTGATATGGTTTGGATTTGTGTCCCCACGCAAATCTCCTGTTGCATTGTAATCCCCAATATTGGAAGAAGGGCCTAGTGGGAGGTGATTGGATCATGAGGTCAGATTTCTCCCTTGCTGTTCTTGTGATAGTGAGTTCTCATGACATCTGGTTGTTTAAATGTGTGTGGCACCTCCCCCTTTTCTCTTCCTCCTGCTGCCATGTAAGACATGCCTGCTTCCCCTTTGCCTTCCACCATGATTACAAGTTTCCTGAGGCCTCCCCAGCCATGCTTCCTGTACAGCCTGCAGAACCATGAGCCAATTAAACCTCTTTTCTTTATAAATTATGCTGTCTCAAGTCATTCTTTATAGCAGTGCAAGAATGAACTAATACAGCTTGCTTCTTCACTTCCCTTAGTTATTTACTCAAAAATTGTTTTCTCAGTGATTCTTCCTAAATATCCTACCTAAAATTTTAATAATCGTTTCCTGCTTTCACATGCCTGGCTCTTTTCTTTTTCTCCTTATCACTATTTAGCATTATTTGTATTTTACTTATTTTTGTTGATTATAGTTTGTCTCCTCTACTGGAATAAAAATTACCTGAGGGCTGAGATTTTTGTCTTTTTTATTTCTCCCCCTATCCATAGTACTAGAAATGATGCTTAGCATATAATAAGCACTCAATACATCTTTGCTGAATGAAAGCAGATTTAGATGATAAATGTGCACATATAGTTAATACTTCTGCACAATTGGTCTCCATTGTCAAGTTGCCCCGATACAAAGCTAACACGTGATGGAAGAAGGAAATATTTTTATAGGGCGTCTTTTGCTTTCTCTAGAGATTAAGGGTTTTCACTACAGTGAGAGGTTCCTTAATTAGCGCTAATTATGCTCCAGGCCTTCCTACATGAGTTGACCAGGAAGCAGAAAGGAGAGGTGTCTCTTTAGAACCATGCAGGCTTGTTTGTGCCCCACTGTGAATCTGTGAAACAGCACTGTTATCCTGTGGGTGTCAAGAAGAAGTAGCTAAGGGTGAATGTGAACAATAAAAATGTCATACTGGTTATTAAGAAACTATATCTTATTTTTTTCTTTCCAAACTAACCATTCCCTAGGTTCTGCTTAAAACAAGGCAAGAAACTCTAAGATCAATTTAAAAGAGATTAGCTCTAGGTCAAACCCAAAGTCTGCTTTCTATGAACTCTTCTCTGAATTCAATATATAACAAATGTTTCAATGTTATTTGCAGTATGAATGTAGCAAGCATTCTTACAGAAGTTGTAAGAGAGATGTTTTAGAATTTCAACTTGTTTTTGAAAAGGATGTTAAAAATCTGGTTTTCAGTTTGCATTAAGAATTACTTTTTCATAACATCATTGGGTGTCAAATGCAAAGCAAGCTTCTTACATATGACATCTGTCAGTTTTATAAGTCCCACAGGATCTGTGCTGCCAGATGTCAGCTCTTCCCCTATCACACTTCTAGGACTAAGACAACATTAGAAAAAAATATGTCTAACTAGGGGTAGACAATCTTAAAGCATAGTTAAAAACTGGCCAAGAACAAAGCGCATGGCTGTTGAGTATATAAGGCATGCATAAGCTCTACCTTCTCCATGTGTTATCCACGACTATCATAGTTACAATCACCTCAGGACTCCTAACAATGAGGAACCTAGAGACAACTGTTAAGAGCACCACAGGCATTAACCAGCCTGTGACCTCTTACTTTAAGAACACTTTGGATACTATTCTAAAGCTATTCATTATAGTAGGATCCCTCTGCAAGTCTGTGCTGGCAGCAAGGCATAAGAGATGGCTTATAGTGCAGTTCTTCTAAGTCCTGAATACTAAAGATAGAGCATTGTGCTTATCTATCCTCTTTGCTTTCAGTGAAGCCTCAGAAAAACCAAAATAGCTTATAGCCTATTAGGATGCAGGTGGTATGGGATGCTAACCACCTCATCACTGTGGCTAAATATCTAGGAGCAAAGTCATGATTTATACATTTTCAAGTCTTCTTTGACTGCAGAATTTTTAAGTTTGGAGACTCAGCAGAGATTGGATTTTCATAAGCAAAGATTCTGACACAATATTCACATGCCCTCAAATGTTCAGTTGCATGACCAGTCCTTCCCAATCTTGTAGACAGAATATTTGAGAAGTTGTTGTGTTCTAAGCAAAAAAGAGAAATTATCAGTGGGCTGTTTGGCTTTATTAAAAATGAGTTTTTTAAAAAAATATGGGATTTTAATTCCCAAGGGTGGCATTAAGATAGGGTGATCCATTGTCTCTCTACCATTGTCTGTGATCACATTCTGGTCTATGAGCACTGCTGTGGCATTAGGATATTCTGTGTGGGCTGAGCGCTGTCAGTGCCTGAGAGGGAAATGGAGCCCACCATACCCTAGCTCTGTCTGTTTGAGGCCTTCTAAGGCCTAAAAAAAATTGCAGGCAGACATTTACCAGTTAGAAACTAAAGAAGGTGGCTGCTCTTTGTCTTTTACTCTGCCAAGCCATCAGAGGCTCTATGTAAGATGCCGACACATTCTAAAGGAATGTAAACATTTCACCTAATCTCATGGCTCTTTTGTTACATATCTCCGAAATCCTAGAGTTTTAGATGATTTGTTTGCATTCTGCTTTTACTCTAAATGTTTTGCTATTGCATAGACAAAGTTATGTGTGGCAACATGTGCAAGTCTTAAGCATTTGAATATTAAGTCAGAAGTTGCAAAATGCTCTCTGTACCATCCAGATAAACTATCTGTGCTCACAAGAAGCTCTATATTGTATGAGTGAGAACCATTAAACCTTGCTACCTCTTTCTCTCTTTAAGCCTGTGCACACCAAAACACCACAGTCTGCAGTACCCTTCTTTTTCCTTTGCCACAATACCTCTAGTGTGGGATAATTAGATTGCTTAGTGGTGCGGGGCAGTGAAGCATGGAATACCTGGCAACATAAACTGTACAGAGGATTCCACACATTCTATGTGCATTGGACCAAAAGGGAGGAATAATGTAGACAGAACAGGGATGCTGCAAGCATTAGAAAGGATTAAAGCAAAGCTTGGTTGGAAGGATCTGCTAGCCATGTGACTCTCTGGAGGTATTATGAGTTTCTCAGATAAAAAGGTTAGTTGCTCACATTAGCTTTCTGAAAACATCAACACTATTTCTCTTATAGGCTGTCTGACTGTATTTCCATTTTGCAGACTCCATGGAAATTGTGAAAGAATTTTCCATTGTTCGCAAAAAGAAAGAAGGAGTAATTTTCCAAAATGAAGAGATTAGCTTATTGCAGTTCAGCCCTGCCTTTTATGCAGCAAGCCTGCTGTTTCTCATCCGTGCCTTTATGGAAAGGCTCAAATATATTCTAACTCTCTCATTGCACATCTCATTGTAGCTGCTGATAAAATGCACTGTAAAGGACACAAAGACAATCTCATGAAAATGAAAAGAAATTATTCAGAGCACCATATACCAGGTAAAGGGCAGAGACAAATTACAGTTTTTCCTGCCTTTGGGTTACTAGCCTATCAGTGGTCCAAAGCTAAAACTTGTATCTGTATTGGTGTAACTTGGGAATGTTCCTTGCATTGAGACATCATTTGACAGGGAGATAACAACTTGTATTAAGAAAGTGAGAGCATCTTTTGGAAGACTGACAGGAATGGTAATGGAGCAATGTGCCACACAGACAAAAATCAATGCTTCAAACTAAGAATAGTATTTAATTCTTTTTGTAGACAGAGTGAAATTCTTGGTAAATTACAGCACATTAGTGTTGTTCTTTGTCCAAAATCAAATAGTGGAACAGAGTATCTGAGAATCTAAGGGTACTCGACTATTATAGATTCCAGTGAAGCAGGTTTTATCTCCTTCCTGGGCACCTGTTATGTTCATTCCCAGCTCCTGGCCCTATCCATACTATTCCCTTTTCTGAAATTCTTTCCCGGCCCATCCTCTCATGCAAATACTATCCATTCTTTATAATATAAGCCAATGGAAATTAGTAAAATCTATATTCCACCACTAAATTGTGTATATGTATGTTATTCACCTTATTCTTGATTACAACTTTATAAGGTAAATACTACCATTCTCATTTTACAAGTAATTAAATTGGAATCTATAGAAATTTGGTAACATGTCCAAACCCATTCAGTTAGTGAATAGAGGAATTCAGATTTTAATTTAGTCTTCTGACTAGGCCTACTCATGCTTTTAACCCTATGCTAAACTACTTCCTATAGTAGGCCAAATATCCTTATATGTTCCATTAAGCATTCACCATCAACTCCTGTTTATGGCCATATGCTTTTTAAAAATTCCAACTGCACACATTGTTTATAACATTCATTCCAGCACTTGAACTTATACTATCCTAATAGTTATTTAAGATCTTTATTAAATAAACATTTTCCCATGAAATATTATACATTCTTTAAGGGATATATATATATATATATATATATATATCTGTCTGTCTATCTATCTATCTATCTATCTATCTATCTATCTATCTATCTATCTATCACTGTATTCCTAATTCTGTGGTGGCCTGATAGTAAATACTCAATTATACCTATTAGTTGAACTAAATAGGTTGGTTAATATCGATGCAATCTGTGACCCATTTTGCTAGGTATTACTGAATCATGGCCATGGAAACTTCTACCACATTCATATGATCACCCCTTTAAAGGGTCAAGCTGATCAGAGCACAGTAGAAAGTCAGCTCTATTGTGTAGGCAGGGCAAGTGACCACATTCCTGAACAACAATTCAACAGTGAATAGGCCAGAGGGCTGTCAAGTAAGACACTAAAGTGATGTGCTGAAAACAAGCCAAAAGCAATGCAAAAATCAATAAAGACATCTGAGAAATAGCTGGGGTGGACCAGACCTGCTGGGCAGGACTGCCAGGCAGATGTGATCTAGTTTATCCATAAACCAACCAACCACTACTACAGAGACCAAACCGAAGAGATGTAAGTGAGCTTAGGCTCCCCTTATTGAGGCTCTGAAGAGACATAACAAGATAAACACATACGTATAATTGACACTTCTGAGAGCGCAGGTCACCAGTAAGCCTATAAGTTAATTCTGAGCATCCTAGGAACACCCTTGGCAGGGAACAATTACGAGTAAAATTACTATTACAGAAGATGTACCATAGTTCAGTGATTAAGAAGATGGGGTCCTAGACGAGGCCACTTGCTTGACCATCCCTTAGAGATATGAAAACTTGCGCAAGTTACTCAACATCTCTGTGCTTCCTTATCTTTGTAAAAGAATTATCAGTAGTAAAACTCTCATCTGAAAGTTGTGAGGATTAATGAGATCATGCTGGACACATTATGAATCTTCCATAAATGCTAGCCTTTACTACAATGACAATCGTTATTTTATTATTAGCAAACTGAAAAGTTCATGAAACTAGTCTCAGAATTTCAATACTTTTTGAGACTTGAAAAACATTTTTTAAACCTATTTTAGAAAGAACAAACTGAGAACCAAAGAAATGTGATTATTTTCCCAAAATCTTAAATCCTTATAATGATAGAGCTAAGATTAGAATACAAAGCATCTACTTCTGGGCTTTTATTCTTTCCATTTACTTCCTATTCTCATGTCTTCCATGGCAGTGTACCAATGCAGTCCAAATGGATCTTAATCCAAAACTACACAGGAGGAAAATGAAAGAGTCAAATGTTGCTATACCATAATTATCCTACATTTTTCACATGTGCACTTAAAGTTGAGTAGGGCCTCATCTTCATTGCAAGGTAGTACATAGTAAAAAGAAGTCGTATCATATTATCTGTTTAAAAAAAGGAATGTATCTATATGCATATAAATTTTTAGTGCAATTCTTGGCTGTGATAAATAGGTTTTCAATAATGAGTATAATATAGTGAGAGAAAAGGATATATGTGGTAAATGCGAGCAGTGATAGCATCCAAAACTATACATTTATCTATAAATATTTATTGAGAAACTACTCTGTTAGGTACTAGGTAGGGAGTTCTAAACAAAATCGCCTCGGGCCCTGCTTATATGGAGCATATAGATAAGCTCCATATAGGTAGTATAGTTATCTATTTTATTTATATATATATGTATATAAAATATAGCTCCATATAGATAGATCATAAGGAGTAAGTAAATAAATAAAAGCATTATTCACAGTTATAAAAAAGGTGCTATGAGGGAAAATTAGAGGGCTGAGACAGAATGTTGGAAGAGAACTTGTTTTAAATTGGATGCCAGGGACAATCTTGTTGAGGAAGTAACATCTAAGCCAAGATACTAAGGACCAAGAGAATACAATGACCAAGAGAATACAACCACCAACAAGGTTGGGTGGAGAAGCCCTCTAAGTAAAAGGAGTCACATGGGTCAAAGTTCTAAGGAGATAAACCTTGATGTATCAGCTAAGAAAAGGCTAAAATGATGAA
The DNA here is from genome assembly GCF_029289425.2 of Pan paniscus. Taxonomy (NCBI): domain Eukaryota; kingdom Metazoa; phylum Chordata; class Mammalia; order Primates; family Hominidae; genus Pan; species Pan paniscus. Next base: position 147,228,098 of record NC_073255.2, on the reverse strand, counting down.
GCAGAAATACAGAGAGTGAGAGTGGCTGAGGGACAAATTGAAGATGGGAGAAACAAGCAAATGTAAATTTGTTCAGAGCTTTGTAAGCTGTCGAGAGGAATTTAGATTTAATTGTGAGGGTAATGGGAGATTATTGAAAGGATCCAATTAAGGTTTTCTGCTTTATGGTAGATGAGTTGTGGAGGCAAAATGGAAACAGGGAGACCAGTTAGGTAGCCAGTCTAAAAGTTCAGGATAGAGATGATACTGGTTTGTGACTCAGGTATAGGTGGTAAGAGTGGATAAGAAGAGATGTAGACAGAATTGAGATAAGTTTTAGAGGCAACATGTATAGGGGATGAACACAGAAACCATATATATATATATATGATATAAAAAGACATATAGATAGATAATCCTGGGGAAAATATGTTTTAAATAATGTAATAGAGAGCTTATAAATCATTTTTTCTTTAATTTATAATTGACACATAATTGCACATATTTATGGGGTACAATGTGATGTTTCAATGTATGTATACATTGTGTAATGATCAAATGAGGATAATTAGCATATCTATTACCTTAAACATTTTTAATTTTCTCATAATGAGAAAATTCAAAAACTTATTTTCTAGCTACTTTTTAAATTTATATATATATATTTTGTATTATACTTTAAGTTCTAGGGTACATGTGCACAATGTGCAGGTTTGTTACATATGTATACATGCGCCATGTTGGTGTGCTGCACCCATTAACTCATCATTTACATTAGGTATATCTCCTAATGCTATCCCTCTCCCCTCCCCCCACCCCACAACAGGCCCCAGTGTGCAATGTTCCCCTTCCTGTGTCCAAGTGTTCTCATTGTTCAATTCCCACCTATGAGTGAGAACATGCGGTGTTTGGTTTTTGGTCGTTGCAATAGTTTGCTGAGAATGATGGTTTCCAGCTTCATCCATGTCCCTACAAAGGACATGAACTCATCATTTTTTATGGCTGCATAGTATTCCATGGTGTATATGTGCCACATTTTCTTAATCCAGTCTATCATTGTTGGACATTTGGGTTGGTTCCAAGTCTTTGCTATTGTGAGTAGTGCCGCAATAAACATACGTGTGCATGTGTCTTTGTAGCAGCATGATTTATATTCGTTTGGGTATATACACAGTAATGGGATGGCTGGGTCAAATGGTATTTCTAGTTCTAGATCCTTGAGGAATCGTCACACTGTCTTCCACAATGGTTGAACTAGTTTACAGTCCCACTGACAGTGTAAAATTGTTACTATTTCTCCACATCCTCTCCAGCACCTGTTGTTTCCTGACTTTTTAATGATTGCCATTCTAACTGGGGTGAGATGATATCTCATTGTGGTTTTGATTTGCATTTCTCTGATGTCCAGTGATGATGAGCATTTTTTCATGTGTATTTTGGCTGCATGAATGTCTTCTTTTGAGAAGTGTCTGTTCATGTCCTTTGCCCACTTTTTGATGGTGTTGTTTGTTTTTTTCTTGTAAATTTGTTTGAGTTCTTTGTATATTCTGGATATTAGCCCTTTGTCAGATGAGTAGATTACAAAAATTTTCTCCCATTTTGTGGGTTGCCTGTTCACTCTGATGGTAGTTTCCTTTGCTGTGCAGAAGCTCTTTACTTTAATTAGATGCCATTTGTCAATTTTGGCTTTTGTTGCCATTGCTTTTGGTGTTTTAGACATGAAGTCCTTGCCCATGCCTATGTCCTGAATGGTATTGCCTAGGTTTTCTTCTAGGGTTTTTATGGTTTTAGGTCTAACATTAAGTCTTCAATCCATGTTGAATTAATTTTTGTATAAGGTGTAAGGAAGGGATCCAGTTTCAGCTTTCTACATATGGCTAGCCAGTTTTCCCAGCACTATTTATTAAATAGGGAATCCTTTCCCCATTGCTTGTTTTTGTCAGGTTTGTCAAAGATCAGATAGTTGTAGATGTGTGGTATTATTTCTGAGGGCTCTGTTCTGTTCCATTGATCTATATCTCTGTTTTGGTACCAGTACCATGCTGTTTTGGTTACTGTAGCCTTGTAGTATAGTTTGAAGTCAGGTAGTGTGATGCCTCCAGCTTTGTTCTTTTGGCTTAGGATTGTCTTGGCAATGTGGGCTCTTTTTTGGTTCCATATGAACTTTGAAGTAGTTTTTTCCAATTCTGTGAAGAAAGTCATTGGTAGCTTGATGGGGATGGCATTGAATCCATAAATTACCTTGGGCAGTATGGCCATTTTCACAATATTGATTCTTCCTATCCATGAGCATGGAATGTTCTTTCATTTGTTTGTATCCTCTTTTATTTCGTTGAGCAGTGGTTTGTAGAGAGAAGAATCAAATAGATGCAATAAAAAATGATAAAGGGGATATCACCACCGATCCCACAGAAATACAAACTACCATCAGAGAATACTATAAACATCTCTGTGCAAATAAACTAGAAAATCTAGAAGAAATGGATAAATTCCTCGACTCATACACCCTCCCAAGACTAAACCAGGAAGAAGTTGAATCTCTTAATAGACCAGTAACAGGCTCTGATATTGAGGCAATAATTAATAGCTTACCAACCAAAAAAAGTCCAGGAACAGACGGATTCACAGCCGAATTCTACCAGAGGTACAATGAGGAGCTGATACCATTCCTTCTGAAACTATTCCAATCAATAGAAAAAGAGGGAATCCTTCCTAACTCATTTTATGAGGCCAGCATCATCCTGATACCAAAGCCTGGCAGGGACCAACAAAAAAAGAGAATTTTAGACCAATATTCCTGATGAACATTGAAGCAAAAATCCTCAATAAAATACTGGCAATCCAATCCAGCAGCACATCAAAATGCTTATCCACCTTGATCAAGTGGGCTTCATCCCTGGGATGCAAGGCTGGTTCAACACACGCAAATCAATAAACATAATCCAGCATATAAACAGAACCAAAGACAAAAACCACATGATTATCTCAATAGATGCAGAAAAGGCCTTTGACAAAATTCAACAGCCCTTCATGCTAAAAACTCTCAATAAATTAGGTATTGATGGAACGTATCTCAAAATAGTAAGAGCTATTTATGACAAACCCACAGCCAATATCATACTGAATGGGCAAAAACTGGAAGCATTCCCTTTGAAGACTGGCACAAGATAGGGATGCCCTCTCTCACCACTCCTGTTCAACATAGTGTTGGAAGTTCTGGCCACAGCAATCAGGCAGGAGAAAGAAATAAAGAGTATTCAATTAGGAAAAGAGGAAATCTAATTGTCCCTGTTTTCAGATGACATGATTGTATATCTAGAAAACCCCATTTTCTCAGCCCCAAATCTCCTTAAGCTGATAAGCAACTTCAGCAAAGTCTCAGGATACAAAATCAATGTGTAAAAATCACAAGCATTCTTATACACCAATAACAGACAAACAGAGAGCCAAATCATGAGTGAACTCCCATTCACAATTGCTTCAAAGAGAATAAAATACCTAGGAATCCAACTTACAAGGGATGTGAAGGACCTTTTCTAGCTAGTTTGAATTGTTTAACACATTATTATTAATTTTAGCCATCCTACTCTGCAATAGAACGCCAGAACTTAATCCTCCTATCTAGCTGTAGCTTTATACCTATTGCTCAGTTTCTCACCATTGCCCCTTACCTCATTCTTCCTCATCCTATAGTAACCATTATTCTACTCTTTACTTATGTGAAAATAACTTTCTATCATTCATACATGAATGAGATCATGCAATGTCTTTCTTTACATGGCTTATTTTACTTAATGTCCTCCAGGTTTATCTATGTTGCCACAAATGACAGGATTTCATTCTTATTTTTGGCTGGATAGTCTTCCACTATGTATGTACACCACATTTTTTAATCCATTCATCCACTGGTAGACATTTTGGTTGATTCCAAATCTTGGCTATTGTGAATAATGTTGTGATAAACATGGAAATGAAGATATCTCTTTGATATACTTGTTTTTCTTCTTTCTCTACCCAGCAGTGAGATTGCTGGATCATAGGGTAGCTCTATTTTTAATTTTTTGAAGAATTTTGATACTGCTTTCTGTAATGGACATACTAATTTATATCTCAACTAGCAATATGTAAAGGTTCCTTTTTCTTTACATCCTCACCAACACTTGTCATCTTTTGATATTTTGTAAGTAGCTACTTAACCAAGCAGGTAAAAGATCTCTAAAATGAAAATTACAGAATATTAACAAAATTAATTGAAAAAAACACACAAAAAATGAAAAGATATCTCATGTTCATGGACTTGAAGAATTAATATTTTAAAAATGACCATATACCTCAAAGCAATACACTCATTTAACACAATCTCTAACAAAATACCAATGGCATCCTTCACAGAAATACAAAAGTGCTAGTGGAGAACATAAGGGAAAAGCTCTGTGAGATTGGTCTATGCAAAGATGTTTTTAATATAAAACCTCAAAAGGACAAACAAAATCAAATATAGGCAAATAAGATTACATCAAACTGAAAACCTTCTACACAACAATGGAAATAATCAACAGAGCAAGAGATAGCTGACAGAATGGGAGACTACATTTGCAAGCTATACATATGGCAAATTTAATGTCTAAAATATACAAGGAATTCAAACAACTCAAAAACAAAAAGAAAAGATTAAAAATAAGAAAAAATATCAAAATAGATATTTCTTAAAAGAAGACATGCAAATCGACAACAGATATGATATGGTTTGGCTATGTCCCCACCCAAATCTCATCTTGAATGTAACTCCCCCAATTCCCAAGAGTCATGAGAGGAACCAATGGGAGTTAATTGAATTATTGGGGCAGATATTTCCTGCTCTGTTCTTGTGATAGTGAATGAATCTCACAGGATCAGATGGGTTTAAAAATGGGAGTTTCCCTACACAAGCTCTCTCTTTTTCTGCATGCAGCCATCCATGTATGATGTGACTTGCTCCTACATGCCTTCCACCATGATTATGAGGCCTCCTGAGCCATGTGGAACTGTAAGTCTGTTAAACCTCTTTTTCTTCCCAGTCTTGGGTATGTCTATCAGCAGTGTGAAAATGGACTAATACAAGATATATTAAAGAATGCTCAACATCACTAATCATCAGGGAAATGCAAATCAAAATTACGAGATAGCACCTCACTCCAGTCAGAATGGCTATGGCTACTATAAAAAATTACGTCACTTTTGATCTGTAGCCGTTATATTTAAAAGTTTCATCAATTCTAAGATGCATGTTTATAAAAAATCAACCTCTCTGAAATCAGGAGTATTTAATAATTGGAGACAATAAATTAAAGAAAATGCTATATATCTTATTATTTTAAAGACAGCATCAGAATTCCCCAGGGGTTAAATTTGTAACATCATGTCCATGTGTAATTTTAAATTTATCCAATAAGAATAAGATGGTTGATTGAAGGTGCTTAATGCTTATTCCCCTCCTCACAAAAATGGACCAAAACAGTAAACAAATAACTACATTTTGACCAGAGTGACTAAAGGAGAGTGCTGAAGTATAGCAAGGGAGTGGCAGAAACTCTGTGTGGCATAGAAACTCAGGATGGCTTCATAGTAAAGGGGTTGAAACACCTTGCTTCTGCCAGCCCATTCCCCGAGTTGGGATCAACTCAGAAACCAGGAGGGCCTTCTCTCTCTAAGGAAGAGGTAAGCAAGAGGCCCTGAGAGACCCTCATCACCACCACAGGCACTTGCAGTCTTCACTACTGGAGAAGCCTGCAGTCCTCACAGGCACTGAGTCCAGTTTAGGGAGCTGCCTGGAGTTCATACAGCTGCATTACTCCAGGGGAGGAGCCCACATTGTGCCCTGCTCCTTGTTTTCTAACCTCCTACTGCAAGGTTCCATTTTCAAACCACAGCCCCTCTTAGAGTGTACCCTGCTCCAGGGACCAGTAGCCATTGCATCCCTCCATCCCAGAGATTCTGCTGTTATGGCTTCACACAGACACACAGTACTGCACCACATTCTCCAGCTATACTGCCCAGGAATCACTCTACTTCCCCCATCCCTGTTGCTGCTGCACCTCAACCTGCTACTTGAAACCACAGGCCCAGCAAAGAAACTGTGCTCCAAGTGCCTAAACCAATTCAGTTCCCTGTTCCCCAGGAATCAGAGCTTCAGCACAGGGAAGCAGCCATGACCCCAGCATTGAAGCCCATGCTGTACCTTGCCCTTAGGAGACCAGGTGCTCTCATCTAGTGGAAAAGCTGTACCTAAGCCTGTGGAGCAGTCAAGGCTCCTCAGCTTTAACCAATCTGATTCCCCACCCCCAGGGAATCACAGTTTTGGCCGTGAGAGCAGCTGAAAGCCTGACACTCAAGCCCATATGGAACCTTGTTCCCTGGAAACCAGATGCACGTGCCTTTCAGAGTAGCTGTGCCCTCAGCACTTGAAGCAACCCAGTACCTTGCCTCTCTGAATCGGAGCTTCAGCCCAGGGGAGCAGCTGTGACACTGGCACTTGAGCCCATATAGCATCAGACCTCTCAGATATCCAGAGCCTGGTCCAGAAGAGCAGTTACACCCACTGGCACCTGGGTGATGTGGTGCCTTACACTCAGGGAAACAGAGCCTTGGATGAGCTGTGCCACCCCACTGTCTGGGCTGAACAGCTGCAGTGGCCTGCTTCCATGAATCTGGACTATCCCACTGAAGTCTGAGTGGTTGAGTTAGGCCATAATTACACTGCTTCTCACCCTCTGGAGTTCAAGTCACTGCTGTACCCTGCCATTCCTGGGTCCTTTCTATCATCACGCTTGGCATCACAAAGTTTGAGCCAGTGCTGTATCCTACCACTCCAGTGTCCAGAGTCACCACTGTGTGGTATAATTTCTCCTGTTGCTCGAGTTACCACTGTGCCCTGTTGTATCTTGTAGCCCAAATTGCAGCTGTTCCCTGCTTTAAGGAACACAATAATGCTCTAGTAACTAACGTCAAAGAAATGAAAATCTATGAATTATTTGAAAAGGAATTTGAAACAATGCTTTAAGGATACTCAGTAAGATACAGGAGAATACAGATAGACAATTTAATGAAATTAGAAAAACAATTCATAATAAAAATGAAAAATTCAACAAAAAGATGTTATATAAAAGAACCAACAGAGATCTTGGAGCTGAGGAACACTATGAATGAAATAGAAAAAAACGATTGAGAGTAACAGTAAATTACATAAAGGAGAAGGAAGAATCTTTGAACTTGAAGACAGGTCTTTTGAAATCAACTAATCCATGGAAAAAAACAAGATTAAAAAAAGAGTGAAGAAAGCCTACAGGACTTATGGGATACCATTAAGCAAACAAAGATTTGCATTATGGGAATTCCAGAGTACAAAGAGATGGTGAAGGTCACAGAAACATTATTTAACAAAATAATTATGGAAAACTTCTCAAGTCTTGAAAGCAATTTGGGTATCCAGATCCATTTGGCTCAAACCACAAATAGGTTCAACTCAAAGAGGTCCATATTGAGGCACATTATAATCAAAATGTCAAAAGTCAAAGACAAAGAAAAATTTAAAAGCAACAAGAGAATATCATTAAATGACAGAGAAGAAAATCTCCTTTAGTCTGTCAACAGATTTCTCAGCAGAAACTTTTCAGGCCAGGAGAAAATGGGATGATATATTCAAAATGCTGAAAGAAAAATCTGCCAGTCAAGAATACTCTATCTAGTAAAACTGTCCTACAGAAATGAAGGAGAAATAAAGTATTTCCTAGACAAACAAAAGTTGAGGGAATTCATTACCACTAGAACTGCCTTACATGATATGCCTAAGGGAGTGTTTCAACTAGAAATGAAAGCATGATAATTACTAATATGAAAATGTATGAAATAAACCTCATTGGCAGAGGTAAATTCATAATCAAATTCAAAATGCTCTGTGACAGAAATGGTGGTGGGTAAATCTTTCAAATCTCTAGTATGAAGGTTAAAAGTCAAAATGGTAAAAATAAGTAACTATAGTTACCATAAGTTGCTAAGGAATATACAATACAAAAGAATGCAAATTGTGGTAACCCTATTATAAATCATAATGAGGAGGATAAAATATTTGATGTGACCCAAATTAAGTTGTTATCAGCTAAAAATAGTTTATTATAACTATAAGATATTTTATGTAAACCACATGATAACTACAAAGCAAAAAACTACAGCACATACACAAACAAGAAAGAGAAAAAAAATAAAAATTAGCACTACAGAAAATCACCAAGTCACCAAGGTGAACAATAAGAGAGGAAGAAAGAAAAGTGATCTAACAATGTCAACAAAATGGCAGCAATAAATCCTTACCTATCATTAAAAAACTTAAATGTAAATAGATTAAACTCTCTTATTAGAAGACAAAAAAGTGGCTGAATGGATTTAAAAAAAGAAGATGCAACTATATTGTGCTTACAAGAGACCATTTTTGTTTTAAGGATAAATACAGTTTGAAAGTGAGATAGAAGAAGATATTACAGGCCAGTAGTAACTAGAAAAAAGCTGAGGTGGTTTTATTTATATCAGTTAAAATAGACATTAAGTCAAGAACAGTTATAACAGACAAAAGGGTCATTATTTAATAATAAAGGAGTCAACTCATCAAGAAGACAATTTATAATTTGTAATCACAATATTTACAATTTTCATAATTATAAATGTAGATGCACTCAACATAAAATCACATAAATATATAAAGCTAATTTTAATGAACATGAGGGAAGAAATAGATAGCAATACAATAATACTAGGGTACTTTAATATCCCACTTTCAATAATGGATAGATCAGCTGGACAGAAGGTTCACAAGGAAATTCTGGAACGGAACTGAACTTTACACCAATTGGACCTTAGAGACACATATAGAGTTTTTCATCTGACAGTAGCAGAATATATATTCTTCTTTAACATTCATGAGATGTACTTCAGTATACACCATATGTTAGGCCACGAAACAAGTCTTAGCAAATTAAAAGATATTGAAATTATATCTAGTATTGTCTCCAACCAGAATAGTACCATTGTAGTTTCATAGTGGAAATCAGTAACAGGAAGAATCTTGGAAAATTTACAAATATGTGGAAATTAAACAACATGCTTCTGAACAACCAAGGTTAAAGAAAAAATAAGAGAAAACTTAAAAAATTTCTTGAGACAAATGGCAATGGAAGCACAACATATCCCAACCTATGGGATATAGCAACAGCAAAAGCCATTCTAAGAGGGAAGTTGATAGCAATAAGTGCCTACATTAAAAATGAAGAAATATCCCCAAAACATAGCCCAACATTATGCTTCAAGGGGCTAGAAAAAGAACAAACTAAACCCAAAGTTAGTAGAAGGAAATAAATAATAAAGATCAGAGAAAAAAATAAATCAAATAGAAAACAGAAAACTACAGAAAAAAATCAATAAAATCAAGAGTTGGATTTTTGAGAAATTAAACAAAATAATCAAATCCTTCAACTAAGAAAAAAAAGAGAGAAGACTCAAAAAATAAAATTAGAAATGAAAGTGGAGACATTATAACAGATATATCAGAAATAAAAAGGGTCATAATGGACTATTATGAACAATTCTATGCCAACAAATAGAATAAACTAGACGACATTGATAAATTTCTAGAAAAATATAACCTACCAAGTTTGAGTCAGGAAGTAATAGAAAGTTTGAGTAAATCAATAACAAATAAAGAGATGGAAGAGTTTAAAACCTATAAGCCCAAGACCAGGTGGCTTTTTGGTTGAATTCTACCAAAAATTCAAAGAAGCATCATCATCAATACTTCTTAAATGTATGCAAAAAATAGAGCTAGCAGAAATACTTCCAAACACATTTTCGAAGCCAGCATCACTTTGCTACTTAAACCAGAAAAAGATACCACAAGAGAACAAAACTACAGGCCAATATCTCTGATGATCTTTGATGCAAACATCTTCAATAAAATATTAGCAAACCGAATTCAAGAACACATCAAGAAGATTACACATCATGACCAAGTGAGATTTATCTCTGCCATGCAAAGCTTTTTTAAAAATTAATCAATATGATATAAAATTAAATCAATGTGATTTATCATATTAACAGAATGCAAGAAAATACATGATCATCTCAATTGACACAGAGAAAAGCATTTGACAAAAGTTCAGCATTCTTTCTTCATAAAAACTCTTAACAGTTTAGATACAGAAAGTTTCTCAACATAACAAAGGTCATTTATGAAATATCCACAGATAACATCATATCAGTGGGGAACAAGTGAAAGTTTTCTACTAAGATCCAGTTCAAGGTAGGAATGCACACCTTTACCACTTCTATTCAATATAGTACTGCAAGTACAATATAGTACTGCAAGAGCAATCAGAGAAGAAGAAAAAATAAAGGCATCCAGACTGAGAAGAAAGAAATAAGATTATCTCTATTTGCAGATGACATAATTGTATTGTAGAAATCCCTAAATATTTCACAAAAAACCACACTATAACAAATAAAGATATTCAGTAAAGTTGCAGGATACAAAAGGAACATACAGAAATCATTAGCATTTCTATACACCAATAGAAATGTAGCTGAAAAAAAAATCAAGAAAACAATTTCATTTAGAATAGCATAAAAAATACCAGAGGGGTGAAACATTTATACAATGAAAATTATAAAACTTAAATGAAAGAAATTGAAGAAGACACAAAAATTGGAAAGATAACATGTGCTCATGGATTGGAAGAAGTAAAATTGTTAAAATGTCCTGCTACCCCAAATCAGTATGTAGATGTAACACCATCCCTATCAAAATTCCAATGGCATTCTTCATAGAGATAGCAAAAACAATAGAAATAGAAATAGAGAAACAATTTTAAAATTTATATAGAACCACAAAAAACCAGACTAGCCAAAATTAAACAAAGTTGGAAGCATCAAGCATCGCACATCCTGATTTAAAGTTATATTCCAAAGCTATAGTAATCAAAATAGTATGATACTAGCATTAAAACAGAACCATAGACCCAAGAAACAGGATAGAAAGCCCACAGATAAATTCAAACATATATGATCGACTGATTTTCAACAAGGGCACCAAGAGAACACAATGGGAAAAGGATAGTTTCCTCAGTAAAAGGTGCTGTGAAAACTTGATTTCCACATGCAAAATGATAAAATTGGACACAATTTTACACCATATGTAAAAATCAACTCAAAATGAATGAAAGGCCTAAGTGTTAGACCTGAAATCATAAAACCATAAAACTCCTAGAAGAGAACATCACGTGAAATCTCCTTGACATGGCCTGACAATGACTTTTTGGATATCACATCAAAAGCTCAGGCTACAAAATCAAAATGATAATAAATGACCATTACTGGTTTATGTGTTTACTATACTATAAATTATTATTTTAGAGTGTACTCTTTCTATTTATTAAAAACAATGTTAATTGTAAAACAGTATCAGGCAGGTCCTTCAGGAAGTATACAGAAGAAGGCATTGTTGTCATGGGAGATGAGAGCATATGTGTTATTGATGCTGAAGGCCTTCCAGTGGGACAAGATGTGGAGGCAGGAGACAGTGATATGGATGATCTTGACCCTGAGTAGGCCGAGCCTAATATGTATGTTTATGTCTTCGTTTTTAACAAGAAAGTTTAAAAGTAAAAAAGTAAAAGAATTTTAACATAGAACAAAGCTAATAGCATAGGGATAAAAATAGAAAATATTTTTGTACAGCTGTACAATGTGCTTTTGTTTTAAGCTAAGTGTTATTATAAAAGAGTCAAACAGATAAAAACCATTAACAAGTTTATAAAGTAAAAATGTTACAGTAAGTAGGGTAAGTTTATAATTGAAGAAAGAAAATGTAAAAATAAGTTTAGTGTAGCCCAAGTGTACAGTGTTTATAAAGTCTACAGTAGTGTACAGTAATGTCCTAGTCCTTCACATTCACTCATTGCTCGCTCAGTGACTCACCCAGATCAGCTTCTAGTTCAGCAAGCTCCATTCATGGTAAGTGCTCTATATAGGTGTACCACTTATTATCTTTTATACCATGTTTTTACTGTACCTTTTCTATGTTTAGATATACAAACACTTATCCTTACGTTACATTTCCCTACAGTATTTTACTACAGTAACATCCTATACAGGTTTATAGTGTAGAAACAATAGGCTATACCATGTAACCTAAATATGTAGTAGCATATGGCATCAGGTTTGTGTAAGTGCACTCTATGGTGTTCAAAAAACAACAAAATTACGTAACGGTGCATTTCTCAGAATGTGTCCACATCATTAGGTGATTTATGACTGTATTTAAAAAGGTGCTCCATACCACCATTCATCAAGGAAATGAAAATTAAAACCACTATGAGATATCACCTCACACCTGTTTGAATGGCTGTTATCAAAAGGACAAGAGATAATAAATGTTGACAAGGTTGCAGAGAAAAGGAGACCCTAATACATTGTTCGTGGGAATGTAGCTTGGTACAAATGTTATGGAAGATGATCTGGAGGTTCCTAAGAAATTAAAAAATAGAACTACCATATTACCCAGCAATCCCTTTTTTGGGGTATATACCCAAAGGAGATGAAATCATCATCCCTGCACTTCTGTGTTCACTGCAGCAATATTCAGAATAGCCAAAATATGGAAACAACCTAAACGTCTGTCAACAGATGAATGGATAATGACAATAACAATGGGGCACTATATAGCTAATATAATAGCTAATAGCTATTATATTATAGCTATTTTAATTGTATATATATATATACACATTCTATATGTACATATATATGTGCAATGAAATGTTATTCAGTCTTAAAAAAGGAATAGACCTGTGTGACATTATGCTAAGGGAAATAAACCAGACACAGAAAGAAAAATAGTACATTGCCTCACTCACATGTGGAATCTAAAAATAAAATAAAAGGTCAAATATGGATTCCCGGGCATGATGGCTGAATAGGAACAACTCTGGTCTGCAGCTCCCAGAGACGAATGCAGAAGGCGGGTGATTTCTGCATTTCCAACTAAGGTACCTGGTTCATCTCATTGGGACTGGTTAGAAAATGGATGCAGCCCACCGAGGATGAACAAAAGCAGGGTGGGGCATTGCCTCACCTGGGAAGCACAAAGGGTCAGGGAGCTCCCTCCCCTAGCCAAGGGAGGCCATGAGGGACTGTGCCATGAAGGATGGTGCTATCAGGCTCAGATACTACGCTTTTCCCATGGTCTTAACAACCCACAGACCAGGAGATTCTCTTGGGTACCTATACCACAAGGGCCCTGGGTTTCAAGCAGAAAACTGGGCAGCCATTTGGGCAGACACTGAGATAGCTGCAGGAGTTTTATTTTGTACTCCAGTGGCACCTGGAACACCAGCAAGACAGAACCGTTTACTCCCCTGGAAAAGGGGCTGAAGTCAGGGAAGCAAGTGGTCTTGCTCAGCAGATCCCACCCACACAGAGCCCAGCAAGCTAAGTCCCACTGGCTTGAAATTCTCGCTGCCAGCACAGCAGTCTGAAGTGGACCTGAGATGCTCGAGCTTGGTGGGGGGAGTGGTATCCACCATTACTGAGCCTTGAGTAGGCTGTTTGCCTCTCACAGTGTAAACAAAGCCACCGGGAAGTTTGGATTGGATGGAGCCCACTGCAGCGCCGCAAAGCCACTGTAGCCAAACTGCCTTTCTAGATTCCTCTTCTCTGGGCAGGGCATCTCTGAGAGAAAGGCAGCAGCCCCAGTCAGGGGATTATAGATAAAACTCCCATCTCCTTGGGACAGAGCACCTGGGGGAAGGGGCAGCTGTGGGTGCAGCTTCAGTAGACTTAAACGTTCCTGCCTGCCAACTCTGAAGAGAGCAGCAGATCTCCCAGCACAGTGCTCGAGCTCTGCTATGGGACAGACTGCCTCCTTAAGTGGGTCCCTGACCCCTGTGTGTCCTGACAGGGAGACATCTCCCAGCAGGGTTTGACAGACACCTCATACAGGAGAGCTCTGGCTAGCAGGTGGTGGGTGCCTCTCTGGGATGAAACTTCCACAGGAAGGATCAGGCAGCAATCATTGCTGTTCTGTAGCCGCCACTGGTGATACCCAGGCAAACAAGGTCTGGAGTGGACCCCCAGCAAACTCCAGCAGACTTGCAGAAGAGGGGCCTGACTGTTAGAAGGAAAACTAAGAAACCGAAAGCAATAGCATCAACCTCGACAAAAAGGACAACCACGCAAAAACTTCATCCATAGTTTACCAACAGCAAAGACCAAAGGTTGATAAATCCATGAAGATGAGGAAAAACCAGTGCAAAAAGGCTGAAAATTCCAAAAACCAGAATGCCTCATTTCCTCCAAAGGACCACAGTCCTCACCAGCAAGGGAACAAAAGTGGACGGAGAGTGAGTTTGACGAATTGTCAGAAGTAGACTTCAGAAGGTGGGTAATAACAAACTCCTCCAAGCTAACGGAGCGTGTTCTAACACGATGCAAGGAAGCTAAGAACCTTGATAAAAGGTTAGAGGAGTCGCTAACTAGAATAACCAGTTTAGAGTAGGACATAAATGACCTGATGGAGCTGAAAAACACAGCACAAAAACTTCATGATGCATACACAAGTATCAATAGCTAAATCGATCAAGTGGAATAAGGGATATCAGAGATTGAAAAGCAACTTAATGAAATAAAGTGTGAAGACAAGATTAGAGAAAAAAGAACAAAAAGGAACAAATAAGTCCTCCAAGAGATATGGAACTATGTGAAAAGACCAAACCTACATTTGATTGGTGTACCTGAAAGTGCTGAGGAGAATGGAGCCAAGTTGGAAAACACTCTTCAGGATATTATCCAGCAGAACTTCCCCAGCCTAGAAAGACTGGCCAATGTTCAAATTCAGGAAATACAGAGAACACCACAAAGATACTCCTTGAGAAGAGCTACCCCAAGACACATAATTGTCAGATTCACCAAAGTTGAAATGAAGGAAAAAATGTTAAGGGCAACTGGAGAGAAGGGTCGGGTTACCCACAAAGGGAATCCCATCAGACTAACAGCAGATCTTTCAGCAGAAACCCTACAAGCCAGAAGAGAGTGGGGGCCAATATTCAACCTTCCTAAGGAAAATAATTTTCAACCCAGAATTTCATATTCAGCCAAACTAAGCTTCCTAAGTGAAGGAGAAATAAAATCCTTTACAGACAAGCAAATGCTGAGGGATTTTGTCACCACCAGACCTGCCTTAGAAGAGCTCCTGAAGGAAGCACTAAATATGGAAAGGAAAAACCGGTACCAGCCACTGCAAAAACAAGCCAAAATGTAAAGACCATTGACACTATGAAGAAACCGCCTCAACTAATGGGCAAAATAACTCGCTACCATCATAATGCTGGTATCAAATTCACACATAACAAAATTAACTTTAAATGTAAACAGGCTAAATGCCCCAATCAAAAAGCGCAAACTGGCAAATTGGATAGAGTGAAGACCCATTGGTGTGGTGTATTCAGGAGACCCATCTCATGTGCAAAGACACACATAGGCTCAAAATAAGGGATGGAGGAAGATTTACCAAGCAAATGGAAAGCAAAAAAAAAAAAAAAAAAGAAAAGAAAAAAAAAGCGCGGAGTCTCTAATAAAAGACTTTAAACCAATAAAGATAAAAAAGTCAAAGAAGGGCATTACATAATGGTAAAAGGATCAATGCAACAAGAAGGGTTAAACTATCCTAAATACATATACACCCAATACAGGAGCACACAGATTCATAAAGCAAGTTCTTAGAGACCTACAAAGACACTTAGACTCCCAAACAATAGTGGAAGACTTTAACACCCCACTGTCAATATTAGACAGATCAAAGAGACAGAAAATTATCAAGGAGATTCAGGACTTGAACTCAGCTCTGGACCAAGCAGACCTAATAGAAGTCTACAGAACTCTCCACCCCAAATCAACAGAATATACATTCTTCTCAGCACCACATAGCACTTATTCTGAAATCGACCACATAATGGAAGTAAAACACTCCTCAACAAATGCAAAAGAACAGAAATCATAACAGTCTCTCAGACCCCTGTGCAATCAAATTAGAACTCAGGATTAAGAAACTCCCTCAAAACTGCACAACTACATGGAAACTGAACAATCTGCTCCTGAATGACTACTAGGTAAATAACAGAATTAAGGCAGAAATAAATAAGTCCTTTGAAACCAATGAGAACAAAAACACAACGTAGCAGAATATCTGGGACACAGCTAAAGCAGTGTGCAGAGGGAAATTTATAGCACTAAATGCCCACAGGAGAAAGTGGAAAGATCTAAAATCTACACCCTAACATCACCATTAAAAGAACTAGAGAAGCAAGAGTAAACAAATTCAAAAGCTAGCAGAAGACAAGAAATAACTAAGATCAGAGCAGAACTCAAGGAGATATAGACAAGAAAAACCCGTCAAAAAAAAATGAGTCCAGGAGTTGGTTGTTTGAAAAGATTAACAAAATAGACCACTAGCCAGAATAATAAAGAAGAAAAGAGGGAAGAATCAAATAGACACAATAACAAATGATAGAGGGAAGATCACCACGGATCCCACAGAAATACAAACTACCATCAGAGAATACGATAAGCACCTTTACACAAATGAAAAAGAAATAGAAAATCTAGAAGAAATGGATAAATTTCTGGACACATACACCCTCCCAAGAGTAAACTAGGAAAAGTTGAATCCCTGAATAGACCAATAAGAAGTTCTGAAATTGAGGCAGTAATTAATAGCCTACCAACCATAAAAAGCCCAGGACCAGACGGATTCACAGGCAAATTCTACCAGAGGTACAAAGAGGAGCTGGTACCATTCCTTCTGAAACTATTCCAAACAATAGAAAAAGAGGGACTCCTCCATAACTCATTTTATGAGGCCAGCATCATCCTGATACCAAAACCTGGCAGAGACACAACAAAAAAAGAAAATTTCAGGCGGATATCCCTGATGAACCTCGATGCGAAAATCCTCAATAAAAAACTGGAAAAATGAATCTAGCAGCATATTAAAAAGCTTATCCATCAAAATCAAGTTGGCTTCATCCCTGGGATGCAAGGCTGGTTTAATATACATAAATCAATAAATGTAATCCATTACATAAACAGAACCAATGACAAACAACACATGATTATCTCAATAGATGAAGAAAATGCCTCTGATAAAATTCAACCCCCCTTCATGCTAGAAACTCTCAATAAACTAGGTATCGATGGAACATATCTCAAAATAATAAGAGCTATTTATGACAAACCCACAGCCAATATCATACTGAAGGGGCAAAAGCTGGAAGCGTTCCTTTGAAAACCGGCACAAGACAAGGATACCCTCTCTCACCACTCCTATTCAACATAATATTGGCAGTTCTGGCCAGGGCAATCAGGCAAGAGAAAGAAATGAAGGGTATTCAAATAGGAAAAGAGAAAGTTAAATATCTCTGTTTGCAGATGACATGATTGTATATTTAGAAAACCCCATTGTCTCAGCCCAAAACCTCCTTAAGCTGATAAGCAACTTCAGCAAAGTCTCAGGATACTGAATCAATGTGCAAAAATCACAAGCATTCCTGTACACCAATAATAGACAAACAGAGAGGCAAATCATGAGCAAACTCCCATTCACAATTGCTACAAAGAGAATAAAATACCTAGGAATACCACTTACAACGGATGTGAAGGACCTCTTCAAGAGAACTACAAATCACTGCTGAAGGAAATAAGAAAGGACACACACAAATGGAAAAATCTTCCATGCTCATGGATAGGAAGAATCAATATTGGGAAAATGGCCAGACTGCCCAAAATAATTGATAGATTCAATGCAATCACCATCAAGCTACCATTGACTTTCCTCACAGAATTAGAAAAAAACTACTTTAAATTTCATATGAAACCAAAAAAGAGCCCGTATAGCCAAGACAATCCTAGGCAAAAAGAATAAAGCTGGAGGCATCACGCTACCTGACTTCAAACTATACTACAAGGCTACAGTAACCAAAACAGCATGATACTGGTACCAAAACAGACATTTGGACCAATGGAACAGAACAGAGGCCACAAAAATAACACCACGCATCTACAACCATCTGATCTTTGACAAACCTGACAAAAACAAGCGATGGGGAAAGGATTCCCTATTGAATAAATGGTGTTGGGAAAACTGGCCAGCCATATGCAGAAAACTGAAACTGGATCCCTTCCTTACACCTTATACAAAAATTAACTCAAGATGGATTAAAGATTTAAACATAAGACCTAAAACCATAAAAATTCTAGAAGAAAACCTTGGCAATACCATTCAGGACATAGGCATGGGCAAAGACTTCATGACTAAAACACCAAAAGCAATGGCAACAAAAGCCAAAATTGACAAATGGGATCTAATTAAACTAAAGAGCTTTTGCACAACAACAGAAACTATCACCAGAGTGAACAGGCAACCTACAAAATGGGGTAAAATTTTTGCGATCTGTCCATCTGACAAAGGGCTAATATCCAGAATCTACAAGGAACATAAACAAATTTACAAGAAAAAGAAAACCCCATCAAAAAGTGGGCAAAGGATATGAACAGATACTTTTCTTTTTTTATTTTATTATTATTATTATACTTTAAGTTTTAGGGTACATGTTCACAATGTGCAGGTTAGTTACATATGTATACATGTGCCATGCTGGTGTGCTGCACCCATTAACTCATCATTTAGCATTAGGTATGTCTCCTAATGCTATCCCTACCCCCTACCCCTACCCCACAACAGTCCCCAGAGTGTGATGTTCCCCTTCCTGTGTCCATGTGTTCTCATTGTTCAATTCCCACCTATGAGTGAGAACATGCAGTGTTTGGTTTTTTGTCCTTGCGATAGTTTACTGAGAATGATGATTTCCAGTTTCATCCATGTCCCTACAAAGGACACGAACTCATCATTTTTTATGGCTGCATAGTATTCCATGGTGTATATGTGCCACATTTTCTTAATCCAGTCTATCATTGTTGGACATTTGGGTTGGTTCCAAGTCTTTGCTATTGTGAATAATGCCGCAATAAACATACGTGCACATGTGTCTTTATAGCAGCATGATTTATAGTCCTTTGGGTATATACCCAGTAATGGGATGGCTGGGTCAAATGGTATTTCTAGTTCTAGATGCCTGAGGAATCGCCACACTGACTTCCACAAGGGTTGAACTAGTTTACAGTCCCACCAACAGTGTAAAAGTGTTCCTATTTCTCCACATCCTCTCCAGCACCTGTTGTTTCCTGACTTTTTAATGATCACCATTCTAACTGGTATGAGATGGTATCTCATTGTGGTTTTGATTTGCATTTCTCTGATGGCCAGTGATGATGAGCATTTTTTCATGTGTTTTTTGGCTGCATAAATGTCTTCTTTTGAGAAGTGTCTGTTCATGTCCTTTGCCCACTTTTTGATGGGGTTGTTTGTTTTTTTCTTGTAAATTTGTTTGAGTTCATTGTAGATTCTGGATATTAGCCCTTTGTCAGATGAGTAGGTTGCGAAAATTTTCTCCCATTTTGTGCACTGCCTGTTCACTCTGATGGTAGTTTCTTTTGCTGTGCAGAAGCTCTTTAGTTTAATTAGATCCCATTTGTCAATTTTGGCTTTTGTTGCCATTGCTTTTGGTGTTTTAGACGTGAAGTCCTTGCCCATGCCTATGTCCTGAATGGTAATGCCTAGGTTTTCTTCTAGGGTTTTTATGGTTTTAGGTCTAACGTTTAAGTCCTTAATCCATCATGAATTAATTTTTGTATAAGGTGTAAGGAAGGGATCCAGTTTCAGCTTTCTACATATGGCTAGCCAGTTTTCCCAGCACCATTTATTAAATAGGGAATCCTTTCCCCATTGCTTGTTTTTCTCAGGTTTGTCAAAGATCAGATAGTTGTAGATATGCGGCGTTATTTCTGAGGGCTCTGTTCTGTTCCATTGATCTATATCTCTGTTTTGGTACCAGTACCATGCTGTTGTGGTTACTATAGCCTTGTAGTATAGTTTGAAGTCAGGTAGCGTGATGTCTCCAGCTTTGTTCTTTTGGCTTAGGATTGACTTGGCAATGCAGGCTCTTTTTTGGTTCCATACGAACTTTAAAGTAGTTTTTTCCAATTCTGTGAAGAAAGTCATTGGTAGCTTGATGGGGATGGCATTGAATCTATAAATTACCTTGGGCAGTATGGCCATTTTCACGATATTGATTCCTCCTACCCATGAGCATGGAATGTTCTTCCATTTCTTTGTATCCTCTTTTATTTCATTGAGCAGTGGTTTGTAGTTCTCCTTGAAGAGGTCCTTCACATCCCTTGTAAGTTGGATTCCTAGGTATTTTCTTCTCTTTGAAGCAATTGTGAATGGGAGTTCACTCATGATTTGGCTCTCTGTTTGTCTGTTATTGGTGTGTAAGAATGCTTTTGATTTTTGTACATTGATTTTGTATCCTGAGACTTTGCTGAAATTGCTTATCAGCTTAAGGAGATTTTGGGCTCAGACAATGGGGTTTTCTAGATATACAATCATGTCATCTGCAAATAGGGACGATTTGACTTCCTCTTTTCCTAATTGAATACCCTTTATTTCCTTCTCCTGCCTAATTGCCCAGGCCAGAACTTCCAACACTACGTTGAATAGGAGTGGTGAGAGAGGGCATCCCTGTCTTGTGCCAGTTTTCAAAGGGAATGCTTCCAGTTTTTGCCCATTCAGTATGATATTGGCTATGGGTTTGTCATAGATAGCTCTTCGGAATTTTAGACCAACATCCTTGATGAACATTGATGCAAAAATCCTCAATAAAATACTGGCAAACTGAATCCAGCAGCACATCAAAAAGCTTATCCACCATGATCAAGTGGGCTTCATCCCTGGGATGCAAGGCTGGTTCAATATACGCAAATCAATAAATGTAATCCAGCATATAAACAGAACCAAAGACAAAAACCACATGATTATCTCAGTAGATGCAGAAAAGGCCTTTGACAAAATTCAACAACACTTCATGCTAAAAACTCTCAATAAATTAGGTATTGAGGGGACGTATCTCAAAATAATATGAACAGACACTTTTCAAAAGAAGATGTTTATGCAGCCAACAAACATATGGGAAAAAGCTAATCATCACTGGTCATTAGAGAAATGCAAATCAAAACCACAATGAGATATCATCTCACCCTAGTTAGAATGGCAATCGTTACAGTGTCAGGAAGCAACAGATGCTGGAGAGGATGTGGAGAAATAGGAATGCTTTTACACTGTTGGTGGGAGTGTAAATTAGTTCAACCATTGTGGAAGACAGTGTGGCGAATCCTCAAGGATCTAGAACTAGAAATACCATTTGACCCAGCAATCACATTACTGGGTATATACCCAAAGGATTATAAATTATTATATTATAAGGACACATGCACACATATGTTTATTGCAGCACTATTCACAATAGCAAAGATTTTGAACTGACCCAAATGCCCATCAATGATAGACTGGATAAAGAAAATGTGGCACATATACATCATGGAATACTATGCAGCCATAGAAAAGAATGAGTTCATGTTCTTTGCAGGGACATAGGTGAAACTGGAAACCATCATTCTCAGAAAACTAACACTGGAACACAAAATCAAACACCACATGTTCTCACTCATAATTGGGAGATGAATAATGAGAACATGTGGGCACAGGGAGGGGAACATCACACACGGGGCCCTGTTGTGGGGTGGGAGGAAAGGGAAGGGATAGCATTAGGAGAAATACCTAATGTAGATGACGGGATGATGGGTGCAGTGGACCACCATGGCACATGTATACCTATGTAACAAACCTGCAAGTTCTGCACATGTATCCCAGAACTGAATATATATATATGTAAAATATACAGAGATATAAAATAAAACATCAGTCACCATGGGTGGGGGTGAGGGGTAGGAAATGGGGAGACATAGGTTAAAGGATAACAAAATAGCAGATGTGTAGAATGAGCCAGTCTAGAAATACAATGAACAACATGAGGACTATAGTTAATGAGGTTGTATTGTACCAGGATTTTTTTGTTAAACAAGTAGATTTTAGCTGCTTCTGTCACATAAAAGAAATTAACTCTGTGAGATGATAGATATGCTAATTTGCTTCACTGTAGTTAGCTATTTTAATATCTATAGGTATCCCATAACATCGTGTTGTAAACTTCAAATGTACACAACAAAATTTATTCCTAAAATAATAAATAAATTTATCCAGTGTAAGCTTCTTTCAAATAAATGTTCAGGCTCAAACTGAACAGAACCCTAAAGCTGTGAAAATTCAGAGCTTCTGACATCAAAGCCCACCACAGAGCACAAGAAATGTACACCAAGTGTTTCTGCTATGAATTAATTCCCATCAGCTGAGAAAGTGGGATATAGCTGACAACAAAAAAATGTAGAGAAGCCTGTAAATCAAGTTTGCTATTTATTTCATATTACAAAATTATTGAGTAAGGAGTATATTTTCAAAGGATTTGTGGGAATTAGGGAGCTGAACACGCTTTTGTTGCTTTGAAATTTTACCCACAATGGTTTAACTACATTCATAATAACAGTTATTTTCTGTTGGACTTCGACACATGTTTTTAACTTTGAACAATATTGCATTTTGTACCATGATTAACATTGTTCATTCACTAGTTTTGAGACAACATGCTAGTCCTGTTGATGCAAAACTTGTTACTTTGCTAGATCATCAGATGGCATAGCCTTTCTGAGTTTGTGTGAGGTTTTCCAGAACTGTGGCCTGGGAACTTCCATCCATGCATCACACCTAAGAGCTCACAATCCCACAACAGCAGAGCATTGGATCGTTATTGAGTCACAACAGCTGACAGACCCATCTGGCTTGTGGCCATCATATGTTGAGAACTCACTGAAAAATGGACTGTGAGATCCAGGTGGCAGAGCTCTGGAGTGGAAATTCAAAGCCAGTCATAAACATTCAATGAAGCAGCTGCCTCTTTATCAGGATTTGAAATAACCCTAAGGAACCCACTACCCAAGCTTGGCTCTGAAGCCGCTTTCTCACTTGATACTGCCATATTGGCTTAAATTACAATATTACTCACTCCATTGAGTTATGTTATTACAGACTTTATGAAAATGCATCTTTCTTAACAAGACTTGTCTTTAGGTTCCTAAGGCCCTACCCGCACTGTATGACCAGCTCCGCAGAAAAACATGTTTCTGGCATGTTTGGATTGATTATAGGCTCTATCTTGGACTCTTACCTAAAGTTACTTGCTCTCTGCTTCCATATATTTTTAATCTCCCGATTTTAGTTTAGCCTGTCTTTCTAGATCTGAGGCTTGAGAGCAACTATAAAGAAGTTCATAACACCTAGAAATAATTATGAGTTATTTTATTAGATAATAAATACTTTAGCCATAGTCTAGTCATGAAGCAGCAGGACAGTATGCAGGTATAAATTGAATGTAGTAGAAGAAAGAAAGGTGTTAAAAATGAGATGATAAGAGGCTCATAATCAGAGAAGAGAAAAAGTGATGGAAGAACTTGGTAGATTGGAACAATTAGGAGTTTAAACAGTTTAAACATAGGTAAAGAGAGGTTTACTGGAGGAAAGGTTATTTAATTTACAAAGTAGACAGAGAAGCTACATAGCTTGGGTTTACTTTCATTATCATTTAGCTAAGGATTAGAACTACAGAAATATTTATTAGTTCCTATAAACAAATAAGTAAAATCAAAGTGTATTTTCCAGTGTCTTCTAGAGTGTGTTATTTGGAATGCCAATTACATGAGATTGCTTATGAAAATAGAGTTTCTGGACTAATAAAACTAGGAAATGAAGCATGGTCAATCCTCCACTTGGAGATACACTCAACATGTTAGCATATTGGTGGCCGTGACATGTCTAGATTAAAGAATAACAAAACTGGTTTGACTTATTAAATTCTGCCTTCTTTTTCCAAATGAAAGGTTAACTTATTGAGGAGCATAGTTTAATAAATTCTGTTTATGTAATGTAAGGAAGCCAAAAAATACCCTTTACAAGTAGATGCTCACGTAACAAGCAAGATTCTGAACCACGAGATTTCAAAATTTTGAGTTCTAAGCTCTACGAAACCTATATTTACTTATCAGTTATATACGTTACTACATTCTGACATATTATGTATATTATTGTCAGATAAAAATACAGAAGATGATAAAAATGTTTAGATTTATTTTAATTTTGGCTGTTTAAAAACTTTTTTCTTTCACTAAACTATTTTAATTAATGATAGGTTTTAGTGAACAATGTGATTAAATTTTCTTTTGATTATTGAAAACTTTGGCTTATGTCATAATTTAAAATTTGTAACACAATGGATCAAAGAAGGGGTCCTAAGTTGAGTTTATTTCCATATTAGATTAAATGACTGTCATTTATGAAAAAGATACTTAAAAAGACAAAAAGAACAAATCAAAGATGGCATCAAATTCTCATGCACTGATACCTACAGGTGTAATATTCATATAGAGTTAGTTACAGCGTTAGCAATGGTGGACATGGATCCATATTTTGAGAAGTCTTCTTAATTATAGGAATACCTTGGATATATTTTGGGCCCAGTTGTGACTATTGCAACAAAAAGAAGAAAGGCATAGCTCATTTTATTGTACTTCACTTTATTGTGCTTCACAGATACTGCATTTTTTAGTTTGAAGGTTTGTAATAACCATGCATCATGCAAGTCTATGAGAACAATTTTTCTGATAGCATGTGCTCACTTTGTGTCTTTGTGACACATTTTGATAATTCTTGCAATGTTTCAAACTTTTATTATTATTATGTCAGTTATGGTGATCTGTGATCAGTGAGCTTGATGTTGCTATTGTGATTGGAGCATCATGAACAGAGCCTATCCAAGGTGGTGAATGTAATGAAACTTTATCGATAAATGGGTGTCTTCTGACTGCTCCACTGACCACCCTCTCCCTCGCCTCTGAATTCCCTATCCTCTGTGAAACAACAATATTGAAATTAGGCCAATTATAACCCCACAATGACCCTGAAGTGTTCACGTGAAAGGAAGAGTTGCACACCTTTCACTTTTAATCCAAAACTAGGAATGATTATATTTTTATATTTTAAAAACACATTCTAACATTTTCTTCTTTTGTCCTCCAACTGCTTGTCTCACTTCTTTGCTATAGGCAGCCCATTTTGGATATGACTTGTTCATATTTCTGAGAATTTCAGCTTCAATTCTAACCTATGACAGGCCTGTCTCACTTTTTAGGGGAGTGTTGCTTTTTAACACATAGGCAAATGAAGCCACAAATGAGCCTTTTCTTAGCCACCAGGATGGCTTCAGGCATATTTTTAAATTCCTTAGACAATTAGTACTCCATGCTTATTTTTCAACAGGGTTTAGCAAATAAAGATTTATGGAGGAAGTAATTTTGGACCCAGATGTGCAGAGAAAATGGTAAAGATTTTTAGAAAGAAAAGAGCTTATATTTTAACGAAGGAGAAGGGCTATCAAAGGGATTTTCTTTTTTATAACAATAAATTTGTGGAGCATTGTTACTTTACATTGTGTGTGTGTATGTTGTGTGTGTGTGTGTGTGTGTGTATATATATATATATATATATATATATATATATATGTGTGTGTATATAATGTTTTCCCAGAGTGGAGCATGTGCAGAAGATGTATCAAAGGTGGTTAGATATGCAATAGACTTGCCTGAATTTCTAGTTTTATAATAGTTAGCAATTCTGTTGTTAAATCAATTGCCTTATCAATTACATTATCAGTGTGTGGTTTCATGCATTGCTATGGTTCCTATATTCTTAGAAATAGCTCTGGGGCATAAACATCTTCATATTTCATTGCTTATCTGTCCTAGAGTGGTGTGTAGAGTGGTGTGTCCTAGAGTGGTATGTCCTAGAGTGGTGCGTAGGTGGCTTATGCCCCTACATTTCTGTATTGTTTTCAGTGCGTTTACTTCTCCAAATGGCAATCTTCCTCTTCACTTGGAGAGCATCTCTTTCCCCTCCACTTGTCTCTGCTCAGCTCAGAGAGCAGTCGTAACAACCACAGAGGAAAGAGTTATGATTTTTTGCCCACCTTAGCAGTGTAGTCCAAGGTAGCATGTGAAGGAAGAAGATCTCAATTTCTCTCTAAACTCTTAAAATTATCTGTGACATGACAGACGTACCCTAAGTCAATCCCCAGTGCCCTATAGCTTTTGTGTATTCCTCATCCTTGAATGTGTGGGGGTGGAGAGAACTGTGACTTTTTCCAACCAAGTCAATAAGGCAAAGGTGATGGAGTGCTACTCCCTGATTATGTTTCATTATGAGCCCATTTTAGCTGACTGGAGAGAGACTTTTCTCCCTTGCTGGCTGATGAAATATACTGCTGTGTTGTGAGAGGGCTGTATGGCAAGAACTTATGTGTGGCCTTCAGGAGCTGGGAACACTCCTCAGCACCAAAAAGCCAGCATGAAAATGGGGACTTCCATCCTACAACCACAAGGAGATGAATTCTGCAAACAACTGGAGGCAGCTGGAAACAGATCTTTCCCCAGTCAAGTCTACAAAGGAGAACCGAGCCCTAGCTGATAACTTTGATTACAGACTTGCAGAGAATCCAGCTAAGCCACGCCCAGACTGCCAATCCATAAAAAAACACTGAGAAAATAAATGTGCAATGTTTCCAGCTGCAACACTTGGGATAATTTATTATATAATAATAGAAATGAACAGGCTGAAGAAGTAGCCACGTTTTTATTTTGATTCTTCTTTAACTTTTATAAACTTCAACTTTTCATCTATAAAACTGAGGGTGATTAAACATATTGTTATTTCCTAATCTTTAAAAAAAAAAAAAAAACCCTTGCCTTTATTTGGTAAGATTGTTCACTGTTCTGAAGATCATGCCACTTGGCTCTACCAAACTCTAGTTCTAGACAGTTTTACTTTCTAAGCTTGAATGATTAAAACAGTAGCTAAGAATTTGTGATCTTAAATGAGCTTTTTCCATACTACATGTGGATCCACCCCACCTTGATATGGATACATACTCATTCAGGATCCCTAAATCAGTGGAGGCCTAAGGTCCTTTCCAACACCCACACTCCGTGATTTTTTAGCTTACATTTATTCTAACCCATGTGACACTAAAACAAATAGGGCTCTTGGGTACTTAGCTGTCCAATCTTACTACCAGTTTTTATACTGTATACTCTCCAGAAAGGAACAGGAATTTTATGTTTATGGACTAGGCGATTTTGACCATGATTATCAGCCAATGAACCCCACCTGGCATAGGTTATGTAGGTTTAATCCTAATCTTTAGTTGTGGAATGAATGCTTCATCTCCTTTACTGAGGTATCCTAAAGAAGAAAGTGAGAAAGACTGGATTTATGATCTCTCTGAACCATAGCCTGAAAGCTGTGGACAATATCATCTACATATAGCACTGGCTTTTAGGTTATTCCTTCTATTGTAAGGTTGTTTTTCTTCCTGTTTGGAAACTCTTCTGACCTCTACTTACCTTGAGAACTGGTCACTTAAACATGCAGTGACAACTCTGAGCTTTCCTAGATAGCTGCCTACTGGTGCACAATATCTGTCTTGCCTTGGGTGTAAGGGTTAGAATAAAATGCACTCTTTATAAACAAGTTGTTCCACAGTGATTCAGGATTGGAGAAGAACTAGAAAGTGAATCAACCAAGAACTTGTACGCTTAGAAAATTTTCTGGAGTTTTGAAAGTCCTTATTTTAAAACAGACAAAAATATAATGGTGACCGGGCATGGTGGCTCATACCTGTAATCCCAGCACTTTGGGAGGCTGAGGTAGGCGGATCACCTGAGGTCAGGAGTTCAAGGCCAGCCAGGCCAACATGGTGAAACCCAGTCTCTACTAAAAATACAAAAATCAGCCGGGCATGGTCACGCGCGCCTGTAATCCCAGCTATTCAGGAAGCTGAGGCAGGAGAATCGCTTGAACTCAGGAGGCAGAGGTTGCAATGAGCTGAGATTGCACCATTGCACTCCAGCCTGGGTAGCAGAGTGAGACTCTCTTAAAAAACAAACAAACAAAAAACTGAAGGCAAATTTGGAGGTGGTCTATGTCATACCATCCTAGATTTGATTCCTGGTGCAGCTATTTGACACATAGGTAGCCTAAAGCAGGCAATTTTATAGCTTTGAAACTTAGTTTACTTACAGTTAAATTAGAAATTTATGGCTAACAAGATGAAGAATTTTTATTTTTTCAGTAGCTGGTAAGAAGATTGCTGTGCTATTCACAATAGCAAAGGCATGGAATCAGCCCAGGTTTCCATCAATGGTAGACTGGATAAAGAAAATCTGGTACATATACACTATGGAACACTATACATCCATAAAAAAAGAATGAAATCATGTCCTTTGCAGCAACATGGATGCAGCTAGAGGCCATTATCCTAAGCAAATGAACGCAGGAACAGAAAACCAAATACCACATGTTCTCACAAGTAGGGGCTAAACATTAAGCACTCGTGTACATAAATATGGAAATAATAGACACTGTGGACTACTAGAGGTCAGGGGTGGTTTAAAAAAACTACCTATTGGGTACTATGTTTACTACCAGGGTGACGGGATTTGTGCTACAAACCTCAGTATCACTCAATATTCCCATGTAACAAACCTGCACATGTACCCCTGTATCTAAAATAAAAGTTGAATTTAAATAAATAAGTATATATATATATATATATATATATATATATATATATGAAGAGATTTTGATTAGATTACTGAATCATAGATAAAAATCCAAAAATGGGGCTCAGGATTCCAGTGGAAAAAGGACACTACGTTTCATAATCAAGGTGATTGAGAGAGAAGAGAGTGGGAAACAGTAATATACTGAGTCAGGCAGATCAGGAAAAAAGATGAGACAAATGAAACTGCCTGTGAAGTAGCCAAATTCTCTTCTCTCTCCTCAATGACACCTTTACTAAAATCTATATGCTCAATAGTTTTTTTGATGAGGTGATTTTTTTTACTGGAAAATTCAAAGCAGTGCTAGGTTCTGCAACGAGGTCTGTAAAAAAATAAAGAACAGAAATTGGCCAGAAAAAATTAACCTCTGATTGATTTACTATCTACATTTCACGACTGTTATGATAATTAATCAGGATAGTGTAAGTAAAATGTCCAGTACAGTGCCTGACACTTGTGCTTTCAATAAATGGTAACTATTATGATTGCTACATTACCAAATTTCATCGTAGGACAGTTATAACCCCTGTGCAATGATAATTAAAATTCCCTTTAAACCTAGTAATGCAAAAGTGCTATGTATATATAAGAATTATTATTAAATTAAGAATTGCAGACAAAATAATATATTCAGTAACACATACTTAAGTGAGAAATGCAGTTGTTCTTTGGGAATAAAATAGAAAATTAAATTAAAGAATGGGACTCTTTAATAAAAGAAAGATCAATCAATTCCCAAGAATATGTAGAAAGGAGAAAAATCTATTAATAATCAAGCAGGACATTGCAAATTGTCAGTGAATAAAATCTCAGTAATTTGCATCATAATGAGTTGAGTTATTGGTTTCTAAGTTATCTGTAGCTACTTAATGATTCACTACTTATCACATCAACATTCTTTAAAAACAATTTCCTACTGATGAAATATTTCACAGCTGGTTAAAAAATGTCCCCATCTGGCATCGTAGTTGGAGCCCACTTTAGTGCCAAGATATGGACATGATGAAGAAGGGTTGCTGAATTGTCTGAAAATTATAAAGTGATAGTTAAAAGAGAAAGGAATAGTCACCAGGAAGGCAACATTTAAAAATTCTCATACAATCCTGGCAGGAGTAAAATTTTTGCATGTACTTTGGAAAAACATTTTAGGAGTATCCCCTCAAGTTGATCATATGTCTATCCTATATCCCAGCAGGATCATCCCTTGATGGACTACAGCTCTCCTTTTTTTTTCTCACTTGTAGTTCTCAAAAATTACTATAATGTGCTGGGAATACAAGATCCTGAGATAAGGAAGAAATGTCCGGAATGGCCTGTGCTCTGTGCGCATCCTTCTTAGAACAGGATATCCTGAAACACCTTTGCTCGGCAAGCCAAGTGACATCTAGGGTATAAAACCCAGAGTGTATTGCTTTCAGGGTCCCTCAACTGTAGTGCAAAGGGGAGCATGTACAGGAAAGAGTCCATCCATCTTGGACAGCTTTCGGGAGGTTTGAGGGACTGGCTCACCACAAATTCCAGCCTTCTGTTGTTCCTGGCTGTCTACGAGTAATAAAGTTGCTTTGCTTACCTTATGTGTGAATATTCTCTCTCATCAGATTCATACAAATGGTAGAAACTACAGATTGGTAACTGGTGCATGGTGAACCAGCTTCACACTCAGCAACACACAAGGTATGCAAAGCAACGTTATGAAGGTGGTCATCTGTAAGCCAAAAAGAGAGGCCTCAGAAGAAACCAAACATGCTGACACCTTTATTTTGGACTGCTACTATCCATAAATATTTTTTCTGTTGTTTAAATCACCCACTCTGGTATTTTGTTATGGCAGCTAGAGTTGACTAACACAGGTGTCAATGTGGGTAATTCTGCAACTGCTAACAGCAAAAATGGATTTCTCTTTTTCTTCTGCCTTCCAAAGTGAGTGCCACTGATTGATATACTGTAATCTGGAATTACACTGGGAAGGGAATTCTGAGCAAGGGTGTTTCAGGAGAGATGGCAGTAATGCTGATTTGACATCAGAAAATCTAGTACAATTGATCCCCTAAAAATTTAGAACTCTGGAATACATAAAAATGGAAAACCTGTTAAGTCTAAAAATCTAAGCCTCTAGACAAAATCTAAGCATCTGGATTTTTTTTTCTTTTCTCTAGGATAAAAATATGTACATACTAATCTTGCCGTGTCTAAAGATAAATTGTAAACCTACACAAAAGAACAGAGGGTATACAGGAGCAGTTGTGACATGAGATATAGCTGGAAAGAAAGAGCATTTTTAAGACAGCACTCACTGGGAGCTCTCAGAGAGCCTACAACTCTGGGAAGCAACTTGGTGACTACATTTGTGATCAAGGCCCGTTTGGTTAAAGTATTTATGTTGAACAATATTGTATGTATAAACTTGACAATAGAAAAAATTATTTAAGAAAGACTATATATGTGTATGAATGTGAATACATTATGTGTACTTTATTAAATGTTAATTGGAAGCAGGTGTATGTGACATAGGTACATCTTTAGACTCCTTTATTAGGATTATCCAGTGAAACAGAGCCAATAGGATGTACACACACACACACACACACACACACACACACACACATCCCAATTTATTTTAAGCCTCCATTATCACTCATGCGATTACAGAGTCAGGCAAGCTTCAAAATCTTTAGTGTGTATTGGTAGGTTGGAGACCTAGGATAGCCAACAGTCAGATAAGGTCCAAAGGTAGTCTGCTGGAAAAGTACCTCTTGCTTGGAGATGCTGTACTTTGTGTAGCATTTAGTCCTTCCACTGATTGTTTAAGGACTGCTAACATTATGTAGGGCAATCTGATTTACTCAAAGTCCACCTAATTAAAAAATAACAGATGCTGGCAAGGCTGTAGAGAAAAGGGAAAGCTGATGCACTGTTGGTGGAAATATAAATTAGTCCGGCCACTCTGGAAAGCAGTTTGGAGATTTCTTAAAGATCTTAAAACAGAGCTACCATTCAACCCAGCAATTCCATTACTTCCTTCAAACTTACTGGGCGGTCCCTGCTTCTATAAGTATGGCACAGCCCTACGGCAGGCTGGAGATTATGGAAGTGCTCAGACACTGTAAAAATGCCCGCTGCAGCTTTCTGTCACTGAGGCATGCCTTTTCTTTATGTCCCTGTGTTGTGATCAGGAGAAGGATTAACTACCTTAGCGTTTCTTGCTTCTAGATTGAAAGAAAACTGTTTTGCAGGGGCCTTGTGATTACAGGGCCTGCCACCTTTCTTTGCTCCCTGACTATCCAAGGCACTGGGGATTTTGCTGTAGTGTGGAAAACGTAATCATGGTTTTAGTAAGAACAGTCACGCCAACTTCAACTCATTTCCTTTTTAAGGTGAATTTACTAGCTTGGCAAATCAGGAACATGTACTATTGTGTTTCTCGTAATATATTTGAGAGAAAGAGTGAAAAATGAAGACTAAGTGTGATCATAACTATAAGAAATTGCAATTGATTAAACAAGTGTGATCAAAGAGTGTCAATTTGCAAGCTGACGTCATTTAAAAATGCATGCTGTATGTATGGCTTCTCATAATGTCTTCTGCAGCTCTGTGATTGCTCCGCCCCTAAATGGCAGTGAGCTGTTTTAGGTACTGCACCTTGTTTGGATGCTTAGATTCTAGTGGGAGATGCTACATACAAAATATAATAATTAAAAAGTGTGGAAGGATACGATGATAACGATGCATATATGTGTGTGATACTATGGAAGCATGAGGAAGGTGCCTCCCCAACATGGGCAGAAGAGAGTAGAGAGAGAAGTGAGAGTCAGGTAAAGCTTAATGAGATAGGTAAATCCTGAGCTGACTATTAGTTTTTGTGTTTCACCAACTTCTTCTATGTAATTTCAACCATGTGCCTCTTTTTGGGAGATTACAGAAGAGTATCACTTATGTAAACAATGTACAAATAACCCTACCACTCCTCACTAAAAACAACAATAGTTAAAAAAAAAACACACAAACAAAGCTGATATATGCATGCAAAGATTTGATAAAGACGATTATAATTGTCAATGGTAATATCTGGGAAGAGGATTGAGGGTGGAATTTTTTTCTAAACTCCTATATCATTAGTATTTTTCTCTTCTATAAACTTATACCACTTTTATAGAATTAAAAAAAATCGACTTTTCAATTTTAAAAAGAAATAATCTATCACATATTCGATTGAAACAGAGCTACTCCCCCTGTGTATAAAAATGCCTTAAACTGCTTAACATCTCTTATTTCATTTGTGTTTACACATCTATGTGAAAGGGTGAGGGTTTAGCAGCAGACACACCTCATCAATTTATCTACAGGAAAATGATTAGATTATTCTAATTAATTTCAGAAATCAGTGAATTGTGTGGCCTTCTAAAATTACTACACTAGCTATGAAACTCCTGGTGACATTTTTGAGCCAAATGTTATTCTTTTTAATTGACCAGATGCAAGCCCCTTTTCCGTTCTGTTTTAAAATCTGGGTGCTGTTATGTGGCATCAAAGCACATTTGATCAGCTTGAACATTTTATCTGCCTCTTAATGCTAGCAATACTAGCTTTACTGAAAACTATTATAAAACAAAATGGTTCACTTCAGAAAAATGTGTCATTTTCAATACTATTCTGTAACATCTTGTTTATATTTCTCCTTCTCTTGGATAATACCGACTGTTTTTGTTTCAGTTCACTAGACAAGCACTAGGAAAGAAACTAGACTTGTCAGACAGATGGGTAATAATTGATGACAATCAAAATGCAATTGAATTGCATTCTTTTGAGATCTTGAGATGAAAAGGTACTTATAGACACTGTTTCTATTTATACAGTTTCTTTGTTTGACTTGAAAGTAGCATAGGTACCAGCTCCTTTTCCTCTCCCCACCCCATTTTATTCCATACCTCTAGAATGCACTCTTCACACATTCATGGGGTTAAAATCTTTTATGAAGAAGATCAAGTAAACTCTTCATGGGAGGAGTAACTTTCCTCTTGTCTAGTTTGAAAGCCTGATTCCCCAGAATTTCTAGACCAGGATTTCCTACACCAAATGATGGGCATTATTGCAATGAGGAGATGGGACAATCTCTGCCATATTTATCTGGTGATAAACCAGAAATCCCAAGATAACTGGGGCACAGTAAGGGTGAAAGTCATGAGTTTTTATCTGTAAGTAAACTTAATAGTGTTCCCCAAAAAGATGTCTTCAAATCCTAACTCCTAATACTGGTGAATGTAAACTTATTTGGAAATAGGGTCTTCACAGATATTATTAAAGACTGTAAGATGAGACCATCCTGGATTTATAGTGGCTTGAAATCCAATGACTGGTGTCTTTAGAAAAAGAAGAGAGGGCATAGACACACTGAAAAAAAGGCCATGCAAAGACAGAGGCAGGGATTACAGTCATGTAGTCCCAAACCAAAGGATGTTCCAAGACACCACAAACTGGTAGAAATAAGGAAGGATTCAGCCTTGGGGACTTCATAGAAAGTGTGGCCTTGCCAACACTTTTATTTTGGACTTCTGGCCTCCAGAACTATGAGAGGTTCTATTTCTGTTGTTTTAAGCCAACAAGTTTGTGTTACAACAGCCCTAGGAAAATAATAGAAATTTTGGTTCCAGGAAGTGGAGAGTTGTTGTATAAATACATAAAAATTTGAAAGTGGTTTTTGAATTGGATATTAGGTAGAAGATGAAAGAATTTTGATAGGTATAACAAGAAAATAAACTAGATTGCATTGAAAAGATGGTTGATAGGAATGGACATTAAAGGAAATTTTGGTGAGGGCTCAGAAGGAAGTGATGAGTACAATAAAGAAAGCCTCTATTGTTTTAAAGGAATACATTATGAACAGAGTATTGACAGATATATGAACATTAAAGGTGCTTCTGGTGATGTCTCAGGCGGAAATGGCTCACATGTTATTAGAAACAGGAAGAAAGGTAATTCTTCTTACAAAGTGACAGAACATTTGGTTCAATTGGATTCTACTGTTGGGTGGAAACAGAACCTATAAGGAATGGACTTGAATAGTAAATCGAAGAGATTTTCAAGCAAAATGTTGAAGGTGCAGCCTAATTTCTCCTTGCTGCTTGTAGTAAAATTCAGGAGGATTCTAGATCTTCGAGGAATCACCACACTGTCTTCCACAATGGTTGAACTAAATTACATTCCCACCAACAGTGTAAAAGTGTTCCTATTTCTCTGCAACCTGGCCAGCATCTGTTGTTTCTTGATGTTTTAATAATCACCATTCTGACTGGTATGAGATGGTACCTCACTGTGGTTTTGATTTGCATTTCTCTAATAATTAGTGATGTTGAACTTTTTTTCATATGTTTGTAGGTCCCATGAACGTCTTCTTTTGAGAAGCATCTTTTTGTGTCCTTTGCCTACTTTTTAATGAGGTCGTTTGTCTTTTTCTTGTAAGTTTGTTTAAATTCCTTGTAGATTCTGGATGTTAGACTTTTGTCAGGTGGATAGATTGCAAAAATTTCTCCCCCTCTGTAGGTTGCCTGTTCACTCTGATGATACTTTCTTTTCCTGTGCAGAAGCTCTTTAGTTTAATGAGATCCCATCTGTTAAATAACATTTGACCCAGCAATCCCATTACTGAGTATATACCCAAAAGAATATAAATAATCCTATTACAAAGATACATGCACTCATATGTTCATTGCAGCACTATTCACAATAGCAGAGCCATAGAATCAACTCAAATGTCCATCAGTGATAGACTGGATAAAGAAAATGTGGTACATATACATCGTGGAATACTATGCAGCCATAAAAAGGAATGTGATCATGTCATTTACAGGGACATGGATGGATCTGGAAGCCATTATCCTCAGCAAATTAATTCAGGAACAGAAAACCAAACACTACATGTTCTCACTTAATAAGTGGGAGCTGAACAATGAGAATATGTGGATACAGGGAAGGGAACAATACACACTGGGGCCTGTTGGGGCAGAGGGTTGGTGGAAGGGAGAGCATTGGGAAAAATAGCTAATGCATGCTGGGCTTAATACTTAGGTGATGGATTGATAGGTGCAGCAAACCACCATGACACGTTTACCTGTATAATGAACCTGCACATCCTGCACATGTACTCTGGAACTTAAAATAAAAATAAAAATTGGCCGGGCGTGGTGACTCATGCCTGTAATCCCAGCACTTTGGGAGGTTGAGGCGGGCAGATCACGAGGTCAGGAGATCGAGGCCACCATGGCTAACACGGTGATACCGTCTCTACTAAAAATACAAAACATTGGCTGGGCGCGGTGGCGGGCTCCTGTAGTCCCAGCTGCTCGGGAGGCTGAGGCAGGAGAATGGCGTGAACCCGGGAGGCGGAGCTTGCAGTGAGCCGAGATAGCGCACCGCACTCCAGCCTGGGTGACAGAGTGAGACTCCGTCTCAAAAATAAATAAATAAATAAATATTAATTTTAAAAATTCAACAGGAAAAAGATGAACTGAAAAAGGAACTACTAAGCAAACAGCAAGGAGTACTTGATAATTTGGAAGGTTCTCCACATACCCAGATGCAAAAGATGCTAAAATTAGAAAATTTATTGTTGGGAAAGCATACTCTAAATAGAAGGCCAAAGAGGAGACTTAAAAATCTTTTGCTGAATAGATTAGATGTGTGGCTTATGGATCCAACTGACCGTTTCAGCAGACACCAGGAATAGAGATTGGTTATCCAGGAAGGATCTGTGGAAGAACCTCTTATCTGACAGTGTGATCCCCTTGACATACATGTTGGACCTACAAGGTTTTTAAGAATGTTGTATAAGCAGAAACACTGCCAGCTTAGACTAAAGGGGACATAGACAGGAACACAGAGAAAAAGGTCACATGAAGATGAAAGTAGGGATTGGGTGGGGTTACTTAAGAAAAGATTCTCCCTTAGCCTTCAGAGGAAACATGGTCCTGTTGACACTTCGATTTCACACACCTGGCCTCCAGAACTGTGAGAGAATAAATTACTGTTGTTTCAGGCCACTACTGTTGCAGTGGTTTGTTGCAGGTCTGGGAAACTAATACACCATCTATTATTATTGACTCTCTAGTCTTCTTCGGCCACTGCTGATGCAAATGAAGTGATCTCTCTGACCTGAGTACCTCTAACCCTGATCCAGGTATACCTATTCTAGCCTTGGATATTTCCACAGAATCAAATTCACTCCCTACCTCCTGTTAACAGCTTTGTGAACAACTTGTAAGAAATGTTATACATTGTAACAAAGTCTTATAGGTACTTACATCTTATAATTCTGACAACACTTACTAATTATTTTAAATGTTTCAATAAACTTGAAAAATTTACAAAGAGTGATGATAAATAAAACAATCTCTACTACACACTTTATTGGACTCTAATTGTCAGACTTTTTTTTGCAAGTGAGAATGAAATTAATAAATTGTCCCCTAATTGGTAAAGAGCAGACAACATATTGTGCACTTGCTTCCAGTTTTAAAATCTCTTAAACTTCGGTGGGGTAGGGAGAGGACAGCAGGAGAAAAGGCTAAGAATATTGAAGGGCAGTGTTTGGAGTATATTAAATATATGTTAATGCATTGTCCTTTTAAATAATCTTGTAAATTCATGCACAAATAAATATCTTTTAGCTATTAGAGTAAATGTTATGGAAACAGAAAGTATTTAATAATAGCTCCCCTTCTGGATTCATCATGTGTCTTATGCACATAATAATTTTAGTGATAATAATTATTTCCATAGAGGCTGAGCATGGTGGATCATGCCTATAACCCAGCACTTTAAGAAACTGAGTCAGGAGAATCACTTGGGTCCAGAAGTTTGAGAGCAACCTGGGTAACACAGGGAGAACCTAGCTCTACAAATAATTAAAATCAGCTGGGTGTGATGGTGCACACCTGTGGTTCTAGCTACTCAGGAGGCTGAGCGATATCATTTGGTGCTGTGTTCCCACCTGAATGTCATATTGAATTGTAATCTTCATGTGTCAAGGAAAGGGCCTGGTGAGAGGTGATTGGATCATGGGCGTGGTTTCCTCCATGCTTTTCTCATTGTAGTGAGTAAGTTCTCACGAGATCTGATGGCTTTTAAAGTGTTTGGCAGTTCCGTACTCACTCTTCCTCACCCGCTTCCTTGTGAAGAAACTGCTTGCTTTTCCTTCATCTTCCACAATGACTGTAAGTTTCCTGAGGCCTCCCCAGCCATGTGGAATTGTGAGTCAAACCTTTTTCCTTTATAAGTTACCCAGCCTCGGGCAGTTTTTGATAACAGTGAGAAAATGGACTAATACACTGAGACAGTAGTAAGCCTGGGAGGTCGAGGCTGCAGTGAGCTGTGATTGCACCACTGCACTTCAGCCTGGGCAACAGAGTGAGACTGTCTCAAGAAAAAATTATTATTATTTCCATTGCCATTTAATGTTATAACTTATAAAGGGTTTATTAATAAATTATGTGTCTGCATGTCTATAAAAATTGATTCTTAACCCAACAATTGTGTTGGGAAAGTAAGGTAAGTTGTTAGTATCCCATCTTACAATTAAGGATACTGAGGCTCAGGTAATTAAAATGTCTTGACAAGTTCATAGAACGAGTAAGTATCAGAACACTGACCAGAACCTAGGCCTCCCAATTCTAGCCCAGTGTTCTTTTGGTTTCTCTCTCCTAACTGTGGAAAAGTTGACCAAGTTATATAAGGATAATCAATGTATATGCTTTTATCTTTTCTGACATTGTGATCTGAAATTTTACATGTAAGAAAAATAATGTCAAAACCTCTTTATTTAATGGCTTACTTCTCTGAACATATGCTTTGACAATTTTTGACTTGATAATAAAATGAAGCAAACAAGAACATTAAATATCCTTAAATTTACTTGTTTCCTTGTGAAAATATGTCATGCTACTACTAGTGTATGTGGTGTAAGAAGAAAATGCCCAGGTTGTATTGAACATAGTGTGGTAATTTTTTATGATATGAGAGGATTAAATAGGTTGTATTTTTGTTTTTTTTTTTAATGTTATTTAAGACATATGGATGGAATTAAGATGACCCCAAAGGACAATTTATTATCACTGGAAAACCTGGGAAATTTCTAAGAAACACTTTAAAAATATTTATATACTGGGTTCCCCTAAATCCTTAAGAAAGAAAAGTGATTCATGATTCAATGCAATGAAAGACCAGGATGTTGTATGTCAGTAATTTTGCAGATTTGCAAAGGTAACCATTAAGTGTTTTTTTTTTTTAATATGAGATGAATGAGTATGGACACTTTTTGAGGGAACATTCAAAAAGTTTCATAAAGTTAGTTATGCTGTTTTTAAAAAGAACCATTAAGGAACTAATGGCCTAGCTGAATTGATACCTGGGAAAATATTCTACATCTAATAGAAATATGGTTCAAATGCAGAATGCTTACCAGAAAATTGCTAAAAATATAAATTAAGCATACGAAGTCATATCTATTATGCTCCATGCTGCTGTTGATGATAATACAACAACATATTTCCAGAATAACAGCTATTCAGGATATTTGTAACATTAAGGAATTGAAAATACTTGTCTTTGGGAAATGTATACTCATGAGCCTGAAGGAAGTGGTTAGTCACGCAATGTGATATATTTTTATATACGTATGTAAATGGACATAAAATCAAAATGAAAACACCTACAATATTTGGATGTTTAAATTGAAAATATAAACAGAAATAAATACAAATGTTAGTGTTGTTATATTCACCTTAACACACATGATGTTGCAAAAAGAGCTTTTCTGAGATGACTCTCACAAACATGAACATCTCAAATGGGAGGTGAGACTACAACCTGGTGATCTGACAAGGGACCTGGACTGTGAATATTGTTTGAACTGGAAGTGTAGGAGGTACACTAGGAAGGGTAGAGATCTCGAGGATGTGGAATGATACCTTCCTTTGTCTGAGTCCCAGTCTGTGGTTTCTGTCCTATTTATAATGACATTCTGGTTGAATTTGTTTGTTCTAGAAAGTAAGTCAAGTTTCAAGTCATGTCAGTTTATCCTATTAAGACCTTGATGAGAGGAAAAAAAGAAGAGGCCATTTGTGCTCGTGTGCTCAATTATTTTTAAAGATTACATTTGGCCATCTAAGCTTTCGTTGGTTGTCAATATGTGGTTGATCAAATTAGCGCAATTTGGAGGCTCAGTTCATGATTCCCTGGGTCTTTTGAGTCATTAGTGATCCCTGCTTGATTGTAGTTTCCTGTTTCAGTATGCCTGCGGAAAAGAAAAGGGCCCTGTTTAAAGTATCAAAACTATAGGATTCCAAAACAGATTTAGAAATTCCCATCTCCAGCTTGTCTGTTTTCCTCAATACTAGAAACTGAGGCATGCTGCTCTCGTGTCACTGTCCTGCCATTATCTATTTGCCTCACTTCTGACTTCTGTGAGTTAGCCCTGGTCTATTTATCTTATTTTGGGCAACAGTGTGCTGTTTAATATCTGGTCTCTTTTTTCTGTTCATAGACCCAAATACTTTTCTCCAGGACATAGCCTTCCTGTTTTCTTTTGTTCAAGTTTGATGAGCTCATGCTCTACACATAACTCCCAGGGCAGCTTTATACACTGACTGAAGGTGGAAAATTGTTAGAAAAGTGTTTAGTAGGCTGAGCATGGTAGCTCACTCCTGTAATCTCAGCACTTTGGGAGGCCAAGATGGGTGGGTCACTTGAGGTCAGGAGTTCAAAACCAGCCTGACCAACATGGTGAAACCCTGTCTCTACTAAAAATACAAAATTAGCAAAGTGTGGTGGTGAATGCCTGTAATCCCAGCTGCTTGAGAGGCTGAGGAAGGAGAATTGCTTGAACCTGGGGGGCGGAGGTTGCAGTGAGCCGAGATCGTGCCATTGCACTAAACCCTGGGCAACAAGAGTGGAACTCCATCTCAAAGAAAAGTGTTTGGTAGAAAAAAATTATAGCTGCTCACTACAGATTAATGTTCTAACATGTCAAGCAGGCTTTCATAAGATTCTATAGGGGCTAATAGAGGCTCACAATCTCCTAGGAAGATTGATGTTTTTCTGGCTCATCATCATGAGGGAGCTGACAGGGAACATTCAAAAGATCCTTATGTGCTCCTGGTGCTCCTCAATGACCTCAATGTCATTTGCGACTGAATAAGTGATGTGTTGAGCTCCATGTTTTCCTGTCAAGGTGATTTCTTCCCCACACGATACAACAGACACTTCCACCACCCTAGAGAATGCCAATATTAACCCCCTTATATTCTATATATGAATTTCTGCCAGTCACACAAGAAACCCAAGATATACAGGTCATCTCATCATGTGGATGTTGATTCTCAAGCATCTTGGAATATCCTGTAATTAGCCTCCATCTACCATTCCTCCTCAGCTCCCAATTCATTCTTCTCCACTCTCTGGAGCACAGTCAGTC
The DNA here is from genome assembly GCF_029289425.2 of Pan paniscus. Taxonomy (NCBI): domain Eukaryota; kingdom Metazoa; phylum Chordata; class Mammalia; order Primates; family Hominidae; genus Pan; species Pan paniscus. Next base: position 147,186,847 of record NC_073255.2, on the reverse strand, counting down.
ATTAAAAAAAAAAAAATCCCCTTTTTACTCAACCTCTCCTCAGAGGATTTCCTTCACTGTTTCTCTAACTAAAATCTGGCTCTCCATTAAGGACACTTAGAGTCTTCTCAGACAGTGGTGGTTTTATCTCACATGTCTCTCTTACTACTTGGTCTGGAGTTAGGATAATTGTCTTTCCTGATTCTTCTTGCCACCTTCAGACCTTTGTTTCTTCTTCCTTCCTCCTTCCAAGCCCCTGATTTCTTTTGAAGTTTATGTCAACAGATTACCCACTAACCCAGTTTGTTTTAGTCATCTAACTAATCCCCAGACCAGCCTTATTCATTTCTTGAAGATTTTATTATATGATTTACTCCATCACTACTTCTGACACAATTCTTGGTGATTTTAATATTCATGCAGAAAATCCTGCTAATATCTTGAGTTTTTAGTTCCTCGTTGTTATTTTTCCCTAGAATCTTGTCCTTCACCTTACATCAGCTACCCATTCTCACAGTTGGGCCCTAGACTTTGTCAGTCCTGGTAATAGCTTTCCATCCATAATCTCAATTTTAAGTACTCCACTCTGCAATCCACCCTTCCTATCTTTCTAACATGTTCCTTTATTCTCTCCCCATGAGTCATTGGTCTTTCTGAAATCTTCAGTCCACTGGGTCATACCATCTTTTCACTGCATACATTTTCTCAGCTTTCTCCCATCTTCATCTTCCTTTCTTCAAATTTACATTTTGTAGTTCATTTTTATGCTCATTTCTTGCTTACATCCTCAACCCCTTGGCTCTTCTTTCATTACATATTATATGCCTGGCAAAACCCAACTCTGGTCATGTCAGCCTGCTTTGCACACACACGTCTAGAAAAAAACTGTACATCAATGCTTCCCAATCTTATCTTAAAGAAGTGAATGTTATCCTCAAGTTGGATCCTAGCTATGTCCAGCAACTGTTTTATTTCTTTCATAAACTTTCTCTTACTCCTCTAGATTACCATTTCATACCACCTTCTTCATTCTCAAACATATATCTCTATAAATCTCTTCTCTTTGAGCTAACCAGCTTGCTATTTCACCGAGAACATGGAAATAATCAGGAGGGAACATTCACATGCTTTCACCACCCAGTGGACCCATCTACATGTGTTTCTTCTAGCAACTATGGAAGGGTTCTCAGTGACCTTATCTAAGACTAGATGCTTGACAGGACACTGGTTTTCTTTCTTTTCTCTTTTTCTTTCTTTTTTTTTTTTTGGAGACAGAGTTTCGCTCTTGTTGCCCAGGCTGGAGTGCAATGGTGCGATCTTGGCTCACTGCAACCTCCACCTCCCAGGTTAAAGTGATTGTCCTGCCTCAGCCTCCCAAGTAGCTGGGATTACAGGCATATGCCACCACGCCTGGCTAACTTTTTGTATTTTTAGTAGAGACGGGGTTTCTCCATGTTGGTCAGGCTGGTCTTGAACTCCTGACCTCAGGTGATCTGCCCACCTCGGCCTCCCAAAGAGCTGGGATTACAGGCATGAGCCACCGTGCACAGCCGGAACACTGGTTTTCATCTCCTCTGCCTACCGTAGGACATTACTCCTAAGGGGCGCCTCTCTCCTGTAGCACCAGATTTTTGCTCTTAACTAGTTTATTCTCAGCAGAAGACAAATAAGCTGTAACATATCCCATCTTAAAAAATCTGATTTGCCGATTTCTCTCAATATCACCACCTACCTCAGAGCTAAGTTTGGCTCCACCCTCACCCTTTACTATGCTCAATCAGTCAATTTTGCCTCTTTAGTCTCTTTTTTTTCTGCTGACACTTAGTTGAATCACTTATTACCATCTCACTCAACAATTTGAACAGACTCATTACTTTTCCATTGTCGGTTCTCTGCCCCAGGCTAGAGCATTGGGTTAAATCAATACACAATATATGTAGATTTCAGGAATTGAGTATTTTTTTAGACTAAGTATCCTAAAGCTAAACCTCTATTATTCTATATCTAAAAAGAAACTTCATAGGGATATATTCTACTTATTGAAGAAAATCAAGATTTCTTAATTATTAAAAGTACACATCATGTTGCACTGAGTTTCATATATCGTGATGGTCTTGCTGAATTTTTGACCATTTTCTCAAAGTGTCTAATAAGCTTTCTCCATTCTCTTTCTATATAACTGTAGAAATTCTATTATCCTGTTTTTTAAAAAAATTAAAATAAAGAAATTATAAATTAAACATCTATATTCTTACCATCCAGAGTAGAAAACGGTTAATAATTTATCATTTACCACACAGACATTTCATTGGAAGAAAAAAAATCATTTCAGAAAGAATAAAAGGCTTTTTAACTACCATCCATCATATCATCCCCCACCATAGATCACACCATCATCTATATTTGTGTACGTTATTCAGTCTATTTTTTTTGTTTTTCATCTGTAAAAAATATGGTTGAGTGCTATCCCAACATTTATTTTTTTCTGGAGCAGAGTAAAGAGTTAGGTGCCAGGCATGGTGGTGTGTGCCCATAATCCTAACTACTTGGGAGGCTGAAGGAGGAGAATTGCTTGAGCCCAGGAGTTCAAAGACAGCCTGGGCAACATTGCAAGACCCTGTCTCAAGAAAAAAAAAAGAGCTGGGGAGTAGTAGGGTATATTCTTCTCATAAATTTAGCTGTCATAAGGACAAAGAATTCTCATATCCTTTAAGGCCCAGATCTAGTACTACTTTCCCATGCTCCATCTTAATATGCAGAATTTCTGTTCCAATGTCTTTGGAAATCTTTTTTTAATTCACATTCATACATACACATATATGTATGAACACAAATTTAAAAATGCACATAATATAGACATATATATATACACATACACACGTAATTTATACTTCAGATTAATATGTATATATGGTTAATTTATACTATATATGAATGAAATATATATACACAGACACACACATATAAATTATTTAATTGTAAATATGCTCCTTAAGGGTTAGCATTACTTACATTACTTTCAGCAGTATCTTTACGCATCTGCACCACCAAATTGCCTGTCAGAGTATACAGCCACCCCAACACACCCACCCACAGCCCTCCTCTCCGCATCCATATAGATAAATTTTTCTCTATGACCACTTTTACTTAAATATATATAAGAATAAAGGAATGAACAATGGAATGGTTGACTAAGATACATGTAAAGATTCAAATTCAGTAGGTGCTCATTATCTAAGTGATATGCTATACCTCTAATTCATTTCTTTATTACACATGGCACTAGTAAAAAGTAATAAAGGGCTCTTAGCTACTTGAAGTGTTCCCATAACCTATAGGAGTATCATTTGTCTTGGTGGCAACTAGGAAAGGAGCAAAGAACAACTTGTCTTTTTTTGACTCATATTTCCACTTAAATGTAGAGAGATAAAAAGCAAGAGACAGCTTGTGCTAATTAGAAGGAGAAAATTTAAGAGAATATTGCTCTTGGCAGTGTTCAAAATACCAAGGTCACACATGTACCTTCCGTAACTTTGCTTCTCAATGGGATAGAGTATTCGGTAACAGGATTTCATGGAGGCAACTTTTTGGGTTCTACAAGGGCCTAGCAGCATACAGTCAAGAGGTTGTTTGTCAATTTCTTAAATGGTCACTGACAACAAGATCCTGTTTATTAATTAAACACAGTTCTTAAGAACATTAATTTAAGCCTGAAAGATTAATGCATCTGGGTCTACTGCTCCCTTGGGGTACAATTCAGTTGCTCTGTTACTTAAAAATGGTTTAGACAATAATTTCTGAGGAGGCTCAAGGACTGTGTCTCCTTCCACTCCCACTCCCTATACATCATATAATTTAGCAATGTCATGACTTTTTGACTGACTTGTGGCTCATTGGCATGGAATAGCCAGTTACCAGTTATCTAGTTTCTTTCTTCCACACAGCCAGGAAAAGTCAACCTGTTCAGTATCTCTTGGTCATTTATTGGCAGATTTAAAAAGAACATAAATGTTTAATAAAGATTCAATAATTCTTATTTTGCTCATCTGAAAACCCTGTTATGCCCATTTAATTGCTCAGCAATACTATCCATTTTCTATGAAAAAAATCACCTATTTTCTGAAGTGTACTACAAGATTAGTAATGCAATACTACCAAACTTATCTTAACTATTTAAAGCTAAATTCCACCTGTCAAGATAAGTGAATAAAATGTATTTGAAATGTAGTTCCCATGACTTTTTTTTTTTTGAGATGGAGTTTTGCTCTTGTGGCTCAGGCTGGTATGTAATGGCGTGATCTCGGCTCACTGAAACCTCTGCCTCTAGGTTCAAGTGATTCTCCTGCCTCAGCTTCCCAAGTAGCTGGAATTGCAGGTGCCTGCCACCATGCCCAGCTAATGTTTGTATTTTTAGTAGAGATGGAGTTTCACTATGTTGGTCATGCTGGTCTCAAACTCCTGACCTGAGGTGATCCACCCGCCTTGGCCCTGACTTTTACTGAACATATTCATTGAATTTCTAATTTATACATTTTGATAATCCACAATGGATCTTTTAGGGTCTCATTTCTAATGTCAAGGCTCTTATGGAGATCATTAAAACCTAAGTAGAATTAAACACAAGCTTGCCTTCTACTCTAAACTGTTAATAAAATCCTTTAGTCTTCTGTGTTAAAAGGAGGCTTTCATTCAATTACTTCCTATTTTTGCTATTTGATATTGCAAAATTATTGCAATATGCTTAGGTGTGAATATACTTCATCAGAAAAAGTTCTTTTATCATTAATATAGTTAGGAAGGCATCTCAACAAAATGAAGCAGGCATGTAATAACCGCCCCCCCCTAAAAAGGGAAAAACTCCATAATAGAAATATATTTTGTCTTAAGAGTTATATTTTGTTTCACTAGAGTGTGAGCTCCATGAGCATAGTAGTCATTTCTGGCTTGTTCATGACTGTATACCATTGATTAGCACAGCATTTGACATAGTAAGTGCTCAATAAACATTATCAAATATATGATGTTACCAACCTTGTTTTATTCAGACTACATTGACCAAATTCTAAAATAGAAGTCATAAACATCTGCCCTTTAGTGATTATTTAACAAATAACTATCTTCCTATTCTTTTATATATTAACCTAGAGCATTGATCATAATTACGTGAAGCATCACTTAAAGCTATATTCAAGTTTTTTTTCATAATTCATTCATATAAATCCCACAGTTTCAATATAAATCAGAAATAAAAGGCTGGGCATGGTGGCTCACGCCTGTAATTCCAGCCCCACAAGGGCTGAAGCAGGAGGATCGCTTGAGCATAGGAGTTCAAGACCAGCTGGGGAAACATTGTGAGACCTCATCCGTCCAAAAAAAAAAAAAAAATTAGCTAGGCATGGTGTTCCCATACTCAGGAGGCTGATATGGGAGGATCACTTGAGCCTGAGAAGATCGCTTGAGCTCAGGAGATCAAAGCAGCTGTTAGCTATGATTGTGCCACTGTACTGCAGCCTGGGTAACAGAGTGAGACCCTGTCTCAATAATAATAATAATAATAATAATAATAATAATAATAATAATAGTAATAATAAAATCATCCTGCTGGTGGATATCATTCCTTTCTCTCTCTCCAATTGAAAAACTAAGGTAAAACTTATTTCAGTGGACCAACCAGAAAATGAAGTTAGCTTATAAGTGAGATTGTTTTTCTTCACCTCTATATTGTACTTGGGTTCTTCTGTATGAGATACATTGGAATTTTCCCAATTTTTAAGGTTTTTACTCAGGTCCTCAAATTTCTGTATCTGGTATGTTGTCTAACAGACTATGACTTTACTTTTCTGTAGAGAAGCAACTATTGAGAATGCCACAGACTTGAGCTTTCCATGCTATATTTAGAAGATAATTTGCTGCACATTCTTGGATCGATTTTGCCATCTCAGTTACTTTGTGGGAGATAATTGACATTCTTTGTGCTATGACAACTGTATGTGATGGATTAGTTCTAGTGGTTGACACTGGTTAGCTTCATATCAGTCACAGAATTTCATGAGCAACCCGATTCAAATCCTATGCAAGACACAAGAGATTTCTAAGAATATAGCCAAACTGAACTTTAGTAAAAGAACAAACATCTTCTCTCTTTGAAGAAATCTTCAATTTTCCAAAGTCACAAAAAAGATGAACACTCAGTGGACTATAATTAAAACAGTTTCCAGTGGTCAGTATATATTGCAATTGAAAAATTTCAGAGTGTGACTATAGCTAGATATTGTGATACTTTTATATCAAAGCATTAAAACCTTAAAAATAATACAGTTAAACTCACTTTTTACAAATTAATCAAGGGTGTAATTTAGTCCATGAGAAATTAGAAATTATTTCAATAGGCTACCTTAAAAATCCTGTATATTTAGCTTATGTTTAAAGTAGTGCATAATGGGGATAAGTGAGGATACATTCAGGAGACAATTTCCTGATGAGATTATGAAGATTATAGAAATACTGATAGAAATGTTAGTATCTATCAAAATATTGAATGGCAGAAGGCATATCCATAAGATTTAATACCTTTTGAGATCATTAAAACATCTATAAGTTATATTTTCTTTGTGATCATATATGTAGTTGATTATCTCCTCACATCTTGTGTTCCCAAATCTCTCTTTTCCTTTAACATTGTAAGACTAAATATAATTTAAAGAACCAGTATCTATGACCTTCAAAGTATGTTATTATTCTCTTTCACTTAAATGGTTTAATATCTTGCAATTCTTCTATACTTGCCTGATATTGTTCTATTAGCCTCACATTGCTTTTTATTGCTTTTTAATTATTTACTTGACACATCATAATTGTACATATTTATAGGGTACAATAAGATTATATATATGTTTATTATATATATACACACACACTGTGTTAATGATCAAATCAGAATATTTAGCATTTGTGTTCAAATGATATAGAAAAGTTTACTAATACACAGATTATCTAAAATTCTATCCATGCAACTTAACTCATTGGCCAAATTCTTCATATTTGTGCTTCTGTTTCACTTCCAAGTTGGCCAGATAATTTATCTTCACAAACTTTTAGAACCATCTCTTCATACATTTTTTCTGCAAAATAATTTATATTCAGACTTCATGGGTGTTGATTAATCTGAGTAGATCTCTGGCCACCAAAAATGTCCAAAAACATTTCTCTTTTATTGAAACTTGCCTGTTTTACTGAACCAGATTACTTTAATAGATTTTTCTTACTTTCAAATTTTTGTAATGGCGTTTTCAATTTGACCCTCTTGATCCTTTTTAAGGTTTAAATAGGTCTTCTTTTTCCCTCCCTTCCCTCTCTCCCTCCCTCCCTCCCTTTCTTCCTTCTTTCCCCTCTTTCCTTCCTTTCTTTCCTTTGAACTTCTTTATTCAGTTCACCTGGTGTATGAAAATGGTTTTCTCAAAACCATTATCATTTGCAACAATCTCAATCATCTGAATAAAGGGTTTCGTCTATGTTCCAGAAAAAAAGGACTAGAACATAATGTACCTGAAATTACAGGCTGAATTAACACATGTTGGCTAAGTGATGCTAAACACAAATAAGGCTAATTTTCTGAAAATCCATTCCTTAGGAAATGACTGATTTGCTTAGTTTTTAGAGTAATCACTATGGTGAGTTCCTTGATTCTCAGACGTGTCTACTTTAGTCATGTCAGTTTTTATTAATAAAGGAGATGGCTGGGCGCAGTGGCTCACGCCTGTAATCCTAGCACTTTGGGAGGCCAAGGTCGGTGGATCACAAGGTAAGGAGTTCAAGACCAGCTTGGCCAACATGGTGAAACCTTGTCTCTACTAAAAAGATATTGGGGGAACCCACCCCCAATATTTCAACATAGGTTCTTTCTATTTTCCATAAGTGTCGGCTGGCTGAGAAATAGAGACAGTACAAAGAGAGGAATTTTACAGCTGGGCTGCCAGGGGTGACATCACATATCGGTAGGACTGTGATGCCCACCTGAGTCTCAGACCAGCAAGTTTTTATTAAGGGTTTCAAAAGGGGAGGGGGTATAAGAAAAGGCAGTAGGTACAAAGATCACATGCTTCAAAGGGCAAAAAGCAGAACCAATAATAAGGGTCTAACAAAGATCCCATGCTTCTGAGGGAACAGGACAAAGGGCAAAAGCAGAACCACTGATAAGGGTCCAACAAAGATCACAGGGCAAAGGGCAAAAGCAGAACCACTGACAAGGGTCTATTGTCTTGATAAACATCTTAACAGAAAACAGGGTTTGAGAGCAGAGAACCAGTCTGACCACAAATTTACCAGGGCAGAGCTTTTCCCCACCCTAATAAGCCTGAGAGTACTGCAGGAGACCAGGGCATATTTTAGTCCTTATCTCAACTGCATAAGACAGACACTCCCAGAGCGGCCATTTATAGACCACCCCCCAGGAATGCATTCCTTCCCCAGGGTGTTAATATTCCTTGCTAGGCAAAGAATTTAGCAATATCTTTCCTACTTGCACATCCATTTATAGGCTCTCTGCAAGAAGAAAAATTGGCTGTTTTTGCCCGACCCCATAGGCAGTCAGACCTTATGGTTGTCTTCCATTGTTCCATAAAAATCATTATTCTGTTCTTTTTCAAGGTGCACTGATTTCATATTGTTCAAATACACGTTTTACAATCAATTTGTACAGTTAACACAATTCCCACAGTGGTCCTGAGGTGATGTACATCCTCAGTTTACCAAGATAACAGGATTAAGAGATTAAATTAAAGACAGGCATAAGAAATTATAAAAGTTTTATTTGGGAACTGATAAATGTCCATATTAAGATGAAATCTTCACATTTACGTTCCTCTGCCATGGCTCCAGCTGGTCCCTCTGTTCAGGGTCCCTGACTTCCCGTAACAAAAATACAAAAAATTAGCCGGGCACAGTGGTGGGCGCCTGTAATCCTAGCTACTCGAGAGGCTGAGGAAGAGAATTGCTTGAACCTGGGAGGCAGAGGTTACAGTGAGCTGAGATTGCACCACTGCACTCCAGCCTGGGTGACAGAGTGAGACTCCATCTCAAATAAAATAAAATAAAATAAATAAAATTTAAAAAAAGGAGCTACATAAATATGGGTTTTATAAAGGTTATTTTTTACCATAGATAGCAATTCACTAAAGATTTACTGAACATTAAAGTAGATGCTGTGGATGGGTTAAAGAGAATTACATTCAAAGAAGTGACTGGGTAAAAAATGCTCAAGAATATAGATGGATAACTGAATTGAAAGGCCATTGTTGAGGGTAGGTACTTTTTATTCAATCTCATGAGGTAGAGAGATTTAAGTGAACTGAAGGTCCTAGAGAAGGAGAGAACAGTATAGAAGATAGATAGTTACACACACATACACACACTCCTCTTACACCTGTGTATGTTAGGAAAGCATAGAGGAGAAAGGGAGAATTGCCAGTTGCTAGGGAAAATAGCTTCACCCTCAGTCTGGACATTAACCAGTGAGAATAGCTAGGCTTTCCTTAAGAATCAGAGATTTATACAAACAGAATTAGTTGAGGTGATCCAGCTGTGAGTACTAGGATGGAAATTTAGACTTCTGTTTTCTAACTTGCCTGTGTCCAGGTTCCTCATCTGTAAAATTAGGTAAATGTCTCTATCATAAATATAAGGTGAATATTTACTCTAGAACTTACTCTAGAGATGAGATAATTCAGACGTTAAACTTCTTTACTCTCTCTGCTTTGCCCACCCTAACATTCCTTACCTGGAAAATAAGGTGGATATCTGTATGTTAAATACAAACTGAATATGAGGTGAAATCAGCACATTTGAAGAAGAAGATAAAATGCTGGGTTTCCAAGACTTCTGTGAAAGAGCTATATATATTATATGATATATATAATTCCTGGGGTGATGACATCAGGGAAATACATCAGCAGCTATGGTGAGTCTGAGAGCATTCATGTTGGACATGATTATGATGGTTCATGCGAGAAATAGAGTTAGCAGATAAGAGAAACATTTAGTCACTATTTTATTTAATAGTGTGTAGATCTTGGGGATTTGTAAAATAACCTGTTTCAATTTGGGGCCATCTGAAATTATTTCTTGTTATTCAGGATTTCAAGATTGTTTTTCAAACGTAGATTAAAAATATATAGGAGTCAGTTCGATTTCAGATCCAAATTTTTTTTTCACCAGCATATTTTTGTTTGAGAACAACTAGTACAAGAAATCATTTTAAGCTGGAATGGGATGAGCAAATTTAGTATATTTTCTTAGGGCTTTTGAGCTGTTATGTTACTATAAATAAAATAATTTAATTTTCTTCAAATTTACAAATTCTTTCATATGGCACCAGCAAGCATAGCCACTTTCCCGTTACTGTAGCTTAAATCCTAAAATGAATAGAAAAAAAAACTGAGAAATTTAAGATCCCAGAAATCCATACTCAATTCTAGATATCTAATATATGCTAGTATTTTTATCTTTTTCTCTCTGCTTTCCATCCTTAAAATGAATTTCTAATATTTTGTATGTGTGTATAAAAATGAGACACAAAGGGAATTTTTGCTGGCTACTCCTTTGTTGAGTGTTTGTATTGGAGATGGATCTTCTCAGCCCAGCAATGCTGCCTGTGATCTAAAGGACTCACAGTGACCTGATGACTTTTATTTGGATTTGCTCTTTCTGTTTTATGCAGACATCAGTCAGACAGTCATCATTACTTTAATGTAAATAAGCATCCTCTAAAACCTCAAGTTCTGATAGCTTTGTTTGATCAGAAGTCCCTCAGTAACAACTTCCTCTGGGTTATGGAAGTTGACTCAGCATGAAAGCATGTTTCCGCTTTTCAGCCCTTTTGACCTCTCTGTGTTCTAAATGGAACATTCAATTACTCTTACCCTTCCTGTTTTCTAACCTTTGCCCATTGTGAGCCCTTCAATATGAATAAAATATCTAGCATACCAAAGAGGAAATAATGAGTCTAAAAGGTATCCATCAAGTATGATGTAGTTGCCTGGCTAGCTATAGGCAGAGAAAAAGCACAACTCCCTGCTGTGCATTCTTCTTTGAGAAAAGAGTTACTGACACCTTTTAGTCTTCTCTCCATGGGAGCTTATTTCTTTTTTATCCATCCACAGCATTTCTAAGACCCACATCATCAGAAAAAGAAAAGTAGAAGACAAAAAATCAAGTGTGAAATGCAATTATAAACTGCATCTTGAAATCTATACCACCAAGAGGCTAACAAGGCAGAGGGTCCATGGCCTCTTTTCAAAGTTCAATTTCAAAGGCTAACTCTATATGCCTGAAATTGATGCTGCAACCAGGAGGGTCCCACCCATCAATTGCAGGTTTCAAAACTGCAACTCTTTCTTTGATATCAATAATAGATGACTGGGAGGCAGCTTATAAAATATAATTGGCAGCTTGGACTGAGTCTGAACACAGTAGCTTGCAAACTTACGTAATCCTGGAATTTGAGAGTTTATGTACCTTGGTGGGGAGCAAGAGGACATGGTCCATGATTAAATGCCCTGAACAAAACAAGTGAGATTCATATCTTTTTCCAGTCCTCATCCTTTCTCATCCCAGTGAATGGAAACCCGATAGTAACCTGGAAATCAACTGTAACTTCTTCCTCTACTATGTTCTCTTACATTTAAAATCCAAATCCTACCATAATTAACTCATGCATTCACATCTCTCTATCACACTCTCCAATTCATGCCACCATCCTGCCTAGATTCCTAAAATGATCTTTTTTTTGGTCAAGTTTTAGACTCTCCTAACGTATACTCTACATTGCAGCCAGCATGATCTTACTGAAAGACTGGTATCTTTATAATTCTCAATGTTACTATTGCCTTCCAAAGCTCAAACTCTTTAACACTGGTTTGCAATGCCCTGTAGTATCTGTTCCCCACTTACCTCTCTTCCTTATCTCTCAGTCAATCCCCTTTTCTCTGTACTGAAGTAAATCCCTCTAGGTTCTCCTATCTTTACCTCTACTTTTTGGCCTATGTTCCCATTTTCCTGTAACATGCTCTTACTCTTCTGGCTTCCTCACACTTATCTTTTATGTCTCAGTCTTCTCTCATTCTTGTACTTGATTAGGCTCCTCTGTTGCTCCCCTTAATTTCCCTCTCATAAGCCTCTTTTTAGATTGTTGCATCACTGTTGGTATATCTTCATCCTGAGAATGGAAGCTCTCTGACAGCTCTGTGAGGGCAGGGAAGGTACATCAGCTTTTGTGGGTATTCGTATACCCATGACTCCATGATATTTGTTGAATGAAAGGACAAATTAACTTTACTATGCCCCTGAGATCCAGTGTCACGAATTGTGTATTAGTCTGTTCTCATGCTGCTAATAAAGACATAACCAAGACTGGGTAAGTTATTTAAAAGAGAGTTTTAATTCCTTTACAGTTCCACATGGCTGGGGAGGCTTCACAATCATGGCGGAAAGCAAAGGGGAAGAAAGACACGTCTTACATGGCAGCAGGCAACAGAGAGAGAGCATGTGCAGGGAAACTCCCTTTTATAAAACCATCAGGTCTCATGACACTTATTCACTATCAGGAGAACAGCATGGAAAAGACCCACCCTCATGATCCATTCCATTCTACCAGGTTCCTTCCAGGACACGTGGGAATTATGAGAGTGACAATTTGAGATTTGGGTGGAGACACAGCCAAGCCATATCGAATGGTTAACTGAGAAGTGGATTTTCCTTTCCTAGTCTATCTGGAAATTGAGGGAGTGGTTGACAAGACAAAGTGCCATGAGCGAATGGCTTTGTGTGTCCCTCACAGAGAAGGAATGGAGAAGACTGCTTTTTTGCCTCAAAGACTGGGCTACTTTGGGAGACATTGCATCCTTCCTGGCCTTGCTCTCAAAGCTTCAAATGGGGGAGGGTAGTGAGCATGGGGAAATAAACTACATTAAAACCTGTTGTAAGGGATGAGAACTCTGTAGAATTAGAATATATAAGCAATACAAAATGCTGAAAGCTTTCAGAGAGTGTAAAATGCAGGGTTAGGCCAGGCACGCTGGCTCATGCCTTTAATCCTAGCACTTTGGGAGGCTGAGGCAGGAGGATCACCTGAGGTCAGGAGTTCAAGATCAGCCTGGCCAACATGGCAAAACACCATTTCTGCTAAAAATACAAAAATTAGCTGGGCATTTTGGTGCAAGCCTGTAGTCCCAAGCTACTCTGAAAGTTGAGGCAGGAGAATGGCTTGGACCCAGGAGGTGGAGGTTAGAGTGAGCCAAGATCATGCCACTGTACTCCAGTCTGGGTGACAGAGTGAGACTCTGTGTCCAAAAAAAAAGAAAAAAAAAGGGGGTTATATGAAATTTTCTTTTACATTTTTCCTTCTATACTCAGTATTTTAAATTTCCCAATTCTGCCCTTCCTCCCTCCTTCTCTTCCTGCCTGCCTTCCCGCCTGCTTTCCTCCCTCTTTCTTCCCTCCCTACTTCCCTCCCTTCTTTCCTTCCTTTCTTCCTGCCTTCCTTTTTCCCATGAGTACACAGTTATTGTGAGCCTATATGACATTTCACATACAGTTGCAGGCACTGAAGATACGATGGTGATTAAGTAAAAACAAAATCACCGGACTCAGGAAGCTCATATTTTAGTGAAGAGACCAACTAATATATATTTTAAAATGTGTAATAAAATGTCAGTTAGTGATAAGTGCAATGAAGGAAAATAAAGTAGGAGAAAGTATAAAGAGTGATTAAAGTACGGGGAGAGTGGTGAGGATAGGCTATTTTAGGCCTGAATGTCAGAGAAGACTTTCTAAGAAGGTGTCAAAAATTTCACTAGAGAACATTATATAGGAAAGAAAGATTTTGAGACTATTGCGATAGGGTCAAAGATATGGAAATAGGGGAAAGAGATCAAATTCACCTTTGCCAACACAAAAGGAAGGAGAATTTTAAAGAACGGTGGTGAGCTAGTGGAAAAGCACTGGAGGACATAGGGGTTAATGGACGAATGACTTGGCCATTTGTTTTTGCTAATTGTCTCTTATCGAAGTTAGGCTCCTACACTCTCACAGAGACTGGGATGACTCTTACGTTTTTGAGAAACATATTACTGGCTTGTAAAACTGGAAAGAGGCTGGGAGATTTATATCTCAAAAGGGCACAGAGAAGGAATTTATTATTGTGAGTTTTCTAAAGTAAATGCTGTAAGAAAAGGGAGGCCAGGGACCTATAGCCAAGAAGTCTGAGCAAAGTTTAATCAAGCTGAGGAGAATGTTAAGGCCATCTTTGACATTTGGGCAGAGACTTAAGGAAGTGAGAGTGAGTTGCAAACAGGTTCTGAGTATAAGCACCACAGGCTGAGGCAAGAGCCAATGCAAACCACCACTAAACTACAAGCCTGACTCTGCAGGAGCAGTCAAAAAATACTAGTTAGACTCAAGTGGAGTGAACAAGGAGGGGAAGGGAGGAAGGTGAGGCCAGAAAGCTGAACAGAGGCCAGACCAAGGAGGATTTGTTGGGAAAGTTTGAAGTTTATTCTGAGTATGCTGGGAAGTTATTGGAGGTTTTAAAGAGAGTTTCATCATCTACATGTAAAAGGTAGTCTCAGGCTGCTGTGTTGAGGAGTAGAAGCCGGGAGACTATCAAGGAGACTGTTGCAATACCCATACATGAATCTTAGAGTAGGGTGGTAATAATGGAGATAGAGGGGCTTGGCACATTAGCTAGAGTTCTCCAGAGAAACAGAACCAAGAGGAGGTTTATTCATTAATTAATTTATTTATTATGGGAATTGGCTTATGCAATTATGGAGGATCAGAAACCCCATGTTCTGCCATCTATAACGTGGACAACCAGGAAAGCCACTGGTATAATTCAGTCTGAGTCCAAAGGCCTGAGAACTGGGGACTGCAGATTAAGTCTCAGAGTCTGAAGGACTAGGAGCTCTGATGCCGAGGGAGGAAGATGGATGTCCAGCTCAAGAAGAGAGAGAATTCACCTTTTTGTTCTGTGTGGGCCTTCAGTCAATTGGATGATGCACACCCACATTGGTGAAGGTTGATCTTTACGCAGTCTGCTGCTTCAACTGCTCATCCCTTCTGGAAATGTTCTCACAGATACACCTGGAAGCAGTGGTTTACCAGCAATCTTGGCATCTCTTAGCCCAGTCCAGCTGACACATAAAATTAACCATCATACTTGACACATGTGAAAGTGTATATTCTTTGCTGAAAAAATAGATATGAGATAAAAATAGAAGTGAAGGGAAGCTTAAAATTTTTGACCTGAGTAACTAGGTAAATATTGATGATACTATGAAATGGAGAAGCCTGGATGGAGGAGTAGGTTTAGAGGTTTATGAGGGGTATAAAATAAAGAGGTCAGTGTTGGACAAGATAAATTTGATAAGCCAAGTAGGTATTATAAATTTGATAAATGTATTGATAAATTTGATAAGCCAAGCCAGGTATGTCACCTGGGCAGTTGCATATATTACACTGAAGCCCAAGAAGAGAGACTTTGGAGATGAAAAGAGAAATGTGGGAGTCAGAGTATACCTGGTACTTAGGGTCTTCTGAGTCTTTTTCAGGGTATGAAGATGAGAAGAAAAATACAGCATTTTTTTTCAAATTTATTCATATTTATTTACTGACTCAGCCTAATATATATATATATATAGAATATCTATATATAAAATTCATTAGCATGAATAGTTAATATAAATGTATATATTTTATTGATTTGCATGAATAGTGACTTCTTTCAGTAACCTTTATTTTCTGCTGCACTCCAGGTTGAATTACAGAATAAGCAAGTGCTTTAAGGGGACAGCAAAGCAAGAATGCTGAATTTGTTTTAAAAAATGCATTTGATATTTCAAAAATTTATATGAGATAATAATGGGAAAATGCAGAATTTTGTTTTGCCTTTTAACCTCATTTTCCCAATATAGTATTTTTAGAATATGCCTATATTTGGGGTGTATGACACTATACCATTTCAGTCTTAATAGCGCCTTGGCCAGACCCAAAGCTTGGTACTAGTCACTGTAAGAAACAAATAGCTCACCCTGTTCATTTTTTAAAAATGTATTATAGAATCTCTACTTAGCCGTAAATAAAGCAAAGGTGACTATGCATAAGTGAATAATGACACTCTGCATTAACTGGTGGTAGTTTTTAGTTCTTTATTAACTTTAATCAGTGGTGGATGAAACTCAAGGGATTTTAAAAATCAAACTCAGATGAGCATCACGAAGAGAATATTTCCAGATGGTAGTCTATTGTTTGGTCCTCAGATATTTATTTTATTTTTATGTTATTTTTACACATTTAGTGAGAAATTGTCAAATATAAGGTCAGATAGGGATATTATGTGGCCACTCTCTACCTGGCCTGGTTTTAAATGCTGGGATTATAGCCATTTTAAATGGATAAAAGTATTTGCTCTTTTTGAAACAAATAGATAATAAAAATAAATAAGCATAGTTTATATGCTAACTGGTAATAAGCACTATGGATAAAAATAAAACAGGATTAGAAGGAATAGAGTGCATTGAGTTGGGGATATGTTTGCAATTATAAACAGGATGATCAGGGAAGGCCTCACTGAGGGGATGTTATATTAGTCTTTTCTCACATTGCTATATAGAAATGTCTGAGACTGGGTAATTTATGAAGAAAAGAGGTTTAATTGGCTCACAGTTTTGCAGGCTTTACAGGAAGCCTAGTGTTGTCTGCTTTTTGGGAGGCCTCAGGAGACTTCCAATCATGGTGTGAGGCAGAGGGGGACCAGGCCTCTTACATGGCAGCAGCAACAGCAAGAGAGAGAGCAAGGAGGGAGGTGCTACACATCTGTAAACAACCAGATCGCTCAAGAACTCACTCACTATCATGAGAAGAGCACCAAAGGGATGGTGCTAAGCCATTCATGAGAAATACCTCCATGATCCAATCACCTCACACCAGGCCCCACCTCCAACATTGGAGATTGCAATTCAACATGAGATTTGTGTGGGAACATAGATCCAAACCATATCAGTTATTTGAGCCAAGATATGAAGGAAGTAAGAGAGCAAGGCCTGTAGACATACCTAAAAAGGGCATTGCAGGCAAAGGAAACAGGAGAAGACATTTTTAGGCTTAAGCATGGCTGGAATGTTTGAGGAATAGCAAGGCGACTACTGTCTAGGGAGCCAAGTAAGGGAGAGGAGGGCAGTAGGAACTGATGTTAAGGAAATAGCAGAGACAAGATTATTAGAGCCTTGAAACCACTGTGGCTAATTGGCTTTGAATTTGATGAAAAACCACTGGAGGTTTTTAACCAGAGAAGTAACATGAGCTGATTCACATGTTGAAAGGATGACTCTGGCTGCCATGTTAAGAACAGACATTAGATATGGGCTGGGGGGAGGGGTAAGAGTAAAATCAGGGCGAACTCCAGGATGCTATTGCAATAATACAAGTCTTCACCTGATGATTAGTGATGACAGTGGACAGTGGATGACAGTGGACCGTGACCTTTGTTGTGGAGGTGAGGTAGGATCAGAATTATCTTGAAAGTACCTGTGGTGAGACTTGCTAAAGAAACGTAGGCGGTATGTGAGAGAAAGAAAGCAAGGATAACCTCAGGGTTTTTGGCCTGTAGAATTGGAAGAATGAAGTTACCATCTACTGAGACTAAAAACTTAGGAGAGAGAGGTTTGAGGATTAAGATTAGGTATTTATTTTAGGATATTTTAAGTTGGGTATGCCTACCAAAGTGCAGTTGTAGTTATCAAGAAGGCAGTTAGATACATGAGTCTGGAGTTCGGCAGTGAGGTCTAGGGGTATCTGGGATTAATCAGTACATATCTTATATTTAAATGAACAAGTATAAGTAGATGAGTTGTCCAAGGACTGAAATCAGGGGTGTTCCATCCATGTTTAGAGGTTAAAAAGATGAGTAGGCACCAGCAAAGGAGACTGAAAGCAATGATACAGGTGGAAATCCAGCAGACGGTGGTGTTCTGGAAACCAAGTGAAGAAAGCATTTGGAGGAGTGGTGAACTGTGTCCAAAGACACTGGCTTATCTAGTGAAGTGACTGAGAATGGAAACTTGCATTTAGCAACATGGAGGCCACTGGTGACCTTGAGCAAGCAATTTCAGAGGAATAGTGGGGCAAAAGCCTGGGTTTAAGAGAGAACTGGAGGAGAGGACATGTTGGCATTAGTGAATGTAGAAAACTTCTTTAAAAATTTTTGTTATAAAGAAGAGCAGAAAAAAGTGTTTTGACTGGGAGACCTTATGGCAATAGGGTTTTGTTTGTTACTTTTCTAGATGAGAAATATGTATGCTACAGACTGATGATAAAGAACATACTGGTGTTACAGGAGAGAAGGTAGTGGAGAGGATTGCTTGAGTCATATACTTGACTAGTGGAGAGGCCTGGGGTTTAGTGTTCAAGAGAAGTTGCCTTTAGTTAGGAGATGAGAGGGAGACTCTGTCTCTGTCTCCTCTGCTCCTTTCTTTTCCTTTCCTGCAGTCTCCATCTCTCCATCTCTAGTCTCTTTCCCTCCTTCTCTACCTGCCCATCCTCCAAATTTTGTCAAAAGTGGTTTAAGGGGTCCTACTAGGATTTCAAAAATTTAACCATATTAGAATTAAAATATTAAAAAAGGAAAAAAAAAACCAGAGTTGAGATATAGGGTTTGTCAACTTAAATATAGGCAACTCATCTTACTAAGTACTTAAATATTTCAGCAATCCTAAGATAAACAGGCATCTCTTCTTGTCTCAGCTGTGACACTGACTAGCTGGGT
Source organism: Pan paniscus (assembly GCF_029289425.2). Classification (NCBI taxonomy): domain Eukaryota; kingdom Metazoa; phylum Chordata; class Mammalia; order Primates; family Hominidae; genus Pan; species Pan paniscus. The sequence continues at coordinate 147,168,054 of NC_073255.2, read as the reverse complement.
AATTTTGGTTGAATTGCTTAACCCATCAGGAGTTCTTTTTTTTTTTTTTCTTTTCCAGAACTAAAATGAGAGTAATAAACTTAGTATCTAAGATCTCTAAAAGTTTTAAAGACTATTTATTTGTAACATTAATGACTTCATTTTGTCTCACATGAACTATCCACTAATTCAAAAATGACTAATTTTTTGCAAATTTGTCTCAGATACATAATGTTTAACTTCACTTATGTTTTATGTTAACATACTCTTTTTAAAAACATTTAAGGTAAATACTTCTGATATTCTATCATGGTGTGGTTTAAATATGATTTTAAGAATGTATAGCTTTATATGGAACTTAAGATCTTTTTCTTGTTGACTCATTCATTTTTCTAAATAAAATGGTGACAGCTACAAAACAATATGCATATAAACAAAAAAATAACTACACATGGAATGAGCATTTAAATAATCTCTTAAATGTTTATATTCCATTATCTTTCTTAACTCTCTAGGAAAAGGAAATTAACATGCATAATATTGGAATCCAAGTTCCTTTGCAAAACAGAGTGAGTGTACAAATTATTCATAATATGCTAAAAATCTAAAATAGATGAATTTTTATCATCCTTATCCTTTAACTGTTCTTAATGGTCCCTCTGGAGATCTCTCTTTTCCCCCATTATTATCAGCTGTGAATTCTATTATGTCTCTTAAAAACTATCCCACTTTCTATGAATTTTCTTACAAAGCCAAGACTTTGTTAATCTACTACCATCACTAGCAAAAAATTCAGTTTTATATTTAGTGGTAACAATTCAACATTACCCCCAGAGATTCTTGAACACACAAGGGGTATGTGTGACAATGATGTGATCTCTGAAGAATTACTAGACAATGATCTCACTTATATGTGGAATCTACAAAACTTAAACTCATAGTAGTGATAGAGGCAAGAAGCAGACAAAGGCTTAGGCAGATAGGGAAGGGTCCCTGGAGAATCTCCGACCCGCCCCACAAGTGTTTACATCAGATATTTTGTGCAGATAAGGGAACCTGCACAGGGGGCTTTCCTGGGCATGCCTGCAGTGGACTAGAGGCCCACATGCACTGAGGGAAAGGGTAGAGTCACCAGGAATTCACGCCTTATGCAGACGAGGATCCTGGCCTCTTCATCTCATGTGTGGTGGTCCTGGTATTCAATCTGTGAGGTGGAAACCTGCTTGCAAGGCCCCCACTCTTTGCTGAGAGCTTTCTTTTCACTTAATAAATTCTGCCCTCTTCACCCTTCAGGGTGTCTGTGTGCCTAATTCTTCCTGGTCATGAGACAAGAACCTGAATTAGCTGAGCTAAGGAGCAAAAAATCCTGCATTACTAGCAGAGAATAGAATCATGGTTATCAGGGGCTTGCAGTGTGAGGGATGTGGAAATTTGGTCAAAAGGTACAAAATTTCAGTTAGATGAAAGATAGCAATATTTATAGGAGGATATTCTTTTAAGCACAGAGTTCTTAAAATCAGCTGACTTCCCTCTAGTTATGTATACCTAACATTAAACAGTTGATTTTTGAAAATTTTCTGTGAACTCAAAAGAAAAAAATAAAAACAAGTGAAAAAGTAATCAACCAGCCAAACAAACAGATTGGTTGGACAGACAGCAAGTCCCTGACTCTAAGTAATCACAACACCCATTTTTTGAGGCTTCTGAGTTTTCTGAAGCCTAAAAGCTGAAGCAAATCAGTTTATTTTTGTTCACCAAGCATATAAATGCCAAATAACTAGTGTGGTCATTCCCAGACTGGAATAGATATTGAGATTGGTTCTTTTTTTTAAGCTTTTTAGTTGACATGTAATAATTATTGATAGTAACGGGATAGAGAGTGATATTTTGGTAATATGTATAATGTGTAATGATCCAATCAGGTAATTAGCATATCCATCACCTTGAGTTAAGATTGGTTTTCAGAGTGTGTTATTTGGCTTTTAATTATGTTCAGTGATCCCCCATTGAAAACCAAATCAAACCAAACCAAACCACATAAAAATATACTCTCGAAATTATGTTTCATTCAGCTGTCACTCTCTTTCTCTCTTCAAAGCCATCCTCCCTCCTCACACACTCTACTGAAACTGCTTCTCTCACCACTAACCTATGAATGGCCAAATTGTGTAACCTAGGCATTGTGTAACTCTGTTGGTCCAAACATATCTAACCAAACTCTACTCTTCTTGCCTCTCATGGCTTTATATTCTTGTAGTTTTATTCCTATGTTTATTTCTTCTCTATTTTCAGGGTCCCCTAATTCTGCCTTTCCTGAAATAGGTGATACTCCTCAGAATTCCTCCTGAAATGTCAGAGAGTTATCTTAGAAGTGCTCACTGCAGGTCAGACAAAGAAATGAGAGCTATTAATATTATAATAGGCTGTCATTTTAGTCTCTTTAAAGTTTTGGTGATAATAGGACAAATATAAAAGTAATTCAGAAAAGAATAAAGCAATAAATGGATTAGATGAAGCTAAGCCTGTGAGATGATCACAGAGTGGGGTGATAGACCCTTGCATAATGTAAGATTAAGTAATAATATGCTTGACAGCCAGCCACATGGAGTATTGGATTCTTGTCCCCTTAAAACTTGGAATTCGTGGTCAAACAATTATTAAAAATTGGCCAGAGTATGTCCTTGGTAAAATGAGATAATAAATGTCTCCCTAATAGGTATTATTAAACTCTGGAAACATACAGAATTAAGACTAGGAATATTTAAGAAAATCAAAGCAGAATATTATTTTTATGTTAAAAATGTATAATTTTTAGCATTTTATAGTACTGATAATGTTTAAGAGAATTTGCCATATTTGAATTATAGTCCAGCCTCAAAATAGCTATTTAAGGCTGGGCATGGTGGTGGCTCATGCCTGTAATCCCAGCGTTCTGAGAGGCCAAAGTAGGTGGATCATGTGAGGTCAGGAGTTCAAGACCAGCCTGACCAACATGGTGAAATCCCATCTCTACTAAAAATACAAAAATTAGTCAGGCATAGTGGCGGCTACTAGGGAAACTGAGGCAGAAGAATTGCTTGAGCCCGGGAGGTGGAGGTTGCAGTGAGCCGAGATTGCACCACCACACTCCAGCCTGGGCGACAGAGCGAGACCCCATCTCAAAAATAAAATGCTATTTAAAATGGATAAATAATTATTTTGCCTTGTGATTTTAAGTAAAATCCATGACAGAAATCAGCATGGCCCATTCATTGCTCATTCTCTATCCATTTTGCAAAAACTAGAAACCTAAAGTCTACATTTTTCAAACTCCCTTGCAAGTACAGTTCTACATGTCAATTCGATACACCTGAGTAAGACTTGGACTCATGATGAAATAACCTGGGGTTAAGGGGCATTCACTATGCATGTGCAGATCATAGCAGAAACAACATGATTTTGGAGCCAATAGCTATAGACATGGCTTCCAGATTCAGCAGGTGGTGGCTTTCTAATTTGGCATCTTCCTAATGGTGGCTTCCTTCAAGAGTCAGCAGCAGGCAACAGCTTCCTTACTCTGCACCAATCATCTATGGCAGAAGTAGCAGCTCCCATTTTTCTGAGCATGCTGCCCTCAGTGCCTGGAAGGTCTCACCTTCCTATCTCTGCCTGAATTATATTAACTTAGCTTTCCAGATTCAGCCAATGTATCCATTTGTCATGGAAGATTTTGGAAACACCCTCACACCCCACTGCCCTGGGTAAGTTAGGTCACCCTCCCATGTGTTCTCATTTATGCCTTGTGTATTCCAAGTTTACTAAGTAGCACACTCCATTATATTTATTGGTTTATTTGATCTATTTCTCCATTATATAGTAAGAGCCTTTTGGATAGAAACTATGTCTTTGTTTTAACTATGAAACCCCAGCCCTAAGTATATTTGGTACATAGTAGGCACTCAATACATCAATGAATGAATGAATGTCTGAATGCCAGTGTGAGGCTTCCATGCAAATGTGGCCTTCTCATTGAAATCATTATTTCTAAACATATATGAGAAAATATTCCCAAAGAGAGAAACCTAATTACTCTGTAATTCAAATGAAGTAGCATCTAATCCACTCTCACATGTAACATTCATGAATGGTCCATGAAGCACCATTGAATTTCCTAAATCTTTCTTTCCTGATAAGAGCCCATTAACTTAACTAAAAAGAGCGCTTATTTCCAGGCTCTGTTTTGGGGTGAGAAAAACACTTTACTAACTAAATATTTGTAAAGGGAAGATTCAAATTAAAATGATGAGGCAGATTGGTTTCTTTAGCAGTTTTTACCTTGTAATTGCCCTATCTTGTTTGTTCAGTTACGACCAAAGAGAGACAAAGTATGGACTCCAGTGGTTGGAAGAATTTCTTAAAACATTAGATTAAGAATGTAGGCATTTTAGGTTTGCAGCACACTGATGAAAGAATTTTGCATTCATATTACTTCTACTTGTGATTTAGGCAATAGTTAAAGGTTTTTAGTATCAACAGTATCGTCACGGGAAGCAGAAAATTGCAATACAAAGAAAAATTTGGTAGCTGTCTAGTAATGATAATACCTGATACATTATATATGGCTGGCTGTTTTAATTTGAATTAATTAAGCTTGTTTATGTCTTCCAAATATCTACCTGCACAGATAAAGATAACTGGTAACCTTTTCTTTTTCTGATGGAATGGAATGTTTTTATGTGTCAAATTATAGATCATTCATGAAAAGGCAGAGAAAATGATGAAGATATCATACTGCTATCCCATCTACACAGTCAAGTTGAAGAAACTTTTAAACAAACATAATTACCATAGTACAATGAATTATTATATATATATAGTACAATGAATTATTATAGTACAATTATATATAGTACAATGAATTATTTTCAAACACAAATCTTCATTTTCTATGTTTCTTGACTGTCTTTTATGGTATTCATATTCCCCATCAAGAAATATAGGACTATAACCTCTCATTCAAGTTATTGCTGAGAATCCTGCAGCAGTGTTCGTCTTCTGACTGGTGCATCTCACTCCTAACATTGTTCTGAACACCATTCATGTATTCAATAAATATGTATTTTTTTTTTTCTTTGAGACAGAGTCTCGCTTTGTCATCCAGGCTGGAGTGCAGTGGCACAATCTTGGCTCACTGCAACCTCTGCGTCCTGGATTCAAGCGATTACCCTGCCTCAGCCTCCCAAGTAAATGGGACTACAAGTGCTTGCCACCATGCCCAGCTAATTTTTGTATTTTTAGTAGAGGCGGGGTTTCACCATGTTAGCCAGGCTGGTCTTGAACTCCTGACCTCAAATCATCCACCCACCTCGGCCTCCCAAAGTGCTGGGATTACAGGCGTGAGCCACCATACCAGGCCTAAATATATATTTTTGTGCTGCTTCTGTACCCAGGACTGTTGCAAGCACTGGGGAACCAGTTATGAAAAGCACAGATGTGGTGTGAGTAGTGGCCTTTTTAGAGTAGCTTAGTTGGTAGCTGGAAAAGGGATATATACAAGCAAGGTTAAAGAAAGAAAAGAGTAGTAAGTGCTGCGAAGGAAATTAATAGGGTACTGTGAGAGAGACTGACAGCAGACATGGGCCTTTGAGAGCTCCCAAGTCACTGTGTCCCTGCACAATGCTGGACCTCTACTGGCTTTCTCTAAGTTCCCTGTGATGTGGACAGGGTCTCCTCCATAGCCCCCAGTCTATGCTGGGCAGGCTTCCTGGGAAGGTGACTGCCTGCCCACCATGTCCCAACACCTTTGTGTGCTACAAAGTTCTCTTCTTTCTCAGAGGATGTCACTTTATTAAATGAACCCTTAACACCCTAGCCAGAAGTATTTGCATTTGGATGACTTTAATTGTCTGGGCTTTCCTGAGAACACCTGTGAATATTTATTCAACTATTATGAAACCAAAAGAGTCATCATAGTTGTGTCTGTCCTGTAGAGAAAATAGCTCTGTACCAAAATGGTGAGTGATGTGTTACTCACTTTATATGAACAAAAGTAGAGAATTAGACAAATAATTTGGATTTGGGATGAATTACAAAACCTCAGTAGCAGCACTGAATGGCCATTTAGCTAGGAAACAGAAGCTTGGCAGTTTTCTGGGTTTATCTCAGGAAACAGGTTCAAATCCAGGCTGTGCTATTCACCATACCTCATGCATGACATTATGCAAATTATGTTTCTGATATTTGAGTTCACCCTAATAGTCCTGAATAGAAGCAACTGCTCTCTAACTCCCAGAAGGCTGTAGGATTTAAATGGAAGTATGCCATAAAATTATTGATGTTACTTTTTAAAAATTTTAGAGCAAAATAACATTTATGAGGCCAATATGTGCCAGAATTACCCAATGTAGGCAAAATTATCCTATGTTACAGATGCAGAAGCTAACAGAGAGGGGGTAAATGGTTGACCCAAAGTCACAGTGGTAATAAGTATTACTGGGGTGAAAAATGAAATGTGATACATGGTCCTATTCTCTTTCTCTTAAACCAAGTAGAAAAATTGACGGTGTGACTTATAATTTATTTCATTCCAAGGTTTGTATTTAAACATCTGTTGTCAGTGTCCACCCCTAAGTAGAGGAGACCTTCAGAATGGTTTGATTCCTGCTGTTACCCACCAAAATAGGCCTATTTTTACCTGCTGCACATACTCTTTACTCTTAAATTTTCTTTTAAATCAAGAGTTTTGAGATTAATATGAATAAGTAAATGAATGAGTGAATGCCCTTCATTTAGGCTACTGTGAATTGGCAAAATCATTTGGGAGCTGGTCAATAGTTTGCTCTCATAAGGTAGGCTGCATAGACCCCTATGATAATTTTCTAAAAAATTTGAAAAATATCCAAATAAAAGCTTAAGAATGTTGGTTGGTTTACCCAGCATTGTCTCCAAGGAAACTCTTTCTTTCTTTTTTTTTTTTTTCTTTAGCCTGAGAATTACTGTGTAGGAGGGATCCTGTGAAAAGGACCTGTTAAATTATGTTAAATATTCATTTGCTCACTTTAGCATCTGGATAAAGACTTTTTCACACTTTGAAGGATACATATCCTGGAGTAACTTTAATTGACTTGGTGAACTATCTTTCTCCCTAAAAGAAGGCTAGATAAGCTGGGACCATATATTTTATTATATTATGAAAACATAAAAAATACCATAAAGGGAAATCAAAGTAGTAATGGATCAGCAGAACTGCTGTGATAGTTGTAATATTTTTTCAAACATGTGAGCAGCAAATAATGATTTTTCTATACATATGTATGCAGAAGTATACAGGTGTTTACAATCTAGTATAATTTGTAGTGAATTTTAAAATTTAAAAACAGAAGGAACCCATGAATGATGAGCATTTCAAATCCAAGGTGGATAAAAGCTATAATGAAACAGCAAATTATACTTTTTAATAAGTGCATTGTTCTGCAGAAAGAGATTATTGTATTCACTGACAGCCAATTCTGTAATGATGAATTATTATTTAAAAGCCTTTCTTTATGATATTTTTAGTAAGCAATTAAGAAATAACTGCTCAGCTAATTTTTGTGTATACATTTATAAATCTTGACTTTAGTTAAAATTTCCATCAAGTTAGCTGATAAATATTTTTGATAGTATATGTATCTCCCCTACCTTTTCTTTCTTTAAAATTCCCAAACAGCATAATTTTTCCAACCATAAAAATACAGTAAAAAAAAAATTGGCAAAGTTGGATTTTATACCTGTTGCCTTTTTAAATAAGAAGCACTAATCATCACTTAGAATTTCATTGTTACTTGTCCTCAAAACGTAGAACTTTTGCTGTGGTCCCTCAAATTGTGATTAACCTAAGGCCAAATTTCTATCTTATTTTGTACCTCTTCCTATTTTCAGGTCTTTCTAAGGTCTTTAAAATGCAAGGAAAATGCCCTAGTCCTGAATCTGAGGAAGATTCAGCATAAAAGAAATGTAGCACTTTTATTTTCAAACTGGAAAAAGTTAAAAGTTTCTTTGGGGCCAGGTGTGATGGTTCACTCCTATAATCCCAGCCCTTTGAGAGGCCAAGGCAGGTGAACTGCCTGTGCTCAGGAGTTTGAGACCAGCCTGGGCAACACGGTGAAACCCTGTCTCTACCAAAATACAAAAAATTAGCCGGGCATGGCGGTGTGTGCTTGTAGTCCCAGCTACTTGGGAGGCTGAGGCAGGAGAATTGCTTGAACCCAAGAGGCAGAGGTTGCAGTGAGCCGAGATCATGCCACTGCACCCAGCCTGGGCAACAAAAAAGAAAAGAAAAAAAAGGTTTATTTGGCATTAAGGTATGTTTAAAAATTTTTTACTCTCATTTTAATTTTTATGAGCATCTCACAGTTTTCTGGGGTATATTATTGGTAATCATTATGGTTTACCAGTTGATTGCAAGTTTTATGATTATCAATCATGTAAGCTTTTTATTTTTGTATAAAACATCTATGGACAAATGGATGAAATCAGCAATGATCCAATTATTGAAATTTAAGGTACAGAGGAAGAGTGCCCTCTAAATAAAAGTGTTCTTCAAAGACCTGAAAGATAAACTTTGTATTTTTTATTTTTTGCTTTGGAGAGCTTTCAATCAATAAGCAGCTAAAAGTGAAGTGCAGGTAACCAGGCAGTGAGTCCAGGGCTGTATCTTTCCGTGATGCAGCAGGAGGAGAGAACAGGATCAGTAGAAAGAGAAGAAGGTTAGATAGAAGCTAAACTGTTGTACCTTAAAATTTTGCCTCCAGCTAGTGCTAAAAATTTTAAATATAATTCTGTTTTTGGCTGGGTCATACCATACTCTCTTTCACATGAAGTTCTTTAAGCTTAATTTTTTCAGAATACTTCTCTTGAATTTTTATTATTTACTTTTGCATGATTTCTATCTTGAGTTACTAACAGAACATCAGTAGTTATACTTTTAATAATTTGTTTTTAGGCATTGCTATGGTTTAAGTATCATTTATCCTAACCAAAATTTGTGTTGAGGATTAAGTTTACAGAGCGTAATGTTTTGAGAGGTTATAAGACCTTTGAGATGTGTTTGGGTCATGAGAGATCTGACCTCATGAAGAGATTAATGCAGTCACCTGGGAGTGCGTGGGTTCCCACAGGACTGGATTAGTTTCCATGAGAATGGGTTCTTATGAAGCAAGGCTGCTGCTTTTGCTTGGTCTCTTTTTGCACATGTTTGCTCACTCTTCCACTTTCCTGCCATGCTGTGAAGTAACATGAGGTCCTCACTAGGTGGGCTGCCCAATCTTGGACTTCCCAGCCTTGAGAACCATAAGCTAAATAAACCTCTTTTCTTAATAAATTACCCAATATCAGGTATTCTGCTATAGTAACACAAAACAGACTAAGATGGTCATGTAGCTTTAAACAATAATGGCTAATTTAAGGCCAGGGCACTTGGAAAAGCTTACAATTTTCTGTCCTCACTTGTCTCATTTATATATATATATTTGAGACATTATATATATATATATATACACACATATATATACATACACATATACAAATGAGACAAACGTCTCATTATGTATAATATATATTTGCCTCATTTATATATATATATAAAATCTATTTATATATATTTTAAATATATTCACAAATTTCTTCTACCTGCAGAGGGAGTTCCTAGAACAAGGGCTGTTCTGTAGCTTTAGTTAATTAATAGTCTGAGGAATAAGAAAGAATAAAAGACAGAGTAGTCTTTTGTTATTAACACACAGAGTCCAATTTTCTATATTATCCATTTATTAAGTGTCAGTAAATTATCACCCACATACAAAGAGATGAGTTGCTGCATAAAGGTTTTTGCTTAGAAATACAGTTCTGTATAATAGTGTTTACCTTTGAAGATGCAGGTCTTGTGTGAAGATTATTTAAGTCCAGGCTAGTGAGGATTTTTCTTTTTTGTCCTGCAGGAAGTAATTTAGACTCATTCTGTGAATTTTTGTTCATTTAGAAATATGTTGGACTAAAGTATAATGTTATGGTATGTGATCCACTGAGAATATCTACTTTTCTGGGCTCACCACTCAAGAAAGGGAGCTGCTATTTTTCCTCCCTGGTAGAATCCATACTGAGATCTAGAACTGGTGTGAAGATTTTATCTTTCAGTTCAGTCAAGCCTCTCACCTTTCAGGAGGCATAGTTAAGTTGGTCTATTTAAACAAGCTTTCCCTAACAGAAGGGTGCCAGGGGTCATCTAAATAGTCCAGGTATGCTATAGCTGATCACCATAGACAATAGTAACAACAGCAGTTCAGGTAATGCATTTTTGTCTATTTGGGACTATATTTTTCACAGTATGAAGGCGTAAACTGTACTGGACTAAGTTAAGCAAGGAAGACTTTATTTTTGTTACTGCAATAGAGGAGAGAATTAGGACTCAACTGTGCTGTGCTGAAAAAAATAATGTGGGAGGGTTTCTAAGCACTGGGGTGAGCTTGTGGTAAAATACTGAATGATATTAGCAGGAAAGTTGACAAATTGTATGTGTCTTGCACATTGACTTATTCCTGAACTTGCAAATGTTTTTCTTTGTGATTAAGTCATCTGTGTTCGCTAATTGGTTCTCATCAAAATTAGATAGAGTCTCCCACTCTCCCACAGAATCTGGAAAGTAGGGATGCTGTCTTTTTTTGATGATTACATTTCAAGACATGGCTCTCAGGGCTTGGAGAAAGACATTTCTGTGTTATGAAACTGGCAGTAAGCTTTTTAAAAGATTTGCATGTTTAAGGGACAAAGAAAATTTTAAGAATTGCAAGTTTTCTAAAGTACATGCTCTAAGGAAAGGATGACCAGTGGTCTAGAATTAGGAAAAAGATTGTTTAAAATTTAGTGAAGCTGAGGGAACTGTTCAGTCTGTCTTGGCTAATAGTAAACATAATTTCGGCTTCTACTAAACCAGCGATAAAGTCTCATTGATTCGCAAACAACCAATTTGAATATGTTATTTTGTGTTGAGCTTGGACTGATGTCCATCTCTATGGTCTATTTGTAAAATATTATAAACAAATATTCAAAGCTAAATATTTGGGAATGATTTTAAATTTTCTGAAAAACTTTTTAAAGCATGCTTCAAGCTTCTACATTACACCAACTTCACATCACCGATTGGCTCAGAAATTACAAATCTTTCGTATTCATGAAAACAAATGTCCTAACACTTCTACTAAATTAGCATTTTTACTAACATCATTCATCAAAGAAATGATGAAGATATTTAAAACAAAATGTAATCTTATAATGTCTAATTTTAACTAATCCCGGTTCCTTTAAATTAGAAATGTAATAATGACTATACACTTGCTATTTTTTTCTCATAAGTGCTCATATACCTCAGATATTTTAAACTAGAAATATTAAGCATTTATAATTTGAAGGAAAGAAAAGGTGAGTACCTTGTCTGTTAGAAAGTGTAAGTGTGTGTGTAGAAAAACGCGAAATGAAGTGGTGTTGTTTTAATTATTCTACTAATTTTGTATTAGTAAATATGTCATTGGTCATCAATAGTTAACGATAAGCATTACTTGGAAATTGCTTAGTTTGGTGTTTCTCTTTGGGTGAAACAATTGCTTAGCGTATATAATCCTCCCCGCACATTCTCTTTTATTTCTTGTAAGCAGCTAAATATAATACTGCTGGGAAAAAAATTATTTTTCCTTTCTAAGCTTCATGGCTGAGGCCCCTGTAACAAAAGACAGATCAATAAGAGAAACATACAAATTAATTTAATATAAGTTCTATGTGACACAGGAGCCTTCATAAAGAAATGAAAACCCCCCAAAACAGGCAAACCCGTGTATTTTTTTGCTAGGTTTGATGGAGAGGTAGTCATTGAGAGGTATGACTGGATAGAAAAGTATAATCTAATGGTAAAAAACTAGGGGGAACTTGTCAAGGCTTATTTGTTCAGATTCCTCTCTGTGACCCTGTTTCTTCAGAGATAAGAATGTTTCTTTCCTGTGGGGATAGGAAGGCCACCTCTCAAATGAGGGTCATAGGAAAGCTTTAGGGGAGAAGGGCAGGGAGTGACCTTTCTAGGTTTTATGACCTGCTTTGGGGGAGATGGATGGGAGAAGTCTGAGAGTGACCTTCCTGCTTCTGTAGTTTTCTCAGATTATTTTACCTTCAAATATTTTTGGAAAGCATGTCTTGAAATCCACCAATATTCAGTCCAATATCCAATACAGTGTCATTTTGAGTATCTTGCAATAAAGAAATGTTATTTGCATGTTTCATTTTATCACAGTGAAATTCAAGTGTCTGTAGTTCTTATAAGCTGTCCCTAACTTGATCACATTCAAACTTTGAGTGCCTAATATGTGCCAAGCAATACACTAGACACTGGGTTTATAGTTGTAAATATGTAAAGATTGTATTTTAGTTTATCTTCACAACGACCCAATGAGGATAGATATTATTATTTCCATTGTATGGAAGAGAAAATGAGATGCAGAGAAACTTGCCAAAAATCACTCAGTTAAGAAGAAATAGAAGCAGTATTTGAACGGAGAAAATCTTTCTCCACAGCAATAGACTTATTAACCACTATGCCAAATAAGAATATATACAAATAAATCAATAATTGATAAATGTTACAAAGAAAACCAGGGTGGTATAAGAGAGAGTAAAAGTGTGGTTCTCTTTCAGAGTGAGTGGTGAGGGATGAACACTCTGACTGAGAATATAGCATTATTTAAGCGGAGGCCTGAAGTTTACAGAAGAGCCATCAGCTAAATGACTGGGGTCCAGGCAGTGCCTCATAGTATTTAATGAGTCCAGCTAAATCCCTCTGGCCATCCAGACTTGCACTGCTCATTCCTGCTTTCATATCTTTGCCTGTGCTCTCCTGTTTTTTCCTGTACTGTTATTTTTCCCATGTAAAATCTTTTTTTTCTGAACGTAGCACTTACCTTCATGTTGCTCTTGTGACATAATAATTATGTACAAGTTGCCTGATAGTTCCTTGACTTGCTTTATTGGTATATATGTTATATTCAATGGGCTGTGCTGACCACTGGTCAGTTACTTGCCCTTCCCTTTATGCTGAGGGGCTCATTACATTTATATATAGGTCAAGTCATGAACATTACCATGCTGGGTACAGGTGTTGGCACCAGGGCTGACTTCTGAGCTGATAGTGGATGATTTTGAGGCTGGCATATGAAGTATTAAGAAATCTCCCTCATGAGAGTGTGATATCCTGATTATTAACTGTTTAAAACAACCAGATTTTTTTGGTGGGGGGAGTTTAAACAGAAAATACAGAGATAGAAGGAGTTCATTAATATTTGCCTAAAAGTTCTAAGAAAAGGCATGAGAAATCCTTCTGAAAACACACTTCAGTTCATTAGGAGTTAAGAGACACTGGCCTGAAGAAGTCGGACCTGAGAGAAGATAAACAAAATTTCCGTTTGATATGACTCATAAGTCAGTTAATGCTGTGACTTATCCTATGGAAGAAGGAAGTCATTAAAATAGTTAAGATCCTTGTTCTGAGAATAATCACAACATCAATGATAGAATCTTGAGAAAGGAAGAGAACCTGAGGCAAGGCAAATATGGTCTCTTGCTATAATGACATTTGAGGAACAAAGAACCGGTGCTTTCAAATAAGAGAATGGAAAGAAAAACATCCAAAGCAATTGCAACAAAAGCAAATTTGACCAATGGAATCTAATTAAACTAAAGAGCTTCTGTGCAAAAAAGAAACTATCATCAGAGTGATCAGACAACCTACAGAATGGGAGAAAATTTTTGCAGTCTATCCATCTGACAAAGGTCTAATACCCAGAATCTACAAGGAACTTAAACAAATTTACAAGAGAAAAACTAGCACATTAAAATGTGTGCAAAGGACATGAATAGACATTTCTCAAAAGAAGACATTTATGCAGCCAACAAACATATATAAAAAAGCTCAACATCACTGATTATTACAGGAATGCAAATCAAAACTACAGTGAGATACCATATGGTATCTATTGACGATTTAATAATCGTCACAATGCCGATTATTAAAAAGTCAAAAAACAACAGATGCTGGCGAGGCTGTGGAGAAATAGGAATGCTTTGACACTGTTGGTGGGAATGTAAATTAGTTCAACCATTGTGGAAGACAGTGTGGCGATTTCTCAAATCCCCACAACAGAAATGCCCTTTGGCCCAGCAATCCCATTACTGTGTATATACTCAAAGGAATATAAATATAAATCATGCTATTATAAAGCTACATGTATGCATGTATTCCTTGCAGCACTATTCACAATAGCAAAGACATGGAATCAACCCAAATGCCCATCAATGATAGACTGGAAAAATAAAATGTGGTATATATACATCATGGAATTCTTTGTAGCCATAAAAAGGAACAAGATCATGTCCTTTGCAGGAACATGAATGGAGCTGGTAGCCATTATCCTCAGCAAACTAATGCAGGAACAGAAAACCAGAAACCACATGTTCTCACTTATAAGTGGGAGCTGAATAATAAGAACACAGGGACACAGGGAGGGGAGCAACACACACTGGGGCCTGCTGGGGGTGTAGGGGGAGGGAGAGCAACAAGATAAATAGCTAATGCATGCAGGGCTTAATACCTAGGTGATGGGTTAATAGGTGCAGTAAACCACCATGGCACACATTTACCTATGTAACAAACCAGCACATCCTGCACATGTATCTCAGAACTTAGAAAAGAAAAAGAAAAATATCTGCATGACATACATATTATTGCCTTGAAGGAAATTGAGATTAAATATTTGAGAAATATAACAAATTTGTAATGTGGTCTATATGAACTGAAAATGACAGTAAGCAATTGACAGATGAAAGTACTTCAACACACAGTTTACGTATACATGTCCATGGCCAAGCCAGACTAAGCTCTCTTGATCAGATCTCGTATCTTTCCAATATAGATGGCTACAGAGCATTTCTATTCATGCTTACACTCTATAAGTTAAACATTTTTCCTTTTTCTTGTATCTCATCTAATGTGATCATATTTAAGAGAACGATCTGTGTTCTTGGAGTAGAGTCCTCACAGAATTTAAATGCTGTCCTCCAAAGAAAATTCCACAAAAATTAACAACCCAAGAGAGTAATGATTTTTCTTTCACTGAATATGTTTAAGCAGAAGCTGTTGCTTCAGGGATGCTGTGGAGGTCATTTATCAAGGATTAACTGGAAGTTGGAATAATTGACCTCTTAAATTCCTCCTACTCTCTGAGTCTGTTTCTGTGAAACAAGTAGATAAAAACAGAAAAGGAGGATACTGTTATATTCTTTATCATGTATATTTATCTTGCATAGTAAGAATGTGTAGATTAAGACCAGGCTTTCTCCTGATACTTGATTTACGATAATTAGGAAAAATCTAACAACATATTGTGTTCTATTTTATTTTCTAAATTAGTAAATTTTACTTTTTTTGGGAAAAATTTCCAAGTTGATTCCATTAAATAAATTTGTTCTCAAATTGTTTAGAGGGTTACTAAGAAACCTTGTTTTTTGGAATTCAGTCATGATTGAAGTATTATTTGCTAGATGAAGTATTCTGTCAACATTTCAGAAATTAAAATTTATAATTTATAAAGCTATTTTTGTATTTAATTTGTAGGAACACTTGTAGAAAATATTTACCTGCTTTCTTAGGAAAAAGTATGATACCTATTCTATAGGTAAGTCCTATATGTAGAAAGTCGGTAAATCTATACAGTAATCTCTATTATCTTTCTATTCTTAGTAAGTGAAAAAAATTTGGAAAAACTTAAAATTTTAAAACACACATTAGAAAAAATTAAAACTGAAAAGAGTTGTTAATGAAATATAAAAATGCCAAGACTAATACATCTTATTAGAATTTAGACTGAATACAAATGAATGTGTATTTCCTGGTAACTTTTAAAGATATTAGGTTGGTGCAAACATAATTGTGGTTTTTGCATTGTTGAAATTTGCCATTTGATACTGAAATACATTCTTAAATAAATGTGAGTATGTTCTACATCATTTTAATGCACACTTCTTGCTTTGATTTTTGGTAATGACTTATTACTTGCTATTTTATATTTATTTTAGACGATGGAAATCACGTTAGACAAAAAGCAAATTTAGGCAATTTTCTCATTTGAGTTCAAAATGGGTCGTATAGCAGCAGACATAGCTTGTGACATCAACAATGCATTTGGCCCAGGAACTGCTAATGAACATACTGTGCAGTGGTGGTTCAAGAAGTTTTGCAAAGGAGAAGACAGCCTTGAAGATAAGGAGCACAGTGGCTGGCTATCAGAAGTTGATACAGGAGAAGTTGCCGAAGAACTCAACATCGACCATTCTAGGGTTGTTTGGCATTTGAAACAAATTGGAAAGGTGAAAAAGCTCGATAAGTGGGTACCTCCTGAGCTGAGTGAAAATAAACAAAATCAGTGTTTTGAAGTGTCTTCTCTTACTCTACACAACAATGAACCATTTCCCGATCAGATTGTGACGTGCACAAAAAGTGGATTTTATACAGCAACTGATGACGACCAGCTCAACGGTTGGACTGAGAAGAAGTGCCAAAGCACTTCCCAAAGCCAAACTTGCATAAAAAAAACGGTCATGGTTACTCTTTGGTGGTCGGCTACCTGTCTGATCCACTACAGCTTTTTGAATCCCTGAGAAACCATTACATCTGAGAAGTATGCTCAGCAAATCAATGAGATGCACCAAAAACTGCAACACCTGCAGCCGGTATTGGTTAACAGAAAGGGTCCAATTCTTCTCCACGACAATGATGGACCATACATTGCATAACCAATACTTCAGAAGTTGAACAAATCGGGCTACAAAATTTTGCCTCATACGCCATATTCACTTGACCTCTCACCAACCAACTACCACTTCTTCAAGCATCTCAACAACTTTTGTGGGGAAAACGCTTCCAAAACCATCAGGATGCAGAAAATGCTTTCTAAGTGATCGTTGATTCCCAAATCACGGATTTTTATGCTACAGGGATAAACAAACATTTCTTATTGGCAAAAATGTGTTGATTGTAATGGTTCCTATTTTTATTAATAAAAATGTGTTTGAGCCTAGTTATAATAATTTAAAATTTATGGTCTGAGACCACAGTTACTTTTGCATTAACCTAATAGTTACTTTCCATAGTAAAGAAAGAAATTGAGGACAAAATTGGAAAGAGATTTATCTAGGTGATTAAGATAAAATCATGTAAAACTATAATGCAAAGCTATTGAACATTATATGGGTAAAAGTTAATATATTGGATACAGAGCTTAAATTGCATTTCCTTATTCTTGATTCTTCTTGGTCTAATTCTTCCTTTCTCTCTCACATTGTATTTTATACATGCATATTATATATATATATATATATATATATATATATATATATATACCAAAAACCCACATAGACAAACACACACAGACAAATGAAGAACTCAAGTGTGTGATTGTGTGTGTGTATGATGATTAGTTAGCTATGTAATTTCTACACTCCCTCAGTTTTGGCAGATGGGATGGTAGCACCAATGTTGGCAATTTAAGTTAAATAGGAAGTAGGTAAGGTGCATTAGTAGCCCAGGAAATAGAAGTGCTAGTTTACTGAAGGGCATATATGGTCAAGGAAGAGAAACTGTTGTCTGATGTAAAATGGACAAGATATGCAGAGAAATGCAAGCTGAATTTGGGCTTCTGGTAGATATAGGTACATCCTGAGTCCTGTCATTCTACAAGAGCTGATATCAAGTTTATCCATGATTTCAACAGCATAACCAAGTTTAAATCCTTGAGGGAAAGCCTCCTGTTCACCCATAAAGATAGAAAAGTATTCTATCAGCAATAAGATACTAATCAATTTGGTGTACATCTATTAGAAATTCAAAATTAGGACAAATATCTTTATATTCATTCATTTTAAAATACCTGAAATGACTAAGAAAAGGCCAGAATTTAGACTACCTAAAAGGATTAGAATTTCCTGCTAACTGATTATAGTTAGACATAAGGTAAAATAGTCGCTCACTTGCAGTTCCCTGTATGGCATCTCCCACCCATATGGGTATGGGACTGAAATAATCTTAACTTGTGAGTTTTAGATCAGAGAATGTATGACAAGCTCTTAAGTATGGTGAATGTCAGACACATAATAAATGCAAATGCTTGAACAGGTATTTGCTGCGGATTGGTGATGACAGTGTTGATAAAGATAATGGTGATGGTGTCACGCAAAAGGGGAGGTTCTGACAGCCAAGCAGCTATGGGGTGATGAATTGCATCACCATTCTTCTGCCTCACCCAGGGCAGAATTCCCATGAAGACCAAATAATTGGTGAAATTTGTGTCTGGCCTAAATGATCATTGCCTACCTTTCATGTGAGTGAATTATTAGCAAATGCTCTGAAACTGCAACATAAAATGTGTATGGAAGAAATGGGTTAAGGTTTTTCTGTTGGGTGATAATCCTTCTTCTGTAAGCCTGCTGACTTTGATCTTTCTACATTTCAAGCATTATGCCCCATTATAACATTGAATATTTCTTATTTTAGAATAGTCCTTTAAACACATAATTGGAACACCTTTTCTAAGTCTCTATCCTCTCTGGAGTTTCTCTGAGAACTGCTGGACAACCTACTTGATCAAATAGCATCTCTAATACTTGCAATCCCTCATGAGGTGACCCCTTGAAGATCAAGATCTATTCAGAGTAACTTGTTTTTGTATGAATTTCATTTTACACACACAGACACACACACATATGGGTTACACACACATTTATATATAAAACTTTGATCATTTCTTATGGCTATTCTGTTGATCTCTAAAGAGTTTTCTTAAAATGTTCTTCCCATCATAAAATGCTTTTTATCTATAGCATCCAGCACAGTGCCATGCACATAGCAGATGCTCCATGATAATAGTTGAAGAAAGGCAGAAAGAATAAAGGAGGGAAGGAAGAAAAGAGACAGCAGGGTGTAAGTGTTTGCTTGTGTATGAGGGGTTTTGAGATAAACCTCTGCTAAAATACATCTTATATATAACATCTTAAATTTCATTCCTAAAACCATTTCTGAATACTATACATCGCTTTTTTCAATCTAAAATGAATTCTTAACATTTTAGTGATAATTAGTTCATGGGGACATTTGTTTTTTCTCTTATAGAAAAAAATCTATTGTAGTATCAGAATACCTGTTTTTATAACAGCTATGAACTTGATGTCACTTATAAACATGGGAATGATGTCAACGTAAAAGAAGTTATGCTGGTCCTTGTATGTCTAATCCTAGGCAAAGAGATCTGGCATAGAAAGAGTGTATTAGAAACTTCTGCAGGGCAAGAAAAATCCATTAGCTTGGAGGCTACACAGATAGGAGTTCTGGAGGCTATATTTTTAGACAATGAAAAATGAGCTCTTGTACCTGGGGATCCATCTCCAGAAAGATAAACCCCAGCTTTTTACCTCTGGCAGGTTATTCATCCTCTTCAGTCCACAGGACCACTTCCATTAGGATTGTCTCTGCACCTGTAAGTCACCATTCCCACTTTTTTTGTTTATTGTAAAAATTTAATATCTTTGAAGCAGCCTCCAATCATGCTGAGTGTCTGCCTAGGCAAGTTATCTCTGGAGGTACCAGTTATGGTCATTGTTAGTGCCTCTAGTTACCAAGTAGCCTAGAATTTGAATGGTCTTACCAATCCTGTTTTTCTCATTGATCCTGTTACTTTAGTATGATTTTGAAAAACATGCAGTGTTTTGGGAATATACATATTAGGTTATAGTAGAAATTATATTAAACATTACTAAGGTATTAGTCAGGTGAGATCTGTGAGGTTGTTTGGTGGAGAGTAAATGAAAGGGAAAGGTACAGCAGTGTTTCTCAAACTAAATGTGTCAGAATCACCCTGGAATCTTATTCAAATGCATATTCTAATTTAGTAGTTCTGGGTAGGATTCAACCTTTTCAAAGAATCTCCCAGGTGCTGCTGGTGCTGCTAGTTCAGGTATGGTACTTTGAGTAGCAAGTTCCTGAGGACAGGTCATGACTGAAAGAGGCAGACCCAGGACTGGCCCATGTGGAGTACCTAGTTGCAGATTGGCATGTGTTTTCTTGACTCGGGGTCATTATTAAAAGCTTCAGTATCAAACTAAAGGGAAAAAAAGAGTTTGGCCAATGTCCATGTTTCTCTTATTTTTCTCACAAATGCACTTAGGAAGCTAGGTTTATCAACTGCTTGTTAAAATATTAATACTCAGAAAGAAGTTTTTTTGGATCTTCTGTTAGAAACAGGTTAAGTTATAACCTCTAAGTGTCTCCAGGGCTAATGAAAGAGGCGAGAAAGATAACCAGGTCCAATCACTTTTATTGACTAAACAAAGTGAGTTCCCTGCTTTCCTTTTAGTACTTGACATTTCACTTTTACCTGTCTGGCTTCACAATAACTATAATGTGATTTCAATGACCTTCAGCCCTGCAAAAGGATGCCAGAATATATTATAAGTTTGGTTTAACATTTTAAAAACAAAATAGAGCCCGTAGACACTCAAAAATAAATTTCCTTTGTTAACGAAAAGAGTCAAACTCTGTAAAATATTTGAAGAGATTTATTCTGAGCCAAATATGAGTGGCTATGGCCTGTGACACAGCCCTCAGGAGGTCCTGATAACATGTGCCCAAGGTGGTTGGGGCACAGCTTGGTTTTATGCACAAAACATCGATCAATACATTTAAGAAATACATTGGTTTGGTCCAGAAAGGCAAGACAACTCAAAGTGGGAGTTGGGGGAGTTGGGGGTGGGGAGGGTTCCAGGCTATAGGCAAATTTAAACATTTTCTGATTGACAATTGGTTGAGTTTGTCTAAAGACCTGGGATCAATAGAAAGAAAATGTTCAGGTTAAGATAAATTGTGGAGACCAAGGTTCTTTTAAAATTTTATAGTGGCTGCCCTTAGAGACAATAAATGACAAATGTTTCCTATCCAGATCTTTAAAAGATGCTAGACTTTTAGTTAATCTCTTTAGGATTGGGAGAGCCTAGAAGAAAAAAAATCTAGGTATGTTAATAGATATTCTTTACAGATGCAGATTTTCCTCCACAGAGGACAGCTTTGCAAGGCCGTTTCAAGATATGGCAAAGAAACATGTTTTGGGGCAAAATATTTTGATTTTCATCGTTGTCTCATAATGTTATGCCACAGTCAGGGTGGAAAGTAAGTCACAATATATAGCGTTAAATAAAACCCATCTGATGATAATTTATGGTTTGTAGGGCATGACTCCCCAGACCCCTTAGACAAGAATTTGAGCAAAAAATCCGAGCTTGGTCCTCAGTTTTGTAACTGAAAACTTTTCAAACCATTTCGTATATACAGGCATATACCATGTTTGACTACACCTCACCTTTATTGTGCTTCAAAAATATTATGTTTTTTACACATTGAAGGTTTGTGGCAAGCCTGCATTGGGCAAGTCTATTGGTGGCATTTTTTCAACAATATGGCCCATTTCACATCTCTGTGTCATATTCTGGTAATCTTCTCAATACTTCACTGTTTATTGTTATTATATCTGTTATAGTGATCTGTGATCTTCGATGTTATTATTATAAAATATCTGTGATCTTTGATGTTACTATTGTAAAATTTTGGGGTGCCACAAACCATACCTCCATAACATGACAAACTTAATAAATATTGTCTGTTTTTGGACCGCTCCAACGACCAGCTGTTACCTATCTATCTTCCTGTCCTCCAGCCTCCCTATTCACTGGGACACAAATACTAAAATTAGGTCAGTTAATAACCCTACTATGGCCTCTAAGTGTTCAAGAGAAAGGAAGGTCACAAGTCTCTCACTTTAAATCAAAAGCTAGAAGTGATTAAGCTTAGTGAGAAAGGCATGTCAAAAGCTAAGTCAAAAGCTCGGCCTTTTTGGCTGGGCGCGGTGGCTCATGCCTGTAATCCCAGCACTTTGGGAGGCTGAGGCAGGTGGATCACGATGTCAGGAGTTCGACACCAGCCTGGCAAACATGGTGAAACCCTGTCTCTCCTAAAAATACAAAAATTAGCTGAGTGTGGTGGCATGCACCTGTAGTCGCAGCTACTCAGGAGGCTGAGGCAGGAGAATCGCTTGAACCTGGGAGGCGGAGGTTGCAGTGAGCCAAGACCACGGCACTGCACTCCAGCCTGGGTGACAGAGTGTGACTCCATCTCAAAAAAAAAAAAAAAAAAAAAAAAAAAATTGGCCTTTTGTGCCAAACAGCCTAGTTGTGAATGCAAAGAAAAGATTCTTAAGAAAAAAAAAGTGCTACTGCAGTAAACAGATGAATGATAAAAAAGCAAAACAGCCCCCTTGTTGGCATGAAGAAAGTTTGGATGGTCTGATAGAAGATCAAATCAGCCACATTTCCATAAGCCAAAGCCTAATCCAGAGCAAGGATCTAACTGTTCAATTCTGCGAATGCTCATTGAGGTGAGGAAGCTGCAGAAGAAAAGCTTGAAGTTAGCGGAGGTTAGTTCATGAGGTTTAATGAAAGAAGACATTTCCATAAGATAAAAGTGCAAGGTGAAGCAGCAAGTGCTAAGGTAGAAGCTGCAACAAGTTATGCAGAAGATCTAGCTAAACTCATTGATGAAGGTGTCTACATTAAACAACATATTTTCAATATAGATGAAATAGCCTTCTAATAGAATATGATGTCATCTAGGACTTTCCTAGCTAGAAAGGAGAAGTCAGTGCTTGGCTTACAGCTGCAAAGGACAGGCTCATTCTCTTCTTAGGGGATAATGCAGTTGGTAGTTTTAAGTTGAAGCCAATGCTCATTTACCATTCTGAAAATCATAGGGCCCTTATAAATTATATTAAATCTACTCTGCCTGTGGTCTGTAAATGGAAAAAAAAAAAAAAAGCCTGGATGACAGCATATCTGTTTACAGCATGGCTTACTAAATATTTGAAGCCCACTGTTAAGACCTATTTACTGCTCAGAAAAAAATTCCTTTTAAAATATTACTGCTCATTAACAATGTACCTGGTCTCCCAAGTGCTCTGATGGAGATGTACAAGAAGATCAATGTTGCTTCATGCCTGATAGTACAACATCTATTCTGCAGCCCTTGGATCAAGGAATAATTTTGAATTTCAAGTCTTACTATTTAATAAATACATTCATAAGGCTATAACTACCATACGTTGTGATTTCTCTGATTAATTTGGAAAAAATAAATTAAAAACCTGGAAAGAATGTACCATTCTAGATGCCGTTGAGAACTTTAATGATTCATGGGAGGAGATTAAAATATCAACATGAAAAGAAGTTTAAAAGAAATTGATTCCAACTCTCATGAATGACTTGGAGGGGTTCAAGACTTAAGTGGAGAAAGTGACCGCAGATGTGGTATAAAGAGCAAGAGAACTAGAATTAGAAGTGGAGCCTGAAAATGTGACTGAATTGCTTCAATTTCATGATAAAACTTGAATGGATGAGAAGTTGCTTCCTATGAATCTACTCCTGGAAGATGTTGTGATCATTGTTGAAATTAAGACAAAGGACTTAAAATATCATGGTAAACTTAGTTAATACAGTAACAGCAAGGTGTGAGAAGATTAATTCTAATTTTCAAAGACATTCTACTGTGGATGAAATGTTATCAAACAGCATCAGATGCTACAGAGAAACCTTTTGTGAAAAAAGAGTGAATTGATGAGGCAAAATTTATTTGTGTTTTGTTTTAAGGAATTGTGACAGCCACCCCAACCTTCAGCAAACAATACCCTGATCAGTCAGCAGCCATCAACATCAAGGCAAGATGCTCAACCAGCAAAAATATTATGACTATCTGATGGCTCAGATGATTGCTGCTATTTTTAGCAACAGAGTATTTTTAAATTAAAATGCTTTTTAAAGACATAATGTATTGGACATGTAATAGACTATAGCATAGCATAAACATAACTTTTATATGCACTGGGAATCCAATAAATTTCTGTGACTTGCTTTATTATGGTGGGCTGGAACTGAACATGCAATCTCTCTGAGGTATGCCTATAGACAGATGGTGCATGCACATATGATTGTACTGAAGGAGATCCACTCTTGATTAAAAAAATGAAAATAAATAAGTAATAATATGTTTCATAGTTACAATTTGTTGTTTACATATGTTATCTTATCCATGAAATCATTGTGAGGGAGATAATAATCATTAGCCTAATTTCACAAAGGAAGAACAAAGGCTTGGAAAAGGCAACTAATTCAGTGTCACACAGCTAATGAGTGACAAGCCAAGATTCAGACCTAGATTTGTTTGAGTCTCAAATTTGTGTTCTCAATCACTAAGCTCTCTGTCCATTTGGAGCCACTAAAATTTAGGTAGAAATTATGTCTGATTTATATGTTATGACAAACAAAAAGAGCATGAAATTCTCTTTGGCATACAGCCTTTCCTCTCTGGCAGTTACCTAAAGTCATTTTTGGAAGTAAGTGGTGTGTAAATTTAAAATGCCCTCTGCTTATCTCAAAGACTTCTTAAATACCTTCTGTTTTTTGGAATTAGTGAGTGGCATTTGTTCATGATTCCCGGGCTGAAGGACCAATATACTATATGGCCTTGGGGCTCTCTGTGCTGTGTCTACTGAAAAGCACCTGAAGAAATCAAATCCCAGGGTTTGAAGTAAATAGTTATTGTAGTCTGGTCTTCTATAATATATTTATTTGTTTGGAACCACCCCATGTACTATTGATAAATTAGGTAATTGTATAAGCGTAATGTGGTGGTTATGTTATGTGGTGGTTATGCTCAAATATCCCCAGCCAATTAATATTGTGGGCACTTGGGGCAAGTTTCTTAAAGTTAAAAAGGCTACCTTTACAATAAATAAAGAGCTAAGAGCTAATAGAAAAGGTAGAAAACCTTAGAAGTGTCTTCCTTTAGAGCAAGAACGAGCTGTCTACTTGCTTCAAGAACTGTTAGGCTTTCGACTATGCTCGGCTATCTGGGGAAGTGTGGATGAGGCAAATGTAGAGACATTTCACCCTGAAATAAAATAATGTATTAAAGAAGAATTTGATGAAGAGTCTTTATCAAAAGAGAATGACTTTCAGAACCTATGTCTGGAAGCAGGGAGCACAGGGGGTATAATACTGCAAATGAATTTCTGACAGTGACACTAGTAGACATTTAACTTTACTAGGATCCTTTATTAGAGCTATTATTGTTTTGTTAGTGTTCTGGTCACAAAGTTCCTGTGTAGCCCCAATTCTATTTTTCTATGAATCCTGTTACATTTAGTGCTCAATTTTGCAAAATGTGAGATTGTTAAAGACAAGCTTGTATTACATAAAGCTAAATTGAAGCAACAAATGAACAGTTCTCAAAAGAGCATCATTTTTCTAAACCTAGGCAAAATACATTAAAGGAAGACTTAGTAATGTGGGGCATATGGAAGTAATGAAGTTATAACCTTTCACAGAGAACATTCTTAAAGCCTTTTGACATCAAAATGAGTACTCCATATTGATTATACTCCAGAAGGCATTAATAGGACCAATTATATAAGTAATAAAAGTTAGGTCCACATGAGATGGGATCAACATAAGACAAAATATTTTAAAAATTAGAATAGTTGATTAATATATTGGTCAACCTTGTAAGGTAGTAAGCTCCCTGTCCATGGAAATGTTCTGATGGAGATTGAATACATCTCATTCAGAAACATCACAACAAAGGCACTTGCACTGTTTGGGATATGGGATGTTATAAACCATAAGTTATTTCCAAAATAGTAATAACTACCATGTCTTAAATGTTGACCAGGTGTTGCATCCCAGACTAATTCTTTAACACTCATTTTCTACGTGAAGAATAGATATTTTTATCCTCAGTATATAGATGAGAAAAATGAGGCTTGTAGAAGTTAAGTATATTTATTTAGTATAAGTATAGTATAAACCAGTAGGATTTCAACTGTGCTATGGTGTCTCCACTTTAAAGGATTTATCATTTTATGTGCCCTGTATCATTAAGCTGGTCTTTGAAATGCTATGTCTCATGATAAACCCTTCCTGACTCTGAGTTCAGGTTCTATATTTGTTCATCTATCACAAGAAATTTCAATATTTGACACACTTAGTATAGTTGATATTAATTTGCCTTATTTCAAAAGATGTAAAGGATAAAAAAAAACTTAAGGATAACAATATGAGAGAAACTAGGCAGTGGATTTAAAATTCCTCATAGCACAAAGGGGATTAAATACTGTTGAGTGAATTGGTGAACTTGATATTTTGTGACAGCTCTTTACAAATATCCTCAAACTCTGCTTAAGATTTCATATTCCAAATAAAGTTGTACTGAACTATACATTTTGCTTACATCTCTATTTCTTGTTATGTCATTAGTTTGTCCTTCACTTTGACTTCTGACCATGACACAGTTTATGGAGGTTATTAGAATTATGTAGTCTCATAAGGAGTAGTTGACCTTCATTCATTGTTACAGTCTGCCTTTATCCCTGTATATTATTTAAAGTTTACCTGCTCATTTCTGGGACACATTGCAATCAATGTGTGACACATAAGGACTGTTAATCTCAGAAAGAAATATTGAGCTATAACATTAACTTTGAATAAAAATGATCATTGATGTCAAGTTTATTTCTTGGGGATTATAATTGATTTTACTACAATTTGTTCAAAGATGTTGAAGTGCATAAATGATCAACACTTCTTGGGGTAAATATTGTGTCAGATACACATAAATTTTGATCCTGAACATTAATGTTTATGATGAAAAGGGAGTTAAGTGGAATTGGAATTTTTCCTAGAACATCCAAATCAAGTACACGGATTAATCAAATTTACTGCATCATTTGGTATGAAGCAGTTACATTACTTGTTCATATTAACAAAAATGGAAAAGATGAATTTGTAATTGTTGTTAAAATTGAATAGCCTTCCCATTCAGAATTCTGAAAGTTTTCACCCATAATCATTCAAAAAGTGTATTATCAATCTAGGAGGGTGAAGTTGTGTGGAGGTAGTGATGCTCATCACATATCCCGTGTGTTCACCTGTATCCTCCAGCTTCCTTGTAATCAGATGGGGTTAGATGGTGTTACATCTGGTTTTGGTCAATGGTCTTGGAAGAGAAGTGATCTTGTCACTTCCAGGCTGAGGCAATAATATGTCTATGTTAGGTTTTATGTCTTCCCTCTCCTCCCATGGGGATCCAAAAGACTGTCTTCCAGCCCAGTACTTTTTAAATTTTAATGTGCATACAAATCACCGTGGGATGTTTTTAAAATACAAATTCTAAGTTGGGCCTGACTGGGGTCTGAGACTATGCATTTTAAGAAAGTTTCTGATGATGCCAGTGATGCAGATTTGTGGACAACATTTTGAACAGAAAGACTCTAAATGGAAAGACATTCAAGATAATGAAATCTTTCTCAGCCAAGGTCCCTGAATGACTGTGTGGAGTAGAGCTCCAAAATGGACATGG
This sequence comes from Pan paniscus, assembly GCF_029289425.2. Classification (NCBI taxonomy): domain Eukaryota; kingdom Metazoa; phylum Chordata; class Mammalia; order Primates; family Hominidae; genus Pan; species Pan paniscus. The sequence goes on along the minus strand of NC_073255.2, from coordinate 147,140,525 downwards.
AGTGTCAGTGTGAAATACATCTTGTAATGAGCCAATCAGATATCAGGAGATTTCATTTCTTCAGCATAATCTAAACTTTTGTGAGTAATATTGTAGCCAACTATATGTGTGTGTGTATATATATATATATATATATGTGTATATATATATATATATATATGAACATAAATAGAAATGATTCTAGTTCATGGGCTCATAAAAGAAACTCTAAAAACAATAAAAACCAGGAGGAAGAGCCAAGATGGCCGAATAGGAACAGCTCCTGTCTACAGCTCCCAGCATGAGAGATGCAGAAGACGGGTGATTTCTGCATTTCCATCTGAGGTACCAGGTTCATCTCACTAGGGAGTGCCAGACAGTGGGCGCAGGACAGTGGGTGCAGTGCACCATGCGTGAGCTGAAGCAGGGCGAGGCATTGCCTCACTCGGGAAGCACAAGGGGTCAGGGAGTTCCTTTTCCTGGTCAAGGAAAGGGGTGACAGACGGCACCTGGAAAATTGGGTCACTCCCACCCTAATACTGAGCTTTTCCAACAGGCTTAGGAAACGGCTCACCAGGAGATTATATCCCTCACCTGGCTCGGAGGGTCCTACGCCCATGGAGTCTCGCTGATTGCTAGCACAGCAGTCTGAGATCAAACTGCAAGGTGGCAGCGAGGATGGGGGAGGGGCGCCTGCCATTGCCCAGGCTTGCTTAGGTAAACAAAGCAGCCGGGAAGCTCGAACTGGGTGGAGCCCACCACAGCTCAAGGAGGCCTGCCTGCCTCTGTAGGCTCCACCTCTGGGGGCAGGGCACAGACAAACAAAAAGACAGCAGTAACCTCTGCAGACTTAAATGTCCCTGTCTGACAGCTTTGAAGAGAGCAGTGTTTCTCCCAGCATGCAGCTGGAGATCTGAGAACGGACAGACTGCCTCCTCAAGTGGGTCCCTGACCCCTAACCCCCGAGCAGCCGAACTGGGAGGCACCCTCTCCTCCTCCAAAGGAACGCAGTTCCTCACCAGAAATGGAACAAAGCTGGATGGAGAATGACTTTGCCAAGTTGAGAGAAGACTTCAGACGATCAAACTACTCCGAGCTACAGGAGGAAATTCAAACCAAAGGCAAAGAAGTTGAAAACTTTGAAAAAAATTTAGAAGAATGTATAACTAGAATAACCAATACAGAGAAGTGCTTAAAGGAGCTGATGGAGCTGAAAGCCAAGGCTCGAGAACTACATGAAGAATGCAGAAGCCTCAGGAGCTGATGCGATCAACTGGAAGAAAGGGTATCAGTGATGGAAGATGAAATGAATGAAATGAAGCGAGAAGGGAAGTTTAGAGAAAAAAGAATAAAAAGAAATGAGCAAAGCCTCCAAGAAATATGGGACTATGTGAAAAGACCAAATCTACGTCTGATTGGTGTACCTGAAAGTGACAGGGAGAATGGAACCAAGCTGGAAAACACTCTGCAGGATATTATCCAGGAGAACTTCCCCAATCTAGCAAGGTAGGCCAACATTCAGATTCAGGAAATACAGAGAAAGCCACAAAGATATTCCTCGAGAAGAGCAACTCCAAGACACATCATTGTCAAATTTGCCAAAGTTGAAATGAAGGAAAAAATGTTAAGGGCAGCCAGAGAGAAAGGTCGGGTTACCCACAAAGGGAAGCCCATCAGACTAACAGCAGATCTCTCAGCAGAAACTCTACAAGCAAGAAGAGAGCGGGGGCCAATATTCAACATTCTTAAAGAAAAAAATTTTCAACCCAGAATTTCATATCCAGCCAAACTAAGCTTCATAAGTGAAGGAGAAATAAAATCCTTTACAGACAACAAATGCTGAGAGATTTTGTCACAACCAGGCCTGCCCTAAAAGAGCTCCTGAAGGAAGCACTAAGCATGGAAAGGAACAAACAGTACCAGCCACTGCAAAATCATGCCAAATTGTAAGACCATCAAGGCTAGGAAGAAACTGCATCAACTAACGAGCAAAATCACCAGCTAACATCATAATGACAGGATCAAATTCACACATAACAGTATTAACTTTAAATGTAAATGGACTAAATGCTCCAATTAAAAGACACAGACTGGCAAATTGGACAAAGAGTCAAGACCCATCAGTGTGCTGTATTCAGCAAACCCATCACAAGTGCAGAGACACACATAGGCTCAAAATAAAAGGATGGAGGAAGATCTACCAAGCAAATGGAAAACAAAAAAAGGCAGGGGTTGCAATCCTAGTCTCTGATAAAACAGACTTTAAACCAACAAAGATCAAAAGAGACAAACAAGGCCATTACATAATGGTAAAGGGATCAATTCAACAAGAAGAGCTAACTATCCTAAATATATATGCACCCAATACAGGAGCACCCAGATTCATAAAGCAAGTCCTGAGTGACCTACAAAGAGACTTAGACTCCCACACAATAATAATGGGAGACTTGAATATCCCACTCTCAACATTAGACAGATCAATAAGACAGAAAGTTAACAAGGATACCCAGGAATTGAACTCAGCTCTGCACCAAGCAGACCTAATAGACATCTACAGAACTCTCCACCCCAAATCAACAGAATATACATTTTTTTTCAGCACCACACCACAGCTATTCCAAAATTGACCACATAGTTGGAAGTAAAGCTCTCCTCAGCAAATGTGAAAGAACAGAAATTATAACAAACTGTCTCTCAGACCACAGTGCAATCAAACTAGAACTCAGGACTAAGAAACTCGCTCAAAACCGCTCAACTACATGGAAACTGAACAACCTGCTCCTGAATGACTACTGGGTACATAACAAAATGAAGGCAGAAATAAAGATGTTCTTTCAAACCAACGAGAACAAAGACACAACATACCAGAATCTCTGGGACACGTTCAAAGCAGTGTGCAGAGGGAAATTTATAGCACTAAATGCCCACAAGAGAAAGCAGGAAAGATCCAAAATTGGCAACCTAATATCACAATTAAAAGAACTAGAGAAGCAGGAGAAAACACATTCAAAAGCTAGCAGAAGGCAAGAAATAACTAAAATCAGAGCAGAAGTGAAGGAAATACAGACACAAAAAAACCCTTCAAAAAATTAATGAATCCAGGAGCTGGTTTTTTGAAAGGATCAACAAAATTGATAGACCGCTAGCAAGACTAATAAAGAAAAAAAGAGAGAAGAATCAGATGCAATAAAAAATGATAAAGGGGATATCACCACCGATCCCACAGAAATAGAAACTACCATCAGAGAATACTACAAACACCTCTACGCAAATAAACTAGAAAATCTGGAAGAAATGGATAAATTCCTCGACACATACACTCTCCCAAGACTATACCAGGAAGAAGTTGAATCTCTGAATAGACCAATAACAGGATCTGAAATTGTGGCAATAATCAACAGCTTACCAACTAAAAAGAGTCCAGGACCAGATGGATTCACAGCCGAATTCTACCAGATGTACAAGGAGGAACTGGTACCATTCCTTCTGAAACTATTCCAATCAATAGAAAAAGAGGAAATCCTCCCTAACTCATCTTATGAGGCCAGCATCATCCTGATACCAAAGGCAGGCAGAGACACAACCAAAAAAGAGAATTTTAGACCAATATCCTTGATGAACATTGATGCAAGAATCCTCAATAAAATACTGGCAAACCAAATCTAGCAGCACATCAAAAAGCTTATCCACCATGATCAAGTGGGCTTCATCCCTAGGATGCAAGGCTGGTTCAATATATGCAAATCAATAAATGTAATCCAGCATATAAACAGAGCCAAAGACAAAAACAACGTGATTATCTCAATAGATGCAGAAAAGGCCTTTGACAAAATTCAACAATGCTTCATGCTAAAAACTCTCAATAAATTAGGGATTGATGGGACGTATCTCAAAATAATAAGAGCTATCTATGACAAACCCACAGCCAATATACTGAATGGGCAAAAACTGGAAGCATTCCCTTTCAAAACTGGCACAAGACAGGGATGCCCTCTGTCACCACTCCTATTCAACATAGTATTGGAAGTTCTGGCCAGGGCAGTTAGGCAGGAGAAGGAAATAAAGGGTATTCAATTAGGAAAAGAGGAAGTCAAATTGTCCCTGTTTGCAGATGACATGATTGTATATCTAGAAAACCCCATTGTCTCAGTCCCAAATCTCCTTAAGCTGATAAGCAACTTCAGCAAAGTCTCAGGATACAAAATCAATGTGCAAAAATCACAAGCATTCTTATACACCAACAACAGACAAACAGAGAGCCAAATCATGAGTGAACTCCCATTCACAATTGCTTCAAAGAGAAGAAAATACCTAGGAATCCAACTTACAAGGGATGTGAAGGACCTCTTCAAGGAGAACTACAAGCCACTGCCCAATGAAATAAAAGAGGATACAAAGAAATGGAAGAACATTCTATGCTCATGGATAGGAAGAATCAATATCGTGAAAATGGCCGTACTGCCCAAGGTAATTTATAGATTCAATGCCATCCCCATCAAGCTACCAATGACTTTCTTCACAGAATTGGAAAAAACTACTTTAAAGTTCATATGGAACCAAAAAAGAGCCTGCATGGCCAAGTCAATCCTAAGCCAAAAGAACAAAGCTGGAGGCATCACACTACCTGACTTGAAACTATACTACAAGGCTACAGTAACCAAAACAGCATGGTACTGATACCAAAACAGAGATATAGATCAATGGAACAGAACAGAGCCCTCAGAAATAACGCCGCATATCTACAACTATCTGATCTTTGACTAACCTGAGAAAAACAAGCAATGGAGAAGGGGTTCCCTATTTAATAAATGGTGCTGGGAAAACTGGCTAGCCATATGTAGAAAGCTGAAACTGGATCCCTTCCTTACACCTTATACAAAAATTAATTCAAGATGGATTAAGGACTTAAACGTTAGACCTAAAACCATAAAAACCCTACAAGAAAACCTAGGCAATACCATTCAGGACATAGGCATGGGCAAGGACTTCATGTCTAAAACACCAAAAGCAATGGCAACAAAAGCCAAAATTGACAAATGAGATCTAATTAAACTAAAGAGCTTCTGCACAGCAAAGGAAACTACCATCAGAGTGAACAGGCAACCTGCAAAATGGGAGAAAATTTTCGCCACCTACTCATCTGACAAAGGGCTAATATCCAGAATCTGCAATGAACTGAAAGAAATTTATAAGAAAAAAACAACCCCATCAAAAAGTGGGCAAAGGATATGAACAGACACTTCTCAAAAGAAGACATTTATGCAGCCAAAAGTCACATGAAAAAATGCTCATCATCACTGGCCATCAGAGAAATGCAAATCAAAACCACAATGAGATACCATCTCATACCAGTTAGAATGGCAATCATTAAAATGTCAAGAAACAACAGGTGCTGGAGAGGATGTGGAGAAATAGGAACATTTTTATACTGTTGGTGGGACTGTATACTAGTTCAACCCTTGTGGAAGTCAGGGTGGCGATTCCTCAGGGATCTAGAACTAGAAATACCATTTGACCCAGCCATCTCATTACTGGGTATATACCCAAAGGATTATAAATCATCCTGCTATAAAGACACAGGCACACGTATGTTTACTGTGGCACTATTCACAATAGCAAAGACTTGGAACCAACCCAAATGTCCAACAATGATAGACTGGATTAAGAAAATGTGGCACATATACACCTTGGAATACTATGCAGCCATAAAAAATGATGAGTTCATGTCCTTTGTAAGGACATGGATGAAATTGAGAATCATCATTCTCAGTAAACTATCGCAAGGACAAAAAACCAAACACTGCATGTTCTCACTCATAGATGGGAATTGAACAATGAGAACACATGGACACAGGAAGGGGAACATCACACACTGGGGACTGTTGTGGGGTGGGGGGAGGGGGGAGAGATAGCATTAGGAGATATACCTAATGCTAAATGTCAAGTTAATGGGTGCAGCACACCAGCATGGCACATGTATACATACATAACTAACCTGCTCATTGTGTACATGTACCCTAAAACTTAAAGTGTAATTAAAAAAAACAAAAAAAAAACAATAAAAACCAAAAAAAACACTTTGAATAAAAAGACTTTTCTAGGAAGAAGCAACGAGGGCCACATAGTCATGGAAATAATTTTTTCACAGAAACATTAGCTTCTAATTATTAGTCCATAAGACTAATCACTGTAGCTTATTGACTTTTTTATCCTCTTGATTACTCTTGCTTATCATTTTTACTTTTTTTGCACATAAATTGCTCTGTCTCCAATAAAATTGTATTTATTTTATGTAAACAAGAAAAAAAAACACATATTAAAAAGAAAAAGTAAACGCTACAGCAATTGGAGAAAAAGTGCAATAACATTCTTTTTATTTTTTATTTGTTTTGAGACAAGATCTGGGTCTGTTGCCTAGGCTGGAGTGCAGTGGCACAATCTCAGCTCATTGCAACCTCTGCCTCCCAGGCTGAAGCAATCCTCCCATCTCAGCCTCCTGAGTAGATGGGACTACAGGTGCATACCACTATGCCTGGCTAATTTTTGTATTTTTTTGTAGAGACTGGGTTTCACCATGTTGTCCAGGCCAGCCTCAAACTCTCAAGCTATCCACCTGCCTCGGCCTCCCAAATTACTGGGATTACAAGTGTGAGCCCCTGCACCCAGCCTATGTATTTTGATTACATGATATAATAATGCAACTTATTCAATAATAACAGTCATAAAGATATGTGAAATTAGAAGAAATAGTGAAATCCCAATGAACCAATGAGCAGCACAAATAATACCATGGATTTAATGTTATGCTTTGCTAAAGTCACATAGTATTTAATCTTGAAAAAATTACAGACAGGCACAGATTATTTTATGTAACTCAAAGACTAACTTAAATGTTTTGGAGAGTTAGATACTTTGAAGTCAACCACATACTGACAAATGTGATATTCTAGCTTTAAACACTACAAGTTTATATATAAAGTATATGAGGAGAAGCTAGCTCTTGGATATAAGAGAACATTAACTTGACAGACTTAACATTTGATGACTCAACTATTCTTTATGGGTTTTGAAGGCATAGAACATAAAATAATTTGTAACTTTGATGAACAGTGAATTTAAATATATAGACTGTTATTCACTGATATATGCAAATGAGTGACTTAACCAGTGAGTGAGCCTGTTTGACCACAAGGAACCAATATTACAGAGGTTTTATTGTTTTGTACTTAACATCATCTGCACTTAAGGAATTGTATTTAAGTAGGGTTTTGTGAAAAAAAAGAAAAATTCTCTTCAAATGAGATGAAAAGTATGTCTACACAAAATTCTACAAACAAATGTTTGTAAAAGTTTTATTCATCATTGCCAAAAGGTGGAAGCAATAAAAATTTCCTTCAGTGTGTGAATGGGTAAACAAACTGTGGTTCATTCAGATGACAGAATATTATTTGGGAATAAAAAGAAATCAGCAGCCAATCCACAAAATGACATCTACTTAAGCATATTGTTAACTGAAAGAAGACAATCTGAAAAAGCTATATACTGTATGAGTTCTGTTATAGGAAAATTTGGAAAAGGCAAAACTATGGAGACAGTAAAAAGATCAGTGGATTTAGGGGAAGAGAGGGAGATACGAATAGGTGGAGCACAGGAGATTATCTAGGAGAGTGAAACTATTCTGTATAATATTGTAATGAATAAATGTCATTATACATTTGTCAAAGCCCATAGACTGTATAACACGCAGAATGAACCTTAATGTAAATTATGGACTTCAATAATAACAATATATCAATATCACTCCATCAATTATGACAAATGTACTACTAGAGCAAGAGGTTCCTAATAGAGTAAACCGTATGTATGTGTCTGTGAGTCTGTATATGTGTGGCTGGGTGAGAAGGTATAAGGAAACTTCCTGGAAGAATCATTAAAGTGGTCATAGTGCCCAAAGGAATTTACAGATACAGTGTTATTCCTTTCAAATTACCAATGTCATTTTTCACAGAACTACAAAAAAATTGTAAAAATTCATACGGATCCATGAAAGAGCGAGAATCACCAAAGCATCTCTAAGCAAACAGAACAAAGACAGAGGCATCACAATACCTAACTTAAAACTAATCTAGAGGGCTACAGTAATTAAACAGCATGATACTGGCACAAAAAGAGACACATAGACCAATGGAACAGAATAGAGAACCTAGAAACAAAGCTGCACACGTACAGCCATCTGATCTTCAACAAAGTCGACACAAATAGGCAATGGGGAAAGGACTCCGTTTTCAACAAATGGTGCTGGGATAGCTGGCTGGCCATATGCAGATGAATGAAACTGGATGCCTTTCTTTTAACCATATACAAAAATTAATTCAAGATTAAAGATTTAAGTGTAAGACCTCAAACTATAAGAATTCTAAAAGAAAACCATTCAAAACATCAGCCTTGGGAAATAATTCATGACTAAGTACTCAAAAGCAATTGCAACAAAACCAAAACCAGATAAGTGGGACCTAATTAAACTAAAGAGATTCTGCATAGCAAAAGAAACTACCAACAGAGTAAAGAGAACAGGAGAAAATATTCACAAACTATGCATCTGAAAAATGTCTAATATTCAGAATCTGTAAGGAACTCAAATAATTAAACAAGCAAAAAACAACTCCATTAAACATAAACAAAAGACATGAACAAAGGCAAACTTAAAAGACCTACAACTAGCTAAGAAATGAGAAAAAATGCTCCATGTCCCTAATCATCAGGGAAATGCAAATCAAAACCACAATAAGGTACCATCTCACACTAGTCAGAATGGCTATAATTAAAAAGTTATAAAACAATAGATTCTAGCAAGGCTGTGGAGAAAAGGGAATACTTATACAACTGTTGGTGGGAGTATAAATTAGTCCAGCCACTGTGGAAAGCAGTTTAGAGATTAGAACTTAAAACAGAACTATCATTCAACCCAGCAGCCCCATTACTGAGGATATACTCAAAGGAATATAAATCCATTCTACCAAAAAGACAATGCACTTAGATGTTATTGCAGCACTATTCACAATAACAAAGACATTGAATTAACCTAGGTGCCCATCAGCAGTACATTAGATAAATACAGTGTGGTACTTATACACCATGGAATACTATGCAGCCATGAAAAATGAAATCATGTCTTTGGCAGCAACATGGATGGGGCTGGAGGCCATTATCCTAAGCTAATTAATGCAGAAACAGGGAACCAAATACTAAATGTCCTCATTTAAAGTGGGAGGTAAATATTGGATACTCATTGCCATAAACCTGACAACAATAAAAACTGAGGACTACTAGAAGGGATGGGGAGGAGGGATGCAAGGGTTGAAAAGCTACATATTGGGTACTATGCTCAGTACCTGGGTGATGGGATCATTTATACGTGGAACATCAAACAATATATCCAGGTAAGAAACCTACACATGTACCCCCTAAATCTGAAATAAAATTAAAATGTATTTACTAAATTAGCTTATATATATGCTAATTTTAAAGTGAATTTAAGAAACCAAGTTCTAAAAGTGTGGTTTTCATAGTAAGGCAATAAGTTTAGACAATTTAAAGAGTGAAACTAAAATTTTACTGTAGATTAGATTTAGTATATTAGTTTGTTCAATATCTATTCAATATATGAAACAAGGAGAGGTTTGCTCAACTGTCCTTTATAAGAATATCTTCTCCATCCAGTAATAAAATTCAGCACAAATTGAAGAGGTAAAATTTTAGTTAAAACTGGGGGAGATTAATTGGTCATGTAAGGATATGGGTAGAAAACTTATGCCTGTAGCAATAATTTAGAGATACTTTCAGATTTCTGAAAATACATGTTCTAAAAGTGAAGAGCTGAGTACTTGTAGTGGCAAGTATGAATTTAGGGTATTATATAAGGGAAACAAGTTTTGAGAATCTTTTTTTGTTGGTTGTATGGACTGTATTTTTTTTTATTATAAAGTTTTAGGGTACATGTGCACAACGTGCAGGTTTGTTACATATGTATACATGTGCCATGATGGTGTGCTGCACCCATTAACTCCTCATTTAGCATTAGGTATATCTCCTAATGCTATCCCTCCCCGCTCCCCCCACCCCACAACAGTCCCCGGTGTGTGATGTTCCCCTTCCTGTGTCCATGTGTTCTCATTGTTCAATGCCCACCTATGAGTGAGAACATGCGGTGTTTGGTTTTTTGTCCTTGCAATAGTTTGCTGAGAATGATGGTTTCCAGCTTCATCCATGTCCCTACAAGGGACACGAACTCGTAATTTTTTTTATGGCTGCATAGTATTCCATGGTGTGTATGTGCCACATTTTCTTGATCCAGTCTATCATTGTTGGACATTTGGGTTGGTTCCAAGTCTTTGCTATTGTGAATAGTGCCACAATAAACATACGGGTGCATGTGTCTTTATAGCAGCATGATTTATAATCCTTTGGGTATATACCCAGTAATGGGATGGCTGGGTCAAATGGTATTTCTAGTTCTAGATCCCTGAGGAATCACCACACTGACTTCCACAATGGTTGAACTAGTTTACAGTCCCATCAACAGTGTAAACGTGTTCCTATTTCTCCACATCCTCTCCAGCACCTGTTGTTTCCTGACTTTTTAATGATTGCCATTCTAACTGGTATGAGATGGTATCTCATTGTGGTTTTGATTTGCATTTCTCTGATAGCCAGTGATGATGAGCATTTTTTCATATGTCTGTTGGCTGCGTAAATGTCTTCTTTTGAGAAGCGTCTGTTCATATCCTTTGCCCACTTTTTGATGGGGTTGTTTGACTTTTTTCTTGTAAATTTGTTTGAGTTCATTGTAGATTCTGGATATTAGCCCTTTGTCAGATGAGTAGATTGCAGAAATTTTCTCCCATTCTGTAGGCTGCCTGTTCACTCTGATGGTAGTTTCCTTTGTTGTGCAGAAGCTCTTTAGTTTAATTAGATCTCACTTGTCAATTTTGGCTTTTGTTGCCATTGCTTTTGGTGTTTTAGACATGAAGTCCTTGCCCATGCCTATGTCCTGAATGGTATTGCCTAGGTTTTCTCCTAGGGTTTTTATGGTTTTAGGTCTAACATGTAAGTCTTTAATCCATCTTGAATTAATTTTTGTATAAGATGTAAGGAAGGGATCCAGTTTCAGCTTTCTACATATGGCTAGCCAGTTTTCCCAGCACCATTTGTTAAATAGGGAATCCTTTCCCCATTTCTTCTTTTTGTCAGGTTTGTCAAAGATCAGATAGTTGTAGATGTGTGGTATTATTTTGGAGGGCTCTGTTCTGTTCCATTGATCTATATCTCTGTTTTGGTACCAGTACCATGCTGTTTTGGTTACTATAGCCTTCTAGTACAGTTGAAGTCAGGTAGTGTGATGCCTCCAGCTTTGTTCTTTTGGCTTAGGATTGACTTGGCAATGTGGGCTCTTTTTTGGTTCCATATGAACTTTAAAGTAGTTTTTTCCAATTCTGTGAAGAAAGTCATTGGTAGCTTGATGGGGATGGCATTGAATCTATAAATTACCTTGGGCAGTATGGCCATTTTCACGATATTGATTATTCCTATCCATGAGCATGGAATGTTGTTCTATTTGTTTGTATCCTCTTTCATTTCATTGAGCAGGGGTTTGTAGTTCTCCTTGAAGAGGTCCTTCACGTCCCTTGTAAGTTGGATTCCTAGGTATTTTCTTTTTGAAGCAATTGTGAATGGGAGTTCACTCATGATTTGGCTCTCTGTTTGTCTGTTGTTGGTGTATAAGAATGCTTGTGATTTTTGCACATTGATTTTGTATCGTGAGACTTTGCTGAAGTTACCTATCAGCTTAAGGAGATGTTGGGCTGAGACGCTCGGGTTCTCTAGATATACAATCATGTCATCTGCAAATAGGGGCAATTTGACTTCCTCTTTTCCTAATTGAATACCCTTTATTTCCTTCTCCTGCCTGATTGCCCTGGCCAGAACTTCCAATACTATGTTGAATAGGAGTGGTGAGAGAGGGCATCCCTGTCTTGTACCAGTTTCAAAGGGAATGCTTCCAGTTTTTGCCCATTCAGTATGATATTGGCTGTGGGTTTGTCATAGATAGCTCTTATTATTTTGAGATATGTCTCATCAATCCCTAATTTATTGAGAGTTTTTAGCATGAAGGGTTGTTGAATTTTGTCAAAGGCCTTTTCTGCATCTATTGAGATAATTATTTGGTTTTTGTCATGTTGCTTCTGGAAAACTCCACTGAGCACTCATGTAAGAGTAAAAGTCAAATGGTATCTTATTATTATTATAGAAATTGATTTGAACTTGAAATTCTCAAAAAGAGTCTTGGGGATTTCCCAAGGTTACCTCAGCCACAGTTTAAGAACTGCCGATATCACGCCTGTAATCCCAGCACTTTCGGAGACTGAGAAGGGCAAATCACAAGGTCAGAAGTTCAAGACCAGTCTAGCCAACATAGTGAAACCCTGTCTCTACTAAAAATACAAAAAGTTAGCCGGGTGTAGTGGTGTGCACCTGTAATCCCAGCTACTCAGGAGGCTGAGGCAGGAGAATTGCATGAACCTGGGAGGCGGAGGTTGCATTGAACTGAGATCGCGCCATTGCACTCCAGCCCGGGTGACAGTATGAGACTCTTTAAAAAAAAAAAAAAAAAAAAAAAGAACTGCTGATAGAGACTATTTAAAGCAGTACCTGGAGAGATGAATCTAATTGTAAGCATTAGCAGTTATTAGTTTTATTTCTCCCTTTACATAAGAGTGGGAAAATCTTAGGTTATTTCACTTCCTGTCTCTATAATTTCTTATATTTCACTTACCTCATTGGTTTCTCTAATTTTGCTTCTTTCCTTGACTTTTAGTCTCAACAGTAAGAAAACAATCTAATTAGAAAATGAGCAATAGTTGTGCAGACACTTCATCAAAAAAGATATATGGATGGCGAATAAACATGTGAAAAGATATCCAACATTGCTTGTCTTTAGGAGTGTGCAAATTAAAAACCACTTATATATATTATTACTCACTAATCAGAATAGCTAAAATAAAATTTTAAAAACCACTGATAGGGCCGGGTGTGGTGGCTCACCCCTGTAATCCCAGCACTTTGGGAGGCCGAGGCGGGTGGATCACGAGGTCAGGAGATCGAGACCATCCTGGCTAAGCCTGGCGAAACCCCGTCTCTACTAAAAATACAAAAAAAAAAAAAAAGAAAAAAAAGAAAAGAAAATTAGCTGGGGGTGGTGGCAGGTACCTGTAGTTCCAGCTACTCGGGAGGCTGAGGCAGGAGAATGGCGTGAACCCGGGAAGCAGAGCTTGAAGTGAGCTGAGATTTCGCCACTGCACTCCAGCCTGGGCGACAGAGCGAGACTCCGTCTCAAGACCAAACAAAACAAAAGAAAAAAAACTGATAGTACCCAATGCTGTAGAGAAAATGAATCTCTTATAAATTGCTAGTAAAAATGCAAAATGGTACAATCACTCTGGAATAGAGTAGGGTAGTTTCTTAAAAAGTTAAATGTACACTTACTATATGACCCAGCACTTTTCTCTCTCTCTCTACCTCCCTTCTCCTTTTCTCCTTCCTTCCTTTCTCGCTTGTCCTCCTCTCCTCTCCTCTCCTTTCCTCTCTTCTCCTTTCCTTTACTTTATATATTGTATTCATTGGTTTCAATTACTATGTCTTGATCAGATAGTTTTCAAGCAACTCTAAAACGTGTGTAAGTTATTTTAAGTAGCTATCTATTAAGCATGTATATAAGAAAGATTGGCTGCAGTGGCAGAATTATTTACTCACATTATTGTAAGTCTGAATGGTGGTCAAGCTTTAAAGTAAGCAAAATTGGCCTTAGTTCAATTTTTTTTGTGCGTGTATGTGATCCTTTGATTGTTCTCTCCTTTAGTTTTGCTTTTCATCCTTAGCTCTTTCTCTATGGCTTTCCGACCATACACCACGATGCTGAGAGAAAGAGAGTTGCTTCAACCCTTATAAGAAAAAGTAAGCATCCCTTCTAGAAGTACCCAGGAAACCACTGTTTGGGTCTTCATGTCTTGGAGTTAGTCATTTATCCATTTTGCAATCTGTACCTATGTTCAGAATATTTTCCATGCCTCTGCAACCTAAACCAAACATTTTATCAAAGCCCATAGGATTATTCTGACTGACTTAGATTAATCCCCTAAAGTGCATTTTAAAAAATAGTGGGCAGAAAAACAGATGTCAAGAAAAACCCCACAATATCTGCTACACAACATATAAATTTCTTTCTCATGTATATTTTTCAAGGAAATCATGCCATTATGCCAATCATGTAGGCTGCAGTTTAGAAGATGATAAAAATATTCATGCTTGCCTGCAAGCTGATGTAATATTAATTCTATTAAAATACTACATTTGTTTATACCAACCTAAGTAAATGCACATAATGTAAAACATTCAATCAGTTGAGAATTCTGTAGTATCTATGCTATCTGCCTGGTAGCACTTCATGTTTTTGGCAGTTGCGATATCATCTTTATGGTAATATATATAATATAATTTTCTGCAATAAGTGCAATTTTCTTGCTATCTCTCCGGAGTTATTGAAAGATGATAAAAAAGATTGATTTGTAATAAGGCTCATTGCCAATTCATTGGTGTTTCCTTTCCTCAAGTCATAATAAATATACTTAGAGTCATTTACACATGGGGCCAAATTTTTCCCAGATTTCAGTTCTCGCACAAAGTTTGACTAAAGGGTTTTTCTCTCTCGTTGCCTAACCTTATTTAGTGACTGAGGCCTTCTATGCTTTGTGATTGAATGTCAAGACATAGATTTCCCACTGGGTAAGATAACAAATCAAACAAAAGTAGAGTTGAGACAGCAAGCTGGGCAAACAAACCTGTCTTTACCTGCAGCACCTTCCAGAAGATTAACTACCTGCCTTATCTTTTTAGTCTGTCTACTTTGTGCTGGATCTTGGCCAGTTTGAGTCTTTTAATATTCTCTTTGTCACAGTGCCTAGGGACTAGTGACAAAGGAGTCTGTTCTCTAAAGATCCTTGCAAGTAATTGCACACATACACACAATAAATTTTAAGTGAGACTTGATATAAGAATACATTTAAAGCAGAAATCTTGGTGATCTTGGAGTTGCTCCAAGGGAATCATGGAAATAAAATGGGATCTTTCACCTTGTGACAGTCAACATTTTCAGCATGGCCATCATACTTCCAGTTACCATCTCTTCCTCACATCACCTCCTGATTGTCTCATTTTTTAGAACTTGTTACTTCTTTTTCAATCAATCTCTCAATTCTGAAAAGAAAGACCATAAATTTAATAAATAATATGACTTGTAAATTCCAGCATTATCTCCTGTATTCTTTATTCAATCGATATTTATTAAACAGTTCTATATGCAAGCATCTGGTAAGGTGTTTCAGAAGATTTAAAAAAAGACATAAAACTTAAATTTAAAAATTTTATCTAGAAATGGCTTATTTCAGGCTTAAAATAAATACCGCATGAAAGAACGAAATAGGTAAAGTACTGTGGCACTTCAGATTAGTGAAAATGTATGTCTAAATGGGGAGATGATGGCATCAGAATTATCAATCTATGTGGTACAGTGTCAGTAGGGAGAGAAGCCTTTTGCCCTCAAATATTTTCTTCTATATGTTATTTGATGTTTAAAGTTTACTTCAGCACAGAATTATAAGTGTTATCTTTACTGAAGTACTCATTAACAATTAACTAATTTATACCTCAAGGCAAACAACTGGGTGAGTGTTATTTAAACCCTCTTTTCAAATTCCTTCTCTCTGGCTGTGAGCAGATGAAGAAATCCTTGTAGCTAACTGCTCAAAAGTTACTTTCTCTGCTTTAGGAATGTCTCCAACAGAGGTAGTTGCATCTTCCTTTGTGCTCTTACAGGATTTTGCGTATTTCTCTGTTATAGAACGTAGGGCATTTTACAGTGGTTATCTATACATTTATCTTCCTTACTACAAAGTAAGTCCTTAAGTGCAGGGATTGGATCCTAAGTATGCCTATTTTCTCAGCATTTACACAGTGCCTGAAAAACAGTAGCTACTCAATACTTATTTGTTGAAAGAAAGAGCGCATAAACAAATTAATAAATGTGCTTAACCCATAGTCCACATTTGCTGTAATTTGTGACCTGGACTTCATGAATAGAGAGAAAATAAGTAATGACTTTCAACCACTCTGCCAATGGTGTGGGGTTGGCTGGGAGGGCCTTTCAAGTGCTGCAACTCTAAGACGAGCAAAAAGAAGTCTCATCCATCATTCTAGACCTTTCTGATATGCACAAATGACTGTAAGAGGAATTTTACAGGATTCCCACT
Organism: Pan paniscus; assembly: GCF_029289425.2. Taxonomy (NCBI): domain Eukaryota; kingdom Metazoa; phylum Chordata; class Mammalia; order Primates; family Hominidae; genus Pan; species Pan paniscus. The sequence continues at coordinate 147,124,185 of NC_073255.2, read as the reverse complement.
TTCCACTTAGCATAATTTTCTATGCTTTTGATGATTGTTTCTGAACCTTAACCTATTCAGAATATTTTTGAATCGATGTCTGGATACCTTTAATTTGGACAAGTCCTTCTCAAAAATCTTAAGATCCTCAGTCTGACTCAGACTGAAATAGGTTTGGAGACCTTGAGATTTATAAGCTGCCCAAGGACAGAACTGCTTCCTGAGCTCTTAAGTGCTGGTAAACAGCACACGGTGACCCTAAACTCCTGCCAATGCCAGGATTTAGCCAGAAGAGGTTTGTGTATTCCGAATGTCAGTTTGAGATGAACTTTGGCAGAATCCCTATGATTTCTTTATGGGGAATGGGCATTTGGTTGTAGGGCATGCCATAGAAAACCTTTCCAAAATTATATAGATCGAACATGTATTACCCAATGCAGTCACCCAGAGATGTCTGTGTAATAAACCAGTAATCCTAAAGTGGCTTCATTCATGGACACCAGGGAAGAAGCTCAGTGTGGTTCCAGTGTATTTACATTGTGTAGATGCAAAGTATGTCAGCTCTTCTCTACAATTTTCTGAACTTGTTTTATTTTTATCTCCCCAGCATGTTATTGAGCTGGGCTTCTTTTCTATTGATTTTACTTTTCCAAGTTCCAAATTAACTTCTTGTTATAAAAAATACCATGCAAGTACTAAAAGCATTTTTTTAAATAAGACAATCTATATTGAAACTAAAAGAGTAGTGAGAAAGGAGACAAAACCAATGGTGAAACAAATAACATATATTTTTATCTAATGTGAACATTTTTGTTTATGACAAGAAAAAGTAAAAATAATTCACATTAGCATAAAATAAAAAACAGAAAACAAAATGATCCACAGACATGCAATATGTTGTGTTTAACTTACTAAATTTATAATTAGGAATAAATAATTTATGGATTTCATTTTACGTGAATTATATGAAATGAAAACTGAAAGCCTTCCATCACAAAACCTCATTCTATTGCAATTCTCAAAGAGGTGATCATTTATAAAAATTTGATATGCCTTTCATAGCTTTTCTTTTTAAGAAATACATTTACACACAGATACCCACACAGGTGAATCCAGGCATTGATTTGAAGCTTACATAAATTTGAGAGCCCTCTTTAAGAAAAAATACTAAATACAAAATTTGAGATTCAAAATTAAGTACAATGGCAAATATTTTTTAGAATGTGGGAAATAATCAGAGTAAATTTAAAATATTTAATATCACAAATATCACAAAAATCACAAGATCTAGGAAAAATAATGATTGTACTAATTGGCTGACACATCTCTATAACACTTTTTCTTATATTTTATAGCATTCTCTTTGATGTCTTCTTCATATAATTATTTACATTATTTTCTATAGAGATAATAGATTGTTCAATCTTTTCTTTAGAATATCATATCTATTATATATCATATATTAACAATTATTATAGATATAATAGATTTTTCTTTAGAATATTATATCTTTTCTTTAGAATATCATATCTATTATCATATCATCTATTAACAATCTATTATCATAGAGTTAAGAGCTTGTTCAATCTTTAGAATATCATAGTTGATTGAAATTTTTAAAAAAATCTGATTGATAGCTTATGAAAGTTTTTTTAGGCTTCCCAACTCATTATGTAATATTGTGTGAAAATTTAGTACCATTGTAAAATTAAGAATAATATCTTCTTATTTCTATTATTTATGGTCTGTAAGATTTAGAAAAATTTCCTGCAAACTAGACTAGATGCTGGCTCAGTAAATCACACATTTTGTTTCTCCTTTATTGTCCACGTGGTTCCAGTACCAGGTGCCACAGAATAATTCATATTGCAGGATTGCTTCTGGCCCTGCACCCTTGTGTTTCAACCCTGGAGGTTTGTTCTTCCTTAGACAGCTGTTAGTAACTAGATTATATATGGAAACAACCATAAATCACAAAAGTATATTCCACTAAACCCAAACCAAACATAGCTGCAACTCAGCTTCCAAACAGGTAAGTACTCCAAATGCCTATATCCACTCCATGTGTGATGAAGGGAAAGCCTGAGTGAAAAGTGATAATAGACTATACTGATGACAGGTAAGTTATCTTCCTTTAGAAAATCTTATGAATTTATGTCACCATGTGACTACATTGCATGGTTGCCTTATATGCCCTTGGAAGGTTTCATGGAAGTGTTGGGGCTATGAAGCTTAAGCTTCATGAACTTCACAGTAAATCTTCCTCTGCATACAAATAATCAAAGTAGGATTCTAGGAAGATAGGTAAATAGATAGAGATAGATAGATATAAAATTTGTAATAGAGATAGGTAGATAAAGACACATAGTAATCTTTTATTACAGATACAACTAACATCCAAATTAATAGAGAAATATTAGAAGTAGATGAACATTTACAATCCTGACAAAGTAGATATTAAAAAATATTAGATATGTTAGGAGCAGTGGTTTATACCTGTAATCCCAGTAGTTTGGGAGGCTGGGACAGGTGGATGACTTGAACCCAGGAGTTCAAGACCAGTCTGGGCAATAGGGCGAAACCCCATCTCTACAAAAAAAAAAAAAATAATACAGAAGATTAGCTGGGCATTGTAGTGTATGCCTATAGTCCTAGCTACTTAGGAGATTGAGATGGGAGGATCACCTGGGCCAGGGAGGTCAAAGCTGCAATGAGCCGAGACCGTGCCACTGCACTCCAGCCCGGGTGACAGAGTGAGGCTGTCTCAAAAGAACAAAACAAAACTATATATAATACAATAGGTCATATAGTAATTACTCATAAGTACCAGAAAATATTTTTTTCATTATTAGTAATATGTATTGCCTATTTATGATTATAGCTTTTTGTTCCAAAAGATGTTGAAAATATAAAAGGAAAAAAGTAAATAAAAATCACAAATAATAGCATAATTCAGAGACACTTGTTGTATAGGTACATATCCATTTTTTAATGTGTATTCTCACACAGACTCCTGTGATTATGCTGTACATACAATTTTGTACTGATTTTTTTTGTTACTTAAAGCTTTACTGTCATCTTTTTCCAAAGCCACTAAAAATATTTACTCAAATTTATCCAATTAAAATGTGCTAGACCTGCTGTGTACTGGTTACCTTTAGACACTGAAATCTGTGTACATAGAACCTTGTACACATTTTGATTATTTTTACAGGATAAATTAACAGAATTAAAATTATAGGCCAAAAGTCATGCTGATATTTTAGGGATTTGATATCCTTCTAGAAATGCAAAAGTTCACACTTTCATAGTGACACAAAAGCAGCTCCTCTCTTTACTCTGACAATTTTACAAGGAAAACAAATTATGTTATGGTAATACTAGTTATTTGGTCACTGGCAAGATTAAATTTTTTCAAATGTTTATTAGTGATTTGTATTTCTTTTATGAAGCATTCAGTCATATTTTGTTTGGTTTTCAACTGGGACGCCAGAAATTCTTGAGAAATATATGTTTTAAAATAGCTGAGACAAAAACAAAGAATAACTTATTATTTATGAAGATTGTCCCACTGTGGATATCATTAAGTCTGTCAGTGTATACATATTAAGAAGGCATGACATCAATCGAACTGTTTTATCAGTTGAACTCTTCACCAATTAAACTGTTTTGAACACTGTTTTATCTTATAATCTAAATTATCTATATGTATATTTTTATTTCCCCAACTAATTAGTTTTTCCCTTCTGTTTTTCAGCTTTCCAATTTGCATGATATGTGTGTGTGTGTGTGTGTGTGTGTGTGTATGTGTGTGTGTGATTCTGCTATTTATTGCTAGTTTTATTAAATTCTGATCAGAAAGTATGATTTTCCTAATTTCCAATTTGGGAATATATTTTTTGTAGCTTATGTTGGGACTAACTTTTAAAAATACTTATTTCACACTTGAAAGTAACTTATATTCTTCACTGGTAGAAGTTAGTATCTGACCTAGGAACTACGTTTTAAAGAAAGAAGGCATGACATTAATAGAACTGACAAGAAAGAAAGTTTGGAGTCCAGAAACCCCATGAAGATACCAACAGATTTATTAAATTAAGTAAGCCAATGATAAAATATATATACAATAATTGACCGATAATAGGGAAATTCTAAAAAAATAAAGCTATGAAGAGTATCCTCGTAACATGATAACACCTTTATAATAATACATTCTGAAAAGTGGAAATAAAACATGATTATACTGAATATAATTAAATTGGAACAGAATATAATGTCCTGAAGTGGACCCCAAAATATGTGGGAATTTGCTATGTGATGTAGGTAGCATTGCAAATCCATGGAGAGAAAAGATGGATTATTTATTCTATGCTGTTGGGACAACTAGGTAGCTCTCTAGAAAATGAAAATAAAGTTGGATCCCTATCTCACCCCTTTTACAAAGTAAACTCCATAGAAGTCAGAGGAGCACATAAAGAGGCCACAAAGTCTTTAAAGTGAACACTTAGGTAAATATTTGTATAAACTGTGAACAGAATTTTATTCTGACACCAAACACAGAAGTCATAAAGGGAAAGATTAAAAATTTAATTATAAAGAATATTTTAAAAATCTGCATGGGAAGAGAAACTACCATAAACAAAGGAAGATAAATAACAAAAGGCTAAAAATATTAGTAACTCCTATCACAAACAAATTACCTTAATATATATGATTTTTTGAATTAATTAGCATAGGACCTAAAACCCAAAAAAATAATGACGCAGAGTTTAGAGAAACATAAATTCAAATGTCTTGTAAACTTAGTATAGCTGTACTGGTAATAAGGATAAATGCAAATTAAAACTAAAGGGAAATAATATTTTTCACTTAGGTTGGCAAAGATCAAAAAGCAAGGGTGTTAACAGAGGTTTTGAAAAACAGGAACTCTTCTATCTGTGCGTCCTCAGTAGAGAAAACTTCACCAACAATAAAATAACGTTTATAACCATAACCAGCAATTATATATCGAGGAATTTGTTACATTTGTTCTCACTTGATAGCAACATGCTTTAGATTCATCCATATTAATTGGAGCATTGTAATAGCAAACACTGAAAGCAGAAATAACCCTCATGTTGTCTAGTTAAAATACACTATGGTACAGTCACTACACAATAGAAATTGCATACAATGCAACTTTTGTTTTTTTTGGATTAAATGAGACAACTATGTTTTAAAATGTTACAAAAAAAAAAAGCCTAAAATTTGCTACCTAACAGGTAATTATACTACTCATATAAAAAAGGAATATAATTGTATATGCATAAAATATCTACGGAAATATATTCAAGAAACTGGAAATCCTGGTTTCTTCTGCAAAGAGAATTTGGGTGGCTGGGGACAATGGTAGTGGGGATATTTGCTTTTCATTATCCATGCATTGTCACCTTTTGAATTTGTAGCACATTTTTTTAATTTATAAAAGAATAATATATATATATATTAGTGTCTTGAAAGATGGAGAGAGCAATAAGGATTGGGAAGGAAGACAGTAATTTAACAGTTGGAAAAGTGAGAGTTTTGTGAAGGATTTTATTAAGGTTACACATACACGATTTAGATAACTTGCTTCAAAGTGAAAAGACAAATTTATTACTGAACCTGATTAGAGACTAAATATTCCTTTTTTTTTTCCTTTTTTTCTCTCAGTATCGGGGAGTCTTGAAGGAAACATTCTTTCAGAGTTCTCTTTCTCTTTCTTCCAATATTCTTAGTTACTTCAAGGCTCTTATGAGAGACCAAGGTCTGGAGGTGTAATTGCGGATATGGTTAGGTTGTCAGAGATCTTCCTTATTTCATTTTCTTCAAAGAACTAATCTGACTAATCTATGTGTTTATCCATTGTATTGCTTCTTAAAGTTTTAGTACATTAATTTATGCTTATTCCTTTATTTCATGTTTCTTCTTATTTTGAATTAAATGCTTAGTAAATTTCCTCAATACTTTTTCTTTCAAATACTATAAATAGTTTTAAATTTTCCTTTGAGTACACACTTAGTTGCATTTATTAATTTTTATGTATACTGTTGTATCTTAATTATATTCTAAATTATCTATGTTTGTATTTGTATTTTTCCAACTCATTAGTTTTTTTTTCTTTTTGTTTTTCAGGTTTCCAGTTTGCATGGTGTGTGTGTGTGTGTGTGTGTGTGTGTGTGTGTGTGTGTGTGTGTGTGATTCTGCTATTGATTGCTAGTTTTATTAAATTATGATCAGAAAGTATAATTGACTTAATTTCCAATTTGGGAATATGTTTCTTGTAGCTTACGTTGTGAATAACATTTAAAAGTACTTCTTGGATATTTGAAAATAACTAACATTCTTCACTGGTAGAAGTTAGTATTGAACCTAGGAGTTATGCTTTAAAGAAAAAAGTAATAGTTTAAAAATATATTTTAGTATTACAGTTACTGGCAAATAGAGACTTCACTATTAGCTGTTCATTAGGGTATTCCTTCTATTAATATAAAATAACCATGAACTATTTAATATTTTGGGATCCTGACTTCCACCTTGTATGAAGATGATGATCTCAGAGGTTTTGATGTTGAGTTAATGGGGTAATTGCAGTGTGCAAAATGCCCCTGCAGCTGGTGGAAGAGGGAGGGTGATGGAAGAACCCTGGAGAGTCCCACTAAAGTTATTTCTTCACTTCCCCAAAATGTGCTAGGTTGACTCCTCAGCACTTTTCAGAAATGGTAAGACCTCATGAGGTTATAAGAGAAAGTGGGCCAATAGTCTGCTCTTGAGAAATCTTTTGACAGAATTTTAATGCAGAATCTTAAGAAATTAGTATTTTTTCAACTTTCTGCAGAAAGAAAGGATTCTAAACATTTTATCTCTTGCAGTTCTCTGTTCAAAGTGTCTCAAGCTTTCTTTACTATTAGGACTGTGTATATTTTTAGAAACTCCCAACTTACTTTCTTTCCTTCCTTCCTTCCTTCCTTCCTTCCTTCCTTCCTTCCTTCCTCCCTCCCTCCCTCCCTCCCTCCCTCCCTCCCTCCCTCCCTCCCTCCCTCCCTCCCTCCCTTCTTTCTTTCTTTCTTTCTTTCTTTCTTTCTTTCTTTCTTTCTTTCTTTCTTTCTTTCTTTCTTTCTTTCTTTCTTTCTTTCTTTCTTTCTTATTTTTTGAGAATGAGTTTTTGCTCCTGTTGCCCAGGCTGGAGTGCAGAAGCGCGATGTCGGCTCACTCCCGCCTCCGCCTCCCAGGTTCAAGCAATTCTCCTGCTTCAGCCTCCTGAGTAACTGGGATTACAGGCGCCCACCACCAGGCCTGGCTAATTTTTTGTGTTTTTAGTGGAGACGGATTTCACCATGTTGGCCAGGCTGGTCTCGAACTCCTGACCTCAGATGATCTACCCGCCTCGGCCTCCCAAAGTGCTGGGATTGCAGGTGGGAGCCACTGTGCCAGGTTTTTGTATTTTTTAGTAGAGATGGAGTTTCACCATGTTAGACAGGCTGGTCTCGAACTCCTGACCTCAAATGATCTGCCCGCATCGGCCTTCCAAAATGCTGGGATTACAGGTATGAGCCACCGCGCCCCGCCCAAATGTCTTTTCTTTTTAGAACCCTAAGCCATCTCTACTCCTACAATTTTAATATACTCCTTCCATGTATTGACTGTCAACTTCTCACACTTGAACTGTAGTAAGGGAGAATATCACTCTGCCAAACTTTTAGTAGCAATGTCTCAAAATGGGAAAATTTGGAAAGGTTTCTCTATAAGATTTAGGACTGATCACGTGTCACTTTAAGATGGATCTTTCAAGGGGGGAAACTGGGTCTAGCAAAAGCTTATGACATAATGAATTGCTTTGGATAGATGGATGAAGCAAAGTGAGGGCCTCAAAGTTAGTTTTCATGAGTAAGCCGTTAGTCTTGGTAAGTACGCTGCCTGGTTGGTTCATGGTCTTAACTTCCAGGAACAGTCATTCCAATTAGGTTATTTTTGCTTAGTCTCAGTATCACTTAAAATAGGAATAGGAAAGTATGCCTGGTCCGAGTCCTGTTTAACCCAAGGAAGAGGAAGTTATTGTGGTTTTAGTTTTTACTGTTCACTATTTTAAATGTCACTACTGAATTTCTTTCCTATCCTTTACCGTCATCTCCTTTCTTTCTTTCTTTTTTTTTTTTGTTAAACAATACTCAATATTATTTCACTCTCAAGATCCTTTTACCTTCTCTTTCTCTTTACAACCTTTAATATCCCCTTTCCCTCAGGAACATTAAAACAGTTTAGGACAGTAAGAACCCTTATGACTGAGGAGACTGTATGTAGTCTTAGAAACTAAAGCTTATGAATAGTCTTACCAAATGTCAAATTCATTCACTTTCCCTCTGACTATACTTGTTAATATGTTAGTCTTCTCTAGCACCTTCTTTTTCTCCTTCCTTAGTCCTACCCACTACTGTATCTTCTTTACGCACGAACTTCACGGTGATACACTCTTCCCCCAAACCACTCACAAAACAAAGGAATGAAAACTCAGCAAGGGAAGAGATTAAATATTGTTTCTGAAGTCACGAGTAGCTAGCACTCCTAGCTCCTAGATGCCTTTTTTTTTTTTTTTGAGATGGAGTCTTGCTCAGTTGCCCAAGCTGGAGTGCAATGGCATGATCTTGGCTCACTGCAACCTCCGCCTCCTGGGTTACAGCGATTCTCCTTCCTCAGCCTCCTGAGTAGCTGGGATTACAGGCATGTGCCACCACACCTGACTAATTTTCTGTTTTTAGTAAAGATGGGGTTTCACCATGTTGCCAGGCTGGTCTTGAACTCCTGACCTCGAGTGATTTGCCTGCCTCAGCCTCCCAATCCTAGATGCCTTTTAAGTAAAAGATTCATTTCTTTTTTCCACAATGAATAGACATTTTCTGTTTTCTATGTTGGTTTTCCTTAGAAGTGATACGTGAAAATAATAAGGAACACATCTTTTTATAAAAGAAGACAAAAAAAGCCAAAGTAAACTAATTCCTAGAATAACAACATTGAGGTTGGACTGAAGTAGAAAGCAATATAATTGTCACAGTTTTATTTACATTTTTTCCAGGAAGAGGTAGAGGGAAAGCAGTAAAGTAGAGGCTATTGCTTTATCCTTATTATTCTCACATGCCCCCTCCCATTTAAAACATTCTGAAAATGTTCAAATCTATAAAGAAATTGAAAGAACAATGCAATGGACACCTAGTTGCTCCTCACTAATTTTAAACAATTTAAACATCTTTGTAGGATAGTATAACCTTAAATACTTCAACATATATTTCCTAAAAATAATTACATTCTCTTACATAACCACAATACTTCTATCACCATTGCCACTATATTGATTGCCATGGGTGAAGGTGGGGTTTACAATTGGCCCATCTCTCTATTCTGCACATAAGACACCCTACTAAAGAAGGACATGGTGCTTTATGTTTAAGCAGAAAATAAAAATAAAAATTAATAGGAATTTTATATTTCTTCTCTCAAAGTATGTTCTGCTTTCCTGTGGAAATAAAGTTTGAGAATATAAATACTTAGTTTTTAAAAGTGAAAGCTGTTTTACTTATTTTACATCTATTTGTTTTTACTTTTACATTATTATTCCAGCTGTAATTCTTAGATGACTCCAGTGCTCAGAGCACCCTGGGCAGAAACTCTCCTTTCTCTAAGGCTCAAGGATCCTCCATGGAGTGACTCTAGATAGAAGAGAGAAGAAGTTGAAGAATTCCTAGAAAATGCCAATAGTTAGAGGTTAGAAGATGAGCAGGCACCTACCAAAGATGCTGAGGAGTTTTAGTGAGGTAGCAGGGATGCCAACAAAATAGCCACATCCCAGGAAACAAGTGAATAAATTGTGTAAGGGATGGGTTGAAAGACAATATCAAATGCTCTGGATAGGTCAAGTAAAATGAAGCCTGATAATTGGCTGGGAGTACTGGGGGTCTTTGGTCACCTTGACACAAAAAGATCTAATTGAGTGGGGGAGGTTGGGCAAAGCTAGAATGAACTGAGTTTCAGATAACAAGAGAAATTAGAGAAAGAGTGTGGTTAGCTGTTTTTGAGGCAATGTTTTATAAAGGAAAAAGAGATCCAAGTCAGTAACTGGAATACAAGAGGATATGTGTCAATGTAAAGAGGTCTGAGGTGACAGAAATTACAGCATATTTATATGCTGATGAGGATGGTCAGGAGAAAGGGAAAACTGATGATATAAAAGAGCAGGGTCAATTATGGGAGTAATTTCCTTGACTAGGTGAGAAAATTTGAAATCTAATATACAAATGGAGAGAAGAAAGTTCTTACGAATACTTTTTTTAATTCAAGTAATGTACACTGCAACTGGAAACGTTCTTTACTGTATCTTCCCAATCATGATTTCAGTTTTCTGAAATAGAGATATGCATTTTAATTAGTTTATCTGTACCAAAAGGCAGGAAGCAGAGTATATGGACACATGTACAGATAAGTTGTTAAATATGGTGGTGGAAGACTATTGAAGTCATTTTCCTATTGCTTGTATATTCCCAGTGAATTGGAATCAAAGTCATTAGTTGTGAGTGAGTATTGAGAGGGGATACACAGATATGTGAGAGAAGAGAACGTGTGAATTTATCTTCTACCAGAGTCAGTAGATGAATTAGGTAAGTACAGTGGGAGAGGGATAGAGAAATGCTGTGGTTTTGAGTTTGGAATGTTTTTATCTGTGGCATCTCTAGAAAGAGTAAAGCCTTCATAAAGAAGGCAGAAACTACAGCAGCTCGAGAAAGTTGGTGAGAAGAATTTTGTTCTTGTAAAAAGGAAGAATGGGGTTTGGATGACCTGAGAGGAAAATATTTATGCTTAGGACTCCCATCCTCTTTGATCTTGGAGAAGTAATGTTTCAACAGAATAGAGGATATCAGTTTTGTGAGAAACTAAAAGGAGCAGAATAAGAGACCTGTGTTGGAGAACGTCAGTGAGACAGACCATATGTAAGTCTTTGAATGTTACTTCTGGGGGTGACGACTCCCCCTAGGATCTTTAGGTTCTTTGCATGTACTTCCATCTCCCTAATGAGTACATTTAGAATCTTTGCAGCTGAAGACTAGAGACCACCCTCTCTTTAGACTCTTAATAGGAGTGAATAATGACTTGTTAATCTTGCAATTAAGGCATATAAGGAAATAATAGAATGACTGTAGCTTCAACATAAATACCAGTGAGAGAAATTAATTTAGAAACTCTGATTGAATTTCTGTTCTCTTGTAAACTATTTAACATAGTTTTTTTCCCTACTGAATTTTGTATATTTTCCCATGTGAGTTTGCTATACTTTTCATTTTGACTTGCCAAGAGAAAGTTTCCATTTTACGATCTTTCTTATTGTCTCTCTCTCTCTGTATATGTATATACATATAAATATGCATTTTATATGTATATTTTATATATAAATTATATAATATAAAAATAATATGTAATATATAGATTATAATATAGGTGTATAATAATTTTTATATATGTTATATTAAATGGTTCAATATCTCGGGTATGTGAAGCTCCAAAAATGAGTCATCAGCTGATTTTCAGACTGAAACATAGAAAAGGTTTGTTATTATATTTGGCAAATAGATACATTATCCTCTTAAGGAAAAACAGGAGAGTCTTGTGCCGGAAATAGAACTGGCCCAAAGACAGTCCTGTAAGTTATTCTAAGAACCCTTCTCAACTCTAATTACGCTCATTAGAGTAGACCTGGTTGTGTTAGCAGATGGATTTAGACATTTCTGTGACATTACACAAAATAAATATACTTCTTTCTTACTTAATAGTTCCAGGAGTGTCTTCAGGTTGGGTTGGTTCTTCTGCATGTGGTCATTCAGGGACCCATTGCAGACTGTGGTTCCATTATCCCTTAAAGCCTTATGATCATCAGTATCCACTGGAAGACATAGAAAGAAACTGGAGGAGCCCATGAGGGGTTTTATGTGCCAGGCACACGAATCACTTTTCATTATAATCTGAGTTTGGCAAGGACTTAGTCACATACCAAACTGCAAGGGAATCTGGGAAAGATGGCTTAGTGATATTTCCAGAAAAAAGAGAATGATTTTTCTGAACTATGTGAACAAGGACAAGGACGTTGGTAGGATTTTGTTCATAGGAAGTCAGATGTAAGAGACTCTCAAGAAATGTCTGGCTTTTAAATACCAATTTTTAAGAAACAGAGCCTTACTCTCATGTCTTTTAGGAACAGAATTGGTAATATGGGAGGGCAGGTCTGGATGAGAAATTTGTTGTTGGCTCACTTTACAATTCTTGAATTTAGCAGATAAAAAGAGAATTTACAGGATATCAAGGAATTGAAACCCAAATTTGAGACTTGGGTGTTCCAAATTCTTACTATCATTCTTTTTTCATGGCGTGTCCATATATCTTTGACTTAAAAAGGTAACATCCACTTAATTGAAAGTGTTAGTGATTATGTGTGTATGTATGGGGCTGTTCTCTAGTGGTGACTTTGTAAACACTGTGTGTGCATGTGCATTAGCATATATTCCAAATGTTTGTTCTTTTGCTATGAAGTAAGATACTTATCTGTCTATTCTCACAGACAGAGATTACAATATGTGTTATGGGGCAATTTAAAGACCAAAGACCTTACAACAAAATAATGTAAATCCATGTTAAATATTTCAAATTTTACACCTACAATGTGCCACAGAGCATAAAACTAGAAATTCCTTTGCTGGGAATAAGAGAAAATTCCCATTTCCTTCAGATTGCACACAAGAAAGACATTTTTCCATACCCAATGATGTCTACTGAACTTCCTCTTAAGGCAACAGCAGCAATCAACTTTAGTTTCTCACGTGTAAGGCAGAGAATTGGCTATATTAATAAAGTCTAGACATAAACCAATAACCAGTTTATAGTAATTAATCAATATAAAGCAAAATCTAAAATTTTGAAACTCCAAAGTAAGTTCCTAATATTCCGTTGAGGAAAGACCAGATTTTTTTTACTGAGCATAAACTAAGATTTTCTCAAATTATTTTTATAACCATCATCTGCTGCTTCAAGATTTTTTAAAAAAGACTATTAATAGTTTACTATTCACTCTCTCTAGTGCTGGTATTCTTAAAATGCTCAATACTAGATTCTATACCCACCCCAGACTGATTATCTCGCAAGCAAAAAGCTTTTATTTTGTGTATTCCTGGGTGGTTTTGGAGAAATAAGGGGGAGGTTCATTCCTGAGTTTATGGCTTAGACAAGGAAGAGATATTGGCATATTATTTAAGGATTAGGGATGTTAACAGTATCTTATTTAATCAGCAGGGGAATTTTGGCTTTGCTACCTCCCAGGTAGAGCTTGGCATCTGCTGTAACTGTGCACACACAGATGACAAAGTATGAGAGACCAACTCAAGACCTAAAATCCAACTGTATCAATTCAGACAACCTCTAGGGAAACTATAGTCATAGGACAGGTCAAAACTGTTATAGAAACAAATGACTTATTAGATAATACAACCTCTCTGGCCCATGGTTAATGGAAATGGGTGATGACTGAGAATTTATACCGATTAAAGATTTTCTAATTCTAAATGTGAATTTTCCCATTTGTATGGGGAAAATGATCATCCTTGTAACTGGTTTTGCCTATTCCTGTGAAACCAAAGGACAAGAGACTTCCAGGTATGCAACCAACAATCTTAAAGAGGCTTCTGTCAGTAAAACATGCTTTCTTTTGGGGAAGATTGAAAAGACATTGAAAAAAGAAGTGGGAATTTCACAGCCTGATTGTGAAATAGAGATTATGTAAGGGAGAAAAAATGTAAAAGAAATTTTCATTGGGAAAGCAGGCTGGGTCCTCAAGACTATTTGACCTTTGCATCAGCAACATTTAATGGCTAAGTTAAATATTGAGAAGAGTAGAAAATGTACTGAAAATAACGAAGTGTCTGTAAATTTCCTTAAAATATTTTCTGAAAAACCAATTTAAATTATACCTATTGAGACAAAATTAGAGATGTTTAGATATAGAATTGAAGGCATTGTGAGAGCAAAAGTAATCTCTGCTTAACATTTTCTTGGTATTTCCATTCTCTGTACATGACTGAAGTCTTGAAGCCAGCCCCTTTGAGGAGGCAAAATGGACTTCTGCTTCATGAATGTCAGTATTTCCTATAGAGTATCACAGGTTATCCTGCAGAATGCACATGCTGGTTAGACACATAGGAATGCTTTTAAGAAAGGCATCAGGCCTATTGAATTTCATGTAGCCTCATCCAAGGCTTTTTATAATGTTTTCTGTACTTACGAACAAATTCAGATATACTGAGAGAGACTCAGAAATGCTTAGTGGTCATGTGATCAACTGGCTGCTTATTGAAAGTGGTAACCTTGAACCCTTTCATGATGAAATGGAAAAATAAATGACTTAACTCATCTCCTAACCTCATTAATCTCTCCAGGAAAGGCTTTCACCAAGTGCACTGCAGGAAGATATTACTTGGAGAAGAGGGAGGCAAGAGGTAGTTTGAATCTAATATTTCTCAGACCTTGCCACACTATGAAAATAACTCAGGCCTTCAAGCTGATACCCATGGAGCCAGAGTAGTTCATGCAGGCGCTTTGCAAGGGGAGTATCGTAATGAGCTTGGTGAATTTTGTATAGGTTTTCTAAAATTTCTTTTCTTTCTGTCTGAATTCAAATGATCTGAGACAGAACAGGACAACTCTAGTGACTATAGGGTCAATTGGCTTCCCTACTTATCAGGGTTTTTGTCATGGGGTAATTGATGTTTTGTTATTCCCAGTTTCCTAGCTGCCACATGGGACAGGCTATTACATTTTTCATATAAGTCCTGGGGATCAGAGAATGACACCCCATATGGAGGCCTCAGAAGCAAAGTTTGTCTCTGATCTTCTCCTGCTCTCATGTCTCTTACCCCTCATTCTCCTTCAAGGCTAGCCATGGAAACTAGAATCTCTCTTCCTTAAGTTGGGCCATAGATATCAGAATTCCTGTTCCTAAGGAGGGTCATGGAAATTAGAACATCTGTCCCCCAAAGCCAGCCATAAAACCTAACATATTACTCTAACCTTCCCTCACTTGTCTGTGCAAGGGCTGGTTATAAAGAAATTATCTGATGTATCTTGCATGACAGTAGGCCAAAAGGTCCCCCACTCCAGAATGGGTTGTACCCCATACCCAGGAGGAAGAAATGCTGCACAGAGAGGCCAAGAAGAATCTGAAGACAGGCCTTGATGGATTTTCCCACTCAGTCTATTCTCATTTGATTATACCTTTGGTCCAGTCACATTTATCTACATGACTGTCCATTCTTCATCAAACCTAAGGATAAATGTGGGTTGTTTTCCCTCTATCTTTGGGTCTTCATTCTGCAGGTATCTCATGTCCCATAAAATTATGATTAAATAAATTCATTATGTTTTTCTCCTGTTAATCTGTCTTTTGTTATAGGAGGGTTGGTGACCCTTATGATGAGGAGAAAAGGTATCACACTGTTTCTGCCCCCAATTAAGCAAAGGGTTGCTTGCAGGCAGCAATCATCAATCCGAATCTAGCAGTTTCCCAGGCATTCTCAGCTGCTGTGCCTGAGAAAATGACAATGTATGGTTTCATGCAAGGTGTTCTGGCAGCTTATCTCTGTCAGTGTGAGGGCAAAGGGAACCATCACTTAACAGATGTCATACGTAACTTACATAAAGATCCTGTAGTACTTTTTACGTGCCTCAGGGGATCTTTTCTGGCGTACTTTCCATTTCATATTTTCCAGGTTTCATGCTAAGATGATTATATTTGGATTCTACCTCCCTAGCTGATCTCTTCTTTTGATGGTTTGTCATATCCACTTCATTGTGCCTTTAGATGCTTTAACAAATCTTAGTATTTTGATTTGTTATTTAGAAATTTTGCACAGATTAAAATGTTACAGATAGTGCTGAAGTCCAGTATGCTTCTGCACTTAATACTGTGGGCAATTGTAACATAATTATAAGTATTCTTGTATGTAAACATATTTAAACATAAATGCAGTAAAATATGATAAACAAGATTTAAAAATGGTACACCTGTGTGGAATACTGACTATAAACAGAGCTTGCAGTACTGGAAGTTGCTCTGGGTAAGTCAGTGAGTGTCTGGTCAGTGAATATGAAGGCCTAGGACATTACTGTAGCCAACTGTAGACTTTATGTACGTGTAGGCTGAACTAAATTTATATAATTATTTTCTTTAAAAATAATAAAACTTAGCTTACTGTAACTATTTTTTTTTTTTTTTTGAGATGGGGTCTCACTC
Source organism: Pan paniscus (assembly GCF_029289425.2). Classification (NCBI taxonomy): domain Eukaryota; kingdom Metazoa; phylum Chordata; class Mammalia; order Primates; family Hominidae; genus Pan; species Pan paniscus. The sequence continues at coordinate 147,107,873 of NC_073255.2, read as the reverse complement.
TTGTCACCCAGGCTGGAGTGCAATGGCATGATCTTGGCTCACTGCAAACTCTGCCTCCCAGGTTCAAGCGATTCTCCTGCCTCAGCCTCCCGAGTAGCTGGGATTACAGGCGTATGCCACCAAGCTCGGCTAATTTTTGTATTTTTGTAGAGATGGGGTTTCACCACGTTGGCCAGGCTAGTCTAGAACTCCTGACCTCAGGTGATCCACCCGCCTCGGCCTCCCAAAGTGCTGGGATTACAGGCGTGAGCCACCGTGCCTGGCCTTTCTTTTTTAACTTTTTATACTCTTTTGTTACAAACTAAAATACAAACACACACATTAGCCTAGGCCTGCACAGGGTCAGGACCATCAATGTCACTGTCTTCTACCTCCACATCTTGTCCCACTGGAATGTCTTCAGCGGCAGTAACATGCACGGAGCTGTCATCTCCTATCATAACAATGCCCTTTTTTGGAACACCTCCAGAAGGACCCACCTGAAACTGTTTTACAGTTAACATATTTTTAATAAGTATACAATTGTATGTATTAGACATTTATACAACTGGTAGCACAGTAAGTTTGTTTCCACCAGCATCACCACAAACATGTGAGTAATGCATTGCACTATGACATAACTAGGTGATAAAAATTTTTCAGCTTCATTATAATCTTAGGGGACCACCATCGCATTGTGTTCTGTTGGCCAAAACATCATTACGCAGCTCATGACTATTTTGACTATATCCACACCGTTATTTGTGTGTGTGTGTGTGTGTGTGTGTGTGTGTGTGTGTATATAAAATTGCACATCTCTGATTTTTCATGAGGTTTTAAGTTTTTTCCTTTTGTGTTGTCTCTTGTGTAAATGGACTCTTCTTACATGCATTTTCAAATTTTCAAATTTTAATTAGTGATTATTTGTTTTTCTCTTATTGGTTTTAGGAGTCCTTTATACATTCTGAATGCTAATCCTTTGACAGTTAAAAGATGACAAATATCTTCTCCCAGGCCAAGGCTTTGTCTTTTAAATTTTTATTGGCAATGTTTTTTGTAGAATATGTTTTAAGTTTTAAGGCGGTTACATTTACTTACCTTTTTCTCCTGTAGAATTTATAACCTTTGTGTCTTGTTTAAGAAGCTTTTCCTATCCAAAGAGTATAAAAATAGGCTCTTGTATTTCTTCTGAAAGTTGTAAAGTTTTGCTTCTCATATTTAAGTTTGTAATTCACTGAAAGTTATTTTTGCCTGTAGTGTGAGGTTGGAATATAGTTCTATTTATTTTCATATGGTTAACCAACTGTCCCAGTGCAATGTATTGAAACTAGTTTATCTTTTCCACATATCTTGTAATGCCACCTGTGCCACATATCAACTTTTGCCACTTCTTCACAAGTTGAGTTTTTATTGATGCATGGGTCTATTTCTGGGCTTCCCCATGTGTTCCAGAAGTGTGCTTGTTCCTGCCTACGCCAGTACCATACTGTCTTAATTAACACAATTTATAGTAAGTAGGCCTTGATATCTGGTTGGACAATTGCCCCAGATTGCTCCTCAACTTCAGGATTATTTTGACAATCCTCTGTGTTTTATGCTGTTATACTAATTTAAAAATCCACTTCTAAATTCCATAAATAACTGTTAAGATTTTTATCAAAATAACACTTCATTTATACATTAATTTGAGAAATACATATCATCTTATATATGTTTCTTCAAAGTTTCTTCTCTGTCCTTCAAAAATCTTTAATGTTTCTATGAAATGGCCTGTGTGTTTCTCTATAGATACATTTCTAGGTACCTTTGTGTTTTTATTGATACAGAGAACAGTATCATTTTCTACTCTATTTTCTTTGTTAATTACTTGGATATAAGAATGTTTTATGTTTTGCAGTTGATTTTGTACCCAATGATATTGCTGAATTTTAAAATCAATGATTACATATTTTACCTTTAGTTCACTTGGGTTTTCAACATAAGTAACCTCATAATCTGGAAATGAGAAAAAGCTTCTATTTCTTTATTGTTCTTTCACTTTTAATTCTGTTTTCTAGTGTCTAGCCAATACAAAATCGTTGAGTACAGTGTTGAGTAGTCCTTAAAACAGCTGATATCCTCGTCTTGTTTCTCAACTAAAACATAATGGTACTTATTTATGAGAAAATAAATTTATGAACATTTTTGGTGAAAATCTACAATTAAGAAAGTTTCCTTCCATTCCTTCTTTGCCAAGAGTTTTTGTCATGAGTGAATGTTGGAATGAGACAAGTTTAGCTATAAGTTTTTGTATTATACTAAATATAAAATAAATTCTAGTCTATTAAAAAATAAGTACTTTTCTATCTTCCCTCTCTACTATAATTCATCAACATTTAATTTTGAGATAATTGTAGCTTCACATGCAGTTGTAAGAAAGAATAGTGATTCCCTATACTCTTCACTCAGTTTACCCCAATAGTATCATCTTGCATAACTATAGTACAGCATTACAACCAGGAAATTAACATTGATGCAATCTACCAACCTTACTCATATTTCACAACTTTTACATGCACTCATTTGTGTGTGTATTGTGTGTATTTAGTTTTATGCAATTTTATTACATGTGTAGATTTATGTAATTAAAATCACTACAGCCAAGATACAGAACAGTTCTATCACAAGGATCCCTCATGTTATTCTTTTATGGCCACAGCTACCTCCCTCTTTCCCCCCTCTCTAATCCCTGGCAATGACCAATCTGCTCTTCTCTATACGTTCTGTACATTTCAAAAAAAGTCTCATAAATCATATGAAATCATATAATATTGGAATATATGTTATATTAATATGGAATTATAAGGAATCATATAATATTATAACCTTTTAAAATTGGCTTTTTCACTGAGTATAATTTTCTTGAGGTACATGCAAATTGTTATGCATATCAACAGTTTATTCCATTTTATTACTGAGTAATATTCCTTGATATTAGTGTACCTCACCTTGTTCATTCACCTGTTGAAGGAGACTTGGGTGGTTTATTTTTTGCGATGATAAAGCTGCTGGGAACGTTAGTTTACGAGTATTTCTGTGAGCATACATTTTCATTTCTCTGAGATAAATACCCAAAGTGCAATTGCTGGGTCATAATGGTAAGTGCATATTTAGTTTGTAAAAAAAAAAAACTCCCATACTCTTTTTCATAGTGGCCATACCAATTCACAGTCTTATTAGCAACATATGAGTGACTCAGTTTTCCTACATCTTTGCCAACATTTAATGGTGTCATTTTGTTTTTTAATTTTAGCCATTCTAATCAGCATACAGTGATACCTCATTTTGGTTTTAATTTGCATTTCCCTAAAGGCTAGTCATGTTGGACATCTTTTCATGTACTTGTTTGTCGTATGTAGACCCTTTTAAATAAAATGTCTTTTCAGGACTTTCGCCCATTTTTCTAGTTGATTTTTTTTTTTTTTACTTTGGAGTTTTGAGAGTTCTCTATATATTCTAAATATGAGTCACTTGTTGGATATGTAGTTTGCACATATTTTCTTCCAGTCTATAACTTGTATTTTCATTCACTCCACAGGATCTCTCACAAATACTTATAAACTTAATTCAACTCTTATGAAAATATTAGCAAGGTTTTTCTTCAAACATAAACAACTTATTCTAAAGTTAAAATAGAAAAACAAAGGACCTAGAACAGCTAAGACAATTCTGGTAAAGAAGAATTAAGTGAGAGGAATCACCTTACCCAATGTTAGGGCTTACTATATAGTTGGATTGATTAAAACAATATGGCATTAGCTAAGTGACAGATATGAAGATAAATGGAACAGAATTGAGAACACAGAAATAAACCCACACAAATATGCCTTGAAATTTTTGAAGTGGTGCAAATCCAATGCAGTGGAGGGAGGATAGCTTTTACAACAAATGGAACTGGAGCAATTAGACATCCATAGACAAAAAACAAAGGAAAAAAAGGAGATGAACCTCAGCGTGAGCATTACACCTTATACAAGGAGTAATTGAAAACAGGTTATAAACAATATAAAATATTTGTTATATTTTATATAACAAATATACAACTAAAATTTTTAGGAAAATGATACTATTATTTTTAATACATGTTTTGAATTTATAGAGAAATCTCAAAACTCCAAAGTAAATAAAAAAAAATCCAATTAGAAAATGGGCAAAAGTCCTGAACATTTATTTTATTAAAAAGTTCTACATATGACAAACAAGTACATAAAAAGGTGTCCAACATGATTAGCCTTTAAAGAAATGCAAATTAAAACTGAAATGAGATTATCACTATACGCTTGTTAGAATGGTTAAAATTAAAAAAAAAATAAAAGACACTATTAAATGTTGGCAAAGATAAAGAAAAACTGAGTCCTCATACATTGCTAATTCTTGAAATGATGTGCTAGCTACACTCTTAGGCTTGACATCAAAGGATTCTTAGATACACACAAAAAATCACAATCTATAAGATTAACAAAATTGGACCTGATTGAGATAAAGTAAATCTTAAAGTAGTAAAACCACTTCATGAAATATATTTGAACATTAATTTATCAAGGGATAAGAAGATAATCTTGACTTTAAAGAGCGTTGGAAAATTATACAAAGAAAATAATGAATACACATGGTCACATACAAATAACCAAAAGGATTTTGTCAAAAATCAAAATATGGATACATAACTGTTCTGTTTTAGGCTTGCAGCCTTCAATCACCCAAAATGTCTACAGTATTGTGGAAGAATATGTTAATTCATATATATATATACTTTGCTGTATTCTTACATCAGTTTTATCTTCCTCATGCTCTGAGGGTACTTGGATTGAGTACCTTTTCTTAGAGTTAGAGTATATTTAAATCAACATGTACTGATATAAAAAATAACTCTAAAAATTTTAATTTTATTTGCAGTTACCTACAATAAAGATTCAATTATAAAGATATATTCTTACATTACATTTTTTCATTAGAAAATATGTTACTGTAATTTTAAATGAAATTCCTTATCTTAAAAAGACATATGCAATACTTTCATATAAGGATCATAGTGACTTGAATCATTTCTTTATTATCTCCAACACAGATAATAGAAATTCAATCTATACCTTTGACAAATTTCTCAAATGATGTTGCGATTTTTTATGTCTCTATATACTCCTTCAGAAGAATATATTCATTGTCGGTGTGTTCACTTTTTTTTTTTTTTTTGGACGAAGTCTCGCTCTGTCGCCCAGGCTGGAGTGCGGTGGCGCGATCTCGGCTCACTGCAAGCTCCGCCTCCCAGGTTCATGCCATTCTCCTGCCTCAGCCTCCAGAGTAGCTGGGACTAGAGGCGCCTGCCACCACGCCCAGCTAATTTTTTTGTATTTTCAGTAGAGACGGGGCTTCACCGTGTTAGCCAGGATGGTCTCGATCTCCTGACCTCGTGATCCGCCTGCCTCGGCCTCCCAAAGTGCTGGGATTCCAGGCATGAGCCACTGCGCCTGGCCAGTGTGTTCACTTTTCAAAGAAAACTTTGTTAATAAACTAGTGTTTACATAACAAGGTAAGGTAAAATGAAAAAAAACACACACCACTCCTACTGAGTGTAAAAAGAAAACAGCCTGAAGAAATAAGTTTTCAGGGAAAGAGAAAGCAGAACTAGAAAAGGTAAGAGAACATAAAAGTGGGATGACGGAGAAAATTGAAAGCACCTGCATAAAAGCATCAGAAGCAAGATTTAAGAAAGAGCCAGGAAATAACAGTAAGAAAAGGAGCTCAGCAATGGTAGTGAAGAATGAGAGATGTGTAACGTAGTTCACCTGACATCACTGCCACCCTGGAAAGCTAAAATGTATTTAGGTAGGTTTTAAATACATATGCATCATAGCCAACACTTTCTGCAATCTCAAGGGCAGGGCTGGAGTGTTACCACAGACACTTTCAGAATGAAGTAGGTGTTGCTGTATGGAGGCCAGTTTAATGGAGGTGAGGGTGGGAGGCAAGACACCAAGTGATGAGTTGTATAGGAGAACCAGGGAATTACTGAAAACATAAATAATACAAGCAGATAAAGTCAGAAGTAAAGACAACTCTAGTGAAGGAGGAGAAAAGCAAGGACAATTTTGATGAAATATTCGGGAGCTACATTTTAGGCAAAGTACAGTTCTTCAGTAGAGTGGTCTGAAAGGAGGGAGGATGAAAAGATTGCTTACATAGTTTGAGAAAAAGAAAGATGCATTCAGTTTCAAAGGAACATACTGTTATCCCCTCATTCTCACTTTATATGAATTCTGAAATGTACCCATATTATCAGAAATTTTGTATTCTACCCTATAAGATGGGTGCTAGATTCAAAGTCCTTTTTCGGCATTGAGGATTTATTTAAGGCCTGTGTGCTTTCTTATATCTTATAAGCACAATCACAGTTTAGCTACAGTTCTGTGTTCATTCATAAGGAGGAAGATTTTACTCTGGTCTGGGCTAGTTAAAGGGACATGGCATAGATGTTCTACGATGTAAGATCTGAGTGGTAATAAAAACATCTCCCCTGATCTGAAGCACCATCTTTACACTGGGGCCATAACCTAAAGTCCACTATTGATATTAAACTGCTTTAGGCTATTGTACATGAACATACTAATAGTTTAGTGTTTACTAGACAAGTTTCTGTCCATATAAAGGGCAAGAAACTGGGAGGCATGAAAGCATTGGTTACATGACTGGGATTTGAGATGCTAGAAAATAATTGTTTGTTTCCTATTCCATTGATAATGCTTTAAAGAGTATATATGCTCAATAGATATTGCTTAGATGAATGAACAAAGAAGGGAAGACATATTTGCATAATGGAATATTATATACTGGTAAAAATAAACTACTGTTCTATATGATAACATGATTGAATCTTAGCAATATAATATTAAAGAGAAATAGTTCAATAAGTTAAAATCAAAGGAATGGTAAATATATGATTCAGTTTGCAGAGGAGTATAAAGGGTGAGTTGGAGAGGTCACTCTGGTTTCAGTGGCAAGATGAAGATTATTGTTACAGTTCTAGCCCTCACTTGGATAATGGTTTCAAGAATACTTGTTACATGTTACAAATAACTAATTAAATAATAAAATAGATGAAAATACATGGAGTATTGATGAAAGTGTGTCACTAACCCAAAGATTATTGGTATATTAGAAGTCCAAATTCGTTAAATACATGCTTATATGGAAAGGAAGAGAAAAAACTCTCAATCTTTAGACCAAGGCATGATGAACACCAACTGCCTACATCAAGGTGCTGGCTTCTGGCTCAGACAGTGTGAAAAAGCAGAGAGCCGGTGAGGAATAGACACCTCCATGAATTAAATATATAGAGCGAACTAGATAGTCCTTTCCATTTGGGCATTTGAGGGTTTCTACTAAGCATATTAGGGAAGAAATGGATGCATAAACTAAAGAACAAATCATCTGCTGTTATAGAGATTCAAGATTAATAATAACTATATAGCTTAATGTTTCTCCTTTTGTTATGACTCTCAGGAAATGAAGATCTTAATGTAATGGTCAGTCGTTGAAATCGTTAAGTTTTCACAGTTACCATGTTTTCCACATTGTTTTCATGATCATAATTTTATATTTTTATTTTATTAAATTATTTGTTTTGTGTATCATAAATACTTTAAATCCCATTCTTAATGAATGAGCTGTATGTGACAAAATAAAAACTACATGCCACTAATGGCTAGTGTCTTTAGTTTGGAAAGAATTAACAACAAAGTCTAGCAAATGGCACTTGGATTAGTGAGAGAAATATTTCTTTTCTGAAACAAGGTGTCATCTATTTGACTTTAATAAATAAGAATATTGGCCGGGTGCAGTGGTTCATGCCTGTAATTCTAGCACTTTGGGAGGCTGAGGCAGGCAGATCACGAGGTCAGGAGATCGAGACCATCCTGGCTAACATGGTGAAACGCCGTCTCTACTAAAACATATTAAAAAAAAAATTAGCCAGGCGTGGTAGCGGGCACCTGTAGTTCCAGCTACTGGGGAGGCTGAGGCAGGAGAATGGCATGAACCCAGAAGGCAGAGCTTGCAGTGAGCCAAGATCGCGCCAGTGCACTCCAGCCTGGGCAACAGAGCAACACTCCATCTCAAAAAAAAAAAAAAAAAAAAAGAATGTCTAGAAAATAACATTTGTACTGTTGTGAATACTGCTGCAATGAACATACTTGTGCAAGTACGTTTATAATAGTATAATTTATATTCCTCTGGGTATATACCCATTAATGATAGACTGCATAAAAAAATGTGGTACATATACACCATGGAATACTATGCAGCCTAAAAAGAAACGAGATCATGTCCTTTGCAGGGACAAAGATGGAGCTGGAGGACATTATTCTTAGCAAAGTAATGCAGGAATAGAAAACCAAATACCACATGTTCTCACTTACAGGTAGGATCTGAACAATGAGAATACCTGGACAGAGGGAGGGCAGCAACACCCACTGGGGCCTTTTGGGGAGTATCGTGGGGAGGAAAAGCATCAGGATAAATAGCTAGTGCATGCGGGGCTTAATACCTAGGTGATGGGTTGATAGGTGCAGCAAACCATCATGGTGCATGTTTACCTGTGTAACAAACCTGCACATCCTGCACATGTATCCTGGAATATAAAATTAAAATTTATAAAAAAACAGAAAGTAACAGTTAGAAGATATCAAACCAGTGACATAGTTAAAATGCAAAGAAAAAAGTTGGCTTCACCTTTTGGCTGCATATTTTAAAACCATGTATTTCAATGTAAGGATCAGCTTACAGAAACTTTTAAATTTTCTGTTTCTAGATAACATTCTAAAAATATTATGTGGGTTTCTGGTTTGAAGGTGGTAGCATAAATAATTTTCTGCTCCCTTCTACTTTCTAATATTACCCCCCCAAACAATAAAGAAGACAAAAAAGAAACAAAAATACATCATCCTAGTTCATAATCTTGAATGAACTAGGAGATATCAGTAGCCCTAACCATAGGATGTAAGAACCAGTGGAGTCAATGAATGACTTAGTGACCAAAAAAAGGTCAGACTCGGTGTTCATAGTGGGGGACTCCCCAGGAATTCTTAGAAAGTCTCCAGAATTTGAGGTGTTAGATACTGGGGAGGAGGAGTCCATTTGTTTGCTTGTTTGAAAGCCTATGTATGGAATAGTTAGGATCCTGTTCTTCATTCCTCCATCCTATTTCCCATCTCTAGAACAGTATGGCAACTACCTATTTCCAGTTCCTGCAGAAGTCAGGAGTCAGCCTTTGTAGAAATTGAAACAGAGCAAAGGACAGCTACATGATTTGTGGGGCCCAGTGCAAAATAAAGATGTGAGTCCTCTTGTTCAAAAGGCTGCATATTTTGAGTTCTGTCAGGAAAATAGAAAACTCACTAGACATTTCAAATAGGAACGTGTTTAATTCAAATAAATTCATTCTTAAAATTGTGGAAGGACTATGGAACATAGATTAGGTCCACTGCGAGCTTTCGAGCTATCCGTTAAGAATTTCAACATGGCTACAGTACAGAAATAAAGTATGGGGCCTTATCCTTAGAAGGCCCCATCTTTGTGCAACTGCGTAGGTGGTACACCCATGAAGCCAGCTCTGCAGACAGTCTCCAAACTCAAGCAGAAAAGGCAGAAATGAGGCATGGTACTGAAAATGGAATTATATGAACATCTAGATCAGGGATGTGTAATCTTTTGACTTCCCTGGGCCACAATGGAAGAAGAAGAATTGTCATGGGCCACACATAAAATACATTAATAGTAGCTGATGAGCTAAAAAAAATAGTGGCAAAAAATCTCATGTTTTAAGAAAGTGTATGAATTTGTGTTGGGCCACATTCAAAGCTTTCTTGGGCCACATGCAGCTCATGGGCTGCAGGTTGGACAACCTTGATCTAGATATTCAATGCTGAAGTACTGATCCCACCATTCTTAATACTGTCATTCAGGTTATCCAGCTCAATGAGAAGTCTGGAAGACCCAGCTACAGAGAAAATGAACTTAGAAGAAGATACTGGCATTTAGTAGTTCCCAGCATAAAAACCACCTGACTGCCTCAATGCCAACATAGACAGACCACCTGGAAATAAGCCCCATCTGCCTGGAGATAAGCCCCACCAATGTACACAGAGCTCCTGGAGGCCGTTAGTGCTTAATCAGAGCTACCAGGCATTTGAGAAAATAATAACAGCAATGATGAAAGAGCTATAAACACAGAGAAGAAAGAACTGAGCAATAAACAGAGTCAATGTAGAATTCAGAATAACATTTTGAAAGGAAAATATTAATATTAATGATAACCATAATAGTGTCAGATTGCATTTTGGCAACAACATTTCCTTTCATGATTTCTCTTCTAACACAGAAACTAGAAGACTGGGAACCTTATTTCTCAGAAATATTGCCAGCAGTTTCCATGCCAATGAGAAGCACTTTCATGAGCTTGGGAAGCAGAGCTAAAGCTGTCATGGCTTCTGCAGAATCAAAAAGCAAGCATGTGATTTTAACAGAAAACAGATGTGCAGTGTTTTGAGTGGCTTTCAAGCATTCGCTCGTGAAATTCTTTTTGGTGTGACAGACATTAATCACGGTTTGCTGAGATTCTGCATCTGCCTGATATACTGAAAGCTAGTGGTGGATCTAATCTATGCATTACGAATTAAACATTTTAATTCTCTAAATAATTTCTGAAGATTATGATTATACACACACAGCTGCCAATTCTAGGCTTTCAAGATCAGCGTAGAGAGACCATCTCATGACAATAATGCCTAAGAAAGTGAGGGCTCATCACACTCACTAGAAACATGATTCTCCTCCTCTCCTATTGCCATTGTGGTGTATTTCTGAACTTAGGGCAGTCTGGAGGTTTACCAGAACGCACCTTGGGTCTGGCATTTCTCTTCAACCTTAGAGTTTGACAAAACAGAATGCAAGGATTTCAGGCGTGAGTATATGCTTCATATATTACCTTCAGATTCTCCTGCCTACTTCTTCCTACTCTAAGCACATTACTAAATTAGATGCTACTTAGAAAGAACATAAAGATCAAACACCCTAAATTCTGTTGGAGTCTGTAGGATTAAGATCTTAATGATTCTAAAGCCTTTTAGATTATGTTATTTTTAAAGCTATGTATATCTCTTTCACCATTAAAAAATTTAAAAAAGGTATAATTTTATTCTTATTTAAAAAATAAACTTTGATATTTCAAAATTAAGTATAAGGATAAGACCTTACACCTTAATGCCTTTCATGCTTGGGGTATGTTGGAATACAGTTTCAGGTGGGAGATCAGTACAGTATTATTCTTTTGTCCAGATTTATCAGTACTGCCTTGCAATAAATTTCAACAGTCCCTTGATAAGTGATTTGTGTGTGCCTCTGATTACCCTGTTAAGTTCTCTTTTTCATCACAGGAAAACAAGAAAAGGGGAGATAGATTTGAAGGCGATACTCATCTAAATCTGATCCCTTTGAGGAAAGTAAAAAATTAAACCTTTCCCATCTTCCTCCTTACATCTAAACTTTTGGTGGGACCCCAGTCGATTTGCTAAAGGATAACACCTGCTACAAAGATCACTGAATACATTTTTAGGCTCCTAAATAACACATAACGTATTTGTGGGTGTGTGTGTATGTGTATGTGTGTATATACATATATATATTTAAGTACTTTTTCTACCCCTAAGACCAGATTTTCAATTTAATGCCTCTACAACTAGGGAATAGTGGTGGGAAGTCAAAATGTTTTCCTTGGTTCCTCAAGCAACAATTTGAATAGACTTTAACTGACTCTGTGGGAATTTTTCCATCACTCAGAAAGACCATAAAGGTATCATCTGAGTTGTTTGCTTAGCTCTTCATCTTCAGTCTTAGCTTGGGGATAATGAAACCTGATATTAATGTGCTGAAATTATTTCTCTCTATGAAGGCTTACCCAATAAACCACAGTTAATGACCTTAAAGAGTTCTTCAGGAATTTCACATTGAACCAGCTCTGCCCTCAAATTTTCCAGTGATTCCTTTCAGATATTTAAAATAGATTTTTTTTCTTCTCCCTTCTTAAGTAAATATTTTTTAAGAAGCAGTGAACTTTGCTGCTGTAATTCAAAGATAAAGATTATGTCTTTCAAGCTTGTTTGAATATTTATGTTGGCTTATGACTAAATATTAGCTTGTTTTAGTTATCTATTATAAGGTAAAATAGAACACTTGAAACAATTTTCCCATAGTTTTCATTTATCCTTATGGTAATACCAAACTGTTGAATAGTAATTTCAGCTTATCCTAGATGAACATATCTTTTATACTTCTGTTAAATGATTTCTTTCAATAAGCACCATTTTACTTTCTTGTTCTGAAAAGCAAATATTAAGCAGCCTAACATTTGACGAAGCTCCCATGCCAGACAGGGGACCACAGCAAGTCATCTGATTCATTCTCTAATTTTCAGGCAGGAACATACTTCTGATTATATTATCAGAGGCAGCCAGCTGTAGTTTGAGATAGCCTATTAGTGAAAGAAATTGATATAACCAATCAATAAACAAACAGGTAAAAATCTTCTCATTTCATTTGATGAGATTCTGGCAAAGGACAGGAATGTTACCCTATTAGCATTGAAAACAGTAAGGCAGAAAATCACTTGCGGAGAAATCAGTGAGGCAAAATTAAACCTTGGCCAAATTGCCTCCCTCCTCTAGTAGACTTTTCATTCTTAAACTGCCTTTCCTGGAATGCCTATATTCTGCATCAGTTAGATGCAATTATTGCTGTATTATCTTGACATTCCCAGATAAGTTTATCTTCAGATGCTGAATGACCAGTCTAGAGACTAAAGGAATCTGAAACAGTGCTGAACTTTAATAAAGTTTTGTCAAACAATGCCTTTAGTAATTACAGCAAAACCTGGTGTTCTCTTGCTATCTCAGAATCCTTTAAAGGCATCTATACCTAAGGCCTGATACGGAAAGACAGTTGCCCAACTCTTTATAGAGTTATCAAAAACAATTTTTCTCAGTATTTTCATTTTCAGAGACAATCTTGAGCAAAGCAAAATTGTTAGAAAGATACCTTGTTTTAAATTGTTACAGGAAAGCAATGGATCTTAAGTGAAATAAATATTGATAGATATGGCAAAGAAGAGGGCAGATGTGATACTCTGGTTGGATATGACTGTAGTTAGGATGCTGGATAAAACTAAGGTATGATCTGAGCTGTAGTAAGCAGAAACTGATAAAGCTTCTGTAGCAGAAAAGATTGTGGTTACTGTTCTAGATTCAAGCTTTGGGTCTGACATGGCAAGTGTTCTGATATTCATAAATTCATGAGCAAATTTTGATCATTGCTTACATGTTGACCATTTATAAGCATTTAGGCTACAAAAAGCAACATATTAGCCACCACAAATAATATAAACATAAAGAAGTGAATTAGGGTAGAAAATGTTGAGAATTAATTTTGTGGGATTGGAAGACAGTGCATAAAATTTTAGCGTAACAATCTATGTAGGAGGCAAGTTGATCCAGGGTACTTGTGGACCTCTAACTGCCTCATTGCTCCTTGTAGACACACAGGTCTCTTCTGGATGTTGAACTCTGCTCTATTGTCAAAATTCACCCATATCTACTGTGCCTGAGCAGCACTTCCAGATGAGCTTTTCCTCCCTCTTTCAAGTCTTATACATTTGGCTTGGTGACAGTGAGCAAGTGTGATAAAGAAATATCTGCTAAACTCACTAGGTCGCAATAAGCACTGGAGGCACCTGATAAACATAGATTCCTAGAGTAAATTTCTGAATACTCTGAGTATATAAAGTGACTTCTATGCTCAGACAAATTTTGGAAATTTCATGATGAATTAAAATATTAGGGTTATCCCATTCTAGTAAATATATTAATTTCAATAAAATCTTATTTCAAATAATATTTTATTCCCCCCAAAGTGACAAGCAGTAGAGATTTTATGAAGGATTCAGTGTTCACTCATTCAACAATAGTTATTGACAGTCTATCAAGTCTTTAGTCATTGGAAATGAATCTGTGGATCAACCACAGTCTCAGGCCTCAGGGGGCTTCTGAGATACATTACTGGGTATTTGTGGCTTTATTATTATTTGTAACCTAAGTAAGAAATAACCCAGTTGATACCGGCTTACTTCATATTTACTCTATGCAGGGCTACAATGGTCAACATAAGGATGTCTGACCACATAATTAATGATGAATGAGACTACTGAAATTTAGATAGGAGCAGAATTAATCTATCTAAAACAGGCACATTGGAAGATGCAGGGTTCTGTGGACATATCGAGGAACTGTAGGCACCACTGAAGCTTGGTTAACAGTTCAGAATAAGTAGAATGCAACTATAATAAAAGATGGAAGTCAAGATTAATAAGTATTATATTTTGTAATTTTTAGATTTTTCTCGCACTTACGTTTCTGGGTAAAACTTGTTTTGCTTATCTAAATGTGTTGTTTATTGAGCTCGTTATATACTTAACAGTCATTTGTTAATTACGGGTAATTTTTCCTTTTCATTGGATGTATTATTGTTCCAATTGTAACTTTTGCATATCTACAGAGTCAGATCTTTATTCACCCTCTACTCCAATATTATTTAAATCATAAATGGTTGCCAGCTTCTACATACTTTTTCAGAGAAAAAAGTTCTGGGTCTCTCTTAAAAGATCCAGGAGGACTGCGTAGATGTGCATAAGCTAGACATAGATTATGTCGTTGTTTCTGTTCTTTATTTTCTTGTAGCAGTTCGATGCAGGTTAAAGATTTCCTTCTCTAAGATTGTTAAACATTATCTAAACATTGAGGAACAGACTTAAAAAAAAACATTATGCATGAGTACCGGAAAAATATACGTATGCTGTTAAGTAGAAAGCAAATTAAGATGCATCTAATTAGGATCAAGGATGAGGAGTTATGACCCTATTCCAGGCTGAAGTTCTCAGAAGAGGTACATGTGGTGGGATTAGGCTTAGTAAAGAATCTTTAGTGACTTTTCTATTTTCTTAGAAAGTTGATACTAAGGTGCTAAGTAGCAACATGGTTCCTGGTATCCTATGTAGCTTATTCGCATACGTGCACCTCAGCCTCATGCATCCACAATGATGAAGATGACTATGAATATCTACCTTGTCTTTAAGAAGGTAGAGTTATCCTTAATGGTTTGGTGTTCTATACTAAAGCTGGAGAGATGTCTGGAGAGTTTCTAATTTTGATTTTAATAGCTTTTCATTCTTTTGTTTTAATTCATTGAAGGCCTTAAATTAGTCCAGGAGGATTGGTATAAAAATCCCATTTTTTTTGCTGTTCAGAGTTCAAAAGCCTCAACTTGTGGAGAGAAATGAAATGGCTGAGTAGCAGAAGTCAGCAGTGAGCTGCAGCTTGCTCACATTGCCCTCAAATCTGCTGCACACATACCTTCACAGCTCGGCATTAGTTACCTCACTTTGGTAGCTTGACATCTGCCATGTTAGGTGAATTTATACCAGAGAAATAAAAAACAATTCTGTAAATCAGGGAATTTTGGTCATGCAGGGCCTGCTATTAAATGTTTACCAGCATTGCTGCTGAAAAAAGAGTGTTCCTCATATCTGGCACACTACTGGTGGTCATCAGTCCATCCTTCTTGCTTGGATAGGCATCTCTGCACAGTTGTAACACCAGTGACTTACAATAGACAATTTCTCTTTAGCTGGAAGAAAGCAGTCATAGTGACAGTGGTAGTGGACAATGCTGAATGTTGCCATACATACTCAAGTCCAAGGTTAGACCTTATTAATAGCAGAGAGAAGTGATTAGAATATGAAAGTCCTAATTCCTGTTTTTATCATTCTTTCTGCTTCTTGCCTCCTAACACACCTGTATAAACATCATCAGATCAACAGAACATTTAGCTGTAGTGTTTACCCTTCAAACAGCTGATTTCCTCTTTAAATTCATATTTTATTTCCTTTGGGGAGAAATCTCCCATAAATTATTTTACCATCATCTAGATCAGCATTATTCAGCAGAATGTTCTGCTACAATGAAAATGTTCTGTATTTATGTTGACCAATATAGTAGCCATTAGCCACATGTGGATTGTGAACATTTGAAATGTGCCTAGTGTGTGAGAGGAAATGAATTTTAATTTAATTTAAATTAAAAGAGCTACATACTGCTAGTAACTATCATTTTATACAACTTAATCTAATCCAGGTTTTATCTTCTTTTCTAAAAAAATTGTCTTGTATTCAATGCTTGATCATCTTTATCCCCCTTTAAAAATGCTGTTGTTTTTAACAGATAATTTATAAATTTAGAGTTGTTTTCGTTTACTGTTACAAATGGAATACTTCAGTCAGTTTTGGATTTCAGTCCTATACATCTAGAGTCAGAACACACACTTCACAATGGAAAATACTGTTTAATTAGATCAAATAAGTTGGAAATATAATGTGTCTTTCCTATATAAAGGCTCTCAGAGCAAAGCGCTGCTGAAGTTTTTAGAAGTTTCAAAAAGATATTTGAATCTGATTATAGATTTGGTACATATGTAAGAGTACAGCCTAGGTTAGCCAAGTCACTAGCTTCTGTTATTGCATTTTCTTCAACAAGAATTAATCCCAGCAAATGATCTCTTCTGAAATAGATTTATAGTCAGCTTACACTGAAACATATAGTAAGAAATAAATCAAAACCATCAACATAAACAAGAAAATTGAGATTGATAAAGTCTTTGCTAAACATTGTGCTAAATGATTTTACATGTATAACCTTATTTAAAAATTTAAATAATCTCCAATTTTGATGCAGACAATAAGGAACAGTGAGTGTAAGTGACTTAAAGTCAAACAAATAGTTTGGAACAGAGGTAGAGCAGCACTAAATGTGCGTTCTGTCAATTGCTAAATGATTGCTTGTTAAAGAAAATATTGGCTAATGCTGAAAAATGAGAAAACATCTCCACTATAGTATAAATGATTAAAGGAAAAATTATATCAAAAATTTAAATATTGTTACCGTTTTATTATCAAATTGTGGTGGTCAAGTTTTAAACGGTTATTGTGTAAAGACAATAAATTCTCAGACTATCAGTTGATAATATACTCCTTGGGTAATACTTGTAAGTTATGAATGTTGATACCAAATAATATTTCTAAAATTACTAAAATATTTGCTTTCTATTATTCTGTCATTTGTTATCATTTAAATATTTAGTGATATTCCACAGAAAGAATGTTTTTCTAAAGTTATCTAGCACACTCATTCATTCTAAATATTTGTATTATATCCAAAGGATTGCTTTGTTCATATTACTGTCATTGCTAAACAGATTATATATTTTGGTAATTTATGGAATCATAAAAGTATTGACTAAGCACAAGTTCAGGGATGCCAGAAATAAGGTTAAAGTAAACATTAGCAACTAGGACTTTTTCTAATTGGCATATTTGGCCCGAGCAAAGATAAATCTGAGTCTCTGGGCATTTCTAGTTGGGATTTAAGTGAAATCCATATTTCTTTGCACCATGTTGTACATATTTTCTGTGTTATCATTTCAAGTGGGATACAGACACAACCGCTGCCTTTGTTTTTTTTAAAATATTCTATCTTAAAGCATGGATAAAAACCGTATATGTGATAAGAATGGAAGGTAGAAGCCATTTAATAGGTGAAATTGATTAAGTTATGTGGGTAATTGAAATAATAATGCTTCATTGATAAAAACCACATATGCAATGAGAATGAAAGGTGAAGCCATTTAATAGGTGAAATTGATTAAGTTATGTGGGTAACTGAAATAATGATGATTCTCAGCCAAGAGGAAAAAAGAATGTACTCAGCACTTCTTTTTCACTGTTTAAATTTCCTAGAAAATAAAATGGAGATTTGATTTTAGCACAGTGGAGAGAAATATAACAAAATACTGTTAGGCCAGTGATACTGATTTGATGCTTACCCATTTACTACATTATTTTTGTCATACTTTCGTACACCTCTGAGATATTGTATTCTGCCTGAAGTTCATCCTTTAAAATTTCCATTAATGAGGGTCTGCTGGTGGTAAACTCTATAATGCTTTATTTTTCTTCCTTTATTTGACCTTTCTTTTTGAAGAATTTTTTTTTTTTGCTGAGTATAGATTACTAAGTTGACAGTTACTTTTCTAGCACATTAAAAATATCCCACTGTTTTATTGATTTTATCGGTGCTGTTGGTAAACTACCTCTCATTCTAATTATCATTTCTCTGAAGATAACCATTTTTTTTTCTTTAGCTGCTTTTAAGGTGTTCTAATAAATTTATATTTTTCTGCAGTGTTCAATAGAACAGATCTAAGTATGGATTTATTTTTGCTTATACTCTCAGGTTTATTGCATTCTTGAGTCTGTAGATTTATCATTCTCATCAATTCTGGAAAATTTGCTATTATTATTTCTTCATGGATTGTTTCTCCCATTTCCTTTCTTCAATCTCTTTCTGGCACACTTGTGAAACTAAGGTTAGACTATTGATTGTATCCTCTATGTTTCTTACCCAAATTCTGTGTTTTTTCATTCTTTTGTTTCTCTGTGCTACATTCCAGATAACATTTTTCTTTTCTATCTCCCAGCTTACCAATTTTCTCTTTAGTCATATATTGAAGTTTTATATTGACTGTTGTATTTTACATTTCTAGAGTTTTTGCTAAGACTTTTCAAATATTCTCTTTTCTTTGGTGTTTCTTATTCCTTGAATACATTTTCAAGCTTGTATTTTTAAATAAAGTACAGATATTTTATATTCTATGACTAATAATTCTGATAATTAATGATTCATACTTTGTACGTTCTTTCTTCTGTCATTTATTCTGGTTCTTCCTCATCGTGTCATGTTTCCTTGTGTGCCTGATATATCCCTGACTGTGTGACCTGCTTAGTATTTGAAAATTATATTGAGAAAAATTTGAATTCTAGGATTGTTGTCTCATTCTACAGAGATAATTTTCATTTGTTGCTGTATGGGTGAATATAAGTGTATTGCCACTTCAAGACCACCTTAACCCAAGTTCAAGGCTTGATGTTTCTTGGGCCACTGAGTAGATGAATACTTGGGTCACATAAGGGCTTATTTTTGTGCAGTTCATCCTTTCCATGGGAATGTAACTCCTCAAGGTCCCAACTTAAAGTATGCAGTTATATCAGTCAAAAATTCTTTTAGGAAAAAAATGAGATTACGCTAGATATCTTACAGAGATAATTTAATATGAGGGAATCGATCAAACAGATATTGGAAAAGTAAAAAGCAGAAAAAGAACATAGAGTTAAGATAGAGTTGATAACATTGAAATGGTGGGGAACAAAGGATGGAGACAGAGTTCTCACAGGAGAGGCCCCACAGAACTGGGGCACAGACTTTGGAAGAGACGATGCTACCTGGAAAGTGCTGGTACCTCTGAAGCGCACAATGAGATTGGTTCTCATTCTGGGACTGCTGGAAAAAATCTGATGACTGCAATCCACAGCTTGTGGTAAAGAGCCACTGCTGGGATTACAGTAAAAGGAGCAGCAAATAAACGGGAGTAAGTTTCTTCTCCCCTCCTGCTTTTCAGGCTCTCTTTAGCCTTCTCTATTGGTGGAGTCAAATAAGGATCTGGCCAGTTGAGGAAAAATGCTGTTTGCAGATTCCCGGCTGCAGTATCAAAACGCTGAGTATATAAGGGAAGGTTTGGTACAAGGGATGTTGCCAGCTTTTCCACCCTGCCCAAGCCCAGGATGTTTCCCTATTTCTGTGAGGCTGCCAGCAGTGTTGTAGCTGTTTCTTTAGGGTTAGAAATACCCTTAGGATATATATGGTTCTGAGTTTTGTGTTTACATCTCCAGATTCTTGATTTTTCCTAGGTTATTGTCTAGTAATTTTTGTCTTGTTATTTTGTCGATGCTTTTAAAGCAACTTAAAAAAAAAATTTCACTTAGTTTTAAATTTTTTTCTTTAGTGTGTAGTAGGTCTTATTTAGCAGATGCACAAGTCTTCAGTTTATGCCTTACAACTTTAATTGGAAAAGGATATTTGTTTGTCCTTGCCTGTTTTCTAGCTTATACTACACAGGCAACATGCTATAAAATAAACATATATATGTTTCAAAATGGTTCAATTTGCCCCTTTCTTGAATAGTCAATTACATGCTAATAAAAATGTAAATTTTAACTTATACTTCTTTCATTATATTCTCCAATTAGAAGTTATTTTCATGACTACAAGAAGCTAAAAAAACTCAGTAAATATTTGCTAAGACTAGTGATCAAGTACTCCATAGTAATTAGTTTCCAACTTTGAGTCATAAAATTCAACTTAAAGTTAAAATATATTTTATTATTTCTGCTGGTTTCTCATGGATAGAATTATTTTGCACCATTTTGACACTTTTATAAGTATTTCTGTCCATTTCCAAAACATGGGTTAATTATTAATCTTTTCCAATTTGTAAAATTACAGATTTCATTCCTAATTTATTGCCCAGGTTTGTGTTCATGTGTTTTCATAGACATCTGTGCATGCTTGCTTTTTGCCTGTTGTAAATAATTAGAAATTCCTCAGGCCTTTTGAAAATCTTAGGCGGGTTTAAATCATATTTTGGAGACAATGCCACTATAATGGTGTCCTCCAGGGCAAGGTAAGCATCACAGGAAAGTGTTTCAAAAGATTCTTAATGCTAATTATCAGCCTTTCCTTCTTAACAAACTCAAAAGACTGCTGATATTTGCAACTTTGTCAGAAAATTTATCTCAGATATTGGCTAATATTGTAGGCAGGTATAGGTAATTGGTCCATGGAGTGTTAAAGTCAAGTTTGCATCTTCTAAAAACTTTCCTTTTGTCCTGTGCTTTTGAATATGTGTCTCTTGTGGTCAAGAGAATCATATGTCTCACTGAGGTCCTCATTTGTCTCCTTAGACATCTCTGAGTTTGTGGAGAGATACAAAGTTTGAAATAGAATGCACTAGAGCTCCTTTCTAGAGCTGTGGCTTTGTAGTTTTAAGGAGAAAATTTAAATTCATTCTCAGTTTATTGTTCTTCTATTCTCAGTCTAATGTATAGATTTCTTCTTTATTTTTCAAATGTTTCAAACAGTTTCACTTGCTATTCACCATCTCTTCTGAAGAAACTAAAATGAGCACATTGCGTTATTCTAAGGCAATCTCTTGACCATGCCTTTTCTCTATCTTCAGCCATATTTCTTGGGGATCTCTAATGACAAATGAAAAAGAGGAGCAAATACTTAATAAAAATCTTATTCTAATATTCTTTGGAAATTTAAGTGGTCAGAATCCAAATATGTGTAAGACAGGGAAATAGGCACATGCTGCTTTTTTTTTTTTTTAATACTTTAAGTTTTAGGGTACATGTGCACAATGTGCAGGTTTGTTACATATGTATACATGTGCCATGTTGGTGTGCTGCACCCATTAACTCATCATTTAGCATTAGGTATATCTCCTAATGCTATCCCTCCCCGCCCCCCACCCCACAACAGTCCCTGGTGTGTGATGTTCCCCTTCCTGTGTCCATGTGTTCTCATTGTTCAATTCCCACCTATGAGTGAGAACATGCGGAGTTTGGGTTTTTGTCTTTGCGATAGTTTGCTGAGAATGATGGTTTCCAGCTTCATCCATGTCCCTACAAAGGACATGAACTCATCATTTTTTATGGCTGCATAGTATTCCATGGTATATAGGCGCATGCTACTTCTTAAATGTGTTGTTCTGTTCTTCTGATAAGCATCCTTCAATAAATTCTCAATTAGTATATCATTATTAAGCTTCTCCTTTTGTCATTCAGGCCCTGGTTATAAGTTCCCTTTTATCTCAATATTTTATCGCACCATTTGCTCTTATGGTCTTTTTCATCTGATTATTTTCTCAAAGCCATTCTTCATTTTCTCTCCTCTGCTCCTTTACTCACATTTTCCCATAATCCCAAACTTCCAACTTTACCATGTCATAGGCCCTGTGAAAGCTCTACAGAATTCACAGCTTATCTTAAACCCCAACTGTTCTCAAATTCTTACTATTTTTTTCTTTTATAATATAATATTTGGCTTTTTTCTTACTGTTATTGAGGCATAATTCACAATTAAAAATTATATATATTTAATTATAATGTATTTAATTATATATATTTAATTATGATGTATTTATATACACATAAATTGTAAAATGATTACCACCATCAAGCTAATTAACACATCCATCACCTCACATAGTTACTATTTCTTTTTTGGCGCTGAAAACACAATTTAATCTCTTGGCAAATCTCAAGTGCACAATACAATAATACTCACTATATTAGATATACAGAATGGATTCTTCCTGCATAACTGAATCTTTGTACCTTTTGACCAACATTTCCTGGTTTTTCTCACCCCCGTAACCACCTTTCTACTCTCTGTTTCTATGCATTCTACTTTCTTAGATTCCACATATAAGTGAGATTATGCAGTATTTGTTTTTCTATGTCTGGCTTATTTCATATAGCATAATGTCCTCCAGGTTCATCAGTATTGCCACAAATGACAGTAAGTTCTTTTAAAAGGCCAAATAGTATTCAAGTACACACACACAGACACACACACACACACACACACACACACACACCACAGGCATAACTTGGAGATATTGTAGGTTCTATGGTAGGCCACCACAATAAAGCAAGTATCACAATAAAGCAAGTCATTTGCAAGTTAAATAAAGCAAGTAAAAACAACAACTTTTTTTTTGTTTTCCAGGACATATATAAGTTATGTTTACATTATACTATATTCTAATAAGTATACAAGAGCATTGTGGTGAAAATCAATGTATGTACCTTAATTAAAAATACTTTATTGCTAAAAAATTGCTAACAATTATCTGAGCCTCCAGGAGGTTGGGATATTTTGGCTAGTGGAGGATTTTCCCTTGATGTTGGTGGCTGCTGGCTGATCAGTGTGGTGGTTGCTGAAGGCTGGAGTGGCCGTGGCAATCACTTAAAATAAAACAACAATGAAGTTTGCAGCATCAGTTGACTTTTCCTCTTGTGAAAGATTTCTCTGTGAGATGCAATGCTCTTTGAAAGCATTTTACCCTCATTAGAATTTATTTGAAAATTAGAGTAAATCCTCTAATGTTGCTGCCTTATCAATTAAGTTTATATAACATTTTTTGTTGTTGTTGTCATTTCAACAGTGTTCATAGCATCTTCACCAGGTGTGGATTCTATGAAACCTTGAAACCTCTTTCTTTGCTCATACCTAAGAAGCAACTCCTCATCCTTTCAAGTTTTTTTATTTTTAAAACTTTTAAGTTTTTTTTTTTTTTTTTGAGATGGAGTCTCCCTATCTTGCCCAGGCTGGAGTGTAGTGGTGATATCTTGGCTCACTGCAAGCTCTGCCTCCTGGGTTCACACCATTCTTCTGCCTCAGCCTCACGAGTAGCTGAAACTACAGGTGCCCACCACCACATCTGGCTAATTTTTGTATTTTTAGTAGAGACAGGGTTTCACCATGTTGGCCAGGCTGGTCTCGAACTCCTGACCTCATGATCTGCCCACCCTGGCCTCCCAAAGTGCTGGGATTACAGACATGAGCCACTGTGCCCAGCCCAAAATAAGTTTTATGAGTACATAGTACATGTATATGTTTATAGGATACATGAGATATTTTAATGCAGGCATACAATGTATAATAATCACATCAGGGTAAATGGGATATCCATCACCTCAAGCATTCGTTATTTCTTTGTGTCACAAATGTTGTGCTTCTTCAGTTATTCTAAAATGTACAATAATTTTACCATGAGTTTGCAGCAATTCAATCCCATCTTCGGGCTCTACTTATTATTCTAGCTCTTTTGCTATTCCCACTAAATCTTCAGTTAATTCTTCCACTGAAGTCTTGAACCCTTAAAAGTCATCCATGAGGGTACCAAACTCCTGTTCATGTTGGTATTTTGACTTTCTCCCACAAATCACAAGACAGTTATAATGACATCTAGAATGGTAAATCCTTTCCAGAGGTTTTCAATTTACCTTTCAAGATCCATCGGAGAAATCACTATCCATGGAAGTTATAGCCTGACAAAATGTGTTTTTTAAATAATGAGACCTAAAAGTCAAAATTACTCCTTAATCCATGCATAGGCTGCAGAATGGATGTTGTATTTGCAAGCATGAAAACATTAATCTTATTCTTTTCCGTCAGAGATCTTGGCTGACTAATTTCACTGTTAATGAACAGTCATATTTTGAAAAAAAATGTATTTTTTCTGAGTTGCAGATCTTAATAGTGGGCTTACAATATTAAATAAACCATGATGTAGACATGTGCTGTCATTTAGGCTTTATTTTTCTATTTATAGAGCTCAGGCAGAGTAGATTCAGCATCATTCTTAAGGGCGCTAAGAATTTTGGAATGGTAAATGAGCATTGGTTTCAACCTAAAGGCACCACTACATTATACTCTAAATGAAGGTCTGCCAGTCCTTTGAAGCCAGACATTGACTTTTCCCTAGCTATAAAAAGTCCTAGATGACATCTTCTTTCAAAGAAAGGCCATCTCATCTGCACTGAGAATCTGTTGCTTACTGTAGCCACCTTCATCAGTGGTCTTAGCTAGGTCTTCTGGATAAGTTGCTGCAGCTTTTACATGAGCACTTACTGCTTCACCTTGACTTTTTTGTTACAGAGATGGTTTTTTTCCTTCAGCCTCATGAACCAACCTCTGTGAGCTTCAAAATTTCTTGTACAGCTTCCTCACTTCTCCCAGTTTTGATAGAATTGAAGAGTGTTAAGATCTTGCTCTGGATTAAGCTTTGGTTAAGGGAATATTGTGGCGATTTAGTCTTCAATTCAGACCACTCAAACTTTCTCCATAACTGTAGTAACTCTTTAATACCATTTAAGTGTTCACTGGATGCACTTCCAACTTTCTTCCAGAATTTTTCCTTTGCACTTGTAACTCTGCTGACTGTTTGGTTCAAGAGGCCTAGCTTTTTGCCTGTCCAAGCTTTGGATACACCTTCCTCACTAATCTTAATGATTTCTAGCTTTTGACTTAACATGAGAATCATGTGACTTGTCCTTTCACTTGAACACTTAGGGGCCATTGTAGGGTTACAAATCTGGCCTAATATCAATATTGTTGTGTATTTAGGGAGAGTGAGGCATGAGGAGAGGAAGAGAGGTGGGCAAGCGGCCAGTCACTAGAGCGGCCAGAACACAAAAAATATTTGTTAAGTATTCTATCTTGTATGGCACTGTTTGTGGCACCCCAAAACAATTATAATAAGAACAACAAAGATCACTGATAACAGGTCATCATAAGTGACTAATAATAAAAATGTTTGAAATACTGAGAAATAGCCAAAATGGGACACAAAGACAGGGAATGAGCATATGCTGTTGGGAAAATGGCTCTGATAGTCTTGCTTGATGCAGGGTTGTCTCAAACTTCAATCTATAAAGAAAAAACACAGTATCTGTGACATATGATAAGATGAGATATGATTACATTTTTTTGTATCCCATTAATCCATCAGCAGATACTTGTGTTTTTTTTTCCATATCTTGGCTTTTATAAATAATACTGCAATGAACATGATGGTACATCTTTGAGTTAGTAACTTAATTTTTCTTGTACACGTACCCAGAAGTAGTGTTGCTGGATCCAATAATAGTTTTATTTTTAATATTTTGAGGAATGTCTATAATGTTTTCCACAATAGCTGCTCTAATTGACAATTCCAGCAACAAGGTACAAGGGTTCCCTTTTCTCCATATTCTTGCCAACAATTGTAACCTTTTGACATTTTCATAATAGTCATCCTATAAACAGTTCTGAGGTGATATCTCATTGTGGTTTTGATTTGCATTTTTTTGGATGATTATTGATGTTGAGCCCCGCCGCCCCCCCCCCTTAATAGACCTATTGGCCATTCATAGGTTTTCTTTGGAAAAATGTCAGTTCATATCCTTTGCCCATTTTTGAAGTGGATATTTGTACATTTGTAATTGAGTTGTATAAGTTTTTGTATAGTTTGGATATTAACCCATTATCAGATATATGGTTTGCAAATATTTTTCTCATTCCATAAGTTGCCTTTCCATTTCATTTCCTTTGCTGTGAAGAAACTTTTATTTTATTTTTTATTATTTTAAGAAAATTTTTGTGAGTACATGGTAGGTGTATATATTTATGAGGCAAGTGAGACATTTTGTGCAGAAAGTTTTAAATTTAATACAGTTCTACTTGTTTACTTTTTCTTTTGTTGCCTGTGCTTTTCATGAACAATTTCATAAAGACTTCCCCCAATATTTTCTTCTGCAAGTTTTGTGGTTTCAGGAATTATGTTAAATTTTTTAGTCATTATTATATGATGCAATCTTATTTTTTAAAATGTGGATATGCTGTTTTCCCCAACACCATATATTGAATAGCATGTCCTCTTCCCACTGTACATTGTTGGCACCTTTGTTGAAGATTAGTTAACTGTATGTGCCTAGGTTTATTTACGAGCTTTCTACTGTGTTCCATTTGTCTATGTGTCTGATTTTAATTTCCAAACCATGCTATTTTGGCTGCTATAACTTTGTAATATAATTTGAAATTAGAAAGTGTGATGCCGCCAGATTTGTTATTCTTGTTAAAGATTGCCTTATTTAGGATCTTCTGTGGTTCCATATTAATTCTAAGATTTTTTTTAATTTCTGTAAAAAAAAGCCACTGGAATTTTTAGAAGTATTTAATTCATATTAAAAAACTAACAAATAATTATTGTATATATTTATGGTTTACAGCATGATATTTTATACATACACATACACACACACACACACACACACGGAAATGGCCAATTAAGCCAATTATTATAGCATATTTATTACCTCATAAACTTATCTCTTTTTTTGGTGAGAACACCTGATTAATTTTGAATAACCTGTATTCAAGTTTACTAATTCTTCTGCATCATTGAGTGTGCTGCTGAAGCTCTCTACTGCATTTTTCTGTCCTGTGATTGTACTCTTTAGGTCCAGGATTTCTGTTGGTTCTTTTTAATGGTTTTCATATGCTGATTAAACTTCTCATTTTGTTCGTGCATTTTTTTCCAATATCATTGAGTTGTCTGTGTTTTTTTGTAGCTCACTGAGATTACTTATAACAGTTATTTTGAATTTTTTGTAAGGTAATTAATGGATTTCCATTTCTCTGGGGTCAGTGATTATAATGTTATTGGATTCTTTTAGTAGCATCTTGTTTCCTTAATTTTTTTTTTTTTGTTTCTTGAAGCTTTGCTTTGCTGTCTTTGCATTTGAAGAGGTAGTCATGTTTTCAGGACAGAAATGTTGTAACTGGCATCAGGAGAGAAATGCCTTAACTGGTCAGCCCTGCTAAGGACTCTGAGGCTCTCTCAGACATTTTCTGTGGATGCACCAACTCCACATCTCTTGTTTTCTTGGTGGTGAATTCTTAAGACTGCATGCTTTCTCTTGATCCCATCAAGCCAGGCTGGGTCCTGAGAGCCTCCTTTTATTTTTTGTTCCCCTAGGGTAATGCTTCGCTCAAGTTTATGTGCCTTTTCCAATTCCACAGGCTTGATCTGATTTTTCACGTGAGATGTTTGCACTTGTCTTCCATGGGTGTACTTGGAAAAATGGCCCAGAATTTTGGTTAGAGGTTAGGTGTGTGGCCTAGAGGAAGTTAGAGGTCAGATGTGTGGAGTGTTTGCAGTGCCCATTGGCCAGTTGGTGGAATATGCAAGCAAGGGATCCAAATTGGCTTAAGGGTGGGATTTCTGATGGAGTCTGTTAAACTTTTTGTAGAATCTGGAGTTTCTTTCCCCTTTCCTGCCTTTCCCAGCCTTTCAGCTTTGTTAATCACCTCAGTAATCTAAATTAGGTAAGAAAAAGGTAAGTCTTTTTGGCAGCATCCCACATGACTGAGGGAGCTGGGTGCTCACTTACTGTGCTCTCACTTTCCTCTATGAGAGAAATTGTAGGTCTTTTTTGGCACTGAATTTTGCCACCTTGGAGGAAGAGTGTTGCAGGTAAAGTAAAACTGTTCTTACTATCCTCAATGCACCTTTTCTCAGAATTTTTGCTTCAGTTATGTTCTGGAACTTCTCTGTTGGACTTTTAGACTCCCTCAGAGATACTCTTGCCTGTAGGTAGCTCTTAAAATTGATGCTTTTATGGGAGGATATGGTAAAAATCTCCTATTTTTCAATTTTGCTAATGTTACTCCTCCCATTCTTTGTGATCCTCTCTCTCTCTTTCTCTAATATATATATATCAACATGAATTATATATATGATATACATTATATGATAGAGATAAATATGATATATATGATAGAGATAAATGTATGATATATGTGATATGATAGATATAAAATATATCTTTATCAACATATATATTATATATCTCTATCAACATATATATATATAGAGAGAGTATGTGTATATATGTATGTGTTTGTGTATATACCTACTAAATAGGATAATTTTTAAACATCACACCTGTTTTATTCACTGCCTGTTTGAAAACTAATCTTTCAGGTACTAAGCACCTTGTACAGAGATAGGACTTAGATGTTATTTATTTTCCTAGAACTCTTATGACACTGGTCTTACTAGCCTGGCAGCAGGGGAATGGGAGAAAAGAATATACTACAAAGTTGACTGCAGGTCTATTATCTCTTTATTTCTTTTTCCTTCTCCTATCTTCCTCTTAAATTTGTGCCATCAAGCATGACAGACCTGATAGATTTTTGAAGAGAAAGATAAAAAAAAACATCAAGTATGTATAGAGCATTGATAATTTAAAAGCTGCCAAAGATAAGCTTTTTCCACAGTTGAAAGTGGAGCAAGTCTCTCACGGTTTTGCCTGTACAGATGAACAACTGGGAGGTTGACAAATACAAACATTTCCCCCAGGACAGTGGTTACCTAGTTCTGTAATTTTGTTTCTTTCTCTTATTCTCTCTGAAATGAATGTAGGTAATTTTCTTGCCTGGAAAATGTGCCCACTGGGAGGAAAATTCCCTTAAGTAGTCTAATAAAAACAAGTAAAAACCACAGGGCAGTATTCCCTCTGCCTTCATCCTCTGGTTACTGTGTAACACCAGGAAAGTCTCCAAGATCTCTGGGTGCAGGGTGTGACATAAGGAGGGAGGAAGTCATATGTTCACCTATCTGTAATTTTCATAAATACATATATCATATTTGAATACCAAAGATGTGAAATACACAGAAGGGAGACTTGCAGAAACTCCCCGTTATTTTTAGCTTGAGTAAAGCTGGGTCAGCTATGTTCTTTCACATACCAGTTCTATGCACATGAACCTAAAATGGTCTTCAATATCAAGAAAGGTGGTGGAAATTCTTGTGTCTTTGCTCTTAGTAATTTCTTAGCTTTGCCTATAAGAATTCAAAGACTGTTTAGATTTGTATTCCATTTATGCAACCTATGGGCCACCTCCTGCAAGCAACACAGCCCAGACCCTAATTAGAAAATTTGTCTTCTTAGTGGTGCTAATAGGAAACCAAAGATAGTACTTTAATATGTAGCAACAAATGTTCTTTTCTTGCTTAAATCACTGTGCTCATTATATTCATATAACCCTATATTACCTTCTGAGCATTTCTAACAACACAGAGTTCCGGCACGTGAAAAAGTTCCAAATGCTAAGAGGCTCATTTTGTGGCTGTTAAAATTGCAGTGATTTTAATGATTCTTTAAGAAGGACAAGCAGTTCAGTCATTGTATTTGTGTAGGCTTTACATATAGTTCCATTATAAGTGCTGATATTCATCAGACTTCCTAGAGTAGAAGCTTCTAAGCAAAGTTTCAAGCAAAGGTTATGTGGAATATGATGGCTTCATCCACAATATGACTTACAATGTCCAATGACTACTTATTAGCAGCTGTATTTATGAGCTGGAACAGTTTTACCACTGAATTTATTCTGTCTGAAGTACTATGCCATAAAAGTGAATAAGCATATTTTTTCTATGCAGCTGTTGGTGTAACCAAGTACTAGTAAAAACAACAAAAAAAGTGTATATTAAGTGTCTCATTAGCCCAAATTTAAATAATGAATGAGTCTTGTGCCTAAATCTAATATACTTTCTTATCATCATGGTTCTTGATGATTTGGGTTATAATAATTACCTTAGGCAATGAATTGATTGAAATGACAAATTGATCTGTATGGAATATGTTCAATCTCTGATTTTTCATATATTCTTGAGATTGGTGATTAGATGGCTTTAAAAATTCATCTTGCAAATTTTTGTGTCTGTTTTTCAGAATGTATAGTATATTTTGACTTTTCCTTATCTACTGCTATTTTATTTCCTGCCATATATCACAATTTTGTATTTTATGTAAAAAGTCAACAAATTAAACAGCTTTTAGTGAAATTATATAATTGAATTGATGTAACAATTTCTCCTATTTTTGTAATTCAAAAAAAGTTGAGCTTCAAGGGTCTGATCCTGAAAACATTAGAAGGAGAATAAACAAGATAATATGATATAGAACAGGAAGACTTGTTTTACAAAGGGACATAGACCTTGTAAGTGATAGGAATCCAAAGTTTTGTACAGCGTTACAGTGTTGCTTCAAGGACATGTAGAAAAAATGACACTGTTGCTTAATATAGGGGGATAGTATTAGTTTCCACATTTATTATTTAAATAAATCATATATTGTTGTCTTATTGCTATGGAAAATCTTTACTGCTCTAATTTTCTAGTTGAATAAAGGAAATGACCTCTTGTCAGGAAGTATACTATGTAGAACTTTCAGTACTACTTTGTGTAGGGCCATAACTTAAATGCAAAATCAGATGTTAAATGTATTTTTGTTTCTAGACTCTTGAGTGTAAACTTTGCAGGAAAAGGATACTTTCAGCTGCTCTACTAATAACATACTTACATCAACAGAGTAATCGATGCTCTTTCTAGGTAAACATGAAGACAGAAAACAAATGTTAAAAATATTTTAACCGAAGTTCTATAACATTTGCCTTTAATGTCATAAGAAAAATAGGTCAACTAAGACAGAGATTTGAGATAGAATTTCATTATTCATAGAATGTTTTTCCTTGTGTTCCTAAGTAGTGAAAAAGCTTTATGAGTTCCATAGTTTCTACTTTGTGTTAGATTTTTTAAATTTAAAATTAACAAAGAGTATGTGAATGAATTATAATTTGCTACCTTCATAAACAAATTGAATAAAGATTTAATCATTACTTTAGAGAGGTGTTGTGGATAACTCTTTAAAAACCTTTCCTTTTTAAAAGATTCTTAAGGAATTTATGTGATCAGGTCTGGATATACCGCTACCTTCTCCCAGAGTTAAAATAACCCTTCACTGGGAAATAAGAACTCTTAGATTTTTGGATCTACCTCCTCCTAGCCAGGCATCACTAAGCAATAATGAAAAGCTGTGGGTTTGAGCCTTATTTCTTGCATTCATTCTGATCCTCAGTTTCTTCATCCGCCATGTTGAGATTTGTCTTATTAGATTCATACTGCTATAACAAAACACCTGACAATGGGAAGTTTATAAATATATGTGTGTATATATATATCACAGTTCTGGTGGCTGGGAAGTGCAAGATTAAGGAGCTGGCAGATTTGGTGTCTAGTGAGAACTGCTCTCTGCTTCCAAGATAGTACCTTCTTCCTGCATCCTCTGGAGGCAGTGGATACTGTGTCCTCACAGGGCTGAAGGAATGGAAGGCCTAGCTAATTTCCTCTACGCCTTTCATAAAGCACTAATCCCATCCATGAGGATACAGTCCTCATGGCCTAATCACTTCCTAATGCCTCCATCTCTTAATACTCTTAAACTTGAGATTTAAATTTTAACATAAATTCTGGAGGGAGACACAAACATTCAAACCATAACAAGAGTCATGTTTTAGGTTTAATAGTGAATAGACACTGCAATTGAAGGAGGGTTATTGATGGGGAGGAAACAGCATCTGTGAAGAAACGAGGAAAGGAGGAGAAATTAAATTTCTATACAATTATAACAAAGGCCTCAGCCAATTCCTCCTGGAGTCTTGAACTGGGATGACCCTTGAATAAAGATATCCTGAAATGAAGCAAGGGATCCAGGACTGTATAACTTCTCACCAACAAAGCACTGAATGCAGGCTGCCCTGAGAAAAGGGTGTGTAATCTCCAGGAAGACAGCTGTCTTTGGCCAAAGGAAATTCCTAGGATGTAGTTTGAAAGGTAACCCTCCTCACAGCTTGCAAACAAATGCCTTGGTCCTGAAGGGGAAGTCTAGGTGCACACTATAGTGCACACTACAATTGTTAAGAAAGTTAAAAAATTGTGTGTATGCCTAGCATGTTTAGTATGCCTAGCATATTTAGTAACATTTCAGTTACTAAATAAACAGTAGCTATTGTTATTACTTGTGAAGATCTATAGAATTTTTCTGAGGATCCCATGGGATTATAAAACAATTGTTTAACAGTATATATAACAATTGTTTAACAGTATTAAAGTCCATGAAATATACAATTAAAATATAAGGTGATTCTTTCTTTTTGAGCTCAGTCTCCAAGCAAGTTGTTTCTATGCACACAAAGAAAACACAATGAAGAGCTGATGGATCATTTCAATCATTGTAATCTCTTGTGTGACACAGAGTCTATTCATTTTTCTAGTTGTGGCCTAACATAGAATATTCTACATGGAGGTTTAATTCAAAAACCAAATACAGACATGCATGGTGGCCCAACATAAGTGTTTAGAAGAGACTTCCTAAAGCATTAAATTTTTTCATTGGCCAGCTAACTGGCTTTGAATTATTTTTAATGGATAAAACATTTTAGCAGCATTCTCTAGAGACTGCTGTGATTTCAAATGGAGCATTTCCAATTAATCTAAGAAAGACATTATATAAACACAAGTTAACAATCTCATGGCAATAGATATAAAAATATTGCTGCAAATAATTATAGCTTTACTCACTAAGCTATTCAGAGCTTTTCTAGACATAATCAAACCCATCGTTGCATCTCTATGGTCTCTTTGTATGCAAGTATTACTGCTCTATAATTAACCCTTATGAAATATATTTAGGATGAATTATTATGTGGCCGTTTCTAAACCTTGGATTACTAACATCCACTGACTACTTAATAGGATTACTTGTCAGTTCAATGGCTATGTGTATAAAGGGTGCTGAGGTGATAAAAATAACTCTTGGAGAAAGACATTGCACTACCCGAAGGTGAATAAATACTTTTAATGCACCATTTGATACAGGGGTTTTCCAACCATTATATAACTCCCTCTATGTCAGATTCATGGGTGTAAAAGTTTCATACTCCTGCGTCAGTAACTTCTCTTTTATAACATTTGAGTAGATTTTTATCAGAAGTTTACCTTAAAGATAGGCTTTGTTTTACTGGGTGATCTAACTATATAATGTCAATTTACATTTACAAGGCACATTTAGATTTGTGCATCATTAATAAATGCTTAGTAACCCCCACTTAATTTTACTTTGCGTGAAGTACGGTAATACATACACCAAGAACAGAGACAGTTACAAAAACAAGTGTTGATATAGGCGGACCCACAAACAAGAATGTGAACATAATCAGATAGAAATTATCTGCTAAAATACATTTGTCTATGCCAATAGGCATTTGACCTAGCAATAGGTTATCAAAGAGTCAATCTTTGAGAACATATTTCATATTTTCTCTTCATTATCTAAGAAATGTGAGCTATTGAAACACAATATATCTTAGGCAACTTTTTTTTTCTTTCCAGAAAATCTGGCTCTGAACTGAATACATGTAGTGCTTTGGTTTATAAAGATTATAGAACGTATTTTTTTTTTCTTACAAGGGTTGCCCAGACTTATTTGGGATGGTGAGGTTCTACCATATAGGAGCGAGGCAGTAGTAGCATACATCCTGAAGCAACTGCTGTGCTTACAGACTAGTAAGCACAATGGGAAACCCAGCTCTTAAGACGATCATTCAGGAATGTTGTTAAGACAGACAGGAAGTATTTCAGATTTACGGTGTTCTAAAAGAAAAGCTATTGTGCTTATGGAAAATTGCTTGCGTTACTTTCACCCACTACAAAATAAATGGAATATGAGTTTCTAAATTCCTCTTCTCATGGAGGAAATAAGTATCACAGATGATTCCAAAATAATGGATTCGGGGACAGGCTAGTGTAAATTAGTCAGTAATTTATTCATTTAGCTTCTGTTGATAATCAACTCTATACTAGTCTCTGCTATGCATATTCTAAAATTGTGGTCACCTTTAGTATATCTTAGATGACTACATAATATTAAAATGACACAATAAAAAACACAAATTGAGATTCCTTTAAAAAATTTACTGTCAATCAGAACAAGCACAAAGTAAAATTTTTATATCATAAGTCAGAATTCTGGAGTACTGATGTAATTCTGATAATTTTGAACCCAGATGTTTCATAGTCTCTTCCTGTTCCAGCATTAGCACTGGCATTAACATAAACATATACACTGAGTCTTTTCTGAATGTGACTCTGTTACAGATAATATGAAGTGAAGAAAATAGAAATGCTTTATTTCTGGGAGTTTATGATCTACAACTTGATTGAATTGGATGTGACTGAAAAAGTTCTGTTGCTATTTGCTATAGTTGATTATCGTGGCCCAGCAAATAACAAAAAATAAGAAATACTGAGCTCAAAAAAACTGCCCTAGGCTCATGGCAAATCAGATAGATTAACTGTTGAGTGGTAACCAATTTGCTTCTCATCCAGCTATATCCTATGATAGATAGAATTGTATTCAGTTGAACACTGACTTATTAAGAGCCAAAAAGCCTATGAAGGCCTGTAAGAAACCATGAGTCCTTCCTCAAATAACTTGCTTTCCTAATAGCAAGATACAACAAGAATATAAATAACCCTTGTTTGTGGTAGATTATGATAAATTCAACAGGAGAAATAGAAATAAAACACTGTAGGTATTTAAAGAAAATAAATGCCGCAGAGAATTGAAAGACTTCAAGTTTGGAATAGTTAACAGAAAGCCAGACAGAGAAAATAAATAGAAGGAAAAACACACAGAAGGGAAGTAGGGGAGGATGGTGTAAACAGGAGGAAGGATGATGAAAATAAGAAGGGCAGTGGGTGTTCCTGAGAGACTAACTACAGGAAACCATTTTGATGCATGTTCCTCTGCGAAGGAAGATTTTGGAATCAGAGTTAGGAAGCTGTGGTTTTGGAACCATTTCTGTCGCTACCCATCTGACCTTAGGCAAGTTACTTGAGATAATTGGTGGTGAACCTAATTGAGAAAAAGAATGTCTGACCTGCCCATTGATCTCTAAGGTCCTTTTCAGCTCTGAAATGCTTTCATTCTCTGAGTGTTGGCACATGTAGTTGTAGAGATGCCTCATTTGTGCTAACATAATTAGAAATATTGTCTTATTAAAGTGGGTGAAATTTGAAGGATTTGTGTCTGTACTTCATGAAGTTAAACAGAGTCATCCTTATGGCATGTTAGAATTGTGGCAGTTGGTACAGGTATGAAGTCAGGAAATACATGAGGCGGTGGGTTTGAAAGTCTTTTCTTAATGTGTAGTCAGAGCTTCATAACTGGGTGAGGCAAGAGAACATGTGATCAAGAGTCAATGTGATGACAAAGAGAAATAGAAATCACTATTAAATTACGGTGTTCGAGAATGGTGATGTGATTGCACTAGAGCTTGAGGGGGGAGATGTTACTAAAGATTGAAAGACAAAGGAGAGTTGGGGAGTTGGGGACAGGTTGAAGAGTTAGTCTGTATGATGCTGTGGTTTATGAATGGAGAAAAAATTGTGGCACACTAGAGAAGATCAACTTATAGGCTTTTTAAAATTCCAACTCATTAATATACTGTGGAGAAAGATGAGCAAGAAATAATTGATTGTTTTGAGTAAGAGCTAGTCAAAGAAAGTTGGCTTGTAGAGAGTGAGAGAAGACTAGATTCAGAGAGTAGCACACGATATTGCTTAGTATTCAAATTAAGTTTTAGTGACAAAAGAAATGGTGCAGGGTTATTGAATTTTAAATCTTGTTTTATTTTGGTTTTCATCACCTCTTTTTCTTAACTAATTTTATGTCATATTTATTATTTGCAGCTTTGTTGTGGTTTTTCATTTTTAAATAAGCAATTTCGAAATGATACAGAATAAAAAGCACTTCGTTCAGTTCAGGAGAAATTCTGGGCTGGGTGAGACTAAAGGTGGCTAATAATGAGCAAGTTTTTAAAGAATTTCCTCCTTACTACTCGGACAGATGTCTTAACGAGAGAGGTATCTAGATGAATGTGAAACTGATGAGCGGCACAACATTTCAAATCTTTGATTTGTACATAAATAAAGAAAAGCTATTCATATTTGTGAATGAATTTAAGGGAATTGGGATTTTATCATCAGATGTTGTCAACAAATCATAGGAAACTTTATAGAAGAAAATCTACCCATTATTTTGACTAGTGCATCACACTTTTTTTTCCAATTAAGCTTAAGTTATGTTCTATTTTCGAAACAATAAAATTACATCAGGCAAACTTTTAACTCAAGAAGGTAGCCAACATTGTAGTTTGACTGTAAGCTTTAAAAAATCATGGATCTCAGCTTATAAGCATATATAAACTGGTACACAGAAGGTATTCAATATATATTTGTGTAACTGAATCAAATGTATATATGCATGTACCATACATATGTATATATGTTTACATATACATACACAGCCACACACATATTCTTTCATGTCAGTATGAAAAATATATACTGATATGGAAAAATATATATTGTCTTTCATGTACAACTTCTTTGAATTCACAGAAAATTATAATCAACCAAAGTAGGACACACAATTCCAAAATTCCTCAAGCTTCAGGTCTGTGTGACAGACCTGCCCTGCTGGGGAAGTGTGAACCACCATCCAGCTGTCTGTATAGACCCAGCCAAAATGCCCGCTGCCGCTGCTGGAAACCACTATTATACAGTTCGGCCTGAGGTGTGTGTCTTTGATAGCAGCAGGTTCGGGATATGAAAGATGGGCTGTGGAGGTGCAGAAACTCCAGTTGACCTTCAGAGACTGAAAATGGACCAGCACACTGTTCAGAAAAGCCAGCAGAGGTCTCGCTTAGAAACAATAGAGAAAATAATCTACTGATTATAGTATTAGAATAACGAGAATATCATCAATCTTTCACTTTACTTTTAAGGGATACTTTTTATATTTCCTTCATATTTAAGAGTTTTAATCTCAAACAAAAGGTCAGGTGGCTTGGATTCTATTACTTATATCACAGGAAGTGTATTTACTTTTGAGTTATTAATATTTTATCTTTCCTTTTTAAAACTAAAAAATAGTCATGTGGTAATATTTATTTTCTTTTCACATAATAAATAAGAAAAAAGCTGTAATGTGCTGGATGATATATACTTCTATCTATATTTAGATACCACTTCCAGTTTTCTTAGGGAAACATGGGTATATGGTAAATATAAATGATTTTCAGCACTTCTGAAACAATTATAATGAAACATGTTGCAGAACATCTTTGCTAGGATAACTATGTAATTTAATCTCTGTACTGCATTCCTAGCTTGTCTTGTTTTTGTAGCAAAAATAAAAATTGGAACATTCCCTATAGAAGCAATCTAAATCCAACTCATTCTGCAGCTGACAGGAATTAGGGAATGCTTAAGGTTTTTAGTTTATTGATAAGTGGTTCATTTATTACAGATAACATAAAATTTTATGTTTGCTTCTAGGAGGGGGTCCATCTTTTAATTTCAAGGATTAAAAATAATTTCTTTTAAAGTGTGCATTTTGTATTTTGAGAGGAAATGTGAGTTGGAAACCATCTGAAACCATTTTCGAATTTAGCTCTGAATCCTGCTGATTTTTCCAATGTATGTATTCATTTTATTTTTACCCTTAATTTTGATTTGCATTATTTCGGCTAAAGAAGCAACATAATATTCACCACACCAGGAAAGCTAGATAAGAATCAAGTGCAAAAACTTCCTTGGCAGCATGTTGTGAAGGATTCCTTGACTTGTTGGCTTGGCAGTCTGGCAGCTAGAGAGCAAGAACTCCCTGTTGCCTACTCTGGTTGAGCTCACTGGGAATCCCCCAAATACTCAGCAAGAGTGGCACCCCTGCCCAAGAAACATGGCATCACTGACAGGTGATTGTGCTGGTATGTGTCCATATTGGCTGAGGGCCATGCCACATCTCTGTCTGCTTATCTCCTTGCTCTTTAGATAGTGATTAGGTAAATATATTTGTCTTCTGTCCAAATCTCCATGTATAATTTATGGTCAGTGTAATTCCATTCCACTGAGTGTTTACTTCTTCCTCAAATACCAATAATAATAAAGAAGGTTTAATATCATATGACATAAATGGTTTTCATATTAAATATAACTTTTCTACAGTAAGTGCTAGTAAGTATTTCACAAATTCAGAGTTTATACTTTAAATTCTGGATTTTATAGTCAAGGTCAAATAGAGAGCATTAAACATGGGCAACAACACTTGAAGAGAGGTTTGATCTACTTCTTTGACCATATTCCCTCCTTTTCATCCCCATGATAAATGCCAACTGTAGGCTTTGATTTTTTTTTTTCAGTTTTTTCAAATGGCACTTGAAAACATTTTTGTCATAAAAGAATAAAAAACATAGTGACATACAGAGGGTAAATTCTAAAGTTATTTTGCCCTAAAATACCCTTCTTTCCTCCCTAAGGATAATCTCACTTTCTTCCCCGGAAGGGGTGACTATTGTCCAAAGTTAGGTAGAATGCTTGGGATGATAGAAATGTTCCACATTTGCATTATACAATAGGTGAAATATGATTAATATGATTGAGAGACTAGATTTTCAATTTCATTCAGCTTCAATTTACATTTATATAGTGCATGTGACTAGTAGCTCCCGTATTGGATGACAGGTTTTTCATCTGTTCCCAGGGCTGCTGCAATAGACTTATCAGTTCTCTGTACCTAGGCTCATTTTCTTCTTCACCAGCATAAGCCTCATACAAATCTGATGTTATTTCCCTGTCACAAATCCTTCAATGAGTCCCCTTTCACAATGCTATCATTCTAAACTTATTTGCATGCTGTGCAAGGCTCATTATGATCCGGCCTTTGCCTACCTTCATCTTTTACCATTCTTTGTGTTGCATGGAATATGTCATACTTTCTCATGCCCCTCTGTATTTGCATATGCTATTCTCTCCTTCTAGGTCTCTCTTCCCTTATCTACCTGTTAAACGAATTTCTTATCAAGTCTCAAGTAACTCTTGTTGACAACTTGTTGTCCCTAAATACTTCCCAGCAGCTGTAGGTGGTTTTCATCTCTGCATCCCCTTAAGATCCAACTCAGAACACCAGTAGATGCTGCATAAATGCTAATTCCTGTCTCCGACTCTAGTCTGATAGCATGGGGGATGGCTATCATGCCTTCCTATGAAACATTCTATGGTGTCAACAGGAAAGGAAAAAAAAAAAACCAAGAGGAAATAATTTTGCTAGAATTTAAGTTTCATGGAGTGTCAGGAATTAGTCTGTTTTGTTCACAAATATTCTAAACTGTTAGAACAGTGCTTGGCACAGATTAGCCAAGATAAATATGTGTAGAATAAATAAATGACCAAATTATATTTTTACTTCCATTTTGACCCTTTTTGACCACCTAAAGTCTGTCAAGCAACTTCTACATTAAAATAAGTTTTATGAATTCACAAAATATAGAATTATAAACAGCCTCCAAATCTGCCTACTTTTTTATCATTGTTGCTTTTCTCAGGCAAGAAAAATGACTCCTTTAGAACAAACTACATAAAACAAGCTCCTGAATATCAACTCACTGAGACAGAATCCCAATCAATATTAGTTTAAATTACCTGTCTCCCACACCTAGAATTTCATTTTTGCTAAAGCCCAGCACAATACCTTCTGTCATTTCTCACCACTTTCCCATTTTAATATAATCAGCAAATGTAATTAAACCTCATTTTTTGCCCATTAGTAAGTACTCAACTAAATGCTTTGTTTACCATTAAATCCAATGCTTTCCAATCCCAAAGTTCACTGCTAATGTGAGCTGATTGAAGCCTTATCCAATTGGCTCCATTAATATTAATTTGTGGTTAACTTTTGCTTAATCTGAAAATCAGTTTTCCATTTTCAGGACTGAGTTCATATCTAAAATAATTTGTACTAATTTTGAAGGTCAAATATCAGGGGAAATCGTGTCAAAACCATTAATAAAACCTTAATAGAAAGCATCTATTGTATTCTGTTTATATTCACATCATTCAATGGCATAAGTCTACTAAGTAAAAAAGAAAAAAAAGATTAAATATAGCTTTGTCACATTACTGACTTATTGAATTTGATTTCATTACCTGCTCAGATACTTGGACAAATCATCTCAATATTATTTGCTCTATTTTGATTGAATGATCATTTACATAAATAGGCATTTTACCTCTTTAAGGGAGCTGTAGTTTTTGTAAATGTTTCTGTATTTTGGTAGGCATGTTCTTAAAGTTACAAATCTAATAGACATGCTAACATGGGTCTTGCTTGAGAATTCTGTATCAATTTTGTCAATAGTATCTAGTTTTTTAAAAAAATTGCAATGCTTTTCAGCCTTCCATATGTATTTTCCTCTCCTATTAGACATAATGAAAAAAATCTGAACACACTAACTGAGCTATTCCAAGAACAGTACTTGAAAGTTTTTTATTTTTACATTATTTGTTTAGGATATTGTTTTTATTACAACTGTTTATAATCTGATAACATACACTGTTTTAGTTTCAATATTTGTTTTCACCCCTTGAAAATTTCTCATTCTGGTATATGAGGAAAGCATGTTCTCTTTCATTTACTGCCCATATACACTACAGATTTTTCTTCAGAGATACACTGTGATTGGACTTTCCCATAAAGCTTACATAATTTGTTTAAGCTTGTAATTTTTAAAAAGAAACTACA
Source organism: Pan paniscus (assembly GCF_029289425.2). NCBI lineage: Eukaryota > Metazoa > Chordata > Mammalia > Primates > Hominidae > Pan > Pan paniscus. The sequence continues at coordinate 147,066,769 of NC_073255.2, read as the reverse complement.
GGCATTTTAATTATAACATTGTAATACAGTCTCATTCATTAGTGAAGATTAACATCCTTTCTTAATACTCAATGCCCATTATTTTTAAATTATCTCAAATGTGCCTTGTACCCAGAGTTTCTCATTAGGACAAATTCATGTTTTCCTTATCATTGTTTTACAGTTCATTCAGAGCCCATTAGTGCTGAACATAGGACTGCTTGTAGTTTCTAAGAGCTGTTCTGAAGTTTGAGTCTGGGTAGAAATCTTATTATTTTATAACCACGTGTTATTTGTGGGACTTTAAAAAAGTATTTATCTTGATCCTGGTACTTTAAGTTGAAACTTTTTGAGGTATTAGGGAATGTTTCTTCTACTCCTTTATTTACTCAAATGGATTTAATATTCACCAAAGAAATTCTTATTAAAATACAAAACTAGAGGAACCTAGGATGCTGCATTTGATTCCAAGAGAGTATAATAGGCCAAAATGTGAAATTTCTCACAAATGTTCTCTATTTATGCATATAATAGAGGAACCACCTCCAAAATTCAACCTTTGCATATGTCCTTCAAATTTGAAAAGAAAAACTGGCTTCCAAAAGGTAACATATGTGCCACAGAAAATTAAACGATGTACAAAATGATAAGAAAGTAAAAATCCCTGGATAACTGAGGTAGGGGTCTGTTTCAGGTAAGGGTAATCAGAGAAGAACCCTCTGAGGAGAAGACATTGAAGCAGAATCCTCACTTGAGGAGAGAGTTGTCAACTGTCTGGAAAATAAACAGATCAGGAATAAAACAAAATCCTCCAGCTCCAAGGCAGGAATGTTCTTGGCGAGTTAGAAGGACAGTAGAAAGGCCTATAAAAATGGACCAGAGGGATAGCAATGATGTTGGATTAGGTAGGAGGGCAGGTGTCTCCTAGGCCGAGATACAAAGTAGAGATTTTATTATAAGTGTGACTGATATCCTTGAAAATTTTTAGCAGGAAAGTGATGTGATTTGCTTTACATTTGAAATAAAAATTTACTGTGATTACTATGGGAAGAATAGAACATATGCATGAGTGGATGCAGAGATTCACGTACTCTCAAAATGGTATATAAATTTTATCAGAATAAATATGCAACTTTTCACGGAATGATATGTCCTGGGCCATTTCAATGTTGTGTTAGTCAGGTTTGACATGGTCAGGGTTTATCAATAGTGGTACTGTTGACATTTTGGGCCACGTAATTCTTTGTTTGGGGGGCTTTCCTGTGCATTGCAGGTTATTTAGCAACATCCCTGACCTTTACCCACTGGAGGCCAGTAGCATGTTCTTCTTAGCTGTGACAACCAAAAATATCTTCAGACATGGCCAAAGGTCTCTGGGAGGCAGGAGTGGCGGAATTACTCCTGATGGAGACCTAGAGGGATATGCAATGTTTTGGCAACAAAACCTCCAAATTTCAGTAGTTTAACATAGTACAATACTTATTTCTCACTCATGCAAAGTTTGCAATCAGTTCAACAGTTCTCAAGAGTAGCTTTCTTCTAAGGTGTGGGACCCAAGTCGTATTATGTAGGAACACCATCTGGCCCTTAGATGACCATAGTGGAGAAGAGCGAACTAGCTTTTAATTCCTTCGTTGCACCCCCAAAAAGTAACTCACATCTTTTCTGCTTACAGTCTGTTGCTTAAAATGTATAGCATATTTTTTCTAACTGCAAAGGGGCTGAGAAAACTAGAACACATGGATGTTTGGTGACCAATAAATATCTCTGTTTTTCTTTTGGGTACTGTATATCACTGGTGTAAAACAATTCTGAAATTCTGCTGGGCAGGTACTGTGAAAATTCCTTACATTAGGAGTGTGGGGAGTCCTGAGGTTAGACTCTGAGAAGACAAAATATCTTTATTTGCCCTTGATTCTGAGGCTTCCAGATTCTGTCTATCTGGAGACTCTTTCTATCGATCTTAGGTACATTTAAAGTGGGTGTCAGGCTTTTGTTTTCCTTGGTGGCTGTATAGATTTTTCAATTTAATTTCTGCCCGCTCCTTGTGGGAATCTTTCACCTTCTTGTTTGGATGAATTCTTAGATATTTCATTTTCTTTGTGGCTACTGTAAATCCTTCGTGGCTACTCCACAAGGATTGTAGAGTCAAGAGCTGTTTTAAGCAATGAACAATCACAGGCTTTTAAAGACACAATATGATTTACTTGAGAGTAAAACTTACTCATAATCTCAAAAGGCTTCCCGTTTTTTAGATTACATTCATTTCTACATGAAGCAATCTCATCTATAGTTCTTTTATAAGCACACTTCTTCCATCTGTTTCATTTCATCCCTTTAAATTTTTCTCTCACAATTTAATGATGGGTAATTTGAGACTATCCGGAACAGGAACTAGGAAGGCAGTATCAGCTAAGATTTTTTTCTTTAATAAATGAATGTAGAGACGCAAATTATCAAAACCTTTGGGACATAGCTAAAGCAGTGTTAAGAAGAAAACTTATAGTGTTAAACACTTTCATCAAGAGGTTAGAAATCTTAAATCAATGACCTAACATTACAACCAGAGGAACTAGGGAACAAAAGAACAGTTCCACCCCAAAGCTAGTAGAAGAAAAGAAATAACTAAAATCGAGAAGAATGGAATGAAATTGAGACCTAAAAGTCCATACAAAAGATCAATAAAACCAATAGTTTTTTTTAAAAAAAAATAAACAAAATTGATAGACCATTAGCTAAATTAAAGAAAAAAAAGAGATGATCCAAATGAGCACAATTAGAAATGACAAAGATGATATTATACTCAATCCCACAGAAATATAAAAGATCCTTAGGGACTACTATGATTACCTCTATGCACACAAATTAGAAAATCTAGAGGAAATGGATAAATTCTCAGACACACAACCTCATAAGATTAAATCAGGAAGAAAGTGAAAATCTGAATAGACCAATAGAAAGTCTGAAATTGAATCAGTAATAAAAAACCTACCAATCAAAAAAAGCACTGGGGCAGATGGATTTGCAGCCAAATTTTACCCGATGGACAAAGAAGAACTAATACCACTTCTACTAAAATTTTTCTAAAAAATTGAGGAGGACAGACTTCTCCCTAACCCATTCTATGAAGTCAGCATCATCCAGATACCAACATATGGCAGAGACAATGAAAAAGGAAAACTTCAGACCAATATCCCTGATAAACATAGATGCAGTGATTCTCAACAGAATACTAGCAAACCAAATCCAGCAACACATCAAAAAGTTAATTCATCAAAATCAAGTAGGCTTTATTTCTGGGATGCAAGTTTGGTTCAACATACACGAATAAATGTGATTCATCACATAAACAGAATCAAAAACGAAAACCCTGTAATCATCTCAATAGACTCGAAAAATCTTTGATAAACTCCAACATCCCTTTGTGATAAAAACCCTAAACAGTCTAGGCATCAAAGGATCATACCTCAAAATAATAAGAGCCATCTATGATAAACCCACAGCCAACATCACAACGAATGGGCAAAAGCTGGAAACTTTCCCCCTGAGAACTGGATCAAGACAAGGATACCCACTCTCACCACTCCTGCTCAACATAATGATGGAAGTCCTAGCCAGAGCAATCAGGCAAGAGAAAGACACAAAATGTGTCCAAATAGGAAAAAAAAAATAAGTCAAGCTATCTCTCTTGCTGACAATATGAGTTTATACAGAGAAAATGCTAAAGACTCTGCCAAAAGGCTCCTGGAGCTTATAAATGAATTCAGTAAAGTTTCAGGATATGAAATCAATGTAGGAAAATCAGTAGCATTTCTATCAATAATAATAATCTAAGTAAGAACCAAATCAAGAACACAATCCCGCTTACAGTAGCCACAAAGAAAATGAAATATCTAAGAATTAATCTAACCAAGAAGGTGAAAGATTCCCATAAGGAGAACCACAAAACACTGCTTAAAGAAACCAGTTAAGTTTTTAATATCTATATCTGTATTATTCTGAAAGTAGACACAAGGTTTCTGGGGCGTGAACATATTATTACTTATATTAATTACTGCTTTGGTTCACTAATTATTTTCTATTCTTGGGTGATGTGAGGAAATACACATACCTGTCATCTTACATGTACATTGATCTATACTCTAAATGAGGAACCCCAAAAATATGAATCTGAAACATTATATAGAAGGACAACTGTTTCTTTTGTCCTCCGGAGAAATGAAACAAACATTTTATTCCTTCTGTTAACAAATATTCAATGGAAAGATAAGGCAAATATCCTTAGTCTTCACCTTCTGGAATATAAATAAACATCTGCAAGGTTGGGAATGGATACAGCAAATTTCTACTGGTTACAACTGCTGGAATATCTCCATGGCCCCAGCTTTCATTCCCCTTTGGAAGATAACACATGCCACCAAGGAAATAAGTCTCCAATCTCTCCCTGAGATACAGTATTTACTTAGTTATCTTTTTACTGCCAAGTCTTGTCCTTAATCTAGGTTTTAGTACAATGTGTTTCAAAAACACCTCTTGACAATATCTTTAATTTTAGCCCTGAAACTTTGAATTTATGATATGTTTTGCTGTGTATTTTTCATTCAAACTTCTTTTTTTTTTCAACTTTAACAAAGTGGTAGATTTTTATTGAAGGTACAATTTAGTTAGTTAGTCAGAGCTACTTATATTTGCCAAAAAGTAATAGGAGAAAAGGTTTATGGAATGACAGTTTAAAGTACTTAAATGTTATTTTATTTTCACTGTATATTATACTATACTGGTGATATTAATGTAGAAAATATTAATAAATTTATCCAGTTACAATATTAATTTCATAGTCATGGTTAGGTGGATTAACAAGCAAATCCAATATAGCTATATTTTCATTGTATAAATTATTATTCCAAGAATAATTTATGTATATGTCTAACATATATGGCCTGACATTTAAATTATTCACATTCTTTTTAAATAGCTTCATATTTCACAGTGACTAAACCTATTAATGAAAAAAGTATGAAATTTTCTATAAAAAGTTTGGTATCACACCTGAAACATGATTTATAACAAAATTATATCTAGCAGAAAAGTTATATTTTTTCATAATATCATATTTGATAAGATTTTTCCCAAGCATGAACCTTTTGATATATAATAGGTTTTGATTTATCATTGAACACATTCACGCTTTCAAATGTTTATGACATTTTACTCCTATTTTAATTCTCTCATTCATCAGTGCCTGTGTGTTGGTTCTTGCATTCATAGGCAATATCACTAGGTGGCTGAATTCCTCTGGGCCTGGATCCTACCTGCCCCCTCTCTTCTCATATCAAGAATAATCCTGACTTGTGAGAGGCCTTTTGCGAGAGCATGTGGCACTCCATTGTGTATATTCATGCTTTTTCCAAAAGTCTTTTCCTGTCCATTATATAAGCCTAAAGGATTACATACTGTTGCATGTCATCTGTTCCTGGAGGACAAACTTGAGTAACAGGCTGCAAGCCCTGCAATTGGCTCTGGGCTATTTGTACAGGAGGTTATGAGTTCTGGGATACAGAAAGCATATTTTAGAACAGATGCCACAGGTTTTTAGGTTCTATGGGCTCAGGCACCATGGAAGGCTATGGCTTGAAGAAGATCAAAAGCAGCCTTTCAAATTATGGTACTTGAGAAAAACCACCAGTTTCCTGGGTCTAAAGATGTCATTGATGTGAGTGTTTCAATAAATAATGACATGAAACTCTTTGCTAAAGGCATTCCCACATTTATTACATTTATATGTTTCTTCCTTGTGTATGTTCTCTTATGTAAAGTGACATATGTGTTCACATGAAAAGTTTTATCTTGATTAGTACATTCATACACTTTTTCTGTTTTGTTTGTAATAAATGTTGATGCTGGCTGTAGTTAGATTTTTCCACATATGTGACAATCATTGGATTTATCCTCAGTAGGTGTTGGCTAATTTTTAGCGAGATAAATTTCAAATGGAAGATGTTCATCACTTTTATTATATTTTTAGGGCTCTTTCACCCTGTATTTTTATGTTCTCTGATAATCATTGAGGGCTGACTTAAATTGGAAGGTTTCCCATATTCATTATTATATTCATAGGGTTTCTCCTTCCCACATTCATTATTACATTCATAGAGTTTCTCTATCATCTGAGTCTTCATAGTTGAAATAAAAACCTCATTATTTTCAAAGCCTTTTTCATTCTTATAGACAAGGTGGCGCTAAAAATTTTCAAACATCCGATGCTGAATAAGATTATGAATATGGACCTTCTCATTGTATTTTCTAGTTCTAGCCAGAGACACAGAAATCATAGTAGGTGTTTGTGTAGAAATAGTTTAATGTAGGGATTAATTTAAAAAGATTTTGGGGACTGAACAGAAAGGACACTGAAGTCCCACAGAGATAATAATTGCAGGAAGAAATGATCACCACCACGGCTAGGGAAAAATAGGAAGAGTTTGGGGATATTATAGGCTAGAAACATGAAGGAGGGGCTTGTCAAACTGGAATTCACACATTTAAGAGATAATTGTTGTTGGCTGATGTTGGCAGAATATCAAAGGAAGATCCTTGAAAAGCTTGGGCTCAGACCTGTGAGAAGAGGACATTTTGTCTGTGGCTGGTAGCTTTGATGGACTATGATCAGGCTGGTCCTAGGAATATCAAAATAGCCAGGGACTAGGAACTATTGCTTCTGGGATGAAGGACTATAGCTGGGATGAATGCTGACAAGAATAGAAAGAAACTATGAGGGACTAAATCCATCTTCCAACCTCTTGCCTTGCAGTCTCATAGTTCTGCCTATTTGTCGGAATCTTCTCTTTGGTGTCACGTAGCAGAATCTGGCCAGTCTTTCTACCACTCCTGAGGAATGCTGATCAGTTTTGGTTTCTGATGTTGGCAGACTAAGTAGCAATAGTAGCAATATAAAGATTAGAATTGATGAGGAAATGTTCATTTGTTGATCCATGAAGAGCAGTCACCATAGACACTTTTAGTATGTCCATGATCCACTGAACAACTATTGAGTGGCTGAGAAAGGAGATTGTCTGAGAACAATAAAGCATATTATCCTTTCCAACTGAGTTTTGAAAGACTCCTTGACAGTGAATGCCTTTGACAAACATTAACATGGGCTACAAAGATCTTTATATGCTGTCCCTGTTGCAGTGGTTCATCTACATGTCTCTTCTCCAAACCTTCTCACTAATCCTCTAATCTCTCCTTTCCAAGTCACTAAAAATCTCGTTGGACTGTTAACTACTCTAACATGCATCAGGATAGACTCATACTCAGGCCATCCAGTTAGTCCAGACAAATTGAAAAATCATATTTATGGTTCAAAATTCTTCTCTTGAAAGAATTTCTCTCCACCACTGCTTTTCACGGATACTTCTGAATGGAACTATGATGCTACAAAGTTCACTTCCTGTTCATTCAGTAATATAGTGCAGAGCCATCACTAAAAGTCTGAGTTTTTCTTTCTTCCCTTGTCAATAGGTCATCAGAACTTTTCATGAGGGCATAGATGTAGTATCGGGGAACCTGCACCGATATTCACGTAGGTTCTTTTCTATTTTCCTTAAGCATTGGCCAGCTTGAGAAATAAAGGGACAGAGTACAAAAGAGAGAAATTTTAAAGCTGGGCATTGGGGGGAGACATCACATGACGGTAGTTTCCATGATGCCCCACAAGCCACAAAAACCAGCAAGTTTTTATTAGGGAGTTTCAAAAGGGGAGGGAGTATGTGAATAGGTGTGGGTCACAGACATCAAGTACTTTACAAGGTAATAGAATATCACAAGGCAAGTGGAGGCTGGGTGAGATCACAGGACCACAGGACTGAGGCTAAATTAAAATTGCTAATAAAGTTTCAGGCACCATTGTCATTGATAACATCTTATCAGGAGACAGGGTTTTGAGATCAACCGGTCTGACTAAAATTTATTAGGCGGGAATTTCCTCTTCCTAATAAGCCTGGGAGCGCTATGAGAGACTGGAGTCTATCTCACCTCTGCAGTCTATCTCACCTCTGCAGTCTCGACCATAAGAGACGACCATGCCCGGGGGGCCAGTTCAGAGACCTACCCCCAGGTGGGCATTCTCTTTCTCAGGGATGTTCCATACTGAGAAAAAGAATTCAGCGATATTTCTCCCATTTGCTTTTGAAAGAAGAGAAATATGGCTCTATTCTGCCTGGCTCACTGGTGGTCAGAATTTAAGGTTATCTCTCTTATGCCCTGAACAATTGCTGTTATCCCGTTCTTTTTTTAAGGTGTCCACATTTCATATTGCTCAAACACACATGCTGTACAATTTGTGCAGTTAATGCAATTATTACAGGGTCCTGAGGTGATATACATCTTCCTCAGCTGACAGGATTGAGAGATTAAAGTAAAGACAGGCATAGGAAATCACAAGGGTATTGACTGGAGAAATGATAAGTGTCCATGAAATCTTTACAATTTATGTTTAGAGATTGCAGTAAAGACAGGCATAAGAAATTATAAAAGCATTAATTTGGGGAACTAATAAATGTCTATGCAATCTTCACAATCCACATTCTTCTGCCATGGCTTCAGCCGGTCCCTCCATCTGGGGTCCCTGACTTCCTGCAACAATGTAGAGTGAAGGAGAAGAGACAATGGAGAAGCAGTAGGTATTGCGGGAATTGTAGGCACCTCTCATGCCTTCTTGCCTGACTTGAGTACAATCTCTTATGAATCATTTCTATTTGATGATGAATTGCCACCATACATGCTTGATCTTTATGGTCTGGTGTATCAGATAATGCCCAGTGTATGCTGAGAGAGCATTGTCACTTGACATTCATGGAGGAAAAATGGAACAGGACCACCTAGCAAGCAAGGAAGTATTTCTCAAAAAAATAAATTCCTATGTAAGAGAACCATGGTTTTGTTCCCAACTCCTATGGGTCTGCACTGTTGGGGATTGCCAGAGCTGTATATAATATCCCTATTTTTCTTAGACACTGTAGCATTAGATCTGTTGTGTCGAGAGGCTCAAGGAGCAGAGTAATTCACATTAAAGCCTGGGCCAACTACATGCCCCTCTCTTGCTCTGAGTCCCATTCAAAACTGTTAATCTTAAAGTTCCTCTGTAAATTAGTAAGAATAGCACATTCCAAAGTGATAGACAGACATTCCTCTGTTTCTGTAGGGCATTGGTTACAGGAACTCCACAGATACAAAAATATGTGGGTGCTCAAGTGCCCTGTATAAAATGGCATAATATTTGTATATAATCTACACACATCTTTTTGTATGCTTTAAATCATCTCAGGGTTACTTGTTTATTTATTTTTTTGAGATGGAGTCTCACTCTGTCACCCAGGCTGGAGTGCTGTGGCACAATTTCAGCTTACTGCAACCACCACCTCCCAGATTCAAGCAATTCTCTTGCCTCAGCCTCCTGAGTAGCTGAGATGACAGGTGCGCACAACTGTGCCTGGCTAATTTTTGTCTTTTTAGTAGAGGTGGGGTTACTTATAATACTTAGTACAATGCAAATGCTATGTAAATGTTTTATACTAATTGTTTTATAATCTGTATTATTATTGTATTATTTATTTATTTTCCAAATATTTTTAATTTGCTATTGGTTGAATCCATGAATATGGAACCTACAGATATGGAGGACTGGCTGTACATTGTTTCAAGAATTCAAAGATATCTCCAAACACTGTGCATCTTTTTTAATAAAAGGAGAAAATATAGCAATTTGTCTTTTACTTTAGAGGAAATGTCTTAATGACCAGATTCCAGAAACATCACTGAAGTGATTAGTCTCTGAATTTCCATGGGATTTATCTCCTTTACTTTCTAGTTTATGTTTATCTTACTAAATCATCTACGGTAATTCTGCTTCTTGCTCTTCAGGCCCAATTTTCATGATAATATTAATGTGGCAAAGAAATGAGGTATTCTGAGTGATTTTGTGATAATCCAACTCTAGGAAGACTAGAGTTATGCAAAGAAAAGAAGTTAATTTTTTCTAAACGATTTTTGACCATGTCAGGAAAAAGTAGGCTACTCTTCATGTTTTTTGACAATTTTTAAGGAAAAAAAATAGCAATTTCCAAATCAATAAGTGCATACCAGGTACTAGGGTCTTTGAAAATTTGCTCTAATAAAAACAATGTTTCCAGAACAGCTGCCGTAAATGGTGTAATTGCCTTATTAAATTTATAGTAGTACATATTTATTTGCCAAGGTCCATCTGCTTTCTTCTGGTGTCTGTTCTCTGCAGATTTCCCAGGCTTATGGTAGGAAGAGGAAGTTCCCATGGATAACACTTCGTCCTGTCTTTCATAATAGCCTTTATTCCATGAGGAAGGGAACCAATGTGGGGATTCTGTCAGTTGCTGAGTACATCTATATAAACTATGTAGCCAGAAAATGGGAATATATAACAGGATGGGTGTTCAGAAAAGGGGCCCAGCAGGGTTGAGACTCTAACTCCTTAGAAGAGGACACCTGGCTACTGCTAGTACTTCAAGATTTTGAAGGAAGTAACTTATGGAACTGGAGTTCAGCCTCTGAGGACAGGTGCTGCCTAGATGGATTCTGCTGGAAACCATGAAGAGGGTGCAATGAAGTTGATTCTGAAGGAGCTGAAAGAAATTGGAGACTGGCATCAATTGCTGAGGTCAGCAATTGCTGAGGTCAGGAGACATTGCTGAGACAATGCTTCCAGTAACAGCAAGTGCACAGGAAAAAAGCATACTTCTTTTCACTCCTCTCTTAACTATTCAAGTGCCCCCGTTTATCAGATCTAACAGAAAGCCAGCTGCACATAAATGTAGTTTGTAGAGTCCTAGCTCCAGAATCACAGAGAATAGCAAAGATTGATATATTTGGGACTCAGAGACAAGTGCTAAATAACTAGAACATCTACTTTGACTATATTTGTAAAAATTTGCTTGAGTATGCATTTTCTCACTGTTGGAATCAATTGTTGATTTTCTAGGTTAATTAATTTCATTGAAACTTTGGTTTCTTGAAAGGCTTTTCTTTGAAAACATTGATTCTGAATAATATTTTATATCCTTTTGATAGGAGTCATATTCACAGGAAACATTTTTGAAGGAAGGGGTTTTAAACCCAGATTAGATATGTGTGTTTATATTTTTCAAATACATTATCTCTGTCAGTATTTTGCTGCTGATGAACATATCAAAATTTTGCTGTTGTTGAACACACTGAATGATTACCCTGCCTTCTCTCTGTCATCTAATCATTAACTCTCCATAATTCTTCTAGCTAAGTCTAACTTGGAAATTCCTCCTCTACTGACTTGAGTTCTTTTCCTTGCTCCAACTGGAGTGTGAGTTTAGTCCCATGGTAACTCACTGAGATTAATTTTGTCTACATCTCTATCATTAGATTTTTGACAAGGTCCTTTGAGCAGGATCTAGGAATTGCCATAATTACCTGAAATCTATATTCTTGAGCGTCACTCATGGGTATGGTGTGTTCATTTGCTGGTGCTCTTGAGAAAGGGCAAAGGCCTGTGCAGGTGGAGCTGCAGGGGCACAACCTTCCATTCCAGCTTCATGCAGGATTCAAGTTGTTGTGTCACTCAAAGTCACCTTTAATTTCATTTTCACTTCCTAAGGTCTAGGATAAATATCTTCTGCAAATTTGCAAAGCCCAAATTACTTTTTATTTCTTATTGTGCATTTACTAATTCTATCCTGAGCTCATTGTTTTCTTGTGATATCTTGTCATACACAGTCAATTAACAATTAACCCTTACTGTTGGCTGCATTTAATCATGATCATGAACCCAGAGGTACAAGTTTATTAGATACATTATCTGTTTCAAATTATCAAGTCTTTAATTTTGTCCAATGTTTTGTTACTGCAAACATAAATCAATATCTCACTACTGTCTGGGAATTGTTTTCCTACTGCCTTCCATCTGACGACTAAGCCAATGCCACATTTTTTTTTTTATTACAAAAGTATCCTACTTTTGCTATAAATGTCTTTTTATTAGTCAGCTGTTCTCTGTGATAGTAACTCATAAATGCTTAAATCTCACTAATGACACATTTAAGTTTGTTTCTTGATTGTATAAAGTTTGTCGTGGACCTAGTAGCTATCTTCCAAGCAGTGACTCACTGATCTGGACAACATGTGCCTTGCTATTTGGAACATACAGTTTCTAGATCAAGGGCAGAGAGTGATGGAGGGTCGCGTACTGGCTGTTAAATGTTTCATCACGGAAATATCACCCAACACTTCTGCTCACCACTGATGATCCATAAGTAGTCATATAATCTAGCTTAACTAAAAGGGTGTTGGAAAATGTGGGAGAGCACATAGATGTATGGGGGAGCACATCTATACATGGAAAGCAGTAAATTTAAAGGCTTACAGGAAAAACAATATTCATAATCATTTTAAAATGTAGTTTAGATACCTCTGTATAGTTAGATTCCTAATTGATAGAAATTTAGGTTGTTTCCAAAGTTCTGCTATTAAAAAATGTTTTGTGAACATTCTTGCTTAAAATTCTTTGTATAATTATTGATGTGTCTCCTTAAGATATATTTTTAGTAACAAAATTCTAGGATAAGAGGCACCTTATTTTCTTATACTATGTGGGATAGTGCTTTGTGCCGTCTATAATGCTGGGTATTTTCAATCTTTTCATATTTGCTAATATGAAAGGTAAATAGCAATTTTCTTTTGTTTTTATTTGCATTTCTTTAATTACAAATATAATTAAATGTTTAATTGTGGCCATTTGTCTTTATGATTTCTTTGTTGTTAAATTTCTATGCATTTCCTTTGCCCAAGATTTTGTTCTTAAATGAGAATCTTTGTTATGTTTTAGAATTGGTTCATACGATGACCCCTGATACCATAGTGAAAGAATTGTGCCTTGTGGCCATAATCTTTTGTTGTTTATATTCCTCTTTTATGTGCAGTTGGAGGCATTAGAATTCTATCTTAGCTTCACTTTTCTTCCCTTTCCCAGATTCATGAGAAAAAATTGTCCATGGTCTTAAAGACTGGTTGTCCATGGTCTAAAAGACTGGTACAATTGTAATGGATTATGGGATAAAATAACTGTGCCTCATAAGATGTGTAGGAATGGCATGCATTTTTTTTTGGTTTTCAATATTTTTCCAGCCAAGTTTTATGTGTTTTTTAAGGGACATAGTGTCCATTTGCAATACTAGAAAAAAATTAAATGATTTCAACTATTAATATGTATCTTTTGATGACGATGTTTCATTAATATTAAAGGGTCCTTAGAAACCTAAAAATGCATTTAACACGAGAGAACCTATTTTATTTTATTATTATTTGACAAACTAATATCCATATTTAACCCTTACCTATCAAACACATAAAAGTAATATACTTGATATAAAATATTTTATTACTTCTAAAAACTGTATACCTTAGTATAGATAGTTTTTATATTTTCAGATTACAATTTTGCATTCATCAGATTGGTTCATTGAAAGAACCTGGAAGATACACCACACTGCATTGTGGAAGAGGCATTGAAGAGATGATTTGTAGTTTGGCAAGAATATCATATCAGAGTTTTGATACAGAATCCTAGGAACAACAGCGATCAATTTCATTCAACATTATGAGATTTCTTACTCACTGATGAAGTAGATATGACAGAATAATGGCTAATGTTAGATGCCTATCACACACACACAGATTCCCCAGCCATAATTCTGTTTCCGAAAGAACCCACTGTACTTTCCTGACTTAATGGATGGTTCTTTCTGTGCCTTGTAGTTCATTCAGTTTAATACATATGTCTTGCTAAGGATAAAATTTTTTTTCTTTAAGATTTTGTTGTGATTTCACATGCATTTAATTCTATTATTTAAAAACAATATGGATTTCATATTTTTGGCAAAGTCAAAAATGAAATGTGTGGTTCAATGTAGTTTCCCCATAACTATTATATTCTGATTGGTATAAAGGTCAATCTGATTCTAATATAAATCCTCTGAGAAATTGCATTATAGCAATTCAAGTGAGTAGATACAGATTTTCTACGGCTTATTTAGGTACTTCAGTTTCAAATATTATCAAGTAGATAGTGTCATCCATTTATTTTCTTTTACACTAAAAAAATGCCTACCTGAGTTTTATGGGTTTTTTTTCCTTATAGCATACATTTACCTCCCTTATATATTACACTTATTTTTGCCAGACATAATTTTGATGGACTTCTTTGTGTATATAAACACATGTAATGTTATTTTATTATGTATTTTTAACCAAGCATAACAGAAAACCAAGTTGGATAAGTTTATATCTAGGGAAAATGACATTTCCATGTTGTCCATTATAAAACACATATTGATGACCTTTGGGTAATTTGGATAAGTCACTTTCATAAAAATCACATTATTCTAATTCTGTTAGTCTAGAGGAGAAAATAGAAGTTGTGTAGAAGTTTATGTGTGTGGGAGAGAGAGAGCGAGAGAGAGATTAGATGATCTTTAAGACCCTTCCAAATGCTAAAATTGCAGAATTTCATGATACTATAGTTTTCAATTACTCAAGTCTTTCTAGTGTTGGACTAAGTCATCTTCCCGTGGGGTCCATATGCAGGTGATCAGTCATGGAAAAGCCTCCTTTTAGGCATTGTGAGCATTCTTAGAGTCAGAGGCCAGGCCAGAAACTGAGGTTTCTTTTATACTTTAACCTGTCTCTTTTCTTTTTCTTTCTTTTTTTTTTTTTTTTTGGCAAGAGTTTTGCTATTGTTGTCCAGGCTGGATCTTGGCCCGATCTTGGCTCATGGCAATCTCTGCCTCCCAGGTTCAAGCAATTTTCCTGTCTCAGCCTCCTGAGTAGCTGGGATTACAGGTGTGCTCCAGTACGCCTGGCTGATTTTTGTGTTTTTAGTAGACACAGGGTTTCACCATGTTGGCCAGGCTAGTCTCAAACTCCTGACCTCAGATGATCTACCTACCTCCACCTCCCAAAGTGCTGGGATTACAGGCATGAGCCACCACTCCCAGCCTATCCTGTTTCTTATAAAGTTTCTATCTTAGAAAAGTGGCATAGAGTGAAGACTTGATAACTTTGTATCTAGGGAAAAAATGACATTTCCATGTTGTCCAGTATAAAACACATATTATTATTGTTATATTCTGATGGGCCAAAAAGACATATATGTTTAAGTTCAGATTCATAGGCACAAGGTATTTATTATGTTTCAAACTCCCAAAGGATTTCATGCAATTTGAGAAATACTACCATGAATAAAGGACAAGAGGAATTCTGGAGAAAGGGTGGTGCAAATGCATACCCTTATCTCCCTCCAATATGAATTTTGATCTGTCCACCAGCACAGCTATCAATGCTAGCAGGCAGGCGGGGAATGGCAGGTATGTGGGAACAATTGGCTTTTTGGTTTTGATAAGGGATAGGACTAGAGCTCAGGACTCAGTTCTCTTCTAGGCCTGACTAAATCTGGGAATAAAGCTCTGAGACAAACTTCAGAACTCTGTGGGTCTTGGGGCCTGTGTAGATTCACTGACCCATAAGAGTTAGGGTAGCTCTATCTTGCATAAGTGGTCATGGGAGGAAGACCTGCTAGTCTCCTTAGACCCCAGGGATTTACACAGTAGAGAAACAGTTGGCTTTAACCCATCTTTACTCTGAGACATGCAGACCACTGATTTGCAGCTGAAGAAAGAGAGAAGAGGCTTCTTCCTGGTTTCAGAGAATGACGATTTATGAGCTGTCAGTTTGCCAGCTTCCAGAGGCAGAGAGTAGGAAGTCAAACAAGGAGAAAAAGGAAAGGAAGCAGATTAAGAAGTTTTGTTATTTTTGTCTCCTTAGCTTGCAGATAAGAGGAATACTAAATATACCCAATACCTACAAGGTAAAGCATTGCAGAAGCTTGACCTCAGGGTGACTGGAACCATGTGCATACAAAGAAAAAAAAGCCCACAGAAGAGTTGGCTTTTGTTAAAATGGAAAATATGGAGGAGAAATGAGGAACTTTAACACAAAATAATTGGACACATAAAGGCATAAGATGGCATAAAAGACTACCTTAGATAAGACTACCTTAGATTCTGAAATACTTATGTGTGACAGGATATAAGGTCTGGGATGTTTTGGAAGATAGTCCAATTGGCTTAGAAGGTAGTAGGTTGACACAAAAATGACATCAAATTGGCCATTTGCTGGTAGTTGCTGAAGACAGGTAATGAATGGTACATGGAAAAGGGTGTGTTATTAGGATTCTTTTAATTTATGTACAACTTTGGAATTTTCCATGACAATACATTTATAAATTATCTTGAAAGATGAGGATAGAATAATTACTATTCAGGATCAGTTTAATGGCCTGTAAGATCTAACAGAAGAAACAGCCAAGATTTCAGAGCAAAAATACAAAGTCACTGAAATTATAAAGAAAAAGATTAGAGACTTAGGAAAGTGTTAGATAATAGAAATTTAGAAGAAGAATAATCAATAAATGGAGTGCTATAATAATTGAAGAAACGAAAAAGGCAGTTTTCTCTGGTTTGCAGAATTATTTTAGTTTGTTAATTGAAAGGGTATACTAAGTTCCAGGAAGGACTGATGGAAAAAGACACATTTAGGCAAATCGTCCTGAAGTTTCTGATTCAAAAAATAAAGAGAAAATTTTTATGAGTTTTCAAACAAAAAGTTACACACAAAGAAAAAAATGTAAACTTTCATGGGATTTCTTGTCTTTAATGCTAGAAGAGAAAAGCACAGTGTAAAAACATCTGCTAACTACTGAAAGAAAAGCACTGCAACTCAAGCATCCATCCCGCACATGGATGAGATAACATTCACCTATCAGGGTAAGAAGATGTAAGAACTGAGAGGGTTGGAGCAAGATGGCCAAACAGAAGTCTCCACTCAACATAACCCCTACAGCAACACCAAATTTAACAAGTCTCTACACATAAAAAGCACCTTCATAAGGACCAAAGAATCGGGTGAGCATGCCAGTAGTAGGCAGTTTTAACTTCATATTGCTGAATGATTCACTGAAGAGGGTAGGAAAGACAGTCTTAAATTGCAGATGTCACCCCTCCCCTGTCCCCTCAGGGGTTGCCTGGTGTGGAGAGAGTCCGTGCACTTGCGGGAGGGAAAGTGAAGAGATTGTGAGACTTTGTGTAGAAACTCAGTGCTGTCCTGCCACTGTGGAAAGCAAAATCAGCCCGAACTCGCTGACATCCACCCATAGAGGGAGTGCTTATATCAGCCTTAGCAAGCAGGGAATTGCCCATCCTACTGGTCAGAGCTTGAGATTCTCCAAGGCTTGCCACAGAGGCCTACGTACTTTGGGGTTCTAAATAAACTTGAAAGGTAGTCTAGGCCACAAGGACTGCAACTCCTAGGCAAGTCCCAGTGCTGTGATGAGCTTAGAGCTACTGGACTTGGGGGACACAACAACCTAGTGAGACACTGGCTGAGTAGGGAAGGCAGTGCTTGTGCCACTGCACCCCAACCCCAGGAAACTAGCTCACAGCAAGGAAAATGCCTCCTGCCTTCTCCTTGAGGAGAGAAGAGGGAAGAATAAAGAGGTCTTGTCTTGCAGCTTGGATACCAGTTCAGCCACAGTAGGACTGGTCACTGGGCAGTCATGACGCTACCATTCCAGGCTCTAGCTCTTAGATGACATTTCTAGACACACCCTGGGCCAGAAGGGAACTCACTGCCTTGAATAAAAGGACCCATTCCTGTCAGGATGCATCACCTTCTGACTAAAGCACCCTTGGGCTCCGAATAAACAGCAGTGATACCCAGATACTACATTAAGGATTTTGGGTGAGACTCTGAGACTTGCTGGCTTTAGGTGAGACTCATCACATTCCTAGTTGTGGTGGCTACAAAGCAAGACCCCTTCCACTTGAGAAAAGCAGAGGGGAAAGTAAAGGGGACTTTGTCTTGCACCTCAGCCATAGAGAGGTACAGCACCAAGTGAGCTCTTAGGTTCCCTGATTCGTGGCTTTAGCTCTTGGATGGCATTTCTGAACCTGCCCTGGGCCTGAGGGGAGCCTACTGCACTGAAGGGCGAGTCTCGGGCCTGACAGCATTCACCACAAGCTGACTGAACAGCCCTTGGGACTTAAGTGAACAGTGGCAGTAGCTGTGCAGCACTCCCCATGGGTCTGTGGTAGGAGTAACATGGGGTGAGTCTCCTCTGTGGAAAGGGGAGGAAAGAGTGGGAAGGATTTTGTCTTTTGGTTGGAGTGCCAGGTTAGCCACAGTAGTATGGAGTACCAAGTAGATTTTTATGTGTTTTGACTCTAGTCTCTGGCTCCCAGACAGCACCTCTGGGCCCAGGGCCTAGGGAAATGCACCATCCTGAAGGGAAGAACACAAGCATGGCTGGCTTTGCCACCTTTTGATTGTAGAGCACTAGGACCTTGAGTGAACATAGGTGGTAGCCACAAAGTTATTACAGTGGGCCTTAAGTGAGACCCAGTGCTATGTTTCATGTCTAAGGCAGTGCAGTTCCAGTGCTGGTGGCCACAGGGGTGCTTGGATCACTGCAAAGAGAGAAACTCCATTCATTGGGGAAAAGTAAGAGAACGGAAATCTCTGCCTGGTAATCCAAGGAATTATTCTGGATCTTATCTAAGACCAATAAAGCAGTATATCTTTTGGTCTGCAAGAACCACAGCATTACTAGGCTTGGGGTACCCCCTTAAGAAGATACAACTTAGATCACAAAACTCAAGTTCCTTCAAATACCTAGAAAGTCTTCTCATTAAGGATGGGTACAAACCAGCCCAGGTTGTAAGGACTAAAATAAATACCTGCTCTTTAATGCCCAGGCACTGACAAACATCCACAAACATCAAGACCATCCAGGAAAATATGACCTCTCTAAATGAAATAAATAAGGAATCAGGAAACAATCCTGGAGAAACAGAAATATGTGTGCTTTTAGACAAGAATTCAAAATAGCTGTGTTGAGCAAACTCAAGATAACACAGAGAAGAAATTCAGAATTCTGTTAGATAAATTTAACAAGGAGATTGAAATAATGAAGAATCAAGCAGAAATTCTGGCATTTAAAAATGCAATTGACATATGTAAGAATGGATGAGAGTCTCTTAATTCAGAATTTATCAAGCAGAAAGAATTAGTGAGCTTGAAGACAAACTATTTGAAAATACAGTCAGAGAACACAAAGAAATAGAAAAGAATGAAGCACACCTACGAGATCTAGGAAATTGCCTCAAAAGGACAAATCTTCCCTTCCTGTGTCCATGTGATCTCATTGTTCAATTCCCACCTATGAGTGAGAATATGCGGTGTTTGGTTTTTTGTTCTTGCGATAGTTTACTGAGAATGATGGTTTCCAGTTTCATCCATGTCCCTACAAAGGACATGAACTCATCATTTTTTATGGCTGCATAGTATTCCATGGTGTATATGTGCCACATTTTCTTAATCCAGTCTATCATTGTTGGACATTTGGGTTGGTTCCAAGACTTTGCTATTGTGAATAATGCCGCAATAAACATACGTGTGCATGTGTCTTTATAGCAGCATGACGAGTTAGTGGGTGCAGTGCACCAGCATGGCACATGTATACATATGTAACTAACCTGCACAATGTGCACATGTACCCTAAAACTTAAAGTATAATAAAAAAAATAATAAAATGGAAAAAAAAAAGGACAAATCTAAGAGCAATTGGTTTAAAGTGGAAATAGAGAAAAAGATAGGGGGAGAAATCTCATTCAAAGGGATAATCACAGAGGACTTCCCAAACCTGGAGAAATATATTGATATTCAAGTAGAAAAGGTTATAGAACACCAAACAGATTTAACCCACAAAAAACTACATCAAAGCATTTAATTATCAAACTTTCATAGATCAATGAAAAATAAATGCTTCTAAAAGTGGCAAGAGAAAAGAAACCAATATCATACAATAGAGCTATAGTATGTCTGGCAGCAGACTTTGCAGTGGAAATCTTACAGGCTGGGTGAGAGTGGCATGACATGTTTAAAGTACTGAAGGAAAAAACTTTTACCCTAGAAGAGTATATCCAGTGAAAATATCATTTAAACATGAAGGAGAAATAAAGACTTTCCAGAGAAACAAAAGCTAAGAAATTTCCTCAACCAGATCTGTCCTATGAGAAGTGCTTTAAAGGAAGTTCTTCAGTAACAAAGAAGAGGACATTAATGAGCAATAAATCAGCTGAAGGTACAAAACTCACTGGTAATAGTAAGTACACAGAAAAACACAGAACATTATAACACTGTAATTGTGGTGTGTAAACTACTTTTATTATAAGTAGAAACACTAAAAGATTAACTGATGATAATAGATACAGCTTTTCAAGACATACACAGAACAAGATATAAACAGAAATGATAAGATGTTAAAAAGGGGACAAAGCTAAAGTGTTGAGTTTTTATTACTTTTTTCTTGTTTCTTTGTTTATGCAATCAGTGTCAAATCATCATGAGTTTAAAATAGTGGGCTAAAAGATAGCATTTGCAAGTCTCATGGTAACCTCAAATAAAAAAATGTACAATGGATACACAAAATATAAAAAGCAAGAAATTATACCACCAGAGAAAATTACCATCACTAAAAAAAAAAAAAAAAAAAAAAAAAAAAAAAAAAAGACAGGAAAAAGGGAAAGCAGGAAGAGAAGACCACAAACCTACCAGAAAACGATAAACAAAATAACAGGAATAAGTACTTACTTATCAATAATAACATGAAATGCAAATTGACTAAAATCTTCAATAAAAAGAGTAGCTGAATGGATTAGAAAACCACACCTAGTGATCTGTTGCCTACAAGAAGCATACTTCATGTATAAAGACACACATAGACTGAAAATAATGGCATGGAAAAAGATATATCATGGTAGTGGGAACTAAAAAAAAAAAAAAAGCAGGATTCACTATACTTATATCAAACAAGATAGATTTCAAGACAAAAACTATAATTAGAGCAATGATCACTATATAATGATAAAGGAATCAATTCAGCAAGAAGATATAATAATTTTAAATATATTTATGCATCCAACACTGGAGCACACTGATATATAAAGCAAATATTATTAAAGAGAGAGAGAGACTACAGTACAATAGTAGCTAGAGACTTCAGCACTTCATTTTCACCATTGGACAGATCTTCCAGAGAGAAAATGAACAAAGAAACATCAGACTTAATCTGCGCTGTAGACCAAATGCACCTAATAGATAGTTACAGAACATTTTTTCCGATAGCTTCAGAATACATATTCTTCTCCTTAGCACATGGATCATTCTCAAGCATAGACCATATGTTAAAGCAAAAAACAAGCCTTAAAAGTTCCCCAAAATTGATGTAATATCAAGTGCCTTCTCTGACCACAATGGAATAAAACTACAAATTAATAAGAAGAGGAATTTTGGAAACTATACAAATACATTGAAGTTAAACAATATGCTCCTGAATGAATAGTGAGTGAATGGAGAAATTAAGAAGTAAATTGAAAAATTTCTTGAAACAAATAATAATGGAAACACAACATATCAAAACCTATGAGATACAGTGAATGCAGTACTAAGAGGGAAGTTTATAGGTATAAGGGGCTACATCAAAGAAGAAGAAAATTTTGAAATAAATAACTTAAGGATGCCTCTTAAAGAACTAGAAAACAAGAGCAAACCAACCCCAAAATTAGTAGAAGAAAGGAAATAATAAATATTAGAGCAAAATTAGATGAAATTGAAAAGAAAACAGTATAAAAGATCCACAAAATGAAAGTTGGTTTTTAGAAAAGATAGACAAAATTGACAAACATTTAACCAGACTAAGAAAAAAAAAAGAGAAGACCCAAATCAATAAAATCAGATATGAAAAAGGAGACATCAAAACTGATACCACAGAAATTCACATGATCAGTACTGGCTTTTGTGAGCAACTATATGCCCATAAATTGGAAAATCTAGAAGAAATGAATGAGTTCATAGACACATAAAACCTACCATTATTGAACCATGAAGAACTCCAAAACCTGGATAGACTAAAAACAAGCACCAAAATTGAAGCCATAATTAAAAGCCTCCAAGAAAGAAAAGCCTGGAACCCAATGGCTTCACTGCTAAATTCTACGAAACATTTAAAGAAAAACTAATATCAAATACTACTCAAACTATTCCAAGAAATAGAGGAGGAAGGAATACTTCCAAATGCATTCTACAAAGCCAGTGTTATCTCGATACCAAAGCCAGAGAATGACACATTAAAAAAAAGAAAACTCTAGGCAAAAATCCCTGATTGTTATTGATGGAAAAATTCTCAACAAAATACTAGCAAGCCAAATTCAACAGCAAAATGAAACTAGACCCCCATCTCTGGCCACATACAAAAATCAAGTTAAAATGGATTAAAGACTTAAATCTAAGACCTCAAACTATGAAACTACTAGCAGAAAACCTTGGAGAAACTCTCCAGGACAGTGGATTGGAAAAGATTTCTTTAGTAAATAAATACCCCACAAGCATACGCAACCAAGGCAAAGATGAACAAATGAGATCACATAAAGTTAAAAAGTTTCTGCACAGTGGCCAGGCATGGTGGCGCATGCCTGTAATCCCAGCACTTTGGGAGGCTGCGGTGGGTGGATCACGAGGTCTGGAGATCGAGACCATCCTGGCTAACACGGTAAAACGCCGTCGCTACTAAAAATACAAAAAATTAGCGGGGCGTGGTGGCAGGTGCCTGTATTCCTAGCTACTCGGGAGGCTGAGGCAGGAGAATGGCGTGAACCTGGGAGGCGGAGCTTGCAGTAAGCCCAGATGGTGCCACTGCACTCCAGCCTGGGCGACAGAGCGAGACTCCATCTCAAAAAAAAAAAAAAAAAAAAAAAAAAAAGTTTCTGCACAGCAAAGGATACAATCAATAAAGTGGTACAACAACTCACAAATGGGAGAAAACATTTGCAAACTATCCATCTGACAAGGGATTAATAACCAGAATATATAAGGAGCTCAAAGAACTTTGTAAGAAATAATCTAATAATCTTATTTAAAATGGGTAAATAATATAAATAGATGTTGCTCAAAAGAAGATATAGAAATGGCAAACAGGTATATGAAAAGTGATCAACATCGTTGATCATCAGAGAAATGCAAATCAAAACTACAATGAGATATCATGTCACCCCGGTTTAAATGGCTTTTATCCAAACACCAAGCGGTAACAAATGCTGGAAAGGATGTGGAGAGCAGGGAACCCTGTACACTGTTGGCGGGAATATAAACTAGTACAACCACTATGGAGAACAGTTTGAATGTTCCTCAAAAAAGTAAAAATAGAGTTACTATATGATGTGACAATGACACTGCTGGGTATATACTCAAAGGACATCAGTATATCAAAGAGATATGTGTACTGCCATGTTTTTTGCAGCATTATTAACAACAGCCAAGATTTGGAAGCAATCTTAATGTCCATCACAAAATGAATGGATAAAGAAAATGTGGAACATATACATAATAGAATACTATTCAGCCATAAAAAAAGAATGAGATCCTATCCTATGCAATAATATGGATGGAACTGGAGATCATTATGTTAAGTGAAATAAGCCAGGTATGGAAATACAAACTTCACATTCTCATTCACTTGTGGGTGCTAAAAATTAAGACCATTGAACTCATGAAGATAAAGAGTAGAAGGAGGCTTATCAGAGGCTGGGAAGGGCAACATGGGAATTTGGGGGAGAGAGGAAATGGTTAACGGGTACCAAAAAAAATAGAATAAGACCTAGTATTTGATAGAAAAAAAGGGTATCTATAGTCAATAATTTAATTGTACACTTAAAAATAACGAAAATAGTATAATTGGATTGTTTGTAACATGAAGGATAAATGCTTGAGGTGATGGATACCCCATTTACTTTGATGTGGTCATTATGCATTACAGGCCTGTATCAAACGATCTCAAATAACCCATAAATATGTACACCTACTATGTACATGCAAAAATTAAAAGTAACAACATTTTTCTAAAAATTGAAAAAAAAAAACCCTCAGAGAATGTAAGGCCAACATAAACCATATGAAGAAAATATTTGAGCAAGGATTCCAAGCAAACGAATACATGAATCACATCAGAGGCCTCAGGAGCATGAAAGACAAAGCAGAGAGGAAACATTAATAGGTTAAGTGAAGATTCTGAAAGTCAAGGAGCCATAGTGCAAAGAAAATCTAATAAGGGTCTGCAATGAAAAGTTCTAAGCCATTTCAGTGAATCCAAGGTTTTGGTCTGAGAAAAGGGGCAGATGTAAGAGCCTGCAAAGTTCTTTTCTGACATTGGGTTGGGGTCAGGGGGAAATATTGACACCCCAAGTCTCTTCCTGAATTGGGGAGAAATAGTTAACTCTAATTTTCAAATAAGAGTAGAGATATGTGTTCTTGACTGTCCTCAGAATGAGAATATAACTAATCTGGAGAGCCATAAATCTCCAGATTAACAAGAGGAGGCTGTGTAATAACTCTATCAAATTGTGTAATAACTCTATAAAAAAGGAGTAAACAAAAACCCAATCAGATAAATAAGAAACATAAGTGAGATCAAGAAATAAAATTAAATATAACATTTGCTATGATAAATGTGAATAATCTAAATGTGTCTGCTAAAACATAGAGACTGAGAATGGTTAGAAAATATTCATTGAAAATGAAGACATTTAGAAGAAAGTAATTAGCAAAGTATGAAAATAAAAACATGAGAAATAGGAAAATTCAAAAATCAAAAGGAAAACAAAAGTAAAAATAATTACATGCAAGTTATATTTTTAAGGAAAAAACATTAAAAAAACTGAATAGTTTAAAAGGACATTATGCAGTGACAAAAGAAAAAAACTAGATATCATTCTCATATATTTGTGTATTTTAAAAAAAATAGAACAGGTAGGCCAGGCATGGTGGCTCATGCCTGTAATCCTAGCCCTTTGGAAGGCCAAGGTTGGAGGTATGCTTGAGCCCAGGAGTTTGAGACCAACCTGAGCAACATAGTGGGATGCCATCAATACTAAACATAAAATAAAAAAAATTAGTGGGGTATGGTGGTACACACCTGTGGTCTCAGCTACACAGGAGGATGGGGTGGGAGGATCACTTGAGCCTGGAAAGTCAAGGCTGCTGTGGGCCGTGTTCATGCCACTTCACTCCAGACTGGGCATCAGAGTGAGACCCTGCCTCAAAAAAAAAAAAAAAAAAAAAGAGAACAGCTAAATTTATTGATATAAATAATGTGAAATTGTGAAATAAACATAGTGTTGCTAATGTACTGAGAGATACTGAAAAAACTTTTTCAGAATTGTTAAGATCTAGATAAAAAATAAGGAATATTATGATTATCTATCAATAAACAAATGATTACATAGAGATCATATAGATTGTGTTTTGGACATACGTAAGAATATATATTGAGAGGGTGTGAGAGATCTGCATCCTATAGAAAGAATGTAAACCTTTTTCTTGTCTTCATGGAAGTTTTCAAAAAAGTACATTATGTGACTGGTTACAAAACAAAACAAACTTTTAAAAGTATACATTTTATAATTAGCATTTCATAATTATAAATAAAAATGAAATAATAGTAAAATATTTAAATTCCTAAGTATTAAGAACTAATAGTCTCATTTAAATCTTGAGGAAGGGACAAAAACTTAAATATACATTTTTAAATGATCAAATAAAGTTTTTGAGAGCAAATAAAAAGCAATTGGGGAAAAATACACATTTCATACTCAAACATTTGGACATCATTATAATTTAATTTCACTATAATCAGAATTTATAGTTTTAAATTCATTTATTTATTTGCTCAACAAATATTCATTGAGCCCCTCTGGGATGTAAGACACCTTTCTCAGTATTGAGGATGCGGCAGTGAGTAAGATCTCCACCCTCCTTGGGCTTTTCTTTTAGTTAGGAAAATATACAATAAAAATTAACAGACAGTATTCAAGTTTGTAAAATAAAAATAAGGCAAGGGATAGATATAGAGCAGAATTATAAATTCAGCAGATACTATTAAAGATAATGGTGACTAGCAAAGGATCACAGGACTCATTTTGACAAATTGACTAAAGGAAGGACAAGCTAAAGCAAGTGGGAAAAGAAGGTGAAATTAATTAAGGAATAAAAATGCAAATAGAAAAATATAATCACATTAGGATGGAAAAGAATATTCAATGATACATAGGAAGTTTTAACTTTTTTAACTGAGTGATGGTGGGGCGTACAAATATACATACAGTGTTAACGTTTCCAGTAAAGAGAACATGTATATGAGTGTGTATGAATATATGTGTGTTTGTGAGTGCCCACGTGTCAAAATGGACAAGGATTTCAATAAGAAATTGGTTTTAGACTCACTGATCAGGCCAAGGAAACAGACTCTTCTTACTTTAAGAAAATATCTTAAAAAATCAGGATGATGAGTAAGAACAGCGACAGCATCAATAAACTGCTATTTTTGTGGATGAAGTGGTTTTAGTTAATTACATCTACTATTTTGTCTCTCTAATATTGTATACCTCCTATTTTGCATGTAAGCAAACTGAGCCTCAGAGAATTAACTAAGTCTCAGTTTCATCTAAGAAGCAGTAGATTAATATTCACTGTTCACCATGGGGCTGTTCTAGTAAGAATATGCTGAATTAGTCTTCCATATCTCAATGGCACTACACAACTACGTGGTACTTTCCATGCATGCTGCACAGGCACTGTGAGTTGGTTGAATGCTCTGTACCATGCAATTACAGAGCAACTTCAGCTAATGGGGACTCCAGCATCTTGGCGTCCTCGCTGGCTGGAGCAGAAGTGAGCATGGAGCTTCCACTCATAAACCCTTTGGCTTGCTAGCCACAACTGATCACCTAGTTTTACGTAAGTGCAAGGGGTGGCTGGAAGTAGAGGTTCCAAGAAGGTGCAGAAAGCTATCTGTTAGTGAGCATTAATAATGTATGTTAGTGTTTAACAAGAAGTTGCTGGTAAAGCGTTTTATGCAGTGGCTATCACATGGAAAATTTTCCAATAAAAGAAATATACTATTACAGTTATAAATAATGTCCATTAGAATAAGCATTACATAACTCCTTCAAATCAAAAGACATATATTTGAATATGTGATAGCAATCAAATATTATCTAAAATTAGGAAGGTGGGTCCATAGGAACTGAATATATATTTTTAAAAATGGAAATTGAAGGAGAAAGAAAGACGTCACAGTTTTTGCTTATTGATAATAGGTAAATGTACTTCACAAAAGTGTATACATTTTGCATAGGTTTCTGTAAGATAGCAAACTTCTGGTCCGACAGAATCAGAATGTTTCTCTTTGTCCACTTGTGAAGAGCTCAGAAGAGCAGCACAGATGAAAACATAGAGAAAAGTCTCAAGGAAAGAAATTAAATAAAAAATTTTAGATAAGAAAATTGTTTTTTACAGCTACAAAGCAATTAATGAAAAGCATATGTTACAGAAACAAAAGTAAAGAAAAAAAGTGAGAAAAAATGAACTACCCATAAAATCTTTCTGTAGAGACCAGGGCAAAGTGATTAGAGATGTACTAGAAAGCAAGGACAAACGCCACAGATTTATATCTGAATGTATAGGACTAAAACAAGATGGTGGGAAGGTTGAAGGAGAAACAACTAGGTCACAAGGGCAACAAACAAGCAATTTTAGAAAATTCAGTTCCTTATGAAACTCTTTAAAAACACAAAAATTAGACTTTTTTCTGTTTGTTTTTCCAGACGCAGGTAGAGATTTAATGAAAGAATGGGGATTTTAGTCAGAGTGAAGAGCCAATTTAACAAAAGATGTTGCAGCTCGGGAGTTGAGAGATAGCATGAAGCTGTGGAGAAGGAGCCACCTGTGGGCCCACAGGGTCCTGGCCGCCCTTTGAATCTCCACATAAATCCCAAAGTCTGCCAGCACCAACCTTTCGCTGCCTTCTTCAGTAGCACGATGGGGAAAGGTGAAATGTTCAGCACAAGAATGAAGGGCCTATTAGATGAAGTATGTCAGTGATATTTACTAAAAGTGATAGGAAAGGATATTAGAATCTGGGAGTGGGGTTCATTTGCATCTGCAAGCAGGGATTACAGATTTTCCTAGAACTTTCCTTATTAAGGCTGGAGGCATGATAAGGGATTGCCACAGAAGATGCAGTTCTTTAGTGAATGATATGGTTTGGCTCTGTGTCCTCACCCAAATCTCATCTGGAATTGTAATCCTCAAGTGTTGAGGCAGGAATCTGGTGGCATGTATTTGGATTATGGGGGTGGTTTCCTCGACTCTGTTCTTGTGATTTCTCATGAGATCTGACAATTTAAATGTGTGGCACTTCCATTTGCTCTTTGTCTCCTGTTGCCATGTAAGATGTGCCTTGCTTCCCCTTCAGCCATAATTGTAAGTTTCCTGAGGCCTCCCCAGCCATGCAGAACTATGAGTCAATTAAAGCTCTTTTTCTTTATACATTACCCAGTCTTGGCTATGTCTTTGTAGCAGTGTGAAATGGACTAATACAGATGCACTGATACCACAGTAAGACACTAACTTTTAATGAGCAATTATGTCCCAGGCATGATTCTAAACATTTCCTGTACATCATCTGATTTAATCCTTATACTACAGGACATCTTGTATTCCTGTATGTATTATGGAATATAATTACAATTTGGAAGATAGCACACTTCACAAGAAGAAAGAGAGCTTGGCATGATTGATATAGAATTGTTTTTAGGTATGATGTTTTATTTTTTAATATTAAAGCAGAAAATAATTTAAGATAATGACTACTCAGGTTCAATTTCTACCAGGTATTACTGTAATATAAGAAAGTGTTTTGCAAATGGAACATTTTAAAACAAAAAACCAAGCCATGAAAAGAACATTATAAGGATAGTTAATCCTAAGGAATTGAAAATTGTGGGAAGGCAGAAAATTATTGCTTAGGAAAATATAAAGCATGCTTCTAGGTAAATGAGAAAATACCAGTTTTGAAGATGGAGTTATTAAAATATATTTATAAGGCAACAATAATAAATTAATAGCTACTATTTACTGAGTAACTACTGTGTGTCTGTCACTGCTGTAATATTTTTTATGGGCTATTTTATTTAATCTTGAAAATATCCCTGCTAGGCAGGTGATTTTAGAGGGACTTGAATAAAACAAAGGTTCATATGTGATGCCTTACACTCTGAGCTGTGGG